>NW_027185655.1:46319312-46362202 GCF_028583685.1 Petaurus breviceps papuanus
TGTGTGTGTGTGTGTGTGTGTGTGTGTGTGTGTGTGTGTGTGTGTGTAGGCCTATGTCATTGGGGATCACAAAGAAGGTGGGTGTGTGGGTGAGTGGAATTAGATCAAACAAGTATAAAAATTTGGGGTGACAGCTAATGAAGAATCTTGAATAGAATATCTTATTTAATTCTAGAGGTGATAGGAAGATAATTTTCATAGCTAATTAGATGATATCTAAAGTTGGGGAAGGGATATATAGACAAAGATGGTACATATATTCTGGTTTTGAGCATTATTATTTTTTACATAAGGACTCCTAAAATTATATTAATTAAATTAATTCATTTATTAATTATTATTTATATCAATAAACTAAAATAAAGAAGTTGAGCATTGTATAGTTTTTGTGTGGCAAGGAAGTTACTTATAGTGTTGTGGTATTTATTTTTTATATTTATTTATTTGTATTATATGTATTTATTTTTAGGAAAAAGGAAAAAAAAAACTATTCACATGAGTAGAATTCAAGGACCTGCATTTTAACACTAGATCAGCATCATATTTCAAATTCTAGGATAAACTTATCCTGATACCTAGGTTTCAGTATATTTATAATTGTGGAAACTGGATGATGTTATTGATCCTATGTTTATAAAGATTTAAAAGGAAGAAGACATGGAGAACAGTATCTAGTGAGAACAATATCAATCAAGTTTTTTTTTTTTTTGGTTTATTTTATTTGTGTTTGTTTTATTGATTGGTTTTGGGTGGGTATGGAAAACAAAGCCATGGTTGTAGACATCGGGGAAGCAGACAGAGACTAAAGATTATTAAAGATGGGTATAATAAAGGGGTTAATCTGCTAAAGATGATAGGAGAGAAGGAGGCCCATACTTCATGCAGAGGTGTTTTTTGGACAAGGAGAAGGGCTTTTCATTCGGTATAGAAGTTGTTCACGAAGTACTTTGTCATTGCTCCAAATCCAGCCTTCCTATATGTGACCTTCTTGATCCTGAAACTTTTCAGGGTGTTGTATAACAACCTCTCAATTAGGCCTCTGAATTCTGGCCTCTGATTTTCCAAGCACTTTGCTCCAGTTATCTGGAAGCTATTCCTGGATTAGACTCTCCTTGCATTGTCAATTCCTGCAACTATCTATATTCCTCTAGGATGTACTTTCACTTACTCCTTCCTATTGGGAGTAAGGTTTCCTGGGATTCATAGGACTCAATATTGCCACCTGTAATTAGGATGGATATTGAGGGGAGAGGGGCAAACAGTGTCCCTTTCATTGGATTTCTCTCCAGGCATTAATAATCTACCTGAAGTAATTTCTCAATATTTAGCATACTTCTACCTTATCACAATCTCTCTATCCCAGTGATTCATAACTCTTAATCTACTAGAGTTCAAATCTTGTTGCCAATCCCTCACCACTGGCTCCCTTACTCATATTTTCCTCAGCCATTCAGTGTTCAACTCCAGATCTACCCACTCCTCCCATCATGGTTTTTGGAACGCATTTTCTATATTTAACATATTTGCTTTTATCTTTTAACCTTTTTCTTCTTACTCCTTCCATTTCTGGCACTCACTGATGCCTAGCTTTAACATGACATTGTACTCCTGGTCACCCTTCTTTTTTTCACTCTTTCACTCATGTCCACAACTCAATCATCCTACTAGGGAAATTCCCATCTCTCTCTCTACCACCATCATTCAATAACTTCTCAAATTTGGTGCTCATTAAATCTTATTTATTACCCAAACAAGATTTTGGAGGATACTACTGTCAACTCCAAGGATATTCTCCTACTTTACACAGTGAATTCATTGTCTGGCCCATAGATTTTCTATCCACATTAGCTCCTGCCCTCATACTAGGGGACTTTAACCTACATGTTGCATTCCCTCTAACAGCTTAACTGAGCAGTTCTTCAACTTATTTATTGCCCATGAGTTACTCCACTATTCTACCTGGGCAATATAAATACATGGTCTTATTTTCTCTAAACATAATCATTGATCATTCTATTTCTCACTTTGCCTTATGACCCATAATCCTGTGCTTCCTTTTCAGAGTGACCTTCAATCCCTCCATACTTATTTCCTGGCCCATTGTCCATGTTCTGGTTATACTGCTCTGGCTTTTCTATTTTGATCTCTTGGTGAACCAGTGGTCAACTCTCGCTCAACAATATGCAATTACCTATACTTGCCCCCTCCTTCTACTGCTAATCAAACTAGAACAGTGCCTCATTGACCAGTATAGCAGAGTGGAAAGAGCAGAGGACATGGTATCAGAAAATATGCCATTCAGTCTCAGCTCTTCCATGTGCCAGCTGTGTGCTCTTCACAGCTTATGTAGTGTTTCTGAGCTTTGGTGAGCTCTTTAGTAGGTTGAGGTATTTGTACTTCTCCAAACAAGTGTAACTTCTAGAATGTACTAAAGAATTCAGAATTATTATTTGTATTATAATTGGGGGATGGTGTTTTCTAGTTAACTGAATTTTCTAATTAAGCAACGAATTACTATATTATTTATTCAGTGCAAATAGCTAAGAGTAAGGTGACAAATGGGATAAATAGCTATTAATTTCCTAAACTTATTTAGGTGTCTAAAATTATATTCATATATATTTATTATCTTTTATATATGCATGTCATTTTGCAAATCACATATTTGCAGTGTAATAACTAGGATATCAACTGCAATGTCAACAGTTTTGAAAGAAATACATAAAGACAAAAAGAAGGCGAAAATATTTTGTCTCTGATGTCTTTAGATAAGAAGAATATACCTTGAAGGAAAATAAAATAAAATGTTTCCCTGACACTCAAGGTAGAAAGCAAAGACTTCTTTAGTGCACTGCATTGGAAAAAATGATAGACATTTCAGAATTAAAATTTGGTTAAAGTTTCAGAGGCTAGAAGTGGGTCTAAAAAGATGGGGTCAAATAAAACTGTGTTATAAGAGAAAGGGTTCTACATTTGAAGTCAAAGTCCAAATTTGATTCTTGCCTTTGTCCTTACTGTCTACATGCTGTTATCTTCAAATTATCTTTCCTAGCATTAACTTATCCACAAAATGAGGAGGTCATGATTGAGAATGGTATAAACCAAGATTTTTGGGTTTTTTTTTTTTTTTTGGTATCTCGGCATTCATGGATAAATTTCAGTGTGTTCATGAACTTGAATGGGAAAAAAATAAATCTTTATTTTTCTCTAACTTCTAAATGAAATTTAGCATTTCCTTCAACTACAAATGTAAAACAAAAATATTATTTTAAAAAGAGGTCCATAAGCTTTAACAAACTGCCTGTGGGGTCCACAACAACTACAAAAAAAAAAAGTTTAAGAAACCCGGTATAGAAATAACATAGCTGTCTTTCAATAAGAAGTTGGCAATTCTCTCATATTCTTTTGGAAAATGTGTGAAGATGAAAGCACTAAAATTTATAATTTAATAGATCTTTTTTTTAATATACTACAGAGTGTGAACCCTGAAGATTTACTTTAGTCTTTGTTTTGTTCAATGGTTTTATAGGTAATGTAGATGAAGGATAAGAGAGAATGTCTATTGATTTTGCCTATAGAACAAATACAGGATGGATAGAGAGCTTTTAAGGATAATAATATTTTTAAAAGTTTTCTAAATAAAACTAAAATTAAAATCAAAAATGATAATATGAACTTAATCCATAAAAATGTGCTAATAGGAATAAAAGTCCCAAACTTGCCCTTTAAAACGATGATGGAAGTTTAGGGGATGTTAGGCAAGGAAAAAATGTTTAGAAAAGACCTGGAAGTTTATAAGGATGACAAAATCCACATGAAAAACAGTTTGCTATGGCAGTAAAAAAACAAAATACAAAGGATTAACTTAGGCTTCATTCCATGAAATGTAGTGTTCAGAATCATGTAACTAACTCTCATGCTGTGCTCTGGCACAGGCAGGTGAAATGTATCTCAATATTATGACTTGTATGAGTTATGTGGTTCGATGAGTATGTTACACATGGGTGTCAATGGGGGAAAGCTAATGGAAATGATCCCTCAGGATATATTTCTATACTCAGATTATACTCTGTGCATGGAATGTTTCAATCATTCTTTGTGCTTTTATCACAAGCACATTGTACAGAACTCGACTAATAGTAGACAATAAATACTTTATCAATTGAATGATCTAGAGGCAGCTTGGCATAGAGACTAGAGCACTGGACTTGTAGTAAGGATGATTTGAATTTCAATCCCTATTCAGACATTTATTAGCTCCATGACTCACTCTCAGACTCAGTTTCCTTATCTGTAAAAGACAAGATAATATTAGCATCTAATTTACACGATTGCCTTGGATGTTTCATTAGAAGACTACAAGCTTACAAAAGTCATTTACAACATAATAAAAACTTTTCAACTCTTTCCAAGATGGAAAAACTTCAAATATGAATCATGTGATGAAAAACATAATCATCATCATCATCAAAACTTTATATTTATAAGCATATTATATATAACATCTAATTTGGTCTTTAAAGTAAGGACTAATTTTTTGTCATTTTGCAGAAGAGAAAAATGAGACTTAAAGATGAATGATTTTCTTTGAATCACAGATATAGTGGGAGGAAGAAGAAAAGTGGGAGGGGGAAGAGGAAAAGAAGAAGTTGAAGGAGCAGTAGTAGGAGAAGAAATAGTAGCATTGCCCAACTTGAACTGGCAGGTTGAGACCCAGAAGACTGCTACTACTTCTCACAGATTGTTGTTGATGCTTCTTTCTCAAAGAAGACTAATGACATCACAAGGGTGATATCTCGAGTTTCATGTGAATTGAATTTAAATAAGCAGAACTGGGCAGTCATCAGCTTCATTCTCCCAGAGTCATACGAGTCCAGTAACAAGACAAAGGTCAACATGACTGGAGATGGTCAAGGATGAAGTGAGTGACATTAGTCTTCCTACATTATGGTCTTCTCTATAAGAGATTAAGACATGCCTAATAACCCCAATCCTACCTCCAATAGGATAAGAAATATTTTGATTGAGCACCCTATCCTTTTCTGGTCTTGACTTTATTTTTTTTTAATTAAACTTTAAATACAGAGCTTTTGATCTTCTGAAGAGTGGACTCAGGTAGATGGATAGAACATTGGATCTGAAATCAAAAAGACATAAATTCAAATCCATTTTCATACACATATTAGTTGTATGACCCTAGGCAAGTCATTTAACTTCTCTTTGACTTAAGTTTCCTTAACCATGAAATGGGCATAATAATAATAGTGTCTCCTAGGGTTATGTCAAGTGAGACATTTATAAAGTGCTTAGTATCATGCTTGGCACATAATAAAGGCTTTATAAATGATTATTTTCTTCACTCTATGTATCCTTTTTCTGCCATATGTTTAAGGATTTAGATGGCCTGAGTGTTAATAAATTGGAATATCATTGTGTAAAATAATTCAAGAAATGCATAGCATTTTTCATATGTATTTATACATATATATATACATAAATATTTATATATAATGGATTATATATATTGATAAAATTCATATTTTAATCGACATATATATATATATATTTATTCATGGATAATGTTCTAATAATATGGGAATTTAAGAAAAAAAAATTACCAAGTAGAAATCTTTGATCCATATAAGAAAAATAGCTTACATACTTTATAAGAAATAACAATATGACAGTGTTCCATAAAACCAATTTATAACACCAAATTAAATCCTACTGAGTCTACTTTTGCTTTCTCTCTGTATTTTTAGAATATAATTAAGTTGGTTTTGACCTCGACAGCAACTAAAAATATAACTTACAGATGAGCTGAACTATAGAGGACATTTCCATGGAGTAAGTTTTCCACTTTTCCAAAATTGTAGACCTCAAACAAATTAAATCACAGTATAATTAAATAATAATTAAATATAACTTTAGGGTTTCTTTTTCTGTTATGAGAAAAATAACAAGGGCAACTATTTTTTCTTATGGCAAATGGAAAATAAAGAACTTGAAATGACATTTTATGAGTCCAAGTGTTCACTCGATTCCATAAAAGAATGAGCTTAAATATTGAGTTGTTTCTTTCATGGAAACTACCCTGAATTACTAATGCTTGTCTTGTCTCACAGTGAAGATTACTTAATGATATATAAATTTAAATGAAACAACATTGTGAGGTTTTAATTAGTTCCAGTGGAATTAGAAAAGGAAGTATTCTCATTGCATTGGGTATTGATGATTGAGTGCCTGAAACAAGGAATCAGTAAGTACTTATTATGTAGCCTATTATGTGCCAGGAAATGTGTTGGGGATGAATAAAAGGCAAAAATCACTACCTACACACAAGGAGTTCTATGTCTTCTGGGAAATACATTATGCAACAACTATGTGAAAATAAAATATACACAGGATAAACTGGAGGTAATCATTAAAGGACAGATTCTTAGCATTAAGGGAGATAAGTAATGGCTAGAAAGATGGATGAAGAAAGTGTTGGGGTGGTGAAGAAGATCAAAGTTGTAGAATGCATATGGCAGCAGAACCTTGATTAAGAAACTATAAATGCCTTGCCCTATGGGAAGGCCCACAAATTGAAAGAGTTATATAAGCACAGGAGAGCACCAGGGAAAGCAATTGGATAAAGGGAATCAAGTCAGGTTGTTAATATAGGAGAAACAGACAAAGGAAGTGGGTGAGCAGAGACAGAGAGTACTCCTTTTGAAGGGTACAACATGTAGCCAAGTCTGTCATTGTAAAAAAGATTAGAAAGAAATGGCCTAGATTTAATTAGATCCTTACTCAAAATTGAATTTTGGCTAAAGAACCTCTCACAAAGGAGAGCAAAGATAATTTATTGTTATTACTGGAACTTACCAATAATCCACTAACTCTTAATCAAAGACAATTCAACAAACTATCATGAAGTGAAAGAAAAGGTAGAAAGCTAGTAGTGGATGCCTTAAACCTCATGAGTATGACCATGAAATTTGTGGTCTCAGTGCAACAAACAAGTGAGTCAAAGAGGTAAAGTGCTATAGCATTCCAACACAAGAGCTTAGTATAAGAGCAAACAAAAGAATGGCAAGACACTAGTCACCTTATTATAAGAATGCAAAATCCAAAACCTTATTGGAGCCTATGCTTCTGCTTTGACAAATAAGTCACAATGACAGCAAGTTCAGTGGCATCTTCCTTTTAAGAAATTGAAGGGTCTGGAATGCTTTAACTCAAGTAGTATGGTGTACTGCACTGGTTCTCCAAGTGATGTATGGGAAACCCTGGGGATTCTACAAGACCCTTTCATGGGCTCTGCAAAGTCAAAACTATCTTCATCAAAATTCAAATACTTTAATTAACATTAATTTTGGTAGAGATAATACATAAATACCAAAGCTCTTTGGCATTCCCAAATAATTTTAAGAGCTTAATGGGGCTGAAAGAATAAAAGAATTGAACACCCTTGGCAGAAGGGATAATATTCTGAACTTGGATGACCTGAGTATGAATCTTGTCTCAATAACTGGGTAAGTTATTTTAAGTCTTTGATTCTCCACTTCATCATTTGAGTTTGAGTTAACGATGGTTAAGGCCCCTTTCAGCTCTGAATCTATGATCCCATTATTCTATTTATCAGGCCATCTGGAACAATGCAGTTTTATTTAAAATAATAGCTGGACTTCAATCAATCAATAAACATTTATTAATCTCCTACTATCACTTTCTTATCAGACACAAAGGAAAAGAGAAACAGTCCTTTGCAAGAACCTTATGATCTATGAAACCCAATTTCAGACTATCTCCTTAGCAAGATATTCCCTTTCCCAAATCTACCTTTCCAAAATGAAAAAATGAAGGGGGATCTGAAGAGACAGATGAGAATCCACATGTATATAAAAAAGTTGGAGAATAGAATAACATGAATTTGTAAACAAATGGTGTTTAAGTAGTTGTGTTTAGTTCTCTCTGCTGAGGAGTTCCAAAAACGTTTTTTAAAATGTGATAATCAATCTCCTCTGTTTTCCTAAGGAATAAATGCTGAATATGATAAAAGGATAATAGATTTTGAGTTGGAAGAGACTATGGAGGCCAACTGGTATAAATACCTTATTTTACAGCTGAAGAAATCGGGGACTAGATAGAAGTACCTTCTCTGAATACACTATATCTTCCAATGCTTTTTGATTTTGGTGGTGGCTCATATATAATGAAAAGATACTTTCAGAAAAAAAAAAAATCTGAGAAAGTATTGCTGAGGATCACGATGTAATTTTCCAGAAACTATAGAGTTTAGCATCACAGGTTATATTTTCATCCCTGTTACCCTGAAAACAAAGTTCTAAGCATAAAAATGGTGAATTTACAAAGCGAACAGATTCTTAGGAAAATGATCCATGAAAACATAGCTTGGATTTGTGAATTTTTGGAATATGGCCAAATCTGCTATACACCTTAGAATTGTTTGGGTACTATTGAAATTGGTTGAAAAGAATTCGAACTGAAGAGGGAGCAAGGGTGGGGAAACTACTCACAAGTATCTTCTGAATATAATAAAGACACTGTATTTAAAAATATCAAGAGTATTAGTATCATAATAAATGGTGTTGAAGAGAAGAGTCAGCAATAAAATATGTGACCTCAGATGTCTGTGCACATATGCACAAAGAATGAATAATAGGAACATAAATTGGAATATCTAAGGTAAAATGTCAGATTTGACCCCAAAGAATCCCTGAGATAAGGAGGAAGAGGCCTTATGAATGAAATATAGATATGGAAGGGTTTAAAAAATAATGTGGCAAGGGGTGGTTAGGTGGAACAGTGAGCAAAGCACTAGCCCCGGAGTCAGGTGGTCCCTAGTTCGGTTCCAGCCTCATACACTTAACACGCACATAAAAAAAAAAAAAAAAACTAGCCATGTAACCTTGGGCAAGTTACTTAACCCCAATTGCCCTCCAAAAGGCAAAATAATAATAATAATAATAATGTGGCAAATATAAATGAGGTCAGGTATCACTATACATTAGCAACTTTCTCATATAAAGAAATATATGAAAATGAGCAGGTTATTTTTTTAAGATAACAGATAAAGAAAGAAAATTGGGATTGCCCTTAGAAGGTGATATAAAGCAAACGGTACATAGGTATAATAATAGGTGGAGAATACTTCACTATATTGGACATTTACTCTATCTTATTCACAGGTTATCTCTGCTAACCTGGGCATGTGAGTTCACCTCTGTCTGAATAAATATCCTCAGCTAAAGAAGGGGATAATAATAGCACCTACCTCCCAGGGTTGTCAGGATCAAATACAATAATAATTGTAATAAAGTTAACAATGTGCCTGGAACATTGTAAGCACTGTAGAAATACTAGTTTTCATTATTATTATTGAAGGAAAATAAGTTGATATCTATTTTAACTGTTTAAATAACATTTTTTCCCCAGTGGCAGAGGAACTGCTCTTTTGTGGAAAATATTCTGTATGGGATTATTACCAATAGAAATATACTCATTATTGAAGTAGCGATTTTGGAATCTTGGGATTACATGACCTCATCTTACACTTGTGACGAGAGGAGATTTTGCAACATCTAATCCACATTATAGGTTTTGAAATAATATATTTTAAATGTTTAGGGGAAGGGTATAGTATGGTTCTAAATTCTAAGGACAACTTGGTTTAAAGTTGGAGTAGAGAGTGGGCCACATTCTTAAGAATTAAAATTTGATTCAATAACAAATGATTTAGATGAATGAGAAAATGGAAATCAATATAAAGAAATCTCTGTGGATACACAGGGCATTCTTGACAAACGTGGATAAAAAAGGGACATAAAGGGGAAAGAATATGAATACAAAAACTGTGATAATTATTTTTAACAATTGTTGCAGCAGACCTAAAATGCAAAATGATCTAAGTCTGGCAAGGAATGCTAAAAGTAACAAAAACAATTTATCTACATATGTGTAGGATAAGAAAAAAATCAAATTCTATTTTTTAAATATTTTAAGGGTCTATTATTTTTCTTTTAATAAGGTCAAAGTATGAATGTTTGAAGCTAATAGACTGTCTAAAACTTTGTGATTCTTAGAAACATTTGCCCCTTTCCACCATTCTTCTTCCAAATACACACACACACACATATCCACGTGCATTTATATACACAAATATTCACATACACAAAAATAAACACATATATACACAGATATATTTTTACACTCATTGATGGGTTGGCATGGCAAGAAACAAAGTTGTCAATTGGTCAGTTGATACATAAGCCTTATTGGTATCCTTGCAATTTTATGTTAAAGTGTGGAAATTTTCCATCCTGTTGAATGGGAACATCAGTAAAGGAAATGCCTAAATATTCTTTTTTATTTTATTTTATTTTTAAAGACAGAGGATAAGATCCATAAATGTTGGATCGATGACCCTGATTTTTGGCAAAATTCTAGAAGATGATATTAAAAGGATGATTTTTGAGCATTTGGAGATAGAGGTGGTGAATATTGAAATAACATGACTTCATTCAGACCATACCAATTTAACTTGGTTACATTTTGGAGTAAGCTTATTAAATTGCTTAACGAATAGAATACTGTAGAAACAATTTCTTCTGCTATCTTCTTACATAATACAAAGTAAAGCAGTCCAGGTGACAATAGAAATCGGGGGATTCAAGAAAGGTTGAATGAAAGTGAGAGCAATGTTGAATATCTCTGCCAAACCAGAGTGCCTAGAACAAATATTATTCATTTTCCTGAATTATGTGCATTAAAAAATAGATGGCATTCTCCTCAAAATTTCTGATGGTGCAAAGTATAGGTCAATTTTTGGAAGATAAAGTTAGGATCCATAAAATTTCAGGCATCAATATTAATGGGACAAAATTAAGAAAATAAACTTTAATGGGGATTAATGTACTTTCCACTTGGATTCAGATGTGAATTTCAGGCTTAAGAAAATGTGCCAAGATTAGAATTGTTATGAAAAAAATGGAGGGGGGGGGTGAGGGAGGAATTATAGAAGATTTCACATTTAAAATGAATGAATGCAATGGCATTATTGTAAAAATGACTAAATTTATATTGCATTATAAAAGGTACAGTGTCCACAATTTAGGGCATGATAGTTTTGTACATTGTTATGGTGAGGTAACATTTAGAACATTTCATTTAGTACTTATATTTTTGTACTGCCATTGGCACAGTGGAACTCATACAGAGAAAGGTAACATGGAGTGTAAAGGGTCTAAGTAGATCACTATACAGAGCATACTTGGGAACCTGGCTTCTATTATTAAAGAGATCCAAGTTGGTTGAGGATTATGAAAATATTAACTACTATTTTACAGGCGATTAAGTTAAATTTGTGAATCATTTTACAAATGTAATCTGCTTTTGTCTTCACAATAACCCTGGGAGGTACGTGCTGTTGTTATCGACATTCTACAGATGAGAAACCTGAAGTAGACAGAAGATAAGTGACTTGGTGAAGGTCACATACTAGTAAATACTGGAAATTGGATTTGGAATCGGCTCTTTCTGACTCCGAGGCCAGTCCTCTTTCCATGTAGCTGCTCTAAGACCAAAAGACAGCTTTAGCAAAAAGTTGATTCAAGCTCAGAAGTTAAAGGAACATCTGCTATGGAATGTATATTACTTTAGCTAGCTGCATGTTAAGGATGAGTTATTTTAAGCATGTCACCATAAGGTGTAGGGTGAGATGGCACAGGAAGAGAAATGATGTCATTAATGTCACAAATTAATATATGATTTATGCCCCATACCTGTAGGGAGGACACTAATGAAAACATAACAAAAAGAATGATCATGTGGATGCAGTCTAAGCAGAATTTGAGACAAGATGAACCTGGGATAAACTAGAACATTGCTGCACAGGTACAGTGTACAGTTACCAAAATGATAAAGTTTAGATTTTAGACTGGGATTGTGTAAAGTTACATTTTTTTTTTTTTGCTTTTTGCAGGGCAATTGGGGTTAAGTGACTTGCCAAAAGTCACACGGCTAGTAAGTGTGTCAAGTGAGGTCAGATTTGAACTCAGGTCCTCCTGACTCCAGGGCCAGTGCTCTATTCACTGTGCCACGTAGGTGCTCCAAGGCTACACAATTTCAAGGAGAAAAGATGAGGTAGAACTTTTGAGAGGGATATTTTTTAAAGTGAATGTGGAGGAATTCAGCCATGTCTCAGAAAATCATGGGATAGTGAGATTATGAAAGGTAGAATAATACATATTTTATATGTACCCTGTGAAGGACTTGAGCTTGTATGTCCACACAAGCATGTTCCCACAGCTAAAGGAAGCTATAACTCTGCTCCAGACAACATTCAGATAAATCATAAACCCCATTGTTGTTGCTGTTTTTTTTCTACATTATTCTTTAGGGAATAAATTGATTCAAATACTTCCTGTGGGGGCGGCCAGGTAGCACAGTGAGTGGGAGCACCGGCTCCAGTGTTGAGAAGACCTGGAGATCAAATCCCGGGCTCAGACACTTAGCACCCACCCAGAAACACCTGGCCGTGTAACCTTGAGCAAGTTACTTAACCCCAATTGCTTAGGGGCAGCCAGGTGGCTCTGCGAGTAAGAACGTCGGCTCCAGTGTCGGTATGATCTGGATCAAATCTGGGCTCAGATACTCAGCACCACACCCAGACATAACTGGCCGTGTAACCTTGAGCAAGTTACTTAACCCCAATTGCTTTAAAAAAAAATACTTCCTGTGATAATTTTCAGCTTGCAATATACTCTTGTTGATTCTATCATAATAGCATCTTTCACATGTGCCATATAACACTTCCAGTCATAATGCCCTACTTTCATTTAGAAATTAACATTTCCCCCTCTCACCTTCATGCCTTTGTAGAGGATTCTCTTCTTCTTGGCCTAGAATGCACTAACTCCACACTTCCCTAACTTTGCTCAAGTTTTATGTCATAATCCATATCAATTTGGAAGATTTCCCTGTTTCCTTCAGTTCTTAGGGTTCACTCTTTCCTCTTCATATTATAATTTATATATTTATTTTTTTATGTTGACAAGTAATTAGCTTAAGGGAACATATTTAAAAAGCATCTCCTTTTGTATAAAAAGACCACCCCACTAGGGTGGTATGACATAGTTTCAGCAATGAGTTACTTTGCTGAATTCAAAATTCAAAATGCAAAAATGAATCTTTTGACCCACAGCTAAAAAGAGTGGTTTCAAGACAAAGGTAAGAAGTTGCATTGAAATATACCATCCTCTTGAGGTACATCCCCTCCTCCCAGAACGGACCAGTGTTGTCCATTCATGAGGTGTATACTTCACACATTTACAGTTCCAACCCAGAACACTCTTCATGGAATAACATATTCCTATGTTTAAAGGGAATTTACAAGACTTCTGGTCCAGGATTCATTTTTCAGATGAGACAAAAAGAGGTCCAGTAGAAACAAATGATTTTTTTAAGGTCACAAAAGTCAGAAAAAAAAGTATTTGAACCAAGGTCTCTGACCTTAAATCCAGCATTCATCCTAATAATTTATTTTTTTGCCCTCAGTTAGTAGTAAAAGAAAAAAAAAGAAACCCTGCAATTTATTTTAACCCCCCCTTTTTTTTTCTTTGCTTCCTTAAGGCTTCATTTTTGTCACCCAAACTTAAATTATAGTCAGAAACACTAAGAAAGTGGTTTTTTTTTTACTTCACTAGTGCCAAAACACTCATCAGAATCAGCTGTTCTTAATTGTCTTCTTCTCCAAATCTGCAGGACAGGAACAAGATTTTTCTCCCACCAGGGTAGAAAGGCCATAAAGGTAATTAGTTCTACACTAGGCAATTGTCTTAGTTGTTGCAGTATCATGAAAAAGAATCATAGAAACAGCTGGAAAGGGACATTGTAGGTCAATTAAAGCAAACCTATTCCCAATGAAAACTTCCCTTTATATTATTACTGATAAATTTTCATCTAACCTGATGTTGAATGCATTCAGTAATGGAGATCTCACTGCCTAGAGACAACCTTTTCAACTTAGAATAGTTCTGACTTTCAGGAATTTATTCCTTACCAATCCAAAATGTGTCTCCTAACTTCCTTAAGTTTTATTTTGCCCTTTGGTACATAAGGAATAAGTTTCTTTCCTTTCCCGTGGGACATATCCTAATATATTTACATACAACTTAGTCATTTAGTAGATTTTGGAAAGTAGAGCCAAGATGGAGGAGCAAAAGCAGGAAATTGCTTGAGCTCTACCCCAATTATCTCTAATACCTGTAAAAAAAAAGTCTCCAAAATTTTTTGAGGACCCAGAAAATGACTGGGGAAAACAAATCTCCCACTGAAGACAACCTAGCAGGCCGACAGGAAGGGTCTGTCAAACATGGGGCAGAACACAGTCCCGTGATGGTCATGTGGCACAGAACAGGTATAGCAGGCCATAGGGGATTGAATCACTGGCAGCTGTGACAGTTTCAAGACTTCTCAACCGAAAAATGCCAAAGATAAAAGAAAAGGTCAGTGGAAAAATTCTTTTGGACCTGGGTAAGAAAAGAGCATGGTCCTGTCTCTGCCCCCAGGGTGGTGGAGGTGGCTGCATCTGGGGTGCTGGAAGCAGCAGAAGCAGCAGCAGTGGTTGCTTCCAGAGCTCCAGGACCACAGATGGTCAGGGGAACGAAGTGACTGATCAGAAGGCAATTGCAGGAATCTCTGCACTGGTGCTGAGGCAGGATTCTCTTGCTTTGCCCTTCTTGGATCTCAGTGACAGTGTTTGGTGATGGTCCTGGGGTGAGGAGGAGTGCTGACATGGCAGAACTTGTGGTGGCTATGGAGAAGGAGTCCTCCTCACAGTTCTGAGGCAGGTGCCTAGAAGTAGCTCTGAAAACAGTAGCACAAAACCCCAGAAATTTGGGGCACTGCACTCTACACTCTAGAAGCAGAACTCTACCATGCCAAAGAGCTCAAAAGTCATGTAATTGGCTGGGAAAATTAGCAGAGAAAAAGAAATCAGACTGTAAAGTCCTTCTTTTGTGACTAACATGATCAAAACATAGAACCAGAAGAAGACAACAAAGTCAAAATGCCTGCATCAAAATCTTCCAAGAAAAATATCAATTGGTTGCAGGCCATGGAAGAGCTCAAAAGGAAGTTTGAAAATCAAGTAAGGGGGTGGCTAGGTGGCACAGTGAATAGAGCACTGGCCCTGGAGTCAGGAGGACCAGAGTTCAAATCGGAACTCAGACACTTAGCAATTACTAGTCATGTGACATTGGGCAAGTCACTTAACCCCAATTGCCCTGCCCTCCCCCCTCCAAAAAAAAAAACCCGAAAAGAAAATCAAGAGAAGTAGATGAAAAATTGGGAAGAGAAAGGAGAATGATACAAGAAAATTATGAAAAAATGAGTCAACAGCTTGCTAAAGGAGACCACCCCAAAAAATACTGAACAAAATAACACCTTAAAAATAGACTAACTCAAATGACAAAGGAGCTCCAAAAAGTAAATGAGAAGAAAAATGCCTTAAAAAGCAAAATTGTTCAGAGAGAAAAGGAAATTCCAAAGCTCACTGAAAAAAATATAATTCCTTTAAAATTAGAATGGAGCAAATGGAAAGTATGAACTTTATGAGAAATCAAGGTATTATAAAACAGATCCAAAAGAATGAAAACAAATAGAAGACAATGTGAAATATCTCATTAGAAAAACCACTGACCAAGGGGCAGCCAGGTGGCTCAGCAAGTAACAGCACCGGCCCCAGTGTCAGGATGACCTGGGGATCAAATCCAGGCTCAGATACTTAGCAACACACTCAGAAATAACTGGCCATGTAACCTTGAGCAAGTTACTTAACCCTGATTGCTTTGGGGGAAAAAAAAAGAAAAAGAAAAACCACTGATCTAGAAAATAGAGCAGGGGAAATAATTTAAAAAATATTGGACTACCTGAAAGCCATGATCAAAGAAGAACAGATATCATTTTTCAAGAAGTTCTCAAGGAAAACTGCCCTGGTATTCTAGAGCCAGAGGGTAAAAGAGAAATTGAAAAAATTCACCATTCGCCTCTTGAAAAATATCCCAAAAAGAAAAGTCATAGGAATATTATAGCCAAATTCTAGACTTCCTAGATCAAGAAGAAAATATTACAAGTAGTCAGGAAGAAACATTTTGAGTATTGTGAAAACACAATCAGGATAACACAAGATCTAGCAGCTTCTACATTAAAGGAGCAAAGGGCTTGGAATATGATATTCTGAAAATCAAAGAAGCTAGGATTAAAACCAAGAATCACTTACCCAGAAGAACTGAGTATAATACTTCAGGGGAAAATTGAATATTCAATGAAATAGAGAACTCTCAAACATCCTTGATGAAAAGACCAGAGCTGAACAGAAAGTTTGACTTTCAAATACAAGAAGCAAGAGAAGTATGAAAAGGTAAATGTGAAAGAGAAATCATAAGGAACTTTTTAAAGTTGAACTGTTTACGTTGTGACATGGAAAGACAATCATATACATTTATCTCTGTGTATGTGTATATGTGTGTCTATGCACACGGAGCAGTAAAAGCAGGAAATTGCTTGAACTTGCCCCCCAATTACCTCCAATACCTGTAAAAAAAAGGACTCTAAACAAATTTTAGAGCTATAGAACCCCCATAATGACTGAGAGAAACAAATCTCCCACTGAAGACAACTAGAAGGCCAACAGGAAGGGTTTGTTGAACCTGTGTGTATGTATACATGCATGTATGTATGTGTGTATATGTGTTTCTCCATATATATGTATTTGTATATTATGTATGCATGCATATGCATGCATGTGTATGTATATATGTATTGTGTGGCTATGTATATGCATATATATGCATGCATGTGGGCATATGGGTGTATATGCACATATATGTATGTATATGTGTGTGTGTGCATATGCCTATACACATATGCATATACACATATGTACATACACACATAGAGCTCCCAGGGTGAATTGAATATGAAGGAATGATTTCTAAAAAACAAAATTAAGAAGTGAGAGAAGAATATCTTTGGAAAAGGAGAAAGGGAGAGATAGAATAGGGTAAATTATCTCACAGAAGAGACAAGAGAAAGCTGTCACAATGGAGGGGAAGAACAGGGAAGTGGAAAGGAATGGGTCTACCTTACTCTCATTGAGTTTGGCTTAAGAAGGGAATAACATACACACTAATTTGGGTATCTTACCCTACAGGAAAGTAAAGTAGGGGAAGAAGATAAGAAAGGTGCTATAATAGGAAGAAGGGAAGATTTGGGGAGAGTATAGTCAAAGCAAACACTTTTGAAAAGGGACAAGGTCAAAGGAGAATGTAGAATAAATGGGAGCAGGATAGGATGGAGGGAAATATAGCTTTCACAAATATAATATAGTTATATTTTATATAAAATATAGTTTTCACAAAATATGTCTTTCACAATATGACAACTTTGGAAATGTTTTTCATAACTACACGTGTAATACCGATATTGAATTGCTTGTCTTCTCAGTGGGGATATGTGAGGAGGTAAGAAGGGAGAGAATCTGGAGCTCAAAGTTTTAAAAAGCAAATGATAAAAAAAAATTGTTTTTCACTGCAACATAAGATATATAGGTGATGGGGTATAGAAATTCATCTTGTCCTAAAAGAAAGTGAGGAAAGGGATAAAGGGGTGTGGGGAGATGGGGGGATATAACAGAGCAGACTGAGGAAAGGGATAATCAATATGCTTGCCATCTTGCAGTGGGGCTTAAGGGAGAGATAGAGAGAAAAATTGAAACTCTAATCCTTGTCAAATTAATGTTGAAAACTAAAAATAAATAAATAAATTATAAATTATAAAAGCAAAAGCAAACAAGCAAAAGCACAATAATAGATTTAGAATCCTGTGCATCTAAGTTGAAATTCTGACTTTTCCTCTTTTCAAAACTGTGAGCTTTAGTAATATTATTCATCTAGCTGTGGCTCAGTTTTCTCATCTGTAAAATGAGATAGTTGGATAGCAAGATGTTTAAGTATGAAAGACTAAACCTATGATCTAATGATTTACTGCAAAAAATTCCCTCATTTCTTTAGCTTATCTTTATATGATTATTTTTATTTTTCCTCCAATTGTCTATCCCCTTCTAATACTTTTTCCTTGCAGACTGCCTTCTACCTTCTTTATATACTTTATCTGTATCTATCTATGTATGTATTTTCTACTTTATTATAATATCAACTCCTTCAGTGTAGGGTCCGTTTTTGCCTTTCACAGCTCCTAGTATTTTGTCAGTCATATGATAGGTCTTGAATAAACTTTAACAAAACTTTAAAAGATTTAGGAAATTTGATCAATACAATTAACAACAATTCTAGAGGATCATAGTAAAATACACAGCCCACCTTTATACAGGAAAAATGATGGCTTCACATGTTTCTTTGCAGATATGAATAATACAAGTATTTTGTGGATTGACAAGATTTTTTGTTTTTTGTTATTTTTATGTTTTTCATTTGGGGAAAGAAGGAGAGGGGAAGGAAAGAGAGAGAATAATTTGTTGACATTAATTTTTAAAAAGAAACTTATTGTCTAATTAATTGATTCATCTCACTATTATTCTTAGACTCTTCCATACATAGTTCAAGTGACCATATAACCTCTGAAAAGTCATATTAAATGGGGCACAATGTTTTCTACATGTAATCAGACAGGATAGCTATAGCATTACTCATTGCAGACTAAATAATTCTGCTAATACAATTAAGAATTCCTTTAAATTTTGTGGGTATCACATCACATTGATTACTCATAGTGATATCTTAGTTATGTTAAAAGCCTGAATCTTTATTCAGATGGTCCACCTTTTACCTCGTTTTTCCTTTCCTGTACTTGGAGGAGTATTTTTGTTTTGATTTCATGCAAGATATTGCATTACATTAATATACATTAAATTTTCTCTTATGACTTTTGGACAATTATTCCATTTAGTTTTTTTTTTTTGAAATTTTAATTCTACCTATGACATAGTCCAAAGAACTATGATTCTGAAATGTCTTGCCTCTCCAAAAACAGATAAAAATAACATCTATTCACTCATCTAGGTATTAATTAAATTGAGAACTAAAATAGGGATGACTTTCGGCACTATAGAAAATAAACAAATACAGATCCCAAAATATGACATTAATCAACAATCTTCAACCATTGTTTTTAAATCAAATCCTATTTTATTTCAATTATTATATGTTCATTTTCTCTCTCTCCTATCGCCTTACTCATTGGGAAAAAGCAAAGAAAAATATAATAAATATGCACACTCAAATAAAACAAATTCTGACACTAGCCATTGACAAAAATGTTTGTCCCATTATGCATTTTGTGGCATTCAACCTTTCTCAGGACAGATATCATTCTTGATTATTGGTGCTCTAAAACTGTTCTTGGTCATTACTTTATTGGAGTTCTAAATCCATTTTTTTTTACAATTTTCCTATTATATAAATTGTTCTCTTAATTCTGCTCACTTCACAATGAATCAGTTCGAACATGTCTTCACAGTTTTCTCTAAATCTATCCTTTTTATTATTTTATAGGACAGTAGTATTCTATTGCATTCATGTATCATAATTGATTCAGACATTTTCCTATTAGTTGGAACCATTTTGGTTTTCTCACTTAACTTTACAGTCTTCATTGCATGTGTAACATTGGGTAAATCATTTTACCTATCTTTTTCCTGGTCTCTAAATTGGGCAAAACAACTGTTATATCCCTTCTTGCCCTAAATATTATTAACCCACTATCAACTGTTACATATAATCTTATTCTAATGCTATGCACATGACCTGCCTCTTCATATATTCATGTCCTGCTATTCTGTTGGCTTCCTAGATTCTGGAGACCTTGCCACTGACTCTTCCCTGATTCTTCCTGCCTTCATGCCAAATCCTGGGATATTTTGCTTACTCTTTTTCTTTTTCTTTTTAATCTGCACTTTCAGCTTCAACTCATTGTTTACTCTTATATGGTTTGAGCAGGGCCCTATTTTCACTTTTCTATTTCTAATTCCATGATCTATTCAGTCTCATGATATTTTACCATGGTCCTGACTAGTACCATAGTTTTCTTACTGTTTGTGTCATATCTCTTCCTCACTTTACTAAAAGATCTAGGAGGAAATAGAATATATTCATTCTAGGTTTATATCTCTCCCAACCCATTGTGATGTTGTGTATACAGTAAGCACTTAATGAAGATTGGTTAAATGGGATTGAATAAATAGGATTTTTATTCTAATTTATGTGCAGCCTGGAGGGAATAGAATACAGAACAATTGTTAAAAAGAAGAAAATTTTGTGTTTATATGTTTTGAATTGCCTGTTGTTTTAATCTAAGATGTCTATTATTTTATGCATTTAGTTGGTCAAAAGAAAAATAAGTGTGCTTTTATCAGAAAAGTTGTATGATATTTTTTTCCCCATCACATATATAATAGGTGCTCACTAACTTCTTGAATCATGAGGTAAAGGTGCTATTATTTTATATTTTACAAAATGTCCATATAAACATTTCCTTTTAATAGCCTTATCATTTCCCCCCAAAATTGTTTTTTAATATTATAATTATTTTGCAATTTGTTGCAATATGCAGCAGTATGAAGCATTATGATCCCCAGAGTGCTGTGTGTGTAATTTCTAATACTTAACTACAAAAATACCATCTGGATGTTTAGCTTCCTAATATGACAGTATTCACAAAGGATATATTCCAAATTTATATGGCCAAAAGCAAAACATATATAAACCAGTAGAAGGAAATTCAGCACCAGGGGATTATAAAAGCAGACATGCTACATCTGACATGTTAAGTCTACTTTCTTATCCATTGGAGCAAAGTAAGACATTTAACTTAACGATATTCCCATATTGTTTTACTTCACCCATCTCTGAGAACTGTATTCTAAAGTTAGAAGCATGAATCACTTTATCCTTCTCTCCCTAATTCAAAATCCCAAGTGACAATACTCAAATGATCTCAGATTAATGACTGGAATGTGAGGAAGAAATCATGTCACCAATCATAAAAATGTGGGATCACAGATTTTAAACTGAAAAAGATCTCAGAATCCATCTAATCCAACCTCTATATTATGCAGACTAAGGAACCTAGAACAGGGAGGCTAAATGCTTAAGCCAATGTCACAAATAAGTGGCAGTAAAGATAATTTAAGCCCATGTTTTTGGATACCAAATCCAGCAATTACACCATCAGACCAAGAGGGAAAGGGAAGAGAGTATTCCACTATATAGCATAGCATATCATATCACATTGTATCGTATCGTATCTTATCGTATTGTATCATATCATATCACATATTATTCCACAATTTATATTAAAGTCCTATTTGGTGATTATTCCTTCTGGTATATTTTAGTACTATGTAAAATCACAGAAATAATAGACATCTGCTGTCCCATTTACCATTAAAGCTGTTCTTAAAATCACTGATTTTTAATTTGTCATTACATTACCTCTTTCATATTTAGGATTAGTGATCAATGCGTCTAAAATAGTTTAAATTGCCAGCTTTTATTTAAAAAAAATAACTTTATCTGTAGGAGCACCTAGCTATTTCTATGAAATGTACCTGGAATAAGACAGGAAAAATTATATCTGGAAGATTAAATTACCTAAATTTCAGCAGGAAAATTCAGAGAGAGAGGGATAAAAAAAAAACTTTAACTTTTTAAGCTAATTATCTATGGTTCACATATAGAGCACTGTAGTCTCCAATGTGTCAAAAGCCTTTGTTCTTCCAGCTGATTTGTTGCATAAAAAGACTTTTTTGACTAGCCTGACTTTCCTTGCAATGCCTTTTATATACTTGATGCCAAACCTTGAAATGCTGTTCAATAGTTTCAGTGGTTGATTCATTTAAGTCTTTTGTCCAGTATACTGGGACAGTGATGAAAGAGTACAATATGATAGTGGAAAGACTGTTGGCTTTGAAAACTGAAGACGAGGGTTCAAATCCTATCTATGATAATACCTGTATGACCTTAGGTAAGTAACTGACCCAAGTGATTTTTGTTAATTCCCGAGCCTTCAGTTTCCTTATCTGTACAATGAGGGACATTGACTTAATGTCATCATTTCTTTTCCAGCTCTAAGTCTATAATCCACTGATCCTATGAAAATGAGTGCAAAGATTTGAATTGATTTCTGTTTTTGTTTTAATTAAATGAGTGATTTTTGTTTTAAATTACAAAACAGATAATTAATTTTCCTGTACCTTAATTAATGTGGTTTTTTGATTCTGAATTTATCAGAAAAAAATAATCCCAGAGACTGAATTAACGTGACATGAACAGATGACTCCAAAGGAAATAACTGTAGTCAAACTTCTTGTTTTGATATGTAGAAAAAAGTACAAAGTATTTGAATGCAAGTATGAAATTTCTGTAAAAAAGTTTGTATCCTGATATAACCATAGAGAGATTGCTTAAGTTTATCTACATATCTACTGATAATGAAAGATACAGAAAGTAGATACTTCTGTCTATGACTTCTTGTAATTCAGTTTATGTTTCTTTTAAGAATGTAGATGTACTTTCAGAGGCAGAGTCAAGAAAGCATTTATGGGAATTCTCCCAATATTCTCCTTTAAATAACTTTACAATAGCCCTTTGAATTGAATTCTGGAATAGCAGTAAGAAAAAAAATCAGATTGAGACATTCTTCTAGGATAAGCCAATTTAGGAGGTCAGGAAGAGAGATCTGTAATGTGGGAGTAGAACCTGAACTGAAGGTCACATGGATAAATCATCAGTTGGATCAGGAGGTGGTGACAGAAGCTACAGCAACTTTGGGAGCATTCAAGTCAAACACTATACAGGGACCTTGGAACTGCTCAGAAAGAGATTATAGGGCACCCCTGTGGTAGCACTGGATGCAAGACCCAGATGCTATTTGACGATTTCATTTCCCATATGCCCTTCTGGGTCATAGTTAAAAAGTGGAGAGGAGCACTTTTCATCAAAAGGAAATAGAAGCCACAAAAGAGAGCGAGACTTTTGGTCACAGTGGATCGGAGACCCAGAGAAACAGTATTGTTTCTGGACCCAAGGGAGCAAGAACACTGAGGAGCAGTTATCAGTTGCAATTCCAAGGGATCAGAGGCCCTTCCTGGGCAATGAAAAGAGTAAAGACCAGGAGAGCAGGGATCATACTCTCCTCAGATCATACCACTTTGGAAGCACCAAAAATGTCCAAATTCCCAGAAATAGCTCCTAAAGCTGTGGTGCAACAAAGTCTAAATAAAACAGATGTTCACAAACTTATTTGACCTACTGTACCCTTTTCAGAAAGAAAAAAAAATGTTCACTGCACACTTGGAAATCTTTCTTTAGCACTTTAATTTTTTTTGGAAATTTTCATCATTTCAAAAAAATGCATTTTTAAAAGTCGCAGCTTAAATTTAATAATTTTCTGTAAATTTGTGAGGTTTTCTTGCATTGAAATTTTGGAAGTGCAATATTGCATCCTGTAACTCTATAGAATCAGATTGCAAATAAGACATTGCATTCACATATTTTTGCTAATCCATGCTGGATTTCCTGACATCATGGGATATGCTCACTTACCAACTCTTACTTGTTAAGATCTTGCAGCAGATGACCACTGACCAGTTATAATTTGCATTTTGTGTGTTTATTTGGAAAATAATGTAATCACTACAGCTTTAACTGTTACACAACAGGTGAAACATGTACAAATGGTTTTTCAAATTTTCTTCTTTCTTTATGCTTCCACCACTCCCTCATTTTAATTCAATGCCCCTTAATTGCACCTGAGACTACCATTGCCCTTTTGAATCACTCCATTGCCCCCCATGCAGACAGAAACACCCATTTTAGGAAACTCTGAAAGCTTTGGACAGTGTCTCTCCCTCCCCCCATATTTGGAACAGAATCCAACTTTAACATAATGTTAAAAATTAAGAAATAAAATGGGAAAATAGCATGCAAAAAAGATTATAACTATAAAAAGCTAATGCGGTGACAGGGAACATCAAGACACAAATTCAGAAGAAGATAATAAAGTAAAAATAACTACAAGGGAAATCTCAGAGGGAGTAAAATGTGAATTGGACACAAGCCCTGACAGAATTCTGGGAAAAGCTAAAATTATTATGAAAATCAGAGTGGTATAAGAAAATTTATGTAAAGAAATGAAAGCAAGGGGAGAAATTATGAAAAGACAATTAACAACACGGTAAAAGAGGCACTGAAGAAAAGAAAATCTTAAAAACAGAATAGGACAAATGTAAAAAGAGATAAAAGATTTCATTGATGAAAATAATTACTTAAAAATTAGAATTAGGCAAATGGGTGCTGATGACTCCATGAGCCATGAAGAAACAATAGAAAAGTAAAAAGAAAAAAAAGGAGGAAACATGAAATATCTGATCAGAAAAATGACATATGTAAGAGATTATTGGAGAATTATTGGACACCTGAAAACCATGACCAAAGAAAGAGTCAAGACAGAAAATACATTATTATACACACATATGTGTGTAAATGCACATATACACACATACACATGTACATTCATGTACAATGCATGCATACATGCATACCCATATATACATGCATAAATATATATGTACATATATGCACATATATGTATACACACATATGCGTATATGTATCTATGCTAAAAAGAGCTGTTCAAATAGAATTTTGAAAAATTCATTGATCATCACTTGAAAGAGGTTCCAAAAAAGAAAACTCCCAGGAATATTATAGCCAAATTCCTGAGCTCCATGGTTAAAGGGAAAATACTTCAAACAGCCAGAAAGAAATCATTCCAATGAAATAGAGTCACAGTCAGGATCACATAAGACTTGGCAGCTACTTTTTAAAGGAGTGAAAGACTTAGAATATAATATTCCAGAATTCAAAGGAGCTGGGATCACAACCAAGAATGATCTACCTAACAATATTGAGTATAATCCTATACAGGAAAAGTGGATATTTGATGAACTAGGACTTTCATGCATTTCTGATGAAAGACCAGACCTGAATAGAGCATTTGACATTCAAATACAAGATTCAAGAGAATTATAAAAAAGCAAACATGAACAAGCAATCATAAGGCACTATATAAAGTTTAACTCTTTAGCTTGCTATATGCAATGATTACACATGTAACTTGTAAGAACCCTAGCATTCCTATAGAAGTTAGAAGGATTCTACTTCCAAAGAGGGAAATGGGAGTGAGTCAAATATGTTGGGATGATGTGCGAAAAAAAATTAAGAGACCTGAAAGATTCATGCTCAGGAAAGAGGGTGAAGGGAAAAGAATTATGAATGAAATTATCTCAAATTAAAGAGACAAAAATTAACTTTTAATAGTGGAGGGGGAAGTGGTAGGAGGTGTCAAGAAACAACACTTGAACATTACTCACATCTGAATCGGTTGAAAGAGGGAAAATATACACACATAACTAATTGCTGATAAATATCTCTCTAACTCATCAGACAAACAGGAAGGGTAGGGGAAAAGGGAAAGGCAGGGTAATAAAATGCAGAGCAGATAAAAGAAGGCAGTGGACAGAAGCAAAACAAACTTTAGAGGAGGGAGAATATAAAAGACAGAGAAGGATAAACAGAAAAAAATAAGATAAAAGGAAATGCATAATTAGTAATCATAAATGTGGATAAGAAAAGGATGAATTCATCTCCCATTCACCCCTCACAGAATCAAATAACAGTATAGATTAGAAACCCAGATTATACAATATTTTGTACATAAGAAATAGACATGAAACATAGACACACAAAACACTAAAATAAAGGTCTGTAGCAGAATCCATTATACCTCAGTTGTAAAAATGAAGAGTTATGTATCACAATCTCAGACAAAGGAAGCAAAAATAGACCTCATTAAAAGGAATTGGGGGTGCTGCTAGGTGGTGCAGTGAGTAAAGTGCCAGCCCCAGAGTCAGGAGGACCCGAGTTCAGTTCCGGTGTCAGACACTTAACACCCACACACAATCGCTAGCCTCATAACCTTGGGCAAGTTACTTAACCCCAACTGCCCTCCAAAAAGCAAAAAAAAAAAAAAAAAAAAGGAATCAGGAGAGAAAAATACATTTTGCTAAAATGAACCATAGCCAGTGTAATGGCAAGCAAAATAAGATAATTTGCTAATTTTCTGGATTGAGTTTTAGCTAATCAAGTGCTTTGACTCTTGCCTTTGTCTTTGATTGGAAACAATATATATCAAGTTAACTTTAATAGGCCTAAGGGAATTTGAAGCTCTCCCCTACCTTTAATAGGCCAAATGTAATCACATGGCAGCCCATGTTGAGAGGAGCTTGCCATAATCATGTAATGGGAAGTGTGGAGCAGGAAGGAATGTGGCAGAGAAAAGCACAAGCAGAACTGATAGAATGTTTGCAATGTTGGCACTCTGTCTGTTGATCTGTGTTACTTTCTCAAACAAAAGTCCTGTCTGTTGGTCTGTGTTGATTTCTCAGACAGAAGCCCTGTCTTTTGTTCTGTGTTGATTTCTCAGACAGAAAGTGAGTGGAGATGATAGTGTTGGTATAAATATTGTTGTAGCTCTGTTAAGCTTTGTTTTCCTAGAAACAGAAACAGCAAAGAGTTTGGAGTTCAGAAGTCCCTGTGAGCTGAGATATGGAGCAATAGCAGAGAGTTGCCTATGCGTGAATCCAGGCAAGAGTTGGGATTGGTCAGCTATTGGGGTTTGGAAGTTGGCCTTGAGTCAAGATGAAAAAAGACTGTACTTTGGATACACTGTATTGACTGATAAGATTTGTATCTTACTGTGACCTAGGGATGGAAGGTGTTTGTATTTTCTGCTACCCCTTAAAAATAACTATAAGATATATTGAATTATATATTTTGTTTAAGATTTTGTAATGACCTTAGTAATAAGTTATTATGTTGTTGTGAATGTTATGCTTTAGTTTCTTGAATGCTATGCTTTAGTTTATTGCTGAATAAATAGGGAAGTCATTATACTATATGATTAGTCACTTAAAGTTATTTAAAGCAGCAATCCTCAGGAGAGCTGTTTATGATTGGCATTGCAGAAAGTAAAGTAATTTCAGTAATAAATATATATGCACCAAATGGCATAGCATCCAGATTCTTGAAGGAAAGGTTAAATTAATTGCAGGAAGAAATCGTAAAACTATACAGGTGTGGGATCTCAACTTTCCTCTTTCAGAGCTTAATAAATCTAAGCATAAAATAAATAAGGAAGAAGTTAAAGAGATGAATGTATCTTAGAAAAGTTACATATGATAGACCTCTGGAAATTGCAAAATGGGAATCAAAATGAGTATAGATTTTTTCCTACTGTACATGGCACTTTCATTTTTTAAAAAATGATCATGTATTAGTATATAAAAATCTCACCACCAAGTGTAGAAAAACAGATGTACTAAAAGCACTCTTTTCATATGATAATCCAATAAAAATTACATTTAATAAAGCACAGATTAACAATTAATTGAAAACTAAATCATCTAATCCTAAAGATTTAATGGATCAAAGAACATCTAAAAGGGCAAAAAAAAAACCTGCTAATAATTTAATTAAAGAAAATTACAAAAATAAAAATAGACAACATGCCAACATTTGTGGGAGACAGCCGAATAATATTTAGGGTAAAATTATATCTCTAAATGAATACATTGATAAAATAAGGAAAAAGAGGTCAGTGAATTGAGCATGCAATTAAAATAAATAGGAAAACAATAAATTAGACCTTCCCTATTAAATACCAAATTAGAAGTCCTAAAAATGAAAGGAATGATTAAAACCACCCTTAGAAAAAAAATCAAACTAATGAATAAAACTCAGTGCTGGTCTTAAAAAAAAGTAGATTAACCATCAATTAATTTGAATAAGAAGGAAAAAATAAATTACTAATATCAAAAATTAAAATAAGGTATGCACCAACAATGAAGATGAAATTAAAGCCCGTATTAGGAGTTATGTTGCTCAATTTCATGCAACTAAAACTGACAATCTAGGTGAATGGATTAATGTTTTAAAACATATGAAATGCTTAGTTTAACAGAAGAGAAATAGAGTACATAAATAAGCATATCTTAGGGGGAAAATTAAACAAGCAATTAATGAGCTAAGAAAAAATCTCTAAGAAGATAGATTTATAAGTGATTTATACAAAATATTAAAGGAAGAATTAATCTTGATACTACATAAATAATTTAAAAGAAAATAAGTAGAGCTCTACAAAACTTCATTTTATGACACAATATGGTTTTTATACCTAAACCAGGGAGAGCAAAAAGCAGAGAAAGAAAACTATAGATAAATTTATTTGAAGAATATTGATGCAAAAATTTTAAATAAAACACTAAAAAGGAGGCTATAGCACTCTATTAAAAAGAGCATAAACTGAGCATATGAGATTTATACCAGGAACACAAGAATGGTTCAACATTTGAAAAATCTCAGGAAAATTGCCTTATCAAGAACAAAAATCATACGATTATAACAATAGATGCAGAGAGAGATTGACAAAATCTGACATTCGTTTCTATTAAAAAATCACTAAAAACTTATGAATCAATGAAGCCATTCTTACAATAATAAATGCTATTTATCAAAAACCAAGTGAAAGCCTTATTTGTAATCAAGATAAACATTAATCTTTCCCATAAATCTGGGGTGAATCAAGCTTTTCAGTTATCAACTATTGTCAACTATCAACTCTTATTCATTGTTGTAGTACAAATCTTAGCTATAACAATAAGATGAGGATAACAAGAAGGAAGAACAAAAAATAGGCAATGGAGGAATAAAGCTATCACTCTTTGCAGATGATTTGATGGTATATTTATAGAAACCTGGATAATTAACTATAAAATTAGTTGAAACAATTAACAAATTCAGGATACTTTGCAGGATATAAAATAATCCCACTATTAACATATGTATTTCTGTATATTACAAGCAAAAATCAGTAACAATAGATAGAAAGAAAAATTTATTTTAAAATAACTGCAAACAATATCATATACATAGGAATCTACCTCCCATGATAATCCCAGGGACTATATGAACATAATTACAAATAACTTTTCACACAAATAAAGGCAGATCTAAACAATTAGAGAAATATTAATTGCTCATGGGTTGTCTAAGACAATGTAATAGAAATGACAATTATACTAACTTAATTTACTTACTCAGTCTCTTACTAGTAAAACTACCAAAGAATTATTTTATAGAGCTAGGAAAATTATTTTAAAATTTGTCAGGGAGAACAAAATTTCAAAAATGTCAAGGGAATCAATAAAAAAATGTGAAGGCAGTCTAGTAGATCAAGGTGCTAAATCACATTAAAAAGTAATAATCAGGGGTGGCCAGGTGGCTCAGCAAGTAAGAGCACCGGCTCCAGTGTCAGGATGACATGGATCGAATCCCGGGCTCAGATACTCAGCACCACACCCAGAAATAACTGGCCGTGTAACCTTGATCAAGTTACTTAACCCTGATTGCTTTTAAAAAAAAAAGTAATAATCATTTTTAAAAAATTGGTACTGAATAAGAAATAGATTGGTAGATCAATGAAATAATTTAGGTACACAATGCAGAGTGGTAAATTTCTGTAGTAAGTTAGTGTTTGATTACCCTTATTTTGATATAAACTTTGGGATAAGAGATAGCTACCTAATAAAAATTGCTTGGGAAACTGGCAAGCAGTTTGTTAGAAACTAGTCACATATAAGTGTCACAATATATAACCATCATAAGGTCAAAATCAATAAATGATTTAGACATAAAGGGTATGTCAAAATCAAATCAAAAATCCCCTACCCCTCCCCCCCAAAATTAAAAGTCAGAGGTGTCCTGAGGAAAGAACAGGAAGTTTTATTCAGTTCTCCGGGAAGAGGGCATCACTTCAACCAGTACAAACCAGCAGAATGAGGCATGTTACGGAAGATGGAACAAGAATTTATGCCCTAATGCAGTCAAGCCCCCTCCCACTTTTGTCCTTTTTCCCATTGGCTGGGAGGCGGGCTTACAGTCTGGGCATGAAATCTCCTGCAATGATAAAAGAAATAGGGGATAGCCACTCCAAAAATACCTATCCTCATTTGTCAAATGCCAAAGTGAAAAAGGCAGAAGGACTCTAAGAGATTCCTAAAATTCCTGAAGGGCTTAAGGCTGATTGACCTCAAGGGAAAGAGGGAAGAGTCCTATGTTGTGTAATTTCTTAGGAAATGCAGGAAGCAGATCTGTTCAGTCTTACAAAAATCTGTCTCTGGTTTTGAGATACTCTCTCTCCCTTCTCATTCTGAGCAGTCTTCACAGAGGGTGCAGAAAGAGAGAGTGTACTCCACTCAAGGGAACTATAATATAGGGAGTATCATGCACCCAAATCATAAGGAAAATAGTGAATTGGGGGAAAATACAGTGTGTTTCTCTGAGGAAGGACTCATTTCTCAAATATATAGGGAACATAGCCATATTTATAAAAATCAGAACTATTCACAGTTAATCATGATCAAATAAAATGGTAGTTTTCAGAAGAAATCAAACCTTTTAATAATCATATTAAAATGCTCTAAATCTCTATTGAGAAGAGAAATCAATTAAAACAATTCCTCAATACCACTTCACTCCTATAAAATTGGCTTAAATGACAAAGGAAAGTTAATAAAATTCTGGCAGGAATGTTGGGGGGAAATGGGATGTAATAATGCACTGTTGGAAGTATTATGAACTGGTCCAACTATTCTCAAGAACAATTTGGAACTATGCCCAAAGAGCTATAAAACTGTCCATACCCTTTAACCCAAGTATAGAAACCAGGTTTCCATCCCAAAGAGGTTAAAGAAAAGGGAAATGAAGAAAAAGGAAATGATCCTATTTGTAGAAAATAATATTTATAGAAGCTTTTTGACATGGTGGCAAAGAATTGGAAATCACATGACAGTCTATCAAATGGAGAATGGCTCAACAAGCTATAGTATGTGATTGTGACTGAATATTATGGTGCTCTAAAAATGACCTGCAGGATTATTGCAAATAAATATGGGAAGATTTAAATTAATCCATGCAAAGTGAAGTGAACAGAACCTGGATAACATTGTATCAACAATATTATAAAGATAATCAACTGTCAGACTTTACTACCCTGACAAAGGCAATGATTGAAGAAAACTGAAAAGGCTGAATTGATGGGGCACAAGACCAATCTGAGACCTTTTCCCTTTACCCCAAAAGAATTTGAGTCCATAGGTCTCCAGTAACCCCCACCTTGAAATCTACCTGAATTTTCCCCCTTGATATGGATTTTTAATACCCAAATCTGCTACCCTTAACTTAGCCCAGCCCTACATTCTCTGTTACCTCCTACTTGCCTCTAGCTGCTTCCCACCCTTGATCCCATCAAAATCCCATTCTCTTGGTTCCTAGAGTCTGACCTCTAGTCACTCCAGTTCCAACAAGACACCTCCTCAAGACCCTCCCTAAACATCTCCTCTAATCACCTCAGACTACTTGACCACCCCTACATCCCTCCTATAGTCTTTTTCTATATAAGATCCATCTTGGCTCCATGAAGGGGCTCAGATTCAATCTAACTGAAATTTTAAGAAAATTTGTTTTTCTTTGGCTGAAAGAAGGCTTGGGTTGAATTCATTCAGGCAGGACCTGGCATGTTGGTATTTTGGGATCAATAGCACCCCTAAACCTCAACATTTTAAAGACCAAAATAATGATGAAAAATGCTATCTATATATAGAGATGAGAATTTCAAATGTGGATTGAAACATACTTTTTTTATAACTTTATTTTATTTGCTTGGTGTTTTTTTTTATCATATTATTGGGAAAATTATTACGTATTATTGGGAAAAGTTAAGCAAGATAAAAATGTATATAAAATGAATTTTGAAGCTAAAGCATTTAGAGCATAATATTGATTTGTTTTGTGGTCTATAGGAACCTTCAGCATATTATAATTATTTTGTTTATCTCTTTTTTGTTCAAGAAGGTGTATGGGTCAGAAGACCACTCACCCAAAATGACTCAGACTTCTCAACTTAGAGGCAAAAGCTTTCTTGAGAAAGGGCATCCTCAAATGCAACAAGAAAGTCAGAAAGGAGGAGAGCACTACAGAAGGCAAAAGCGAGATTATAAAGCCCTAAGGTGGGAATTCCACGTCTTCTCCACTGTCCCACATTACCATTGGTTAGTAAGACAAGCTCCATAGTCTTCTTATTAATGCCAACCAATCAGCACAAAGTCCTCTACATTCATTACCCTAATTATTTCTGAGGTTCTAATTTTGTGAGATAGCACACATAATACATGAGGTCCACTATGAAAGTGCAGTAGCAACCCCAGAATAGTGAACTCCCTTCAGTTTGAACTAGATATGTGCTCATCTGGGCCTGAGTATTCCAAGGCTGCTTTCTGCTTTCTGATCGGTCAAATCCACCTGCTCCTGCCAGCTCCTTTTATTCTACATTATTTCATCTTTAGTATTATCTGGAGTTCTCTGGGAACTGGGAACCCAACTTTTTCCCAAGGCTACTGCCTCAACTCTTCCCAAGAATAGTGTCTCAACTCTTCCCAAGGCTACTGTCTGGTACTTTTTATCAGTAGTCTTATTTCAGCAATTCTTGCAGCTCTATAGAAACTTAGCCCTTTGCTACCTCTCACACTGCCATTCCTTTCCCTAAACTAAAAACACCATTAATTTGGTCTCAATAGTTAATCCAATCAATTGTATTAATACTCAATAGCCCTTACATTACCTTGAAATACACAATGACATACATATATATATGCATATGTACATATATGCATATATGTGGCGAAACGATATGGAACTTAGTTACAAAGTATAAGGAAGTAATAAGAATGTATATAGGATGTTCAGAAAGGGGAAACTTTGCTGCAAGTTATCCCTCACAAGAGCATGAATATAATTCTTTTTTTTTTTTGCTGGAGGGTTAATTGATTCAATGTAATATTTTCAATCTTTTATTTCTATTTTCTGCATGTCCTTCCTTGTGTAAACATTTCCTGTAAATAACTTCTTTTCTATTCAACTTATCATTTGTCTTTTGTTTTGTTTTACTTTTTTAGATTACTGAATCCATTCACTTTTAAAGTTATAAGACTTAGGTTTAATATTTTCCTTTTTTTTCCATATATCTTTCTAGGTTAGGACTTTTCCTTTTCTTCTGCTGGAAACATAGTCATATGTCTCTTGAGATATTTGAGCTTAATTCATTTTAAGGTGACCTTATTAACATTGCCTCTTTTCTCTATTTTTACCTTTGCCAGGTAAATAGGTAAGCAGGAAGCACATTTAAAGAGAAGAAAGAGAAGCAGAGCTCCTACAGACACATGATAAGAAGAGTTGGAAGGGAAGAAGAGATTTAGAGGCAAATGGGGGGGGGGGAGAAATGTGCAAAAGGAGGGCAAAGCTCAATAATGACTATATATAATTCGAACTTAGGACTATTCTTACCATGGAGCAAATTACCACAAAATAGGGCAGAGCCAAGATGGCAGAGCAGAAACAGGATTTCTGTGCAGTTCTGGCTTCCACCTCCTCCAATACATGTTAAAAAGGACTCTAAATAAACTTCAGAGCTATAGAACCCACAAAGTGACAGAGAGAAACAAATCTCCCACTGAAGGAAGCCCAGCAGGAAGTCTCCATCTCAGCTTGCTGGAAGCAGGAGTGCAGTCCTGCCAGAGCCACAGTTTTAGCCCCAGGGGTGCCCCTTTGAGAAGAGGCTAGAGCAGACTTCAGGAGAGTAGATCACCAGCAGCTAAAGTGGTTGCCAGACTGCGCAATCCATGAATGTCAAAGACAAAGTAAAAGGTTAGTGTGGAACTTGCTTGGTCCAGGGGAGAATAAAAGAGTGTGGTCTGTCTGCTATCCCCAGAGCAAAAAGTGGAGAATGTATGGTGGCTGCAGCCACTGCCATGTGGCTGCTTCCAGTGCTCCTGACCTGCAGACTGTAGGGAGACCAAGCAACCATTCAGAGGGTAATCGCTTTTACATTAGCCTACTTGGATCTGGATCATTGTCTTGGGTGGTGGTCCTGGGATGTGTGACCTGTGAGCCAGAGCATGTGAGGGCTGTAGAGAGTGTACCATCTAACAGCTCTGGCAACTGCAAAAACCCCAGCAATTTGGGAAATAACTCTCTCCATTCTGGAAGCAGAGTTCTACTGTGGCAAAGAGCTCAATAGTCAAGTAATTGGCTGCAAATGTGAGTAAGCAATGGAAGCACAAACAGACAACAGAATCCTTTTTGGGGGGACAAAAATGATCAAGGCATGGAGCAGGATAAAGACAGTAAAGTCAGAACTACTGCATCAAAAGACTCCAAGAAAATTATGAATTGGTTACAGGCCATGGAGGAGCACAAGAAGGATTTTGAAAATCAAGTAAGAGAAGTGGAGGAAAAATTGGGAAGAGAAATGAGAATGATGCAAGAAAATCATGAAAAGAGAGTCAACAGCCTGCTAAAGGAGACCCAAAAATTACTGGAAAAAAAATAACACCTTAAAAAGTAGATTAACTCAAATGGCAAAAGAGACCAAAAAAAGGCAATAAGGAGAAAAATGCCTTAAAAAGCTGAATTTGCCAGATGAAAAAGGAATTTTAAAAACTCTCTGAAGAGAATAATTCCTTCAAAATTTGATTGGAGCAAATGGAAGCTAATGACTTTATGAGAAATACTATAAAACAGATCCAAACAAATGAAAAAATAGAAGGCAATGTGAAATATCTCATTGGAAATACCACTGACCTGGAAAATAGATCCAGGGGAGATAATTTAAAAATTATTGGACTACCTAAAAGCCATGATCAAAATAAGAGCCTAGACACCATCTTTCAAGAAATCATCAAGCAAAATTTCCCTGATATTCTAGAACCAGAGGGCAAAATAGAAATTGAAAGAATCCACTGATCACCTCCTGAAAAATATCCCAAAAAGAAAACCCCTAAGAATATTATAGCCAAATTCCAGAGTTCCCAGCTCAAGGAGAAAATACTGCAAGTAGTGAGGAAGAAATAATGTCAGTATTGTGGAAACACAATCAGGATAACACAAGACCTAGCAGCTTCTACATTAAGGGATCAAAGGACTTGGAATACGATATTCCGGAGGTCAAAGGAGCTAGGATTAAAACTAAGAATCACGTACCCAGAAAAACTGAATATAATGTTATAGGGAAAAATATGGTCATTCAATGAAATAGAGGACTTTCAAGCATGCTTGATGGAAAAAAAAAAAACAGAGCTGAACAGAAAATTTGACTTTCAAATACAAGAAGCAAGAGAAGGTAAACAGGAAAAAGAAATCATAAGGAACTTATTAAAGTTGAAATATTTACATTCCTACATGACAAATTTATGTGAGTGTGGACATTTGTATGTTCATGTATACATAGACAGAGGGCACAGGATTAGTTGAATATGAAGGAATGATATCTAAAAAATAAAATTAAGAGGTGAGAGAGGAATTTATTGGGAGAAGAAGAAAGGGAGTGATGGATTAGTATAAATTATCTCATATAAAAGAGGCAAGAGAATACTGTTACAATGGAGGAAAAGAGCAGGAAGGTAAAAGGGAATGGGACAACCTGATTCTCATTGAATTAGGACTAAGGAGGGACTAACATACACACTCAATAGGGTATCTTACCCTACAGAAAATAGGGGGTTAGGGGATAAGAGGGGAGAGGATAGAAAGGAAGGTAGATGTGGGGAGAGGGTAGTTAGAAGCAAACATTTTTGAAAAGGGAAAGGGTCAAAGGAGAAAATAGATTAAGTGGGGGGCAGGATAGGATGGAGGGAAACATAGTTACTCTTTCACAGTATAACTGCTCTTCAAATGATGTGGGCAACTACACATGTACAATCTATATTGAATTGCTTATCTTACCAGTGGGGGTGGGTGAGGAGTGAAGAAGGGAAAAAATACCTGGAACTCAAAGTTTTAAAAACAAATATTTAAACATTTGTTTTTGTTTGTTTGTTTTACATGCAACTGGGATATAATATATACAGGTACTAGGGTATAGAAACCCATCTTGCCCTACTAGAAATTTAGGGGGGTATAGGGGGAAGATATAAGAGAGAACAGATTGGGGTAAGGTTTATTCAGTAGGCTTGCTATTTTGGGATGGGGGTAGGGGAACAATGGGGAGAGAAGAATTGTCATTAAAAATCTTGTGGAAATGAATGCTGAAAACTAAAAATAAATAAATTTTAAAAAAGAATGAAGGACAACTTTAAAAAAAAAACCTACCACAAAACAATATCAATAACCATGCATTTTGGGTTTTTTTTTGGAGAGGGGAAGGTATGGTAATTGGGGTTGAGTGACTTGCCCAAGGTCACACAGCTAGTTTTTGTGTCTGAGGTCAGATTTGAACTCATGTCCTCCTGACTCCAGGGCAGGTTCTCTATTCATTGTCCCACCTAGCTGCCCCATAAAATTCAACAGGAAAAAATAACTAACCATATTGATTATACTTCCTGTTTACCTATGTACCTGATTTTGGAGCTTTGCTTATCTGTTCTTTTTTTCTCACTTGTTTTTACCTAATTATTTAATTTTTACCCACCCCTTTTTTCTCCATATATAGTGAAGTAAAATTCACACTGTCTTCTTTCAACTTCTTTTGTTTGATAGGTTTTTTAATTGTATTTTTCTAAATAGATTTTTTTCTTATTCTCCTCATTTTTTTACTTCCCTGTCTATTCTAGACTTTTATTTTTTGATCCATTCTCCTAACTCTTTTATTTCTTTATCTGCATTTCTCATGGAAGTAATCATTTTGAGGTACCTACTTTTGGTCGACTATTCCAAAAAGTTTATTTTATTGCCTTAAAGATTTTGCTCCCTGGCATTATTTATTTTCCTGTGTCCCTCTCTCAGAAATTAAAAAAAAACTCTTGGTAGTAGTAGAAAGAACATTGCTCCATGGTAGGAATATTCCTAATTCTGATTGTATAGTTATTACTGAGCTTTGCCTTCCTTTTGGTTATTTTCTCCCAATTGCCTCCAAATCTCTTCTTGATTTCATGCCTTTCCACTTTTCTTGTCATTTGTCTACAGGATTTCTGTGTCTCCCTCTTTTCTTTAAATATGAAATCCATGGAGATAATAACTATTTTAGGGATCCCATCTCTCTTTACACATGAATTCATCAGTGATACTCCCTCTGACCACTAAAACAATGTTTGCCTTTTTCTTTTCCTTTTTCAATTTTTCTGTTTTCCCTCTTGCATATTATGTTATAGTTCTTCTTCCTGTGAGAATAAAGATGTGATTTTCTCCTCATTGTAAAACTTTGAATTGATTAGAATACATTATAATTCTCCTTTGAATACTCTTCTCATTTTTGTGTCCCCTGATTCTATAATTTAGCCCCCTGGGGGGGAAAAAATGATTCGCCTATAGGTAAGGTTTTGTGAGATTTACTTCATGTTATTTCAGGTCCATTTTTTCACCACCACTTCTTTTTGACTTTTGCTTTCACCCTTGTTTCCTCATATACATTTAGGAAGAAATATAAAAATGATATTTTTCTTTCTACATTATTACTGTTGTTACTGCTATTCTTGGTTGTGTTTTCATTTTTACTTCTCATATTCTGTAGTCTGGGTTAGTCATTTGAGATCCAAATAATATCTCCAAATCCTTTTCCTAATTGTTTTTTTTTTAATTGAACATTCATCCCCCCCCCCTATATTTATGATTAAGCTCATATTTTAGGGTAGTTTATCTTTAGTTGCATCTTAAACTTACAATATTCTTCAAAACAAACAATTTTATCCCCTTCTGCAGTTTCCAGTGCTTGGATAACAATCTTGAGTTATTAAATTTTTCTTCCTTTTATATCTGAAAATCTTTTTCTCTTGCTTGCTTGCAAAATATATTGTCAAAGAAATTGTTAATTTAAACAAGTTAATGTCTAGAATGTCCAGGCAAGTTTTATTTTATTTTATTTATTTCTTGAGTTAATCTATGAATTCTTTCAATTAGCACTTGTTTGTGTTTATCAATATTAAGAAATTTTCTTGTATTATTATTTTTTATTTTTACATCATGATATTAAGTTTACTTTCTCATTTGTGTTTTTGGGAGCCTTTAAATCCATAAATTGTCTTTATGAATTATTTCCTTGAAATTAATGTGTTTCAGTTGCATGGGGACAATAGATTTTTTTTAATGGTGTTCCTTTTACTTCTCTTCTTCCACATTATCCATCATTTTCATGTATTTTGATTTCAAAATAGTCATCTTCTCTTTGGTTTCTTTGGTGAGAAATCACTTTGGATTCAAGTTTTCTCATTCTGCCAATTTTTCTGCTGTGCAAGTCATAATTTCTGGTTTCATAATATATATTACCCCCTTTAAATCACTCAGGAACTTCCTGCTATTTTTCTATGCTGTCTCAGAATCCACAAGCTCTTCTGTCTCATCAGGTATTGGTTCATATACTTTTTTTTTTCAATTCATATTGATAGAAACGTGAACTCTTTTAAGTTCTCCAGCATTCATATTTGTTGCTACTATTAATATCTTCCCAGTATTTTTTTATGTTTAACGTTTCTGAATTTTCTTTTCCATGAAATCTTTGGAAATTCTAAGTTCTTTTTTTCTCCCCATAAATATTATCATTGCTCATTTTCTGACTCTTTCTCCTTTGATAGCACTTTCCCTGGGAGCTGAATCTCAAAGTGTCTTATACTTCAATCAAACTGGACAGCTCATAGTTATGATCCTTTGTTTCTACCCCAGGTTACCTGAATAGGGAGTATAGAACTGGTCACAACTGTATGCTAGGCTTTTTCACTCAGGCTTAGTGGAGTGCCACCCAACCTCAGGCATATAATTACTCCCTGCACTTCCCCATTTCTCTACTGAGCATCACAGAGCTTTGTCATGCTGCTGTTGAATTTTGGGGAAATTTCTACCTTTTGTTGTTGACATCTCCAAGACACTGAACAGGATATAAGATTTGTTATAAGTAGGAATGAGTCAAACTACCAAATGCTTTGCTCCTGACCTCTCAAACTTAGTTTTCTGAGAACGCAAGCACTGCCATGGTGCTGCTGTAGCCTGAGAAAATTTCTGCATTTTGAAGTTTGGATCTCTAAGGCATTAGGAGATGAAGAAGGATGGAGTGTGGAGTTTACATTTAAGGAGCAGATGGGGTAATAGGCTGCTGGGTAAATACTTGTCAGAGCAGACCTGTGCAAGTTGTAAGTTTCTTTGGGTCACAAATATGTTAGACTAGAGGCAGACTGAAGATGGTTAGTTGCTATGTGTCATGTGACAAACAGGACAGTGCACAGTAACTACCCTACATTTTTCACTAGCTACCTGAAATCCTTTGCCAAGCTGCAAGTGGCCCATAGTCATATGTTGTGCAGGCCTGTATTAGAGGATTATTGTCCTTTGCTGATGTAAATTCATTGAGTTTTTAGCTTATTTGAGTTCTTGGTGACTTAAGTCATGGAGAAAGATTGAATTCTTTATCTTTAATATAGAATTCTTATTGTGGATGGGTTTGAAAGGTGAAGATTGGAGAAAATATCAGCTCCTCCATGCTATTGGTCACATGACCTGGAAATACATTTGCTGATCATTTGGCTTTGCATAAATAATATCTTTGATCCTTAGGTTTTTCATTTATAAAACGGATGAGTTTTGTTACATGGTCTCCAAGTTTGCTTTCAGTTCTAAGTATTATAAACAGCTAAGTCCTTATTGATAATGACAGAAACTAAATAGTCACTTTCCTCAGGGAACTTACATGCTCTTGTTTGTATGTAACACAAAGAAAAGCAAATAGAAAGGGATTTCAGGTGAGAGCATTAATAATTGAAGGAGATCAAAGGAAGCTTCAAGAATCAAATGGTACCTATATGTGAAGAGCCTTGAAAAATGTTGAGAGGTTGCTTGATGGACAGGTTAGGGTGTAGCTGTAATTCTAAAGAGGTTTTGTCTACTAATATGTTACTTGATAATCTAATGTTTATATCCTGCTGGGCTAAGCATTTTTTTAAATTGTGATAAGCTAATTTAGTAGGAAGGACTCCATATGCACGACAATTGATAAAGATGGGGAAAAGTAAATAACCTGAATCCAATCATGAGATTGTGAAATTGTGTATTAGGATCTCAGTCACCAACATGGAGTGCAAAATGGTGATTTCCCAGTTATCTTACCTTTGAAGAAATGTGATGATCTGCATATGTCCTCAAAGAGACAAACATTAACTAAACTATAATTGTCTGGTGGATCTTAAATAAAGGGAGTAGTGTGGCAAGGGAAAGATTTTGTACTCATGAAAATTCTTGCCAGAGTTTTATATAAAGAGGTAGTTTGATTGGCCCTGTGTCAATCTTCAGAGGTCAAAAAAGAGTCAAATAGAATTAGATCATATATGTGCCATTTATTTCTCTATGAGCTAGAGGAATTATGCATGTAAGGGAAACTGAACAAAATAAAAAAAGTTTTGGTGGGGAACCTGTGATTTCAGGGCTACATGTGTCCCTCCAGGTCCTTAAGTTGAGCCCTTTGATTGAGTCCAAACTTCAGAGAACAAATCCCCTTAATAAAAGGATTCATTCTATAAAACTTGGATTCAGTCTAAAGGCTGCACCCAAGGGTCTAGAAGGCCACATATGGCCTCAAGGCCACAGGTTCCCCAACCCTTGGTTAGTTGAAGGAGATTATATACCCATAGAATAAGGAAGTGTTCCTGTATTCCCACCTCATTCTCCCTTCTCCCCAGATTCAAGATGCCCATGTTTTTCTGTCATTCAAAATTGTAGTTTCCACAGAGCAAGAGAATGCCCCTAGAATGTCTGGTCTCTATCAGTCATAAACAAGGGATTATCATAAAATAATAGTGTTATAACAAGATAGTGTCTTAACAAAAGAGGGACATAAAACAACAAGATAACAAGAGAAATGCCATTAATCAAGACAGTGTCTGGTTCAAGTCACCTAGTCTTTATCAGCCATAAACAGGAGAAGGCTCCTAGTCAGCTTAATCCAGGCTTGGGATTGCTGACACAGCATGAGAACTTTGCTATTGCAGAGGATTATTGGTGTATTAGCTCTTAATGAGTAAAAATATTCTTTTCTGATTGACCTGTCCAGGTTTCTGACTTCCCTCTGGTGATGAAGGACTCAAATAAGCCCAACAACTGTGAAACTTGCTTTCTTTAGATTGTAGATACTGATGTGATCCACTATAGGGATGGGTGAGTGAGAACACGATAGGACCACAGGATCAAAGGCTAACTGTAAGGATTCTGAATATCAAGTAACAGAAGGAATACATTTCATGAATGAAAGATGTGCATAGAGAAATGAAAATACATAATGAAAGAGAATAGAAATAGAGAATGCTGCATAGACAATGTGCATAGAGAATGAAAACAAGTTTAATTTTTCTGACAGATAATTAGTTCAACTAAAAATTAGAATTTCCTCATGGAGACTCATGAGAAATAATTCTGAAATGGTTGGTTAGAGCTAGTTTTTTGGAGAAATTTAAATGTCAAGCTGAGGTTAGCATTTTTTCCTTGAAAAAATAGGGAAAAAATTATGGTTTTAGAGTTGGAGGGTGGTATGGTCAGAATTAAGCCTTCTCAAGTTTGGATGTGTTCAGGATGATGTGGAAAGGAGAAAGACTAGAAGTATGGAAACCAATTTAAGGTACTATTGATATAGTCCAAGCAAGAGGCCGTGATTTCCTATATTATGATTATGGCAAAGTGATTAGATAGAATATGGATGCAAGAGAAATAATAGAGAAACAATCAATAAGACTTCTCAACTGATTGGTTATGGAGGGTGGGGAAGATGAAAGAGAAGTGTGACTCCATGATAAATTAGAGGCATATATTGTTTCATTCAATACAGTTAGAAGTAAACTTTTGGGTTATGTGTAATCATCTTAGGTGTTAGGAATCACAAAGGATAGAGCTCTGGGCTTATAGTCAGGTAAGATTGAATTGAAATGAGACTTTAGACCTTTATTAGCTGTGTGACTCTGAACAAGTCACTAAATCTCTTTCTGCTTCAGTTTGCTCAACTGTAAAATAAGAATAATAGCACCAACTGCCTCCCAGTGTTATTATGAAGATGAAATGAAATTTGATGAAATTATATGCCTAGCACATAGTAGGCATATAATAAATGTGTTTTTCCTTCCCCATTTCCAAGGATGATTAAGCCAGCCATTTCTTAACTAACTTTGATTCAATTAAAAAAGCTTTAATTATATATTTATAAAATGCCAAGCACTGTGTTTGTTACTGAGGATACAAAGACAAAAACGAATTTCCCTGCATTCAAGGAGCTTACATTCTACTTTAATATCTAACACCCCCCTCCCTTCTACCCAATCGCATTCAATACTTTTCTCTGTCTCTCCCTATATGTACATGTCAATGTGATTTTAATATACATATTATCAACACACATACATGTACAATTATATACACGTACACATGTGTATATCGTGATAATATACATGTGTAAATACATGTGTTTTATAATTATATGCACTTTATGTCAATGTGTCATGATTATATACTTGTAAATATACATATGTGTATAATTTCCAGTTGCTTTGAATAGAGTGTATTATTTGTATGACTCTTAAAGATTAATTAGCTATAAAATAAAAGCAATGGATAACAAATATAGGCCAAACAAGGTCTTAACATATAATTAATATTATAAGTTTAAAGTTATGGCTTTTTTTTTGAGATTTCTTCCTAGAATAGAATCTGTGTTGAAAACAAGAACATTTTCAT
>NW_027185655.1:46362302-46407302 GCF_028583685.1 Petaurus breviceps papuanus
ATATATATATATATATATATATATATATATATATATATATATATATACACACACACACACACACATGCATATACACAAATATAGGTGTAATGGCAAGCAAAATGGAACTGCACTCCTTGTTTCAGGTATTTAAATGTCTTTTAGCCTCTCCTATGATTATATCAAGTCTTTGTTAGAAAGAGAACCTGTGAAGCCCACAGTGGGAGGAACTTGCCAAAGACAAACACAGGAAGGACATAAGAGGAAGGGTGGAACAGGAAGGAGCAGAAGATATTAAAGCTCAAGTATGAGCTAGGAATTAGTAAAACTGTAAGGGAGAACACTTGTGGTGTCAGCACTCTGTACATCTGTTCTGTCTATGTTGATTTATGTTTGATTTGTATACTTTGTCAGAAGAACTCTGCTGACGTCTGATTGTGTTACTTTGTCAGACAGAAGCACCTTGTCTATTGACTTGTGTTGATTTCACAGGCAGAAAGTGAATTGAGATGATAGTGCTGACAATGTGTGTGGATATTGTTGTAACTTTGCTAAGCTTGTTGTATGTAGATATTGTTGTGGCTCTATTAAGCTTTGTCTTCCCAGAAACAGAAGCTGTGAAGGGCTTGAAGTGTGCTGGTCACCATGAGCTTCAAGTTTGAGCAGAGCTGGAACAGGAGCTGGAGAAGGAGCTGGAGCAAGGGCTGAAGCAGGATTTGGAGCAGAAGCTAAGAGCTGCCTACCTGTGAATCCAGGTGACGGGTGAATTCAGGCAAGAGCCAGGAGCATGGAAGAACCATGGAGTTCAGACGGAAGTCAGTCTCAAGTCACGATGAAAGGATATTCAATTGGTCACATATTGCTGGCTGAGAGATTAAGACAATGTGACCTAGGGGTGGGAGACCTTTGTATTTTGCACCCCTTAAGGATGATTGCTCCTTAAAGATGATTGAGTTGAGGATGATTGGAAGCCAGTCTTCAATCAAGATGAAAGAAGACTTTAGATGGGTACTTTATATTGATTAATTCAGATTGTGACTTACTGAATGATATCTTTTGTTTAAGACTATGTGGTCATGTTAGTAACAAATTATTATGATGTATGGTTCTGAATGTTGTACTTTGGTTTCTGTGAATGTTTTGCTTCAGTAAATTGCTAAATAAATAGAGAGTTCACTATACTATGTGATCAGAACCTTAAAGTTATTCACAGGAGCAGTCCTCAGGAGAGCTGCTTGTGCTTGGCTTTACAATAAATACGTATCTTTATATGTGAGTATACATGGTGATTTTGCAGATTTATTTAAATGAAAGATTTTGTGTAATATATAAATTACAGTAACTTCTGAAATTATGTTATGTGACACAAAAGTAGCATTTACATAACTTATATAGATGGAAATTGAGCAGAGGACTCACTGTACCTTTTGTCATATAATCCAAGTAATTCTCAAATGTGTATTAAGAAAGGGATTGTGTGAAAGCTGTAACTTGGTTTGACGACTATAAATCCATCTCCAGAACTGAGAAATATAAGACAAGATTACTATCAATAGCATACACAAAGAGAAATGTTAAGAAAGTAAAGCAGGAATAAAAAAGGAAACATGTAGGCTGATATGTGTGGCACTGAGAAACAATAAGACAAAGAAACAGTACTGTATTTTATACCTGCTAGCTTGAGACAGGCCAGTCTAGTAGCTGAGGTCTGAGATTTAAATGAAATGAGACTCATATAGAACATCTAAGTTTTAAAACAATGTTTGCTTGTCCTTATCAAGAATAGGCTATTCAAAATGAGAAAAACAAGTTCATCAACCATCTAGCATTGATTCAGTTTAACTTAACTTTACAGTGCTGGAGTTAGTCATGCTGGATTGCACATTTGAAGCCTGTGGAAAGATTTGATGATTTTGTACTCTGACTTTTTGTACCTAGGAAACAAGGAAGTTAAATTAATGGCCTGATTCTTTAGTGCCTGAGTCAATTAAGTACACAGGGTGGTTTCAATACCTTGTTATAAAAAAAAAAGTAGAATAAGAGTCTAGAATTTTTTTTCTACAACTCTACTCTTTTCAAGAAAGCTTTCTAAAGCAGTCAATAACAACAAAACAGTTTTTGAATACTCACTTTGTTATACAGTTATTTAATACTATGTTATAATCTAGGCATTGAACAAAAGATATAATTCTAGTGCATTAAGCAATAGAAACAAAAAGAGAGGCCAAAAATGGTCCCTGACCTCAAGAAGCTTAAATTCTAATGGAGGAGATAAACATGAAAATAACTATAAACATAAAAGATTTATACAGTATACAGGGGAAACGATCTCAAAAAGAACACATTAGCAGCAGGAGAGGGAGAGGGCACAAAGAACATCCTCTTAACAAAGATTTGATTTGATCTAAGTCTTTAAGGTAACCATGAGGTGGTAGTGAAGAGGAGAGTAGCATTGCAGCACAAAGGTCAACCAGAACAGTGAGATGGAGTGTCTTGTGTCAGGGACATCAAGAATGTCAGTTTTATAGATATGTGGAATGAAGGGATAAAACAACTGAAAAGATAGGAAGGAGCCCGTCTGTGAAGGGCATTAAAAGCAAAACAGAGACTTTTGTATTTGTACCACGAAGTAAAAGGGATCCAGGAAGAATTTAGTTAAGTGGCAGTGGGTAACATGTTCATAGCTAAGCTTTAGAAAGTTCACTTGGTCAGTTTACTATAGGCTAAACTGGAATGAGAAGAGGCTTGAGACAAGGAGAACAACCGGAAGGCAATTGCAATAGTCCAATCATAAGATGATGAAGACCTGGACCATGGTGATATGGGAGAGAAGGGAATATGTAGAAGACACATTTTGATAGGAAAAATGACAAGATTTGGTAACAGATGTGATATGTGAGATGAGTAAGAATGAGGAGTCAACAATGGCAATTAGCTAATGAGCTTAGAGAACGAGGAAATTGGTGGTGCCCTTGACAATCATATAGAAGTTTATAAGGGGTAGAAAGGAGCTTTATTAGCTAATAAAACAAACAAACAAATATAACAACAACAAAAAATCTTTATTACCTGCCAATTAGATAATTCAATTAAACCCATCTCAAGGAGAAATAACATAATCAAGTGAGTGTCCATAATCTATATGAATTATTTCACCTTAACTGGACAATAACTTGAAATTCTCTGAGACTGAGTTAGTGACCAAATAAACATGTCATGGTGCTCAGGTGGGTCTTCTGAACCATCTCCTCCACCAGTAAGACAGTCCAATATTTCCAACCAGGAATTTTAGCATGTAACTCTACTCTTGAATAAAAACATTCCTTCCTGACTTTTCTTCCTATTTTAACACATTTCTGAGTGTTATGCTAAGGGTAGAGGGATGTAGTTATAGGAAACTTTTTCCTGAGTTCTTTATAGCCTAATTATTTTAAAATCAGGTAACCATTTATAGCAATTATGTGACATTCCTTCCATATACATATATGTAGTAAGGAAACTGGAAGTCTGGAAGGTTGATTTACACTGGTATATATTACACTGGTACATAGTAGCAGCACACTAGATTATAAAATAACACACCAGATCACCAGAGGTGAACACTGTCGTGGGAGTGACATGCCAACTAAACTGAGAGAAAACTTCATCGGCCAGACTGCCAATTTTAAAATCATGATGGTGAGATAAATGCACTGACCTGACAACTTGCCTTGGTAGTCTGTACAGATCGCTCTTTTGCTTGAGAGGTTAGAAAGTTTCTTGATTTCTGCTATAGGATTGCAAAAGATAAAAAGGAAATTTTATTCAAAGTAAGCTAGCCTGAATAATTGAACTTTTCCCAATCTCAAGGTATTTCTCTTTAAAATACCAATACCTGCAGACTACAATCAGTTTCTCCAATAAAATCAAATTAGATAATATGGTCTTTAAAAAGTGAGTAGGTCTTAGAAACCAAGTTGTGCTACCGTGTTTCCCCGATAATAAGACCTATCCCGAAAATAAGCCCTCCCCTTACTGTGTAAGATTCCTCTAAAATAAGCCCTCCCCTGAAAATAAGCCCTATTGAGATTGCTACTGTAGTGAAGGTGATCCCCTGCGCTACACGCTACATGACGGTACCCTCTGTATGCACCGTTCCCCCCCCCGGAGAAACGCACACCGCGCTCTGAGCTGCATCCAATCAGAGCTGCACCAGTGAGCACGTCATCCTGTTCTTTATTGAATTCATTATTGAATAAAGGTACTTTTTTTGTTCACATTTACCTGTTTATTAAAATTGCTGTCACTGTTCATTAAAATAAGCCCTCCCCTGAAAATAAGCCCTCTGGTGTTTTTCTGTCCAAAAAATTTAATAAGACAGTGTCTTATTATCAGGGAAACATGGTATCTCCTGTCATTTTTTTCTTGTAATTCTAGAGAAGTACTAACAAATTATAATTGCTTCATTTTTTTCTTCTTGATTTTTTGACTTTTCAGTAATCATTTGCCACTAAAGCATCATGATTGTGACATGTTACAATTCTGTTGGTGGAATAAATTTTCATGGCTAGAGATCCCTATACTTAAGAAAAAAATAAAGTTTTAAAACATTCACATATGGAATTTGAAGTTATTTTGTAGTAAATGGAATAATAGAGTGGAGGATTAAATTTTAGAAGACCTAAATTCAAATCCTGTATTAGACACTTACTAGCTATGTTATCCTAAGTAAGTCACAACGACTTGCTGCTGCTTCAGTTTTCTCATCTATAAAATGATGCTAGTAATAACAATTACCTCATAGGATTGTTGAGGAAATCAGATAAGATAATTCATGTAAAGTACATTATAAATCTTAAAGAGCTATATAAATACTAGGGTTTTTATGATTGTTGCCATTTAGTGTTCACTTCATTCAATCAATGTTTCTTAATCACTTGCTATGGAGAAGGCATCAGGTTAATTGCTGAGGAAACAAAGGGAAAAAAACATCATTACTGTTAAGGAGGTTCCATTTGATGTGCATGTGAAGTGTAATTGTAATCTCTGCTAGTGCAGTGACTGATGATGGATTGCTTTAGCACAGGAGTTCTGAAATGCTGGGGGCTCATCTCTGTCCTAAGTCTCACACCACAATGATGAATCTCTAGGAGATGGTAGCTACCAGAATGCTTAAGAAAGGGTAAAGCAACCCACGTTGGCAAAAGAGGACCTAAGAACTCCTGGACTTATCATTAGGGAGTTAAATCAATGATTGAGCTCTTCATAATCAAACTGAGCAACATAGGGGAGGGAAGGAAGGAGATGAAAGGGAGAGAGGAAGAAGAAAAGCAAAGGGATGAGAGGGAGAAGGAATTTATATTCTAATGGAGAAGATATCATATATAAACCAGAACACACAAGATTAATATAGAAGACATGAAAGGTAATCTTAGAAGGGAGGCATACAAACTAGGGAGAAAGGTCCCCTGGAAGAAAATCCATTTAAACTGACCCTTAAAGGAAGCCAGGAATTCCAAGTATTAAACATCAGGAGGAAGGGCTTTAAAGGCACAGGGAAGAGTTATTGCAAAAGCATGGATATGGTAGATGGAGTGTCATATGTAAGGAACAGCATGCAACTCAGTATGACTGGATCATAGAGTATGTAGAGGATAATGTAATATAAAAATATTAGAAACATAGAAAGAACCCAGGTCATGAATTATTATTAAATGCAAAAAGGGGGTCATTGCATTTGATTACATTGATCCCAGAGGTTATAGGGAGCCATTACAGGTGAAGGGAGGTGTGATGTAGTTAGATCTATGCTTTAGGAAAATCACTTTGGCAGCTAGATTGTAATGAGGTCATGTCGTAGACAAAATCAATGAAAAGGTGTTGTAATTGTCCAGGTGACGGGTGAGAAGAGCTTAAACTAGGGTTGTTGCTATGTGTGTATAGAAAAGAGAGACATTTGACAAAAGTTGTGGAGAAAGAAATTATAAGTCTGCCAAAAGGTTTTTTAATGTGAGATAACAAAGAGCAGAATCACATGAAACCAAGACTGAGAACCTGGATTACTGGAAAGATATCTAATCTCTCAAATTCTTTGTGATATAAATTCTCTTCATTCTCGCAACCTTAGAGGTCCTTTTTTTTTCTAACTCTGAACTATATTTTCTAAAACATTTCTGATTATTCTACCCTTGGACCACCATTTAAGCCACTGATTGAAATTTCAGGATCCTGGTAAGTTTTTAATAGGATTTATTTTGGTGTCCTAATCCTCTGCAGCAGATGTTGAACATAAGCTAATGAGGCTTCTTCTTGTTTTGGGACCCTGTATGGAATAAATTTTGCCAATTTCTCTAGTTACATTTCTAAAGAAATCTTGGGGGTCATCCTTACATTTAGCTTCCTTTTTCTTCAGCTTCTATTTAAATAGTAAGAATTTTAAGATTGGTTTGATCCATTTCCTCAAATGACACAATAGTCTGTCATTGCTTGTTAATATTGATAGTATTTATTTGCTTTTTGGAAAATAACTTCACATTTAGAGTGGCAACATTTAAGATTATATTTACAGATGTTTAAAAACTAAATGATGCTTACTTAATACCTTCCACTCAACTTTATGGTACACTGTCATTGCAAAAGTAGTACAGGGTCACATAAAATGGCAAGTAAGGGTTAATTTTGAGTTTTCCTTTGGTCTATGAATTTCCATGTCCAAAGAGAATGGGAGAAAGTATGGACTTTTTTGGTTTACAAGTCATAAAAACAGAGTCAGAAAAACTTAGGTGCAAATCCTCTCTCATACACCTACTAGTTTTGTGACCCAGAGTAAACAATTATCTTCACATATAACATGAAGTAGTGGAACTTTCTGGTCATCAAGATCCCTACCAACTTGGATTAATGATCTTGTGACAAAAATTCATCCCTTCCTGACCGAATTAGTGGAGATAAGTTATTCCACTGTTAAGTATGCTAGTTCTAAAAACAAACAAAACAAAAAACAAACAAAAAATGACGGGTTACATCACCAGTCCCAGAATCTAAGTTTATCTATAGTTTCTGAAGTATAGAAAAAAACAAAATTAGATGAGCTCTTAGAGGTCATTCAGTAATATTTCCAATCCACATCTCATCGATATCACTCCTAACACATGGTCAATCAGTTTAGACTAAGTGTACATAAATAAATGCATATATAAGTATCTATATAGGTTCACACATATATAGGTTGAGTATTGAGTATGAGTATATGTGTGCATATATAAATATGTATGTACATGTATACACACATATTTAGATGTAGATAAATACACACACACATATATATATGTGTGTGTGTGTAGTATGCTCACATATATAAGAACTTCTAACTTATATAATTATATGCACTTCTACCAACAAGGATTAGTTGCTCTTGGGAAAATTAAGAGGAAAGTAAAGGACAATGAAATTCACCTTGTGATATTTAATAATATTCTAATGTGGTCATTTATGTTATTTTTTGTCTATTTATCTGGAGAATGCCTAAGGCAGGAACAGACGTTGCTTTACAGGAATAAGTTTTCTGATAAAACAACCATTCAAAAAGCTAAACCAATGACAATTGGCAGAAATATTGGTATACTTAGTTTACAGTTGAAGAAACTGGAGTTATATGAAATAAAGTGTCTGAGTGACTTGGGAGAAATCATGCATCTGAAGAGGGAAGGCCTAGAATTTTGTCAGAGTTGGGGTTAGTGTGTGTGTGTGTGTGTGTGTGTGTGTGTGTGTTTTGCCTTTATATAGAAGAAAATCATCTTTTGAAGACAGCATGCTGAAATTACAAATTGGGGTATAAAACTGACATTTTCTACCATTTCAACTTTGCTATCATCTACAGAGAACTCTCCCTTCAAAATTCAAATTTAAAATTCTTATTAACATGTTAAAATACTAAAGACCCTTGGCACTTGTTAATTTAGTTTAATAAACAGATTTTGCACACTCCTGACACAAGGAGGAATTAATTAGCTGAACTGATACCGGTGGGAATCTGCTTAGAAATGTTAACTTGAATTAACCTCTATGTGACTCTGTGGCTGCTTTCTCTCTGCATCCATGTTTCATTTCAAGCTATTACATTTCTCATAATTGTGATTTTATGGGATGTACAAATAGGCACTGATTTAATTGGCCAAAACCTAAGTTTTTAGATCAAGGAGTAAGAGAGAAGAGTTTTTGTGAGTTACAAATGGGAAGGTCCCCAGAGATGAAGAAATCCCTTAAATGCTCCAAAGTAAAATGTCTTGAAATTCCTTAAACCCTACAAAAACAACTCCAATATTTACACTATTTATCCTTGCCATGATTTCAATCTGCTTCCTTACATAAATATTATTCTTCCTTGGAAATATAGCTCCAAATTTCAAATGCAAATTAATGGAAACAGAATTTATAGACAATGTTGTTGAAACACATCTGTTTCTAGGGGTACCCAAATGAGTTTTAGCTGTTGAAAAAATAAAATAGTAATGCATCTTCTGTTCATCTTGCAACATTTACTGAAGGGTCCAGAGAATCTTAGAAAGTTGGAGACCCAATCTATATGCATGAACTGATAGAATTATTGACTATGGCTCCTGTCACCAGTCTATTCAATCTGTCTGGATGTGCCACAGCTGTATCAACTCTGCATCCATCTAGATTGATTGCTGAGATAGTCAGCAGTGAACCAAGCTGATCAATCTTGCTGTGTTATAGTTCATTTATTTTGTCTTATATAGACAGGGTCTAAGTCTAGTCACTCAGATGAAAATAAACTGGAAAGTTGAAGCATGTTAAGTCAAAAAATAATAAAATCTCAAAAAGAAATGCCCCCCAAAAACTCCAACATTTTTGCACTTCTACTGATTTTTTGCGCACATATATTTTGGAATGGACTTGGATTGTACCTGTATTTTCATTTGTATAGGAAACACCCTTTAACAATGTGAAACAACATCTATTACATTAGAATCTTTCAAAACTGTCTAGAGTTCTAAGAGTGACTTGTCCAGTGTGAAAATGCCAGTATGTGCTAAAAGCAGAATTTGCATGAAGTCTATGATGTGTAACCTGTATGGACTTTAGAAATTTAATTTGCCTAATTTTGTGTCAGTTTTTTTCTTCTTTAAAATGAAAGAATTAGAGTAGATGGTCTCTAAGGATTCTTCTACTCCTATTACTGCATATTAAATACAATTAGATTTTAATATAAAAGTATTATTTGTTATTTGAAATGACACTTGGACTAAAGAGGGGTGGTACTGGGAGATATTTTGAGGATGCATTTTTAATATTAAAAAAAGAAAATTATTAAAAATAAATATAATATCCTAAAATATTTAAAGATGGGAAAGGTGTAAGTCCTTCTGAGTGGAACTCAAACAAACATACATATGTTTCTGTAGATAATAGAGTGGTTTAAAGGTCAATGAAGATAATGAAGAATAATTATTAAGCTACAAGAAACTTTAGTGCCCCCCCAAAAAAGAGCTCCTGCTGAAGATGTCTTTTTATAGTCATTTTCATGAAAGGAAATTAATTTGAGGTTTAAAAAGCATAGCACTGGGACGGCTAGGTGGCACAGTGATAGAGCACCGGCCCTGGAGTCAGGAGGACTGGAATTCAAATCCGGCCTCATACACTACACACAAAAACTAGCTGTGTGACCTTGGGCAAGTCACTTAATCCCAATTGCCCTCCAAAAAGCAAAAAAAAAAAAAGCATAGCACTGACATGATAACCTCCTATATATCTCTGAAATGGAGGGATATGGAATTGTCCAGGCATTCTGCAAGATCGGGTTATGGTTATTTTGCACTTTAGTATATGGTCTTTCCTGTGGGGCTATGAACAAATCAAGCACCTACATTGATCTCAAAAAGTACTGACTATTCAAGGGAAGCCCACTCTGGTAAGGGAGTCAGGAGATCTAAGTCACAGACTCAGCTCTTCTATTTATTACTCACTATGTGAGCACAGATGAGAGAATTCAATTCTCTAAAGTGCACTTTCTTCATCTGCTTCTTTCCTGACTTCACCCAAGCATTGTGAGGACTAGATAAAGAATTACTTTGGTAACTAGAAATGACAGTACAAATGGGAACCGTTAAGTTTAAAGGGAAAATCTTCTATGTAAACCTACCTCACTACTGGTTAGCTAAAACTGGTTTCTCTATTTCTTAATATAGTTTTAGAGAGAGAAACTTGAATGTTTGGGACATGAGGTATGACAAAAATTAAAATATATGATTTTAGGAAGATATATCTGTTCTAAAACAAGTCTACAGCATCAACATTGGAGTCTAAGAGCTACAGAGAAACATGTTCCAATTTGATGCAGTTGCAGAACCCTGAATTTTTGTTGTTTCTTTTGACAATCTCAGTATCCCTGCCGAATGTACTTTACCATGTGGCAGACTTTGCTTTTTCTTTTTTAATTAATTCCTTTGTAGGTTTTATTTTGTTTTCTCACAATTTTAAAACTTCAGTTAAGATGTTAGTGAACTGAAAGATCAATGTGAGTCAACATTTTGACATGGTGGCCAGAAAAGAAAGGAAACCTCATGCTGTCCTAGAAGGTTTTAAAGGGGGCATAATCAACTAGATCTGTGATCTCTTTGATTTTAGAATTCCCTAAACTGATGGTGAACTTATTCCAGCCATCTCTGCCCATGCCAGTATGACTTACGTCCATGATCTTGAATTCCTCACAGAGGTCCACCCAGCAAGCTGAGGGACCTACTTCTTTATCTCCTGACATGTTGTTGCTACCAGTGAAGCACTCTTACTCTACCTCTCATCTCTATTTCTTGCCACATGACTAGCTCTTTTCCTGCTATCATAACCACTCCTGCTATTCCTCAGAATTTCTCATCATATCATACTCACACCCACCATACCCTTTCCCACTGTCCTCTGTTATTCATCTTTAGTATTCCATAGGAAAAATACTAATATAACCCTGTGGTATTTTGTTCTGATCAGAATGTATTTAGGTTAGGTCATAGAATATAAATACTGGGGAAAATATTAGTTAGGCAACCTAGCATGTACCAGGCACAGTGGAAGTAACAAAAATATAAAGAAAATGGAAACTGTTCCATATGAGAACTCATTGAAGGGATTTTTTTAATTAGAATTTTTCTGTCTGTCCCTGGAGGAGTTAGAACTAATGATGAGGGACCACAATTTTGGCTCCATAATAGGAAGGACTTCCAGTCACTTATAGTTATCCTAAAGTAGATTTACCTATATCTGGGGATAGTGAGACCACTTTTCAAAACCGTTGTAAATTGGATTCCTTTCTAGGTTCAGGTTGAATTAGGTGAGTGTTGACGTGTCTTCTAATACTGAGTCCAATAATTTTGACTGATTGGAGATATCTGCCCACATTACAAATACAAAGTTGTAAATTATATTTTACATTTCGCAGCAAATTCTAGTGTAGTGCACATCATGCACTTGAACTGCATCTTGAAGAAAGTAATGAAGAAGTTTTTGAAATCAGTGCTGAGGAAGGAGTGTATTCCAGGCCAGTGCAAGACCCAGAGATGAGAGATCAATTGCTATGTTAGGAAAGAAAATGTTGAGTTTGGTATAATGGAACTAGATAATTAGTCTAAGGCCAGATTGCAAAGAGCTTTAACAGTCAAAATATGCCTCTATTTTATCCTGCAGAAGAGAAAACACAACTGGAGTTTATTTGATAGGACATGAGAGTCATATCTCTGCTTAAGACAATCATTTTGGAAACTTTGTGAAAGAAACATTTTAATTGGGAGACTTGATACAAGTGTACAAATTAGGAAATAAATGAAATAGTCAAAAAAGGAAGTCATGTGGGTCTGAATAAAGGTGGTGGCAGTATGAATTAAGGGAAGAGTTTGGATGTAAGCAATGTTGTAAGAGGAAAATGACAAAATTCTGCAATTCATTAGATAGATAGGGTAAGGAAGAATAAAGAAAAGGATAATGCCAAGATTGAACCACAGAAGAATGGAAAAATGGTGGTGCTCTCATCTCAGCAGAAATAGGGAAGTTTGGTATAGGGAAGTGTTTGAAATTATCCAAGGAGACTGGGACACATTTTCATTTTAAAAACAGCTGTAAGGCCTTGACTCTAGATCAGTTTGGGAAACTATTGTTTACTAAATGTAGCTCACCACTGGATTTTGTACAGCTTGTCCACTGAGGATGGTGTTTCTATTTTAAATAAAGCTTTTACTGTATTTTAAAAATGTAAAAGTCATTGCTACCTGGCAGACCACAAAAAGGTAGACAACAAGACACAAGCTATATATATCTGGTAACCCACATTAAGAGGTCACCCACTAAGAGGGTTAGGGTTGCTCTGCAGACACCAAAATACAAACAAGCTGGGTCCTTCAGAATGAATTAGACTCAAGTCTTCTCACCCAAAGAAAAGGAAAATTTATTAAAAGGTAGCTTGGATTAGACACAGAGTAAGTCTGTGCTAGGTCATTCTATGGCGTTCTCACTATTCTGTTGTGCTCTCACACACTAGGACAGGACAGGGTCTTATATACAGAACACTGTGGGAGGAATCTAGGGGTGGTCTAGGGGAGGAGTTTGGGGAGGGTCTTCAGGAGGAGTGAATGATGTCCAGGAGTGATTAAGGGTGGGAAGCCACCTGGAGACCACAAACAATTGTGGGCTAGGTCAGTTAAAGAGTGGGAAGTCTAGTAACAAACTTGTCTCATCAAATAGGATGATTTAATCAAGAGTCCAAGGGAGGTTCCCAGAGCCTGTACCTCAAGGACACAAGGAGAGCTTGAGGGGGCTCCCAGAGCCCATACCTCATTATTCCCCACTCAAACATATGGGACCCAAATTCCTTTGGGGTAAACGGCAAAGGTTGCAGCTTCAGAAAGTGTTTGCTGGCAATGGGGTGTAGAACTGTCCCTGCCTCTCTGGGTCCTGTTCGGTGGGGTCAGACTTCACATCAAGGGATCAGACTGGAATGTGGATGATGCCAGGTCCAGTGGGATAGAGAACTTGGATTTAGTGAAAGGTTTGCATAGCTTTAGTGGTCATCCAGAGGTTGATGGCTTGGACCCTGGAGGAGACAAACCTGGCAAAGAGGTTAAGCAAACAAAAACCAAACAGGCACCAAAAAAATGGGATAGAGAAAAGACAATTTCCCTGGTAGGAATTAAAGATGACTATGGCAAGGCCAAAATGCAGTCAGATATCCCTTTCCTTTCCAAACTGCTCTGTGGACATTTAGCACATGGAAAGCAATAGCAGGCAAAGAATCTAATAGTTTTCAAAAACAGGCTACAATTCCCAAAGCCTGTTCTCTCCTTCCATCTTCTCAGAGAGTAAAAGGTTTCTTCTAGTTTGGGTAAAGCTGAAGTGGCGGTCAGTTTAGTTTTCAAAGTCTCAAAAGCTTTCAGTTGGTGGTCTGGGCCTTGAATAGCAATTAACAATTGAAGTCCCTCCCAGGCCTTGGGTTTAATTGGATATAGACCACTCTGGGGGAACACTTTAGGATCTAGGAGTCAAAAACAAATGCTGAGAAGGCAGAAATAGCTCACCCAGGAATTTCCTGATCCCATGCAATTGACTCAACTATCTCCCACACTCCTGAGGGAACATGGGGAGATCTAGGAGGCTTAACTAGACAAAATAGGCTTCCCAATTTCACCAACAGGTCCCTTCCCAACAAGGGGAAAGGATAAGAGGAAAGCATGAGGAAAGATTGCTCAAACAACAGATCCTCAAGTAGGCAGGAGACTGGGTATATGTGGAGACATCCCTTAGTTTTCCCTTCCATGGCCCTGACCTGACTGGTCAAGGGGTAGGTAGAACCAATTGGTTAGAACAGAGAACTTAGCCATAATAAAGTGGGTAACCTTACCTTCAGCCTAAATGCTTGCCCAGAGTTCATTGAGGGAAATGGAGAAGGTGGGAGCACTGCTAAGCCCCAGGCTTCCCCGTCATTCAGAATCTTGAGAAGACTGGAGGACAGGGTATTGGAAGGTGGCTCTACCACTTTTACCTAGGTGACAATACTTCTTCCAATGTCCTTCCTGATCAGGTGGGCACAGTTCTAGAGGCATTGGTTCCTGGGGATCCCTCTGGGGGGGGCTCCCTGGAGGGGGAGCGCTCCTTGGACCAGTGACCCTCCTTGTGGCATGGAAAGCAGGTTTCCCCACTGCCCAAGTGACTGGGTTTCCTCCAAGAGGGTCCCCGGGAAGTGCTTTTCCTGTCCATGGCAGCAGCCAAGAATCAAGCATGTTCTCTGTCTCTGGTTGGTTCCCTGAAGTTCTTTCACCTCGGATGCCACCAGGTGTCTGTTATTAAAGACTCCAAAGGCTGTCTCCAGTAATTGGGCCTGAGGTATTTGGGGTCCCATTGCCAATTTCTGCAGTATCCTCCTAATATCTGGAGCAGACTGTCTAATAAAATACATGTTAAGGATTGCTGCCCTTCAACACAGTCAGGATCTAAATTTATATACTTTTTAATAGCTTCTACAATTCTATCTAGGAAAAGGCATCGTTTTCTTGATTTATCTGCGAAATTTCTCTTTCTGATAATTTACTTACTTTTGAAATGCAGTTCTTAGGCCTTCTACCAGGCAAAGTACCATATGGTCTCTCTTCTCCCTGTTCTCCCGGATCCGATAATCCCGTCCTGGGTCACTAGTGGGAACAGCAGCTGTTCCTGGGGGGTATTTTCTGGGGTCATTGCTAGCCAAAAGATCCCCAAATTTGGGGGCTTGTTTCCAGATTCTCCTCTTCTCTTCAGTGGAGCAACAGGTAGAGAAGAGGATATGCAAATCACCCACAAGAAAGCTCAAATTGCAGGGATAAGTTCTGAAAGCCTTCAGTAAACTTTATTGGGTTTTCAGAGAATTTACCGAACTTTTCTTTAATTTGATTGAGATCTGAAGCGGAGAATGGGACAGGCACTCTAGTTGTCCCACCAGAGGAGAGAGGTGTTTCCCTTAAGGGAAAACGTCCAGGGCCTTGGGAAGGGAGATTAGAAGTCCCACTTCCTGTGAGAGAGTGACTGGGGAGTACTGGCTAAACTGGATCAGCCTGCAAGACTCGGGGATCTGGCTGGCAGGGGGGGAAGTCAGCCAGCACCTGAGGAGTAGAAGTGGTCAGAATAGGAGATACCTCGATGACTGCCTGGGGGGTAGGGCTTGAGGCCTGAGTGGGTGCCTCATAGGGAGGGGCCACAGAGGGAGGCACTTCAATATGACCATCGGCTGGGACCTGAGCAAGGGTCCCTGAGGGGGAAGAGGCCATGCTGGGAGATGCAGGGTAGGAGATATGGACAATATAGGAGACAGAAAATGAGGGGTATTGGGCTAGAAGAAAAAGGAAGGGGAACCAAGGGGAAAATGGCTAGAGTGCAGCAGAACAGGCTAGGGGAGTGTTGCAGCAAGCACCCCAGTGTCCCCAGGGTGCCTGCTCACACAGGTTCTTGGATCTGCTTTGTTAAAGGAAAGCAACTCAAAATGGGTTAACAAGCTTACTTTAATCAGTCAGACATATATCGTTTACCTTGTTCAGGAGAAAAGGTCAGCACCCTGAACCTCAAAGTATACAGGCATAATTATCAAGACAGAAACATCAAGTAGACAGATTTCCAAACTGTCCAACCATTACATCCATACCCAGTCAACATCTGGGTTTCCACATTCTGGGGTTTTCAAAGCCGGGGGACTCTCAACAACGGCTTCCCAGAATTCAGATCAAATCACAGAACACTTCTCAAAGTGAGTCCCAAAACAAAGCTACACATCAGGGCTTATATAGCCTTCTCCTGGCTCAGAGAATGTAACAACCTTATTGACCCACTGGCCAATCAAAAAGTATCTACTGAAAAACAAGCCTCCCTCCCCAGGCTTCTGGTGCACTTTAGCCTAGGGGCAGGGAAGATCTTTAAAATTTACATTCTTATTACAGGGAGCTGACTCAGTTACCTGAGTAGAACTTGCTGAGTGGGGAGGGCCTGGGGCTGAAGCCATAGGAAAGGGGTCATTTAATTGGTCCCTGTTGCCCCTCTGTAGAGGGGCTCTAGCTTCAAGCATCTCAGTCTTTCCTGAGTACCTTGTTCTGAGAAAGTTCAATGAAAGCCATTAAGTAGGCAATTTCTATCCATCTTCCTTCTCTGAGATAGTATGATTCTAACTGCAAGAGAGTATTCTCTTTTAAAGTCCCCAAAACAGGCCATGATTCCTCATCTTTTAGGCTCCCAACTTTTCTTTTTTAATATCTCCAGAGAAACTAAATTTTTTCCAGTGTTGTAAAAGACAACACAAAGTTGAACTTTTGGGAGCTACAGGCTTAGGGCCTGGAAGTCCCTTCCTCCATAAAGGAAGGTTTGAGATAATCCTGGAAAAACAAACAAAAAAATCCCACAAAAAAGTACTTGAAGTTTTTCCAGTTCCCTAGCACTGAGAGACCTGAATGAATATAACTTACACTTCCAAATGTGGTGTCTGTCCTTATCTTCCATTCTTCAGAAACTTCGCACATGTCCATGTTCTCCAAAATAAACAAACAGCACCAAGAACTTGAGGTCAGGCTTAGCACCAAACAGCCTCCTAGCTGCCTAACTTAATGGGACCTGATAGGTCAGGTCCAAAAAAAAAAACCATACATACACACACACACACACACACACACACACACACACACAAACCACAAACCAAAACCAAAACAAAACAAAACAAAACAAAAAAAACTTCATTTCCAAGGTACTAGGGAAAGAGAGAGACTTATTACCTTCTCCTCCCAGCTGGAGAAAAACTGGAGATTATCAGTGTTTCCCAGTCAGGGAACCATAAAAATGAAGAGGTTACCCACTAAAAGGGTTAGTGTTGCTCTGGAGACCCCCAAATACCAACATGCTGGGTTCTGCCAAATGAATTCGACTTGAGTCTTCTCAGCCAAAGAAAAGTAAAATTTATTAAAAGTTTGCTTGCATTACACACAGAGTAAGTCTGTGCTAGGTCATTCTATGGCACTCTCACAGTGGGTCTGACATATGATTATAGAAATTGAATCTGTTTTTAAATAGATCTCTTAAACATACATGAATTCAGACAAAAAAATTGTTAAAAAAATCAATAAATTAGGGAACAATGTATTTACAATATTTAGATATATAGATATAGTCATTGTCTAATGACATTTTTTTCTTGATCAAGATACATATATAGCTCTCCCTACATTTTCTTTTTTCCTTTGTTTTAAGCAACATTTGCTTTAATTGTAGTATGTTTGCTTTTCTTGCATATTTTCAAAACTGCAATTTGCTTCTGGGAAAATCTTCAGATCAGCAAATTGTTAGAGACACACAACATTCTAATTCACTCTTTAATTTTCCCTTGAGTAAACTTTAAAGTTAGTCTGTCTAAAAAAAAATTATACCAATTTCTTTAAATTCAACTTTTGTAAACAACATTATGCATTTAAAATTTCCTTGGATAATTGTGTATAGTATCATATGTAACAATTGTTTCATTTACCTTTAATTCATGAAGGGCATATTTTCTCAGAATAAGGGTGGCACTTTCCATAGGAAAAAATTCACCAAATATCTAATTTGTACATTCATTTTCAAAATGTTAACCAATTCCAGAATGCAATAAATAGGCTTTTGGTGAATCTCTTAAATAATAATAACAATAAAAACAACAATAACAAAAACTATAGTAATGATGGGGTATAGGCTCTGGGAACCCCTTTGAATCTTCCCACTTGATCTGATATTCACCTGAGGTCATTAACTTTCCATTATCACTATGCCCAAATCTCTGTTACCCTTACCCTAGCCTGGCCCTCCAATGTCTGTTATTTTCAGGAAGCCTTCAACTACTTCCCACCCTTAATCCTATTCTCTTGGTTCCTGGTTTCTGACCTCTAGTTAGCCTAGCTATGGCCATTCCCATCAAGACTCTCCCTGGGCCCTCCTCCCATCACCCCAGACTAGTTGGCCACCCTTCAATCCCTCCCAAAGTCTTTCTGTGTATAAAGCCCATCTTGCTTCCATGCAGGGCCTCAAATTCAATGTAGCTCAGGTTTTATCAGGCCTGCTTGTCAATACAAGTGTCACTCTTTGAGAATTTACCCAATAGGGTGGATCTTTAATAAACTTTGCTTTTCTTTGTTTGAGAGAAGGCTTGAGTCAAATTCAATTGGGCAGGACCTGGTGTGGCGCTATTTTGGGGTACTGAGCATCCCTAAACCTTAATAGTAATAATATAACAGTACAAAATAATTTTGTCATTTGAAACAACTTCATTTCTAAATTCAAGAATATATTTTAAAATAAAATGCGACTTGAATGTGTTTATAGCTAGTATTTGGGTAACTTTATAGAATTCAAGATTCAGTTCACAGAAGTAACTAGAGATTTTTCATCACATGAAAAGTTAGTAGGCAATCTCATGGGAATGACCTCATTAGTTTCATTCCTTAACCTACTGAACTTATGAACCCATATATTACATTTAATCAAGTGAAAGTTGCTTGAAATTCCCAACATGAAAGTTCTCTTTCTGAAGGCAATTTCTGGTCCTCCCAGCATCAAAAGCCCCTTTTTTACTTCTATTGAGAAGCTTTTTATTATCTTCCTAACCTCTTATCCCTCTAACCATTTATGATTTTTCAGCAAACTGGATTTATTTTGGCTCTCTTAGGATCTTTGTTTAACCTAGATAACATGATCAGTTTTGTTCAAAAATTATTTTCTCACTAGTACCTAAAATCCCTCGCCTTGCTGAGAGTTAACATTTTTACACCCTGCTAATCCCAACGCTGGGCAGATTGCATCTATTTTCTCTTTGTTTTTTTGTTGTAGCTCTAGAATAACACAGATTAAATCTGTGACCTTTGCTCCACAGTTTTTCTTGCAAATCTTGGTATTCTTTAATTGATTACAGGAATTGATTCCTACTCAATATCTCTGGGCATCAGTTTTGCAATCTGAAAGATGAGTGGGTTGAAATCAATAGCCTCTAAGGTCCCTCCTAGTTTTGTGACACTCAGACAACTTTGAGTCTTTCTCACTTTATGTGTATGATCACATTCTCTACTGTACTAGGAATCATGAAGGGTTTTAGCATGTAAACACACACTGTGTATAGCTTTCCTCAAAGCTACTAACAAGCTATGAACTCTAGCCTAGTTACTAGCATAGCCCTCCATTGTTAATCTACTTCTCATTGTTGAGCCTATCAAAATATCAATCCATCCTTGAACTGGCCTAGCCCACCATTGTCTGTATCCTAGCAACCTCCCATTCTTAATCATTCATTGACCTCATTAACTCCTCTTGAAGACCCTCCCCAAACTCCTCCTCTAGACCACCCCTAGATTCCTCCCACAACCTTCTGTATGTAAGACCCCATCCTGTCTTCATATTTGTGAGAGAGCCATAGAATGACATAGAATAGTGAGAGCATTGTAGGACAGTGAGAGCACCATAGAATTTCTAGCACAGACTTACTCTGTGTCTAATGCAAGCAAAGTATTAGTAAACTTTACTTTTCTTTGGCTGAGAAGACTTGAGTTGTGTTCATTTCTGCAGGACCCGGCATGTTGGTATTTTGGGGTCTCCAGAGCAACCCTAAACCTCTTTATGGGTAGTCTCTTCAGCAACAACAATTTTTTTCTTCCTTACTTGATATTTATTTTTCTTCTTCCTCTTGTTTCAGAGTAAAAATAAAATATCCAGTACTAAAGAGGTTACCCATAAAGAGGGTTAGGGTTGCTCTGGAAACACCAAAATACCAAAACACCAGGTCCTGCCAAATGAATTCAATTCAAGTCTGCTCTCAGCCAAAGAAAAGTAAAGTTTATTACAAGTTAAATTGTATTAGATAGAGAGTAATTCTGTGCTAGGTCATTCTATGGCATTCTCACTAATCTATGGCACTCTCACCTACATGGCATTCTATGGAGCTCTCACGATTCCATAGCGCTCTCAAAAACATGAAGACAGGATGGAGTCTTATATACAGAAGGCTCTGGGAGGAATCTAGGGGTGGTCTAGGGGAGGAGTTTGGGGAGGGACTTCAGAAGAAGTTAATGAGGTCAATGAGTGAATAAGAATGGGAGGTTGCTATGCTACAGACAATGGTGGGCTAGGCCAGTTCAAGGGTGGATGAATAGGGTGGGAAGTCTAGTAGCAGAGGGTGGGAAGTGTAGTAACAGACTTGCCTCATGCAAATGCATCTCAAATGAAATGATTTAATCAGATTTTAAGGGCCTGTACCTCAAGGACTCAAGGAGAGCTTGAGGGGGCTCCCAGAGCCCATACCTCATCATTCTCTGCTCAAACAAATGGGACTCAAATTCCTTTGGGATAAAGGGCAAAGGTCTCAGCTTCTGAAAGTGCTTCCTGCTGGAGAACTTGGCATCAGTCAGAGATTTGCATAGGTTTAGTGGTCCTCTAGAGGTTGATGGCTTGAACCCTGGAGGAGACAAACCTGGCAAAGAGATTAAGCAAAGACCAAACAGGCTCCAAAAAAAAAAAAATAGAGAAAAGACAATTTCCTTGGTAGGAATTAAAGATGACTGGAAGACCAAAACGCTGTCAGATATCCCTTTCCTTTCCAAACTTCTCTGTGGACATTTAGCACATGGAAAGCAATAGCAGGGAAAGAATCTAATAGTTTTCAAAAGAGGCAACAATTCCCAAAGCCTGTTAATTCCCAAAGCCTGTTCTCTCCTTCCATCTTCTCAGAGAGTAAAAGGTTTCTTCTAGTTTGGGTAAAGCTGAAGTGGCTGTCAGTTTAGTTTTCAAAGTCTCAAAAGCTTTCACCTGGTGGTCTGGGCCTTGAATAGCAATTAACAATTGCAGTCCCTCCTAGGCCTTGGGTTTAATTGGATATAGACTACTCTGCAAGAACACTTTAGGACCTAGGAGTCAAAAACAAATGCTGAGAAGGCAGAAATAGCTCACCCAGGAATTTCCTGATCCCAAACAATTGACTCAACAATCTCCCACACTCCTGAGGGAACGTGGGGAGTTCTGGGAGGCTTAACTAGAGAAAATTTCAATTTCACCAACAAGGGGAAAGGATAAGAGGAGAGCATAAGGAAGGAGTGTTCAAACAACAGATCCTCAAGTAGGCAGGAGACTGGGTATTTCTGGAGACATCCCTTACTTTCCCCTTCCATGCCCTTCATGGGAAACTGACTGGTCAACGGTTGGATAGAACCAATTGGTTAGAACAGAGAACTTAGCCATAATAAAGTGGGCAACTTTACCTTCAGCCTCAATGTTTGACTGTAAGACAGTGGGATCTGGCTGGCAAAGGGGAAAGTCAGCTGGCACCTGAGGAGTGGAAGAGGAGATACCTCTATGACTGACTGGGGGTAGGGCCTAAGGCCTGAGTGGGTGTTTCCTCAGGAGGAGGGGCCACAGAGGGAGGCACTTCAGCCTGACCAGTGCCTGGCACCTGAGCAGCAGTCCCTGAGGGTGGAGGGGCCATGCTGGGAGATGCAGGGTAGGAGATATGGATAGTGTAGGAGACAGCAAATGAGGGGTGTTGGGCTAGAGGAAAAGAGAAGGGAAATAAAGGGGAAAATGGTTGGGGTACAGCAGAATAGGCTGGGGGGAGCTGCCTCAGGTACCTGAGTAGAACTTGCTGAGGGGGGAAGGGCTGGGGCTTAAGCCATAGGAAAGGGGTCATTTAATTGGTCCCTGTTGCCCCTCTGTAGAAGGACTCTAGCTTCAAGAATCTCACAGTCTTTCCTGAGAACCTTGTTCTGAGAAAGTTCAATGAAAGCCATTAAGTAGGCAATGTCCATACATCTTACTTCTCTGTGACAGTATGATTCTAACTTCAAGAGAGTATTCTCTTTTAAATTCCCCAAAACAGGGCACAATTCATCGTCTTTTAGGCTATACCTAGGCCAAACAGTGTTGCAGAAAAGACCCCAACTTTTCCTTTTTAGGGTCTCCAGAGAAGCTAAATTTTTTTTCCAATGTTGTAAAAGACAACGCAAAGGTGAACTTTTGGGAGCAACAGGCTTAGGGCCTGGAAGTCCCTTCTTCCATAAAGGAAGGTTTGAGAGTAAGCCTGGAAAAACAAACAAAAAAACCCCCACAAAAAATGACCTGAAGTTTTCCCAGTTCCCTAGCACCGAAAGAATTGAAAGAATATGGCTTACACTTCCAGATGGGGTGTCTGTCCTTATCTTCCATTCTTCAGAAACTGTGCACATGTCCATGTTCTCCAAAATAACCAAACATGACTGAAAACCTCAGGTTAGGCCGAGCACCAAACAGCCTCCTAGCTGTCTGACCTAAAGGGACCTCAGAGGTCAGGCCCAAAAAATAAACCACACACATGCACACATACACAAAACACTACAAAATAAAAACAAAAACAAAAAAAATGCACTTCCAAAGTACTAAGGAAAGAGAGGTTTATGTACCTTCCAGTTCCAGCTGGAGAAGACCTTAAGCTGATCAGTGTTTCCCGATCAGGGGACCATAAAAATGAATAGGTTACACAGAAAGAGGGTTAGCATTGCTCTGGAGACCCAAAAATATCAACATGCTGGGTCCTCCTGAATAAATTTGACTCAAGTCTTCTCTCAGCCAAAGAAAAGTAAAGTTTACTAAACAGTTCGCTTGTATTAGACACAGAGTAAGTCTGTGCTAGGTCATTCTATGGTGCTCTCTCTATTCTGCGGCACTCTCACCCTTCCATGGTGCTCCCACAAACATGAAGACATGATGCGGTCTTATATACAGAATGCCTTGTCAAATACAAATACAATATGAGGTTCTCTGAGCCCATACCTCACCAATACAGTAGCTTTAGTCATGCTGCACAAAGATATCTGCAATGCTCTCATGTGCATGTTTAGCAAAAATAATATCTAACAATATAAAAATACAATAAATACAGATAATCTTATATTTGAAAGCTTATATGTGGTCTGCAGGGATTCTTCTCTATTGATCAGTGGCCCACATTTCTATTCAAGTTTGACACCACTGCACTAGTTCATTTTAGATTTGTTTATCTACTTTTTTCAACCGTTTGAGATCTTTATACATCAATTATTTCCTCTCAACTCATATTGACTTCTTTTCCCCCTTTCAATGCAATCTTTCTTAAATTCTCTCTATACAAAAGCAAAAGAAAATATTCCTTGATTCTACAACCCTCTCAAGTTTTCATCACATATTCCTTTTTACCCCCTTCTTAAACAGGTCTTCAATATACATAGATAGAATGTGAAAGAACATTTACTACTCTTCCTTACTACCATTTCATTCTCAACAATTTTTGCTATGTGGTTTCTCCTGCCACTTTATTAAACCTGTCTTGAAGGTTAATCACCAGATTCCAGAGTCTTTTAAAGTCCTAATCTCCCATTATTTTCTCTGTATTATGTGACGCAACTGAACATCTTACCTTAATTTGTTCACATTCTGGATTCCTTTTCATCTCCTTTATTGTTTATTTCCTCCATCATGTGAGAAATTCCTTTAGTACTTATCTTCTGTCCTATATATTTTGTTTCTCAATAATCTTTTTTCCATTCTCTTCACTATTGCAACTTAGTATGTGACTTTCAAATCTTTGTGTCCAACCCCAACCTCTCACACTCCCCTTCCATATTTTCTAATAGAGAGAATTACAGCCCTGTTTGGACTTGTTTTGAGACCATAAAGCCATCATTGTCTTAGCTGTTTTAATTTCTAACAATGAACTAGATCCTCCTTCCTTCTCTAATTTTATTAACGGTACCACATAATGCTAACATACCTAAGACTGAAACCTTTAAAACACTTTTATTACACATTCTCTTTCCTTCCCCCAAACAAATTATTAACAAATCTGGTTGATTCTAAGGCCAACAATAACCTTTTCATTCAAATCCTTCTGCATTCAATTTTCCACCCATGCAGCACAATCTAAGTTCAGTCTTTATTTACCTTTGACCCAAAGTATTTTCATATTCTTCTAATTGCTTTACTTTCCTCCTCTTTGTGTCTCCTATAAACTAGAGCATATAATGTTGCCTAATTCACAATTCCAATTATACTATTTTTTTCCAGTGCAAAACACCCAATATACATTTCCAAGTGATAACTAAACAAATCTCAGACTCCTTCATTTGGCAATTGGAAAGATTATCGATGTTCTTTTCCCAACCTACCCTTCTGTCCTTACCTTCCTCTCTTTAATATAACCTGTGTTCCAGGTCAACTGGAATTCCTGTCATTCTTTGAACAAAGAAGGTCTTCCTATCTACTTTCCCATGTTTATAATTTTATTTTTGCCAGAGAATATTCTCCTAGTCTAGCCTTTTCAAATACTATGTATCCATCCTTTGAGGATCAATTCAATGATACCCCTTAAATGACATCTTCACAAATATAACTAATTCACAAGTCATACCTTAGTGTCCTAAAAACAGTAATTCACAGATGACATTCAGAAGGAAATTATCATATCCTATCCTTTACTGAATCAAATGTAATAAAGCACATTGCACACATTATAATGCTATGCAAAACCTAGCTTTATTGTTGTTGTCATTATTATTACCATTATCAATCACTCATATATTTCCATAAAGTTTCTTTATTATAAAGGGGCATTTTATTCACAGAGCACAACAGTGCCTTAATGTAGCTCCTCCTTTATTCCATACATACATTAAGATAGTCCTAATTTCGTAGTACATTTTTGACATATAGCCAATTTCTTAATATATCAAAACATATGCATTTAACAGTTCCTATGATTTTTTTAATGTAAGATATTAAGTCGAAGTCTCAACCTTTTTGTTAATCTTTTTGATTAACCTCTTGGGCATTATTGTGAAGCTGCTAGACCCCCTTCTCTGGATAACATTTAAATGCATAAAATAAAATACATAGGATGATAAAAGAATTCAATTATATTTAAATACAATTATTAAAATATTTTCCTTTCTATGTTCATTGCTTTCTTGTATGTCCATAGATCCTAGATTAAGAAAATGTTTTACAGGAACTCCATGGTGTAGTTGATCACAATTCAAAAGAAATAATCAGAAAAGTAATCAATGAAAAAAGAAAATAGGCAGGACAAATTTCTGTTTTTTTTTTTTTTACTGACATATAATCAGATCAGTAGTCCAAGGGGTGAGACCATATCTTGGACAAGTACTATAGACTGAAAAAAAATTATCAGTACTGTATTTTATTTGGATAATTTGCAAAACATTTAATTTTGAGAATCTGTTTCCTGATGGTAAAAATCTTCTTATTCTCATAAATATTGTTCTAATATTCCTATGAAAGAAGGAATAAGAGTATCCAAAGAATAAAAAGTGTAAACACTTCAAAAAGTAATATATAATGCCTGAAAATGTATTATAATATATTACCAATAATGAATTATATGTAAAAATGGCATAAATTAAGTTATTCAGAAAATATATCTTAAGAAAGGGAAGTTTGAAGAAAGACTAAAGATGTAGACAACCTCAGTATAGCACTAGAAATGTAAGGTGAAGGTCTCCAACACTTTGGATAGATCCTCCAGAGGAGGGAAGACAGATAAGATGTGGAAAGTTGTGGAAAGGTTATAAACTGTCCTATTTTTAAAAAATCACATTATTGGAGGTATATGTACATGTATCATCTTCCCTTTTAAATTGTAAACCCCTTAAAGATTCAGTAAATTATTAATTTCCATTTAGCTCATTGTATTTTTTTAAACTTTAATTTATTAATTTGTTTGTTTCCTTTTAGTTTACAGGATTCAATTCCACAATTCCTTGAATTTCACATTTTGTCTCCCTCCCTCCCCCCCACCCCATGGCGGCTTATTATCAAGTATAGGATCTGTAAATACTTTCACATTATACAATGGTCAGGTTATAAGGATGGATTGTACCAGCTAGAATGAAAAATGGTAAAGAGGACATAAAATCAAATAAGAGAACGAAAAAGATCAGGTATTTTGCTTCCACCTGGATATAAATTTAGTTCTTTCTAGTTCTTTCTCTGGATGCACGTTTTTCTCTCCATCATGCGTCTTTTGGGATTGACTTATATCCCTGTATTGTTGAGAAGAGTCCAGTCTATCAAAGTTGGTCATCACACATACTTTGTGTCTGTAATTGTGTACAAATTCCTCCTGGTTCTACTCTTCTCACTCAGCATCAGTTCTTTTAAGCCTCTCCAGGTAAATATGAAGACTGCCTGCTCCCTGTTTCTTATGGCGCAATAGTATTCCATAACATGCATATACCACAACTTGTTCAGCCACTCCCCAATTGATGGGCACCCCCTTAATTTCCAATTCTTTGCCACAACAAAAAGAGCTGCTATAAACATTTTTGTACATATGGGTCTTTCTCCCATTTCTATAATCTCTTTGGGATATAACCCTAGGAGTGGTATTGCTGGATCAAAGGGTATGAAAGTATTAATAGCCCTTTGGGCATAATTCCAGATTGCTCTCCAGAAAGGCTGGATCAGTTCACAACTCCACCAACAATGCATTAGTGTTCCAGTTTGCCCACATCCTCTCCAGCATTTGTCATTTTCCTGTTTTGTCATCTTAGCCAATCTGACTGGTGAGATGTGGTACCTCAGAGTTGTTTTGATTTGCATTTCTCTAATCAATAGTGAATTAGTAGCTCATTGTATTTTTCATATAGCAGATACTCAATTTATTCTAACTAACTGATTGTATGACGATGTAAAAGACCTCACTGATAATCAGAGACAATATAAAATTTGCATTATATAATACAAATTTATATTAGGAGATTTAAATGTCATTTTAAAATATGGAAGTATGTTGTTTCTACTATAATTTTCTTATAGTTGTTGGAATTTAAAGGATAGAAATTGTGTGCTGAGGTGAAATTGAAACTGAGCTTCCTAATTTACAATCCTGCTTCTGATGTTAACTAGTTGTGTGACTTCGAACAAGTCGTTGATCTTTCATGAACCTCACATATTGAATATGGGTGATATTTGATAATCTTTAAGGTGTATTACCTCTTTTAAAATCACAATAACAAATTGTTTTCTATGTTACAAAATTCATATATTTGAAGATATCGATAGAGCAAGTATATGTTGCAATATAATTTGTTCTCTCTCAAAAATATTTTTTTTCAGTGAAGACAATGTTTAAAGTGAACTTTTTTTTATTTAAGATTTGAACATGATTTTTAAACCATTGTTTTTATAAGTTGAAAAGCATTTTGAACTCAACAAAGGTGATTTTTACTTTAGTATAAATCACAGAACTGTTGTTTTTTCATTTGTTTTAGTTTTCAAGATAAGTTTTCTTCTAATACTATAATAAGGATTTTTTTGTGTTTGGTTTGCATGTGTATTTTGTGAGGATCTTTTTCATAGTCTGTTTAAGTCTATGGACTTCTTCTCCAAGCAATGTTTTTAAATAATTGAAGGAAATGTTATTTTTTATTAGATTCAATTGGAAGGAAAGTGAATATTTATTCATGTTTACAGAAAGGCCAAAATGTTTGCAATGACCTCAAATGGTCTATGGACTTCAAGTTAAAAACCCCTACTCTAGAACAACAGAATACCATATATGAAAGAATGTTAAAAATTAAATTCAGCTCTAGGCATTATATTTTAGGAAAGACACTGCCACATTGAACTGTGCCTTGAAGAGGGCAAAGAATATGCCTAAGACTCTCTGTCATATGAGAATTTCCATGTCAATGGAATGATCATATAGCATGAGAATCTTTTAAGGGGCCTGAGAATTTTAAACCTGGAGATAAGATCTAGAGAGAAATAAAGGTAAACTGCTTTCAAGTATTTGAAAGACTGACCTGAAAGAGTATCAATAGATTTGCTCTACTTGTCCCAAGAGATCAGAAATATAATCTATGGTGTATATCTGGGAATAAAAAACAATAAGCCAAATTTAGGCTGAATGTAAGTAAGACCCTTACCAAAGTCAGAATTGTCCAAAAGTGGAGTGGACTTCTTCAGAAGGTGGATGGTCCTCATTCACTTGACATCTTAAAGTAGAGAAAGATAGAATTTATTGGGAATTTGCAGAAGGATGTCTATTCGTCCAACCATACCCATGACTGTATGGATCATGAAACTGATCACTGAATATTATCTCAATTTCCATTTTTTACTTACCCCAAAAGGGCCAAATTCCTTAAGCTGAAATTAGAAATTATATGAGTTTTATATCTCATTTTTTCTCTTTTCATTTCTCAGATATTCAGTTACAATATATAGGAAAATTGATTTGCATTGTTCTGGTCAGTAGTTTCAACCATGCATGATCCCTCATTTCAGGTGCTGTCTATACTCACTGTGTTTTGGTGCCCCTAATACTTGGAGAAAAAGTAAAGGAAATAAAATGGCAGAGACTACCTATCACTTTCAAAATATTACTGTTGCATATTTACCATATTTCTTTGAAACTTTTCTTCAAGTAGTAATGGAAAAAATAGCATTTTCCCAATGTTACACACATCTCTTTCCCAAACACTAACCGTTGGTGAATCTTAAATCTTTCTGTAAGACAAAAGAAATCTAAAAAAGGATAAAGCATACCAAGAAAAATATGGCCTGTGCTAATAGGTTTGGTCTGAAGGCCAATTTTCAAAGTAAATTTAAAAAAGGAACATTAGAATGTTTTGCAAAATAAGAAATAGCCTCTTGTCCAAATGAAAGTTCAGGAAGAAAAAAAAAAGAAAAAATAATTACTCAAACTAAACATTATACCCAAAGACACATTTTTAAATCAAGATTATCTCATGTTGCTAGCAGGTAGTGATTGGAATTCCCAAATAGGAGCAAGAGAGGTAAAATGAATTTTCATGCCATATTGGCAAATCCTTATTGATGGCATCAATGAGATTACTTAACATCAAGAGATCAAAGCATTGAGGTGAAGTTTAAGAGGCTTTTTAATATTACTTTGAAATATATTTAATGCCTTAGAGACATATCACTGTAGCAGTTAGGGAAGCATTTCTTTCTACATTAAACCATAAATTTTATTCCAGTTTACACACACACACACACACACACACACACACACACACAGACACACGTGTGCATGTGCCTGCACACATATGTATGCATATATATATATATATGTGTGTGTGTGTGTGTGTGTGTGTGTATAGAATTGAATTTAGAGAACCCAGAATTTAGTCCTCTTTTCCATTCACCAGCTTTGTGGTAATTCACTTACATTTTCTAAGCCTTAATTTTTTCAGTTCTAAGATGGAGATGATATCCATCTTATTTGACTAATGAGGTCATTGTAAGAATAAAATGAGAGAAGGTACAGGTTATGAAGCCACTTTCTAAATTGCAAAGCAATATAAAACTGAAAATTACCTATCTATATGTGTCTATTTATGTGTATGTCTGTATATACCCTACATCTAAATTGCAGATTTATTTATAAAAGAAAAATTCTACTTCCTCTAAAAGAGATTCTTTGTGGAAAATCTGGGTTTTTTAAAAGAATTTTTTTATTTACCTGGGCATCAAAGAAAGTTTGAGCATACTTATATTCCCTCTTTGCAGAGCTGATAGACTATCGGAAAATTTCACATCCTATCAGACTACACTAATGTAATACCAGATTTTGATAAATTTACTTTTTTTTATTAATGTCATTTTTTCTTTAATTTATTTTTTAAAGGGATAACTTGGGGCAGCTAAATAGCACAGAGAATAGAGCACCAGACCTGGAGTCAGGAGTAGCTGAGTTCAAATTTGGCCTCAGACACTTAACACTAGCCATGTGACTTTGGGCAAGTCACGTAACCCCAATTGCCCTGCCTTTTCCCTCCAAAAAGCAAAAAAAAAAAAAATGTTTAACAACCTGACTTGAGGAAGGGGGAAAATATATACTATACTCTTAAATTTAATCTACATCATTAACAAAAAGGAATAACTCATTAGACTATTGATCTAGTACAGATGAACGTAGCTGAACATTATTGTTCCATAGGAAATGACAAAATGTATAGATTCAGAGAAACCTAAGAAAACATATATGAACTGATGTAGGGTGAATTGAACAGAACTAATTGGACAATCTACAAATACAAAATAATAAACATTTATGTTTGATTGCCATTGATCGAATAAGAAAATAATCAATGTAATGTACAACCATAATTCCAGAGAATGGATGAACTATATTACTCAACTCTTGACAGGGTCATTATGTAGTTAAAATTTACAATGAAGATATATGTTTTCAAGCTGTATGAAGTGGGAATTTGCTTCACTCTGCTATGCATATTTATTTCAAGAGGATTGTTTTCATTTTAAATGGGAGGATGGCAGGAAAAGAATAAATATTTGTTAATTGAACAATAAAATATCCAAGTGATAACTCTGGATAGTGGAGTGGAGAGGGATATATTGAGATGAAGAAAATGTAAAAACAAAAGATTTGTAGAAGGAGTTCCCCATAGTAATTAAATCACAGATCTCAGAAAGGATTGACATCATAAAAATTCAGTGAAAAAAAAAAGAGATTCAGACCAAATTGTAATGTAAATGGAGTAAAATATTCTACCTTTCCCTTTGTTTTGTTTTTTTAAAAACATTTTTGTTTATTTCACTAAATATTTCCCAATTACATGTAAACAAATTTTGACATTCATTAAAAAAAGTGTTCCAAATTATTTTCCTGTTCATTTCTTCTCCTTGAGAACAGAAGCAATTTGATATTGATTTTATACATGAAGTCATACAAAATATATTTTCACATATGCTACCTTAAAAAAAATATGGAATTAAAAAAACAGAAATATAAACTAAAATAAAGTATGTTTCAATCTGCATTCAGACTTCATCAGTTCTCTCTCTAGAGCTAGATAGCATTTTTCATCATGCATCCTTAGGAATTTTATTGGATCCTTGTCGATCAGAAAAGCTGTCTTTCATATTTGATTGTCTGGATAATATTGCAGCTACTTCATAAAATCGTTCTGCTCATTTCATTTTGCAAGAGTTCATATAAGTCTTAACAACTTTTTCCAAAACCTTCCTACTGTTCATTTTTTATCACAATAGTATTCACCATCATCATACACCACACTTTGTTCAGTCATTCTCCAATTGATAGCGACCCGATTGTTTTCTAATTATTTGCAACCACAAAAAGAGTTGATATAAATATTTTGGTACAAATAGGTCCTTTTGTATTGTTGTTTTCTTTTTCCTTTCATCTCTTTGAAATGAGATCAGACCCAGTAGTGATATTCCTAGGGCAAAGGGAATACATTGTTTTATAGCCCTTTGTGTGTACTTTCAAATTATTCTCCAGAATGGATGGACTAGATCACAATTCCATCAGCTGTGCATTTATGACTCAGTTTTTCCATTTTCCCTTCAACATTTGCAATTTTCCCTTTTTTTTTGGTCATGTTAGCCAATTTGATAGGAGTGAGACAGTTGTTCATGGTTTTAATTTCCATTTCTCTCTTCAGTAGTGATTTAAAGAATTATTTACTGACACTAAGGATAATTTTGATTTCTTCTGAAAATTGCCTGTTCATATCCTTTAACCGTTTATCAACTGTGGAATGACTCTTATTTTTAAAATTTGGTTTTGTTCCCTATAAATTTGAGAAATGAGGCCTTTATCAAAGACATTTGCTAAAAGTATTTTTGCAGTTTTGTCTTTTTCTCCTGTGAGAAAATTGCTCACTCTACAAAGAACAATACTCATTGTGAAGCCAGGAAAGTTCTCATTGTATTTATTTTACTTTCATTCTTTCTGAATGGGTAACCCCCTAATGGAGTATGCATTTTCAAATAAATGCAAGACTTTTTATGCCCTGTTTTCAATTCTAATTTCCTGCCCCACCCATATTGGTCAGCATTTCAGGTTTCACAGCCTACCTTGAAACACCAAAACCCCACCCCCATGTGGATCTCCATCGCTGCTTACATTTCTCATTTTCTTTATACTTTACTTAGTAAAAGAAAGACAAGTCATAAATTCTTTTAAAGGGATCTCCTCAATTGTTAAGAGTTTGAACCCAGGGTGTTTGAGTTTCCTTCACTATTAGCACAAAAGGAGCCCTAAGTTCCAAACAGTGTTTTGGAATGAAGTTTTCCTTAGGCCTTTGGGGTTGTGGATTTTATCCAAAGTACAAAGATGTCTGGCCTTTAGATATGCTCATAAACAGGCACCCATATTAAATTGAGTGAAGTATTAATCAACATTCCCAAGACTTTCCCTCTAATCTGTTTGTTTTCCTGTATTTGGCAGCAAATTTAAGAATTTCTGGTATATTACATATTTTCTGTGGAAACAAAAGTTCTGTTCATCTTTTACTCTCCTAATTTTTTTTTCTATTAGTTGTGTTTGTGCAAAAGTCTTTAAATTTCATTTAATCATTCTCTCTATCTTGTTTGATCATATACTCTTCCCTTATCCATAGATCTGACAGGTACATATTTTTAGGCTCCTCTAAGTCAATTATATCAACCTTTACATCAAAACTATTTATCTATTTTGACCTTATCTTGCTATACAGAGTGAGGTGTTTGTCCATTTCTAGTTTCTGCCAAACTACTTTCAGTTTTCCCAGCAATTCTTGTCAAATGATGAGTTCTAACCCCCCAAAGATTGTATCTTTGGGTTTACTAAATGAGAAAGCATCAGTAATTTATTATTTGCACTTTATCTATTCTACTGATCCACAGCTCTGCTTCTTAGCCAGTACCCTGTTGTTTTGATGATTACCACTTTGCAATATAGTTTGAAATTTAGAACTGCTAGCTACCTTCCTTCACATTTTCCCCATTGATTTCTTTTACATCCATAATCTTTTGTTCTTTCAGATAAATTTTATTATTTTTTTCTAGCTCCATAAAATATTTTTTTGTAATTTGGTATGGGACTGATTAAGTAAATTAATCCATATGGAATTGTTTTTATTTTATTGTCTTAGTTCTTATGAGTCTTCAATCCTACTTTGAGTGAAAACCTTGAGGTTTTAGGAAAACACGTTAACCCTTAGTACTATCATAGGGAAAAGAGGGAGGAGGTTGGAAAACTGCTCATTGTCTGCAATTTTAGAAAAGTCTACTCACAAATTATTTGAGTTTAAGGCCCTTGATAAGTTTTATGAAAACAATGCCATTAACCTTCATATAATCTTTTTAATAAACAGTCATTATCTGATGGCTATTGAGAGAAGGAGCACATTTCTTATTGTGGATAGTGTATATGCTTTTTTTAATGGAGCCCTTTAACATTTAATTTCAATTGTTCAGTTTGACAGGTTTGTCATAATTGTCATTCCACCTGCTCACCTGCTGTTCATGACAGGTCTCTGACATTAATTCTTAATTGCTTGATAGAAATTAGCATTTGGCCTTTAGCAGGAAAGTTAAGCTCGATTTAAAATGCAAGTTAATGCCATAAATCACAGTAGTTCTTTGTCTTTTTTATTCCTGTTTAGACCCACAAGAAGATTTATTGAAAATGCTGAGTGAAATTGAAAATGCATAAAAGAAAATGGCTTCCAAGAAATAAAGTAAAAAGTTAGCATCTAGATTTCTTTCCAATTAATACAATAGATAGGAGATAATGAAGAATCATTTATAATAACATTTTAACATCTTAGACACAACAGTGGTCCATTGGATTTGTGACCTCATCCATTATGGCTTTTCCTTCTATCAGTTCAGAAAACAACCAGCCATCCTCATCTTCTTATCTATACATCTCTTCCATACATCTTCCATGGAAGAACCACTCTCTTCATCTTTTTTTATTTTTTTTTTATTTTTTATTTTTAAGCAATCGGGGTTAAGTAACTTGCTCAAGGTTACACGGCCAGTTATTTCTGGGTGTGGTGCTGAGTGTCTGAGCCCGGGATTCGATCTCTAGGTCGTCCCAACACTGGAGCCGGTGCTCTTACTCGCTGAGCCACCTGGCTGCCCCTCACTCTCTTCATCTTAAAGGTGGTAAAACTTATACTCAGAAATTTAAGCAAGTTGGTCAATATTATATGGCTAGTAAATAGAAGAGCTTGGGATTATAATCCAGGTTCTCATTCCTTGCATTAGTATACATGAAACCCATAAACATATAGATAATAAGATTGTAGAATAAATTAAGTAATTTAATATGTGCCTATGGTAAACAATGCTTTTCATTTATTTTTTTCTTTTGCTAATGTTATTATAAAAACAAGTTGAGTGTTCAACATAAAATGGGTCATTGCTAAGATTGACATAACTGATGCTTTAAATGTTTCCTTGCAATAGTCAATAACACCTTGATCAACCTTCCCATGGTAGATATGACAGAAGCAAAACTATTCCTTTGAATAATAAAATATTCTCTCTGAAATTACTGTCTCTGGTCAAAAAAAATGTGTTTTTATTTTCTTTTTATACTAGAATTCTCAATATTATTGCAGTTTAGACCCAACCATCTACAACTAAATAAAAAGGAAGAAAATTATGCTACTTTAGAATACTTCATTTGAGAAAGCATAAACCAAAACTAATTAGTATGTATCAGTATGCCAATCTTGGGGGTTTTTTTTGAGCCAAGATTTTGTTTTCATGCTCATATGTATAAGGCACTTTAAATTTACCAATGCCTTCACCTTATCATCATAACTCTGTTCTAAGAATTTTCACATAGATCCACACTGTTTGTGAGACAGAAGACCTAATTTGGTCAATAACTCAGTTGATTCAGTAGAGAGGAGGAAAGCTGTATATTTAACATCATATAAATTAATTAAAGGGTTGGTTAATTTTTCCTACTTTTCATATAAGTTATTTTACAAAGTATATTGAATGAAATTCACCACTTACTTTTTACTTTTGAAAAATGACAGTTTAGATCTGCTTAAATCTTTTCTTTTCAAATCCATGAATTTCTTTGCCACTGCTTCTTTTTATAGCTAGAGCAGACAATTTATAGGAATTCATTTTGAAGAACTTACAAATGGAAATATATCAAACCTGCTTGTGACTAGAAAATCTTTCCTTTTGGATCCTCAAAGATGCTCTTATGAGACTGTGCCAGATTGGATTGGAGATTCACTTGGCTGTCATCATGGATGCCTGATCAACTGGCATGAGAGGTAAACCACTTTAAATCATTTGCTTATTTGTCCCCAAATAGAGTGAAGTTAGTGAGAGAAAAAACAATTGGTGAGGAAGTATTTAATATAGCTTATATGAGGAAAAGAGAAAGAAACAAAAAGAATAATGCTCGGAGATTGAAATTCTAGTTGAAATACTTCCCTAAACAATAGCTGAACGTAAATATTCGAGATTTAGAAAGAAATTTGTAGTTGTAGATTGCAGTCAGACAATCAAGAGAGCCTCATTATTGTGAGAAATTTGATCAACTTCTTGTAAATAGTTTCAATAAGTGACTATGGGGAAGCAGGCTTCATTGAGGAAGGAAACAGAACAATAGAAAGAGAACTGTAAAATATATTCTACTTCTTCAAGGCCCAGAGCAGATGCTACCTTTAGAATTGACAAATTTGAACTAATGAACTATAAGGTCCCCTCCAGATCTCCATCTGGAATGTCTGTGTGTATGTAACAAAATAAGGTGAATGATGGAACTTTGAAAAATTCTAAAGACCTGCAAAAGTGCCAGGTGTTATTTACTTAAGTAATAATATGGCCCAGTAATAGAGCACTTCTTAGAATCAGAAATCCTGAGTTTAAATCTTACCTTTCACAATTTCTAAATAAACATTTGTTAAATGCTTACTGTATGGCAAGAACTGTATTAAATGCTGAAGAAACAGAGAAAGGGTAAATAGTCCCTGCCATCAGGGAGCTCACATTAGAATAGGAGAGACAATATATATATTAATTAATTAGATAAATACATTATATAAACTACATAAATGGGAAATAATCTCAAGGGAAACTACTAACCGGTAGAGATCTAAAACAGACCTCCTCTATATTTTGATATTTAAACATATAGTTGAAGTAGTCAATGGGGGAAGTGAGGATCTGAGAGCATTCCAGATATAGGGGATGGTCACTATAAAAGTATGGAGACCAAAGATGGGATATGGTGGGGGAGGAAGAGCAAAAAGGTTAGATTCATCAGATCATAGAGCCTGCAGAATGAAAGGTAAGAACATTGGAAATGCAGGAAAGAGCCAGATCATGAAGAACTTTAAACAACAGTGGACTTTATATTTGATCCTGGTGGCAATAGAAAGCCAGTGGAGTTTGTTTATTGGAGAAGACAGGGGGAAAGAGGTGACAAAAGTCATAATCTAAGCTTTAGGAAAATCGGTTTAGTATCTGAGGAAGGGCCTGATAATAATGTTATATAGTACTTTTTTAAGGTTTGGAAAGGTCTTCACAAAAGCTGTATTATTGTATACTTCCCAAAACCCTGAGAGGTAGGTTTACTATTCACTTCATTTTATGGATGAGAAAACTTAGGCAAATAGAGGTTAAATAACTTTCCCAGGGTCAAATATCTAGCAATGTGAAAACAAATTTGAACTCAGGTCTTCCTGATTTTAAGTCTAACATTCTACCCATCTATACATGGAAAAAGATTTGAGTCAGAAAGACTACTGTTAGCTGTATGACCAAGTGAATGCTCTTTAAGACCACTGAGCTTGTTGCTTCATCTGTAAAATGAGGATGAGAGCAGCTACTACATATTTTTGCTTGTTTCTGTCAGACCAGACTGAAATAAGGCGTGAAAAAATCTTTGTAAAATGTAAAGCATTGTATTATAAAAATTTTTATAATTCTCCAATTTGTTAGTGTGATTTACTTCCTCTAGTTACACGTATTTATCTCTGTTCTTGTCATGTTCCCTGAGCAAAATGGAATTAATCTCTTTAAAGATAGGAATAGTATCATTCTTGACTTTATAACTATACAGGCTAGTAGAGGGCATTGCATATAATAGATATTTTAAAAATTCCTACTGATTAAAAGAGGGCACTTATGTGGGACAGCCTTGGATACTAGCTGTGTGCTCCTGGGCAAGTTACTTACTCCTGTTTACCACAGTTTCTTCCTCTGCAAAATGAGCTGGAGAAGAAAATGGCAAGCCCTCAACTGTCTTTGCCAAGAATACCCCAAATGGATTCAGGAAGTGTTAGACATGACTGAAATGACCGAACAACAACAAAAATGAATAAAAGAATGAGATTGAAAGATATACAAGCTGACTACTTAACATCTCATAGACCACAGCTTTTGTTGACAATAGGGTTAAAGTATGACTGATCATTATGGGTTAAAAGAAATCTTAGTGAAAAAGTTGCATAGTTGGAAGTGAGAAATCTAACTTAAATGAATTCTCATTCAGAAGCCCCTTGTACAAGGAACAGGAAGGTCAAACAGACTGTACTATGGCAGCACATCAAGAGAGTCACAAACCAAATTACAATAATGACAGGTGACTATATAGGACTTAATGTCTAACAGATATAGAAGGCACAGAGAAATTTATAGTAACCTACACACAATGTACTTTGTGAGCTCCAGTACAAGATAATAGCTATGTATGGATGCTTTATATCTGTTCCTTCACCCTGTCCCCCACCCCTTCCCAAGAAGGTGAAAGCATTAGCGGAATGACTCAACTATCCAGATTTTCACAAAAAGAATACATTTTGCCTTTAAGTGCTACAAAAGGAGAGTGAAGGAAAAGAATATGAAAGAATTCATCTTGGAATCCTAAGGGTGTCTCAGATGTAGTCTAACCAGGGTATAATATAATGGGAGCAGGAACACGCAGGTAAATATTTAACAACCAGTTCTCTGAAGAACAAAAAAGTACTCATTAAATATTTTCCATGTTAAATGAATTATTAACATGATCATCATTGTAGACAATAAACAAAACAGTAATTTAAGCTGTCATTTTAGCCCTTCCTGATTTCTGAAGTGTAAGTGTTCCTGCGGCAATTTTAATAGTTATCAATTCTAAAGGATTCATGATGAAAAATGATATTCACATCTGGAGAAAAAACTGAGAGAATCTGAATGTATATAGAAGCATACTATTTTTCCCTTTTTTGTGTGTATTTTTTTGTCTGTCTTCTTTCACATGACTAATATGGAAATATATTTTGCATGATTGCACATGTATGACCTCTATCAAACTGCCAACTATCCTGGGGTGGGGGGGAGAGAGAATTTGGAAATGTAAAAAAAAATTTAAATGACTGTTAAAAAGTCTTCACATGTTATTGCAAAAAAGAAAAAGGAAAGAAAAAAGAGACTGTGCTCCTCTCTTACCCCAGTGTGTCTGACATTTCCTGATTTCCTTCTAAGTTGCCTTGGGCTGGAATTTTTTTCACTTTGTCATTTTGTTGGTTTTGCTGTTTGGAGGGGAATTTGGGTGAACTCAGGTGAGTTTCTGCCTTTTTTCCCACCATCTCTGAGTCCTCATTTAAAAAATTTTGATTTCCAAAGTCTATGTCTGCCTCCCTCTCTCCCCTCCCCCTTCCCTGAAATGTTAAGAAAGATATAGGTTATACAAATGCAATCATGTAAAACATTTTTATATTAGTCATTTTGTGCAAGAAAACTCAAAAGAAAGAAAGAAGAAAGGAAGGAAAGGAGGAAGGAAAGGAAAGAAGGAAGAACATAAGAAAGGAATGGGGCAGCTAGGTGGTGCAGCGAGTAGAGCACTGGACCTGGAGTAAGGAGGATCTGAGTCCAAATCCAACCTCAGACATGTGACCTTGGGCAAGCCACTTAACTCCAATTGACCTGTCTTCCCCCTCCAAAAAAGACTAAAAAAAAAAACACAAAAATAAAAGAAGGAAGGAAAGAAATAAAGAAGAAAGAAAAGAAGGGAGGGAGGGGAGGAGAAACAAATAGAAAACAATGTCATGCTTTAGTTTGTATTCAGATAACATTCTTTCTCTGGAGGTGGATAGCACTTTTCATCACAGGTCCTTTAGGATTGTCTTGGATGACTGTACTGCTGAGAATAGCTTTGTCATTCACAGTTTTTCATTGTACAACATTGCTGTTATTACTACAATGTTCTCCTGGTTCTGCTCACTTTACTTTGTATCAGTTCATATAAGACTTTTTGGGTTTCTCTGAAGTCATCCTGCTTGTCATTTCTTATAGCATATTGATATTCCATTACATTCATATACCACAACTCATTCAACCATTCCCCAATTCATGGGCATCCCCTCAATTTCCACTTCTTAACCACAACAAAAAGAACTGTTACAGATATTTTTGTTCAAATAGATCCATTTCCTTTTTTTAAAAAAAAATCTCTTTGGGATGCAAGTTTTTTTTTTTTTTATTCCTCCTTCTAGCTTAACTCTGATATCAAATCAGTTACTAAATTGTCTGGATTGAATTTTTCTCATTGTATTTGACTGTTTTCACCCACCCTCCCCCCTTACTGCCTCCATTTTAATATGTTCTACAAGAGTCTCCTAGGAACTTTTCTCACATCTACTATACCAAATTTTATAAAAACAAAAAAAAGTCATTAGTAGTTACCTATTGCTTAATAAATTATCCAAATGCTCCTAAATATCATTCAAAGACTTCTCAGTCTGGAGCTACCTTATCTTTCCTGTTTTTTCTTCAATTCTTTTTCTCTGCTGTGCATGCTTTGGCCGAAGTAGACTTCCTTCTGCCTGCTGAACATGTCTTGTACTTTTGAATGTCTTTGTCTCTGCTTATAAATAAAATGCTATTTTTTCTTCTTCTCTCACTGAATTGCTACATTGAAAGAGCAACTTCAATGCTATCTCTTCCAAGAGTATTTACTGATGTTTCCTGTCAAAAAAAACCTTTGATTATCAAACCACAAATAGAATATTTTAGAGGAGAGTACAATTAAACATCTATTTTTTTAATATTGTGTATTATATGTATCTTTTTTTAAATCCTAATAAATTATATGTTCATTCAACACAGGGTCAATGTTTTACACTTTAAAAAATTCTGTTAGTATCTTAATTATTATAAATGCTTTAGGTATTGAATGACTTGTGCATGTGTTATTAAAATATTTTGTATTGTATAATGTTTTATTAAATTTGGTGATATTGGACAGGGAATTCTTGTTGAGGATAGGTTAAACTAAGAGACTTCTGAGGTGTCTTCTAGATATGAGTTTCTATGGCAGTCACCACATATGTTAAACATCACATAAGCTATTTTTTTTGGACAGAGATTATATCTTAATTTTCATGAAAGTCTGTGTTCATGACCTGAGTATGATTGATTTGGGAAATTAAAGCTTAGGATGCTTAATTTAACATTTGTATTGTGTATGAATTATTGTCAGATTCATAGCAGATCTTTTCCAGTTGGCATAACTCTTTCAAACTTCTACTTGTCATTTAAAGAGAGATGGTACTTTCAAGTCAGTTACATGTACAAATTTTAGATACTGTTGTCTAATATTTTCCATTCTCATCTTTTTATACAAAAAGTAAAAAAAGACCTAAATTATTTCAGAAATATTAAGTATTTATTGATAGTCCAAGACAATATAATAAAAAATCTTAAATTAATTTACTTGTTAAATAGTTTGCTACTGCTTAAGTACTTTAAGTACTATGCCAATCAGACTAAAAGAATATTATTTTATAGACCTAGAAAAAAGTCTGGAGGAACAAAATGTCAAGAAACTAAATAGAAATAAAAGGAAAAAAAGAGGGAAAATGGACTATCAGTACTATATCACAATCAACAGACCACAAAGTAATAATCATTGAAATGATTTAGTATTATTTAAAAAATACAGAGGGCCTTTAAGTGGAATATCTTAAGTATACACAATAAAAAAGTACATGAAGGAGATAAGAATCTCCTATTTGATGAATCCAAAAACCCTAATTACTTATGTAAGCATTCACTATTTAACAAAAACTCCTGTGAAAACTGGAAAATAGTCTGGAGCAAACTATTTATAGATCATTCTCACACCATGTACCAATATTAGTTCTGAAAGGATTCATAACTAAGATACAAAGTGACATTTTTTTTTTACTTTATCAAATGCTTTATTAACTTCTGGTATACATCATTTATTTCCACAAGATTTTGAGCTACAAATTTTCTCTCTGTTTTTCCTCTACCCACCACCCCAAAATGGCGATCCCACTGGATATTCCCTCCTCCAATCTGCTCTCTCCCATATCTTCCCCCATACCCTTTTTGACTTTCCAGTAGGGCATGGTGGATCTCTATGCCACAGTGCCTGTATATCTCTTTTCCCAGTTACATGTAAAATAATATTAATGATAGTATATATATATATATATATATATATATGTATATATATGTATGTATATATATATATAGAGAGAGAGTTAATATATGATATTAAAACTTTGAATTCCAGATTCATTCCCTTCTTCCATTGTTACTCACCCTTACTGGGAAGATAAGCAATTCAATATAGTTTGTACATGCGTAGCTGTGTGAAATATTTCCATAGTGTTCATATTGTAAATGACTGACTATATTTCCCTCCCTCCTATCCCATCTCCCACTTGTTGTATTCTGTACTTTGATAATATCCCTTTTCAAAATTGGGTGCTTCCAACTTCCCTTTCCCCCCCCCAGCCTACCCTCCCTTTCATCACCTCCCTCTCATCCCCTTCCCTCCTACTCTCCTATAGGGTGAGATACCCTGTTTATTGTGTATGTCATTCCGTCCATAAGCCAAATTCAATGAGAATAAGTTTGACCCATTCCCTTTTGCCTTCCTGTTCTTCTGCTCTATTGTGATCATTTTCCCTTTCCTCTTCCATATGAGATAGTTTACCCTATTCTGTCTCTTCCCATCTCCTTTCGTATTCCTCTCTTACATCTTAATTTCACCTTTACATATCATCTCTTCCTATTTAAATTGATCCTGTGCCCTCTGTCTATGTATACCTGTACACATATATACACACACTCACATATGTATTCATATACCCATATACCCTCCTTTACAGACATATATATGTATATGTATGTGTGTGTATATATGTATACATTTCTATTTCCTTCAATTATTCTCATACTGAGAAAAGTTTCATAAGTTATTATTATCATTTTCCCATGTAGAAATGTAAATAGTTCAACTTTGATAAATTCCTTATAATTTTTTCCCCTGTTTATCTTCTCATGCTTTTCTTGCTTCTTGTATCTGAATGTCAAATTTTCTAATCAAGTCTGTTTTTTTCATCAAGAACGCTTGAAAGCCCTCTATTCCATTGAATGATCATATTTTCTCCTGAAACATGAAACTCAGTTTTGCTGGGTAGGTGATTCTTGGTTTTAATCCCAACTCCTGCGACCTCCGGAATATCATATTCCAAGTCCTTTAATCCCTCAGTGTAGAAGTTACCAGATCCTGTGTTATCCTGATTGAGTTTCCACAATATTCAAATTGATTCTTCCTGTCTGCTAGTAATATTTTCTCCTTTATCTGGGAATTCTGGAACCTGGGTATAATATTCCTAGGAGTTTTCTTTTTGGGAACTTTTTCTGGAGGTGATCATTGAATTTTTTCACCCTTTATTTTGCCCTCTGGTTCTAAAACATCAGGGTAATTTTTTAACAAAATGAAAGTTAACATTGAACTAGGACAATGAGATAATAATTTCCAGGTTGTAAATTGAATATAACTTATACTAATTCTACTGTATGGAACAGCAACTATGACCTGGACAAATACAAATACCCATAATCTAACCAAACATTCATTAGTCATAATTATTTATGGAGTGCTTTTTGTATTCCTGTCACTTTCCTAAATACCGAAGATACAAAGAAAAAAAAAACCTGAATGTTTCTGGCATGAAGAGGCATAATGCATTTCCTTCATTATTATTTTTTAATAAGACATAGGTGGAAGACATAGAAAAACAGGAATAAGCAAGTATTTAGGCTCTTCTATGTCAGGAACTTTGCTAAGTGTTTTAACAATACTTTCTCCTTTGGTCCTCATGACAAGACTGTGAACTAGAGGCTATTATTATTTCTATTTAACAGTTCAGGGAATTGAGGCAACAGATGTTAAAAGACTTTCTAAGAGTCACATAGTGTCTGAGGTCGAATTTGAACTGAGGTCATCCTAACTCTAGGCTCAGTGCTCTATCCAACATATCACCTCGCCCCTTTAGAATACCCATCATTAGGGATATAATTAACATTTGTAGCACTCTTGGCCTTACCATCTGAATTGCTGTTACTCTCTACCTTGTATACAATTGATATTCTTTAGTATTGCCCGAACAAAATTTTCTTTTTTCACGGCCAGTTATTTCTGGGTGTGGTGCTCAGTATTTGAGCCCGGACTTGATCCCCAGGGGTTTTATTATTATTATTATTATTATTATTATTATTATTATTATTTTGTTTTTGGAGGGCAATTGGAATTAAATGACTTGCCCAGGGTCACATGGCTAGTTTTTGTGTTAAGTGTCTATGGCCAGATCATAACCCAGGTCCTCCTGAATCCAGGGCCAGTGCTCTAATCACTGCACCACCTAGCCATCCCCGAACAAAATTTTCAAACTGTAGTTCCTGGCAGAGGTCCCAGAGAAAGACTTCATTAACAACCTATTTTGAGGACAGGGGTCCATCTTGTGGAATTATTAATGTGATACAGAAGGTGTGCCCCTAAAGTACCTCATTTTCCCTATTACTCTGAGGGGATGATGGAAATATTAACTTACATATTTATTTGGAAAATGGACAACCTCAGTTGCTTTTTTTGTTTTGAGTTTTTCTGTCTATTGATACCAATAGAATAAATTCTGTGCCTTTCAATATTGCTCAATATTTAATTGACTCCATATCTGAGGAAAGGTTTCAAACAAGTTATGTATGTAATGGGTATATCATATATATATATATATATATATGTATATATATATATATATATATGCATAATGTGCATATATACTTCTTTGTAATTGGAAGCCCTCAAGAGAAAGAAGAATTAGGGGCGGCCAGGTGGCTCAGCCGAGTAAGAGCACTGGCTCCAGTGTCGGGATGACCTGGATCAAATCCAGGCTCAGATACTCACCACCACACCCAGAAATAACTGGCCATGTAACCTTGAGCAAGTTACTTAACCCCGATTGTTTTATAAAAAAAAAAAGAAAGAAAGAAGAATTATAATGACTACATATGAACTCAGATATAAGTCCACACACAAACACACATATTTACACACATCTTTTTTTTTCTTAACACATTGTAGTGAACACTTTCTTAAGTTATGTACTTGAATGGAAGGTAACAGTCCTTTCTTTTTTCTTGTAGGAACTTATACCTCTTATTTGCAGTGGAGTATCTCTAAGAAGGGATACAAGACAAAAAGAAAACTGTAGAGAAGCTAATAAGATTCAATTAACTTTAAACTCAGAGATTCCTGATTTGGTTTCTCAGTAAACTAGCTCACTGGAGATTTCCTGTAAATATCTAGGCCATCCTCCTGGCAGAAAATTCAGGTTTTTGCAAAGCACCTTTCCTCTTTTTCATTTGTGTATCCAACTTTTCATACATGAGCTTCTGTGTATGCTACTTTCCAGGGCTGAGTCCCTGGCTTTGGGTAACAGGTATGAACTAGTCATTAGCAATCATAAACCAATGATCATTTATGGGGTACTGAAGGAGTAATAAATGCCCAGGCGGAGGCATTTTTCAGACCAAAATCCTCATCAGTGAGACAACAAATATCCATAATAATGCCTGGGCACAATTTCTATAATTTTACAATGATAATATTGATTCTCATGAGATTCATGAAATTTGCTTGATAATTTGAGAAAGAGGGCCACTTTGAGCAATGATGTAATACTAGAATAAGTTTTAGCATTCTGGGATAACTTCTTTGAAGGCCATACAGTTCATTTTTTAAAATTTTTTGTTTCTGATGCATTGCTTTTGTTTGTTTTAAAGTTCAGTAGCATTCTATTATTGTCCTAACTTGAGCATTTTTCTTTTCACATTTTACATGCACATTATTGTTGTTCTTGTTCATGAAGAGGA
>NW_027185655.1:46412302-46428474 GCF_028583685.1 Petaurus breviceps papuanus
GTAGTGCAACCACAAACAAATAACTTCATCATCTCTTGGTGTTGAGGAACTCTCTGAGAATTGTAAGTTGCAGAGAAGTTGCTGATTAGTTTTGATAAACAGAAATTATTTATATAGTGATTCCTAAAGCAATGAATTCACAAATTTCAATGCTATACCTATTCATACCTGTGACATGCTATATAAAATTAAGCTTTAAAAAAATGAAATCAGAACTATAATAAAACTCAAAAGTTCATGTCTATAATCATCTCTGCAGAATAAATTTTCTCTCTATTGGTCACTTCTTTATTGAGTACAATCAGGTCAATGAGGAGCAAGCTATAAAAGGCTAAAAACTATCCAAGTAGAGTCTTGTTGAGACTTCTTACAGAAATGAGTACCACAAGAGGCTATTTCACTCCCCACTACAGACCACATACAGGTATGCCTCCAACTTTTCCCTATCTGCTTATTTCATGAGAACAAAACCATTTTAATTGTATGCTAAACCAGAATTGAGTATGCATTAGAAAGGATCAAATATACAGTCTTCTTTTTCTCTTCCCTAATAGTGTGTAAGGAAAGGATTCTTGTAGGTCTCTAAATGAAAGGGAAAGGACTGGGGGGAAATTTTGTAACAAACACATTAAATTTGACTCAATATTTCCCAGTGATTGAAATATGTAGAGGGGAATGTATGTATTTCTACTCATTTGGGATGTATTTATACTTTGATCCTTGCTATGCCTTCACAGAAAATGTCCTTTTTGTTATCCCCATATGTTTGTTGATTAATTGTTATGGAGGAAATGTTAAACTTGCTAAATAATATTAGCTTAGCATTAAAATGAGTACATTGGATACTTGCCCATGAGCAGTAATATTAGACTCCATCAATGCCTCTAGTACCCTTAGAAGAAATAGATAGGTTCTATTTCTTTCAATAGGTACCCAAATTGCCATTGCTAATGAAGATGTGAAATGTGAGCCCAGACCCTATGCTATATTGGGATTTCATTTGAGATAAATATTTTATCACTCCTATTTGTGTATATCCACTGGAAAGATTATTCATCCGATATAGTAATTAGTCAATAGACTAGTTTTCAGGATCCACTAGGAAATTTTTTTTCCTCTCTTTTGTTTTTTTTTGCTTAATTTTACAGATCTCCTATGTGTTTTCTTACATATCTCACTAGTTTTTTTTGTTAAATCTTGTTTATTTGAATACTTATATTGACATGTGTTATTACTCTACACAGTATGGTTATTGTAGCTAATATGTGCATCCCTACAATATGGATCCCTAAAGGAAAGCCCTGAAAGCATTATCTGGTTCCTGTAAAAGTGATTACATATAAGCTTGAACTGTTTTTAAGGTCATGACAAATAAGGGTTTTGATACTGTATAGAGGCATCCAATTGTTATCACCCCCAAAGAAGTGATGACTGAAGCATATATGGAACAGAGTGTACATCCAAAAAAAGAGCAATGTCTCTCTCTCTCTTTCCTTTTCCTCTCCTCTGTTCTTCTTCATTTAATCCTTCTCTTTTTCCTTTCTCTTCGAGGCTTTGAAACAGTACGTTACCCATGAGAACTGGTGGGCAAAGGTGACAATCCATTCTCCCAACTAGCCAAGTGCTTAGCATGAGTATATAACCTGCCTAGGAAGACCCCTGTCTAGGATGGAGTTATCTCTTTTTTGTGTGTCCTTAGCTGAGTGAGTCTACTTAAAATTGGCTATGCCCTGACTAATACTTTGTGATTTCAAGAGTTCTAGAGTTCTTAAGAGCAGTTGGGGCTGAATGTAAATGGTAGGCATCAGAACAGTAGTGACAGATAACAGCAGAAGGACCAGAAAATATTTTCCCAAAAGAAAATCACCTGAAAATCATGGCAGCTTCAAGGAACATAAATCTTTGTGTCAGAGAAGAATGACAATTAAGAAATCCAGAAAACCAATAATTTCTGCCGCCCCAAAGAGAGCTACATTGAAGGTGAATGTCATAAGGATTTCACAAAGAAACAAAAGAACTGCACAGAAGTTGGTAACCCCTTTGCCACATATGTTCTCTACGTGTTTGTCTTAAACCTGTTCTCACTTTCCCCATGGTGTACATATTTGTAGGAGAGCTTACAGAACTTATGTAAAAAAAAATAAATGTCTGACTGGCTAGTTAGTAATGGAAAGCTCACTGGTGGGAGATTGTGAGCAACCATACCAATAACAAACAGAAAAAAAAAATAAAACAACTTTCTAGTCATTTGGAGATCCTGAATAAGTAAAGGAAGTCATCCCTATAGGGACACATCATTCTGGTGTTACTGCGGATTAGACATGTTGACTCAAAAATGAAAGCTACATGTAAAATGAGTAGGGTTGAAAAATGTATTAGTCACTCTAAACTCTAAAATATCATGAGTTTTCATCTCTCTTCAATTTCTGAATTTCCTACCACTAACACATGACATAACAGTTTGGAAGTAAAACTATTTTAAGCTACTCAGGGATCTCAAAGTTCCTTCTTATTCTATAATGTGTTAATGCCAAGAATAATATTAGATTTCCCTTCCTCCACCATTTTGCTATCAAGGCTTTCAGGAAACAGATGCTAATATTAAAATGCTCAACCAATCTCCCTCTTCTATTTTCTCTTTTTTCTTTTTCTGTATTACCTCAAAGAATAATAATCAAATGGAGAAATGAGGAGTAAGAGCATTTTTTCATAATGTTATTCACTTGATCTTAACCTTCTTCTTTGTGAGAAGTATCAGAAAGTGACAATGCTACAAAAACAAAATATATGACTAAAATACTAAAGGAATCCAAATGTATTTCCTACAAAAATTAATGTCACATAATTTTTACAAGTACTTTTTTAATTTGAAAATTGAAATGCACTTTTATTGATTGTTCACCTGTTTTTCTCATATTTATGTCATACATATTTATATGAATTTATTATATTTATATATATTTATAGTTATATGAGAAAATGCTTTAACTCACTCTTGCATAGATAAATGCAAATTGTAACAATTCCTAGGTACCACACCATCTATCAGATTTGCAAATATGACAGAAGACAAATACTGAAGAAGATGTGGGACAATTGAAAGTGAAGTTGTGAATTGATCCGACTATTCTGGAGAGCAATTTGGAACTATGGTTAAAGGGCTATAAAACTGTCTACCTTTTGATCTGGCAATACCACTACAAAGTCTATATCCCAAAAAGATTTTTTAAAAAAGGACACGACCTATATGTACACAAATATTATTTATACCAGTTGTTTTAGTGGTGGCAAAGATGTGGCAAGAGAAGGGATGCTAATCAATTGGTAAATGATTAAACAAGTTGTGGTATATGATTGTGATGGAATACTACTGTACTATAAGAAACAACAAATAGAATGGTCCATAAAAAGAAAATAAAACCTTGGGAAGACTTGACTTGTTGCAAAGTGAAATGTGTAGAACCATGAGAACTGTGTACACAGTAACAGTAATATTGTACAATTATCAACTGTGAATGCCTTAACTATTATTAATATTTTTTTCTAAAGAAATTGGGCTTAAGTAACTTGCTCAAGTTTACATGGCCAGTTATTTCTGGGTGTGGTGGTAAGTATCTGAGCCCAGATGTGATTCCAGGTCATGACGACTCTGGGGCCAGTGCTCTTACTCACTGAGCCACCAGGCCATCCCTAAGTAATTGGGGTTAAGTAACTTGCTCAAGGTTACATGGCCAAGTGTTTCTGGGTGGGTGCTAAGTGTCTGAGCCTGGATTCGATCCCAGGTCATCCCAACTCTGGGGCCGGTGCTCTTACTCACTGTGCTACCTGGCCGCCCCTACTATTATTAATATTACAATGATCCTAGACAATTCTGAAGCTAAAAGTAAAATATATCTTCATGTAGTGCTGATGTCAGATATTCTAAGTTGTGCAAAAATCCCAAAGTTGGGCAAAATTCCCATTATGCAATTCTAGCCAATAGTAATTTGATAATACCCACATTGCTAATATTAGAATATGTCATTTTACTATAAAAGTGCTGTCTTGATTTTCAGAAATGTCCTTGGTTACTGAGGAGTCCTGGATCCCATTTGCTGGCAATTGATAGTTTTGTTAAATGGTCTACAGATGGATGGTCTACAGAACTTTGTTGTTTCACCTTCTCTTTCTTGCAGACTTCTATTGCTATAGCTGGTGAACCAAGTAGGAGGCCAAGTTAGAAGACCCTGCCCTCTCTAAAGAACTCTCTACAGTTAAGAAGTAAATACTTTATACTGAAAGACTTTTTCATCAAGGCCACCCTGCAGATCAGATTCCCCCTTGACCTCAATACTAATTCAATCAAGCTAAAGTAAGCTCCTAATGGGATAGCCACCTCTGTAGGACTTGAGGTTTTCTGTCATGCATACAATAATATTCCCTGCTCCAACACTGTGAATCTCCTCCTTAGGAATAAATTTGCTACCCCTTCAACAACTAACATTGGTAACAAATGCTCTGAAGCTGTCTTGATTGTGCTGCTATTTCTAATTAAAATACCAAGTACCACCAGCAGGGCTGTTAAAGTCCCCCATGGTTTCTTTCAACTTATAAGCTGTGGACCAGTTCTCTGACTAGACTCCCAAGGCAACTGTACCTATTTGTCCAGTTTCATTGAGCCATAGTAGAAAGCAAGGGCCAAGGGACTCAGTCTGAAACACATAACCCCTTTGAAAGAGATCCCTCTGGAGGTGGGGAGGGGGGAGGCAGAGTCAAGATGGTGGAATAAAATCAGAATCTTCTTTGAGCTCCCTGTCCAACCACCTGCAATACCTGTAAAAATTACTCTAAACAAATTTTAGTGACAGAGAGAAACAAATCTCCCACTGAAGGCAGACTGTTAGGCTGACAGGAAGGGTCTATCACACAGGGCTGGGAGCCAAGCACAGTCCTACATGAGCTGCTCAGGCCCAGACTCACTGCTCATACCAGCCAGAGAAGACTTTAGGAGAGTGAATTACCATCAGCTGTGGCAATTTCCAGACTTCTTGGTCCATAAATGGCAAAGAGAATGTAAAAGGTCAGTAGGGAACTCTGTTGGAGCTGGGTGAGAGAAGAACATGGTCTAGCCACTGCCCCAGGAGAGATAATTTAAAAATTATTGGACTACCAGAAAGCAATATTAAACAAAAGAGCCTAGAAATCATCCTTCACGAATTTTTCAAGGAAAATTGCCCTGATATTCTAGAACCAGAGGGCAAAACATAAATTAAAAGAATTCACTGACTGCCTCATGAAAATGATCTGAAAAATAAAATTCTTAAGACAATTATAGTCAAATTCCATAGTTCCCAGGTCAAGGAGAAAATATTACAAGCAGTACAGAAGGAACAATTTGAGTATTGCGGAAACACAATCAGCATAGCACAAGATCTAGCAGCTTCTATGTTAAGGAATTAAGAGCTTGGAATATAATTTTCTGGAAATCAGTGGAGCTAGGATTAAAACCAAGAAGCACCTATTCAGCAAAATTTAGTATAATACTTCAGGGGAAAATATGGATATTCAATGAAATAGAGGACTTTCAAGCATTCTTGATGAAAAGACTAGAGCTGAACAGAAAATTTGACTTTCAAATAAATAAAAGAAGCAAGAGAAGCATGAGAAGGTAAAGAGGAAAAACAAATCATAAGGACCTTATTAATTTGAACTATTTACATTCCTACATGTAAAAATGATGATTGTAACTCTTGAGAATTTTCTTAGTGTGATGATATTTGTAGGCAATATATGTCTGTCTGTCTGTCTGTCTATCTATCTATCTATCTATCTATCTATCTTTCTATCTATCTATCCATCCATCCATCCATCCATCCATCCATCCATCCATCCATCCATCCATCCATCTATCTATCTATCTGTATATATGTATATATGTGTATATGAATACATACACATATGCATGTATAGGAGCATGTATGTGTGTATTATATTAAAACACATGTGAGTGTGAGTATATGTGTGTATGTATACAAAGACAGAGAGCACAGGATGAATTGAATATGAGGGGATGATACCTAAAAAAATAAAATTAAGAGGTGAGAGAGGAATACATTGGGAGAAGGATAAAGGGAGAGATAGAATAGGTTAAATTACCTCATATAAAAGAGGCAAGAGGAAACTGTCACAATGGAGGAGAAGAGCAGGAAGGTGAAAGGGAGTGGGTCAGTCTTACTCTCACTCAATTTGTCTTAAGGATGGAATAACATACACATTCAAATGGGTATCATACCCTACAGGAAAGTAGGGGGGAAGGGAATAAGAGAGGAGATCATAGAAGGGATGACAGACTGGGGCAAGACTGTAGTTAGAAGCAAACACTTTTGAAAATGGACAAGGTCAAAGGAGAAAATAGAATTAGTGGGAGGATGGGATAGGATGGAGGGAAATATAGTAAGTCTTTCAAAATATGACACTATGGAAATGTTTTATGTAACTACACACGTACAACCTATATTGAATTGCTTGTCTTCCCAGTGGACGACGGGTGAAGAGGGAAGAAGGGCAAGAATCTGGAAATTGGAGTTTTAAAAAACAATTGTTATTTTTTTTACATGCAACTGGTAAATAAGATATACAGGCACTGGGGTATAGAAATCCATTTTGCCCTACTAGAAAGTTGGGGTGGGGATAGAAGAGAGCAGATTGGGGGAAGGGGTATTCAGTAGGCTCTCTATCTTGGGTTGGGGACTAGGGGAGAGATGTGGAGAAAATGTGTAACTCAAAATCTTGTGGAAATGAATGTTGAAAAGAATGAGATCCCTGGGAAAGGATTAGAGCAAAGGAAGGAGAATTGCTCCTTTTGCCTTTAAAAGAAATCCTATGCCAGCAGACTAATCTCTCCTGCAGGTGGGAAAATCCCTGTAGCACCTTAAAAAGAGACAGAAATTGGCAGCAAGACATCAATTTTTTTAAAAAAAAAATTGTTTTCACTAACATTTGCTTAACTTTTCAAAAAGAAAATAAATCCTCAAGGGAGGAAGTAAGATTTGAAGTAAAATTTGTAATATCTGTCACTTCTTGTTTTTGGTTGGATTCCAAAGACATAGTTTAAGACTAAATTTTGATTAAATTAAAAATTATTTTAACTTATGTTCAATTTTACATATATAATACTATTCAAAGTAGAACCTCACATTCTTGTAGAGTCCCAGTGGGAAAGAGAAAATGCAGAGGGAGCACATTACTCATGGAAATAGATACTCCAGAGGGAGTAATTTCTCTGTAAAACACCAGCCTACAAGCCTCCAGGGGGGACCAACTTCCCCTTGGAATAACAATGGGGACTGGCAATAACATTCTGAGGGGACTGGAAAAGTTACTTATATCTTGGAACCAGGCAACATGTTTGGCTTAACCAAGAATGACAAAATAATGTGCTCTTGCATCCCTTGATAATAAATTAAACCTGATTTTAATACTATTTAAATCTGCTGAGAAAATTAAACAAATCTCAATAAAAATTGAAATTGTTAGTGCCTGAAAATTCGAATTATTGTGCTAACATGTTTTGTTTTGTTTTTTTATAACAAAACATTTTAAAATGGTAAGTGTATATATTACATGCCTGTAATGGGAATGTAAATTTAAAGATCTTCCCTGCCCCTAGGCTAAAGTGCCCCCAAAGCCTGGGGTAGGAGGCTTGTTTTTCAGTAAATACTTTTTGATTGGCCAGTGGGTCCAAAAGGTTGTTACATTCTCTGAGCCAGGAGAAGGCTATATAAGCCCTGATGTGAAGCTTTGTTTTGGGGCTTACTTTGAGAAATGTTCTGTGATTTGATCAGATGAAACTCTGGAAAGCCCTTGTCCAGAGCCCCCTGGCTTTGAAACCCAGATGTTGATTAGGTATGGATGTAATGGTTGCACAGTTTGGAAATCTGTCTACTTGATCTGTTTCTCTGACTTGATAATTCTGTCTGTGTATTCTGAAGTTTGGGGTGCTGACCTTTTTCCCCTGAACTAGGTAAACGATACATGTTTGACTGATTAAAGTAAGCTTGTTAACCCATTTTGAGCTGCTTTCCTTTATCAAAGCAGATCAAAGAACCTGTATGAGCAGCCACCCTAGGGACGCCGGGGTGCTTGCTGTAATGCCCTAATATTTTGTAGATTTATGTTTTCATTCAATATGATATTAGAAATGTGATCGAATAAAATATATTGATGAGTAAAATATCCTTGTATTAAAGAAACTAAATTTTCTACAGTTGTTCATTTATTCCTTTGTTCACTCAAGTTGAATTTATCATACAAAACCCTGTTAAACTTAACACTTTTTTTTTTGTTAAGGGGATAGTATACTTATATGTATAAAACTTTCATAGTTTGAAGAATTTATACTTTGAAGAAAAACAAAAGAAAAAAATGTCCCTTCCTTTGAAGCATGGGTAAAGTGTTTCAGTGGGTGGCTCATTGTAGCAGCAAGCACCCCAAGCATCCTCAGGGTTTGCTGCCAACACAGGTTCTTGGATCTGCTTTGATAAAGGAAAGCAACTCAAAATGGGTTAACAAGCTTACTTTAATCAGTCAAACATATATAGTTTACCTCGTTCAGGGGAAAAAGGTCAGCACCCCGAACTTCAAAGTATACAGGCAGAATTATCAAGACAGAAACAGATCAGGTAGACAGCTTTCCAAACTGTCCAACCATTACATCCATACCAAATCAACATCTGGGTTTCAACATCTGGGTTTTTCAAAGCCAGCGGGCTCTGGACAACGGCTTCCCAGAATCCATATCAAATCACAGAATACTTCTCAAAGTGAGCCCCAAAACAAAGCCTCATATCAGGGCTTATATAGCCTTCTCCTGGCTCAGAGAATGTAACAACCTTTTGGACTCACTGGCCAATCAAAAAGTATCTACTGAAAAACAAGCCTCCCTCCCTGGGCTCCAGGTGCACTGTAGCCTAGGGGCAGGGAAGATCTTTACATTTACATTCCCATTACACTCATCTGTCTAAGACCTTCCTGATCCTCACAACTCTAGTAGCCAGACCAAGTTTGGATAGAGCTGAACCTAATAACAGTGGTGCAGGGCAGTAAATGTTCCAATAATATTATTCCTTAGCTCATTATGGGAGTGTGCATTTCTCATTACTGCGAGAAACAGATAGTACTCAATGACTTCAAGGTAAAGACTTTAATAGAATATGGAAGTTCCAAGCTTGTAAACCTGGGTATATCCATTAGACTGTTCATTTAGACTAATGCTGATGAAGTTAGACCTAAAGTGATCTTTGACATAATCAAATTTTTTTTATTTAATCATCAACTTTCTTGGGGGTAGATAGCAAAGTGTAATATATCATATGCCTTGCCTCTACTTCAATACTTCTACCCATAAGAGACTGATCTTTGGAATCCCTAAGACTGAAAAAAGGAGTATCAGTTCAGAGGTGCTAAGGGGGTATATACAGGTTCCCTCCATAGTGCACAGTCAATGTGCCTTATCTATTTCTCTCTCTCTCTCTGTCTCTCTCTCTGTCTCTCTCTCTCTCTCTCTCTGTCTCTCTCTGTCTCTGTCTCTCTCTTTCTCTCTCTCCATGTGTGAATTACCTATTTATTACTTCTTTTCTGCATAAAAGAATAGCTGGATTCTATAGGGATGTGAGGGATAAAGAAGTATGATACACAGTGATGATCTCCAGTAGGGAAACAATAGAAAATTATATGCATATATCTTAAAATACTTATTTCCATGGTGTAGTCAGGAGTTTAAGGAGAGAGACATCAATGAAAATAAATATTTCTTGAAGGAAGGGCCTGTTTTGCTGTTGTTAACCTTGCTTTAAAAAAAAACAACAACTATAGTGCTTAGCACAATTCCTGGTGCAAAGTCAGCCCTTAAATGGTTGTTGACTATCTAACTGAGGGCTGGAGTAATAAGAATAATGACAAGAAGGAGGAGGAAAAGCAGAAGAAGGAGGTGGAGGAGAACAGGAAGACAAAAAAGAATAAGAATAAAAATAAGAACAAGAAACAATAGCAAGAACAATACCAATAAGGATATGTAATTTTTTAAGGTTTCCACAACATTTTATGGCAAGCATACAACAAATCAAAATTATACAAATGAAGCAAAAAAGTTGACAATTAATTCGCTATTTTCACATCTCTATCTTGTGATTCATTCTTTCATATTACTGAAACACAGACTTTAAATGTCCTGTTAGGCAAAAAAATAGCATTTGTGATATGAATTGCCCAATTTCAATAACCATATCCCCAAATGATATCTTGATTGTTTTTTATGTAGAAATATAAAGTCTATGGACACAGAATAAATCCTTGAAAAGTTCATACATGAGTTCAGACATTGTTACTTTACTCATTGAATTAAATGAATTTAAAGAGAGGTTCAGATGACACGCTATTCTGCTTGCCCCTTTAAATTAAAATGTCTCTTTTAGGAATTTCTTCCATTAACTTTTAGGAAAACTAAATCAAATAAACCAGAACTTTCAGAAACATTTCTTTAAGACAATATGTTCTTTCTAGAAGTGTACTAAATCCATGAACTGAAAAAGTGACTTTATCATCCATAATAATCATTTTAAAGTTAGCTCATGCAGAAGCCCATTTATTTTAAAAGATGTAAAAGCCATAATGACACAGGAAATTAGACGGCCAACTATGCATTATCTTCCCTGGTATAAATACACAGTAGATCACACCAATGATTTAAAAAATTAAAAAAAAACCTAAAACTACTACAATCTGCATATAGATAGATGTACATTTTTTATATCTATTTAAAACAGTTTTTTAAACAAATGTAAAGCAGACAAATAGATAATTTTTGGATATATAAAGGAAAAAGAGGAATACCTGAGGAAGGCCTGATATTTTGCTAAGATCTGAGAGGAAAGGAATTAAGCATTTATTAAGTCCCTACTAGGTGCCAAACAGTGTGCTAATGGTATTATAAATATTATCACATTTGATCCTCACAATTATCCTGGCAAGAAGGTGCTATCATTATCCTTACTCTACCCTTAAGGAAATTCAGGCAGCCTGATGTTAAGTGACATTTCTTTGTCACACAGGTGGGAAGAATCAGACCAAATTTGAATTCATGTATTCCCGCCTCTAGTCCCAGTACTCAATGAACCATGCAAACTAGTTACTTCTGGGTGAGTTAACCTCAGGCTGAGACATTCACTATCAATTACAATTTCTCAATTAATAATTTGTCAGTTAATTGGTAGGAATGAGAATCACTCACATTGCAAGTTTGCAGTCACATTGGTGTTAATTCAAAACTATTTTTGATAGACTTCTTAACTTTTCAAAACTATAACTATCCCTTTGTTATATCAGGGATTATACTTTACATACCTACTTTTACTGTCTAAGTCGATAATACAGGTACTTGATCCTTAAAACATTTTCTCTAAAATATGCACACAAAGCATTATAGCATTCCCTGGGACCCTGGAGTAAGTTAGTTCCTCAGGGCTGATACTTCTGGGACACTATCATAGGATGCTTCAAACCCATGGTTTCTAAGCTGGGGTGCCATTTCACAGATAATATACAGGAGGCACTGGAGTCCTCAGTCTCCAACCTCTAACAGGTACACTCTTGATCTGGTCAGACAGGCAGACAGCTTTGGAGGGGTTAATAATTAGCTTTAATATAGTCTAGTCTTCTTAAATGGTTGCTGGGAGTACTAGCTCCCACAGCATTCCCTAATCACCTTTCTCTCAGGGGCTGCAGAGGAGGGGGCACAACTACCCCTACATCTCAATGGGGTCAATCGAGATAGGCACACCCCTAATTGTGCACTCCCCTACATTCCCTCAAGTCTCAATGTGGGCTGGTTCCCCAATGGCTTCCCCATGGTCTCTGTCCTGCTCACTAACCAATTGACCATTTGCTTTATAGGACAACAGACAAATAAGTTTTCTTGCAACGTTAATCTCACAAGTTAACTTTCATGATATCCTCATTCTGCACAAGTATAGCAAATATTACATTATATCACCCCTTATCTCAAGGTGCAGCCTCAGTAGGGCTGCCTGTCATTATGATTCTGGGAACAACTATCTGGAATCCTAGGATTTTTTGGGGGGGAGTATTATCAAACACCTGGAAGTTAGACATCCTCATGGTCATGTAACCTGAGAAACTAACTCTAAGAAGGATAACAAAATCCTCCTTACATACAGGTACATATATGACAGCATGTATGTACAAGGTGACCAAAAGTGATGCCAGAGGAAATCATGTCTTTATAATTTATATCCCCAAACACAAATGTATTAATATTTAATTTATATGTGCATGCTCATGCCTGCTCCTATATATCAGACAGTCAGATCTCGAGATTGGTATGTTAGGTATTCCAAGAGAAGAGGAGTTCGACCAAATGAAAAGACTAACAGTACTTCCACTGTTCAATCATTCTTTCACCATATCGTGACACATTGCAGGCATCATTGGCCTAGTCAGATGGAATTATAGATTATTTCATCTGATTTTAGTTAAACTAACCATTACAAAAATGGGTTTGTAATTTGAAACTACTCTTTAAAAGAAGTCTGATTTTAAGATAATTCTGATAAGTTAAAAAACAGAAATGACAATTTTTTCTACTCCATGTCTAAGATGTTCATCATTCATACTAAAAAAAGAAAAGAAAAAGGAGGGGGGATCAAAGGTTAAAAATTAAATCCAATTTTGCGATGGGTAGACAAAATATTAATGTTACTTAAAATGTGTATTTATATTCACTCTAATTAAGAGTGAACCTTGCTCAAAGTGTATATTATATCTTTACTATTAATGAGAAAATGAACTTACCATGATTAGCAAGACATTCAAAAATTTTTGTTGATGAAAAATTTGCATGGTACCAACATAGACTTTCAAATACACCGGATTTAAAATTCTGAAAAACAGTTTCCTAGACTTTTAAAAAAAATATCAAATGACAAATTTCAGTGGGTTGAAGACACATTTGTAACATAGTACAACACAAGAAATGTAAGTGACATGACAGCATAACATAACATTACCTATGAAATATTATATATAAAGAGACATGTTTCTATGTGTATATATGTATATGTATATCATGTGTATATATACACAAATAACATACAATGTGTTTATACATGCACCCATATACATAAAAATAACTTGCAAGAAAAAATGAATGTACATGACTAAATATATATACACACGTCCAAGTCCCAGTTAAGTTGTAGGAAGTGATAAATGACATCAGGGAAGACAAAATTTACTAGTCATTCTTCAGCTAAAATATTTCCATGATTGGTAGATGATTATAGAATAAAAAAGAATGCTATGATTATGTTAGGAAATCAATGATACATTTCTTCCATTTGGATCCATGTATTTTGGTAAGGTGTGTTTTTATGCCGTGATACTGACTAAAATTAAGTTTTACATAAACCTAGTATGAGACATTCAAATCACTGTATCACCAAGTCTTATTTTAATTTTATTTATTTTTGATTTTTTTAAGGAGGGAATGCAGGGCAATTGGGGTTAAGTGACTTGCCCAAAGTCTCACTGCTAATAAGTGTTAACTGTCTGAGGTCAGATTTGAACTCAGATACTCTTGACTCCAACACAAGTGCTCTACTCACTTTTTCACCTAGCCACCCCCACCAAGTCTCAAAGAATTTCAAAATTAATGGAGTTTAATCATATTATTCTCACTGAAAATATTATCTTAAAGGAAAATATTCCATATTGTGAATAATTGAAATTTAATAAATTATTTAAAATTTAGTAATTTCATTTTTAAATAAAAATTTTCTTTTTTTTTGTTTTATGATATATATCCTTGTACTGTATGGGAAGAACTATATATGTATGTTCTTTTCCATATCACTGATTATCACATAATGTCAATGGATTTAGGCATTAATATGGGCTATAGATTTTTCAATTTAATATGTATGCTATCTTAATTTAACCTTCTAGTATTTTTTCTTATTTATGCATAAATTAAAATGGAAACAGAATATAAATTAAGACCCCAAATCTAGGATTCATGTTTTAAAATATCTCTCCCCTATTTTCTGCAATACTGGGTTACAAACATTTTATGGACAGGCCTTTTTATACCTTAAAATAAATATTGAAGACATCAAAGACTTTTTTTCCTATATAGGCAATATTCATTATTTACTATAATAGAAATTAAACTGTTAGTATTATGAAAATAGTTTTGACATCATAAGCTTTGTGGGTGTAATGATAATGAAATTTGAAGAGCCCTTTGTATTGTCAAGCTGAGAGATACTTAGCACCTAGTTTCAAATAAAGCCCCTGTTAAAGAAACAGAAGGTATGAAACCCTGTTGTTGAAGGAGGCTGAACAGGGAGGAACTATACCGTATTTAAGGAAGAACACAAGCTGGACAGTCAGAATTTCCTGGATTAAGCATCATGGAGGCAGGGTACCTGCTTCTTGACTGAAGACTGAACTGAGAATTGAGATGAACTGAGAAGAGGAATGAGAATTGAGAACTGGGACAGAATTTTGTGGAGGCTGGATAAAGTGATTTTGATTTTGGGAATGGAGCTTATGATGCTGAGGATTTCTGAGGGCCAGCTGGAGCTGATGAGGACTTCCAAGGGCTAACTGGATCTGCTGAAGACTGAGGAAGCATGACTGTCATATTGGTATTTGGTACAAATGTTGTTGTGACTTTGTTAATGTGTATAAACATGGCTTTGTTAAGCCTTGTCTTCACAGGAACAGAGACTGTGAAGGATTTGAGATGAACTGTACACTGTGAGCCTCAATGTGGAGCAGCAACTGCACGGAGAGCTGGACAAGGAGCTGGGAACTGTCTCCCTTTGAACTAAGGTGGCAGTTGGTTAGATTCGGGAGGGAACTGGGACCATGAAAGAAGAACCATGGAAGTGAAATCCTGCCCCAAGTCAAGATGAAAAGATGACCTCATCATGGGTACTGAGTAGTGACTGATGAAATTGATTGAGTACTGACTGATGAAATAGGATACTGAATAGTGACTAATGAAATTGTAATTTACTTGTGACCTAGGGGTGGATACTTTTGTATTTTCCACTACCCCTTAAGTGGGTACTGAATAGTGACTGTAGAAGTTGTAATTTAATTGCATTCCATGGGTGGCACACTATGACTTTTGTATTTTGTGTTGCTTAAGCCTCCTTAAGTATGATTGAATGATTATTACTAAGTTACTAAGTGATTGAGTTACTAAATGATTGTACTTTGTTGAAAAATATGTGACCACTTTGGTGGAAACTATGTGGTCATTTTATTGATAAGTTGTTGAGTTGTGATACTGTGAATTCTGTACCTTGATTTTCTGTAAATGTTTTACTCTGATTTATTATTGAATAAATAGAGAGATTGCTATACTATGTAATCAGAACTTTGAAAGCTGTTCACAGCGGCAGTCCTCTGGAAAGCTGCTCATATATGACTTTACAATGGGAGAGTCTTGGTGACTTCTGAGGGTTCCTGGACTATATTTTTATAACTTTTGTCTTGCAGAGTACCTAGAGCAAGTTTCAGAAAAGCTGATAGCATACTCCCCCAATATTATTAAACAACCATTTTAAATTCTGGTAAGAAAGAAAACAGAGAGGCAATTCTAATTCTATCATTTTCTTAATTGGGAATATATACAGAATCTATGCTAGTATCAATAGCTAAGCCCCAGAGCATATTACACCAGAGGAATTACATCTGTTTTTAAACCCAACAGATTTGAAAGTCTATATAGGAGACATACAAATTTTTCATCAGCAAAAATTTAATTTTTAAGTTTTAAACCACAGTGTTCTAAACATATCTTTAAAAAATATCAAATGACAAGTTTTTATGGTTTAAGAATATATTTGCAATATAATATATTATAATACAACACAATGATAACATAACATATCATAGTATGACATGACATTACATGACATGTTATGATATAACATAAAAACATAGATGTTAAATGGGAGGTATTATGTTATTGTAGAATAACCTCATATAATATGGTTTCTACAAGCTATCTGGGAAGAATGGTCTTTCTATTCATAGCAAACACTTTTCCAAAGAGAGTGCACCACAAACACATACAGAAAGAGAGAGAGAGAGAGAGAGAGAGA
>NW_027185655.1:46428574-46437826 GCF_028583685.1 Petaurus breviceps papuanus
AGAGAGAGAGAGAGAGAGAGAGAGAGAGAGAGAGAGAGAATGATGTTTATACCTCTAGGTGAAAATAGATAATTTTATGTATTGATCATGATGCTTTATATCAATAGACAAGACTTTCATGAGAAATTAAAATGTTTAAACATTTTTAAAAGATGTATTTTAGACTGAATTCTATAGTTGGGATTTAATTCAATTCATTTTTTATTAATTAATATTAAAAAAACTAAAACATATACAGAATAAGAAAAGGAAAATAAAACATAAACTAAGGGGGAAAAAAAGCATTGTCATGTTCACAGCAGAATGGAACTGAAGATTCAAAACAAGCAGTAATAAAATGCCCTAACAATAACAACAACAACCTATATGTAAAAAATCCCACCACTGAGAGGAGTCATAGGATTAGAAGGTCCAGGATAGAGTAAACTGTAAAGGCTCTCTGGGTCTCAATTTTCTCATGTGTAAAATGAGGGAATTGAACCACTGACTTGGCCAATGTAACACAGACAGCAGAAGTAATTACATGGCAAGAAAACTTTTAACATTCATTTTTAGAAGGTGTTGAATTCCAAATTTTCTCCCTCCCTCTCTCCCCTCTCCTCTTCTAAAAATGATAGGCAATTTGATGTAGGTTACATATGTGCTATTATGTAAAATGTATTTCTGTATGTATCACATTTGTGAAAGAAGAAACATATAAAGGGAAAAGATCACAAAAAAGAACAAAGGAAGTGAAAAAAAGATGCTTTAATCTGTGTTCAGAGTTCATCAGTTCTTTATCTGGATGTGTATAGCATTTTCCTTCATGAGTCTTTGTGTTCTTGAGAAGAGCCAAGTCATTCACTGTTGATCATCATACAACTGATATTGTACACAATATTTTTCTGGTTCTGCTCGTTTCACTTTGCATCAGTTCACAGAAGTCTTAAAGGTTTTTTTTTTCCTGAAATCTTCCTGTTCTCTGTTTTTACTGCACAATAGTATTCCATTACATTCATATACCACAGCTTGTTCAGCCATTTCTCAATGGATGGTTATCACCTTAATTTCCAATATTTTGCCACCACAAAAAAGGACTGCTATAAATATTTCTGCACATGTAAGTCCTTTTCTTCTTTTATGATTTTTTTCATGTGTGATACTAATAATATCACAAATATCAGTAGCTGTATGGCTGGATCAAAGGGTATGTAGTTTGGTTGTCCCTCAGGCATAGTTCTAAATTGTTCTCTAGAATGGTTGGATCAGTTCATAAGTCAAACAACAATGCATTAGTACCCAATTTATCCTTGTTCTTTTTTGTTGTATTATCAAATCTGGTATGTATGGTGGTACCTCAGGGTTGTTTTAATTTGAATTTCTCTCATCAAAATTGTTTCAGAAAATTGCCTATTTATAATCTTTGACCATTTAACAGTTAAGGAATGGCGTGGATATTTCTAAATTTGATTCAATTCTCTATATATTTAAAAATGAGGAGTACTCTGGGGTTTTTATCCTTTTCTGCCATCCACTTATGTTTTTTGGTAGAGCTATCCACTGACATTCACAGTTATGATTGCTAACTGTGCATTTCCCTCCATCTTATTTTTCCTCCTGTTTATACTGTCTCTCCTTTCATCTTTTCTGTCCTAAACAGTGATTTGCTTCTGTCTACTGTCTCCCCTGGTCTGCCCTTTCCTCTCTCAGTACTCCCCTACTCTAATTAATTACCTCCCCTCCTACTTTCCTGTCAGTCAAAACAGATTTCTATTGAGCAGAATGGGTATATTATTCCTTCTTTGAGTCAATACTGATAAGAGTAATGTTCAAGTGATACTCATCTCTCCCCCTCCAATCTTCCCCTTCATTGTAAGAGGTCTTTCATGCCTCTCCATGTGAAAGAACTTACTTCATTCTACTTCTCCCTTCCTTCTGCACCCAATGTACTCCTCTTTTTCATTCCTTGGTATTTTTTTTTTACTTTCAGTCCCTCAAACTTACTTTATACCCCTACTCTCTCTCTATGCATTTTCCTTCTAGCTGCACTATTAGTGATACAATTTTTAAGAATTATAAATATCAGAGGGCGAGCCCTGGATTTGATACGTGAAGAAAGGGAAGGGGCACCCCTGGGGCACACAAGTGGGGCCATGGCACCATTACAGGTTGGCCTGGCCCAAATCCAGCCTTTGGCACAAAGGGAACCTGGGACGTGGAGCCTGGGTGAGCCTTAACCATCCCAAGGTCTTCCACATGGGTGGGGGAGGGCAGGAGAACCTCCACCTCTGGGTTTCTCCTCCAAATGCAGCCCCCATTCTATGTTGGGCTTAGAGAAGCTTAAAAGAGGCTGGTCTGGAGGGCTGGCTGTCCTTAGGATCCACTGTCTGCCCTGAAGTCACTGCCAAGCCTCAGTTTCCTCATCTGCAAAATGGGCAGGTTTCCAACTGAAAGCCTGCTTTTAATGCAACTCACTCTGCACCATCACCCCGGTATGCGAACTTTACTAGGAGGAGAACACATTAGCTTCCAGTGCAGTGGTCCCCAATATACACAGGCCTCATTTGGAGTATGGTGTTCAGATTTGGGTACCCCAGTTTAAGAGGGACATTGAAGAACTGGAAAGTGTCCAGAAGAAGGAAACAAGAATGAGATTTTTAATGAGCTGGTTGGCAACACTTTCTATGAGAGTACCCCAGGTGCCAGCAACAGAAGGGAAGAAGACACAACTGAAGAGATTCTTTCCTCGCAAAAGTTGGTTTATGTATAATAATTGTGGTTAAAAATCCAAATAAACATGTGGTATATGAAATTGAAAAAAAAGAATTATAAATATCATCCTCCATGTAGGGATATAAAAAGTTCAGCTTCATTGAATCCCTTTTCTTCTTCCTTTTTTTTTTATCTATTTATACTTCTCATGGGTCTTGATATTGGAGCTCAGTTTTTCTCATTCAGTTCTAGTCTTCTCCTTATGAAAGCTTGAAATCCTTCTCTTTCATTGGAATGATCATTTTCCCCCCTTTGAAATAATATGCTTAATTTCACTGGGTAAGTGGTTCTTGGTTGTTGTTCTAGAACCTTTGCCCTCTGGAAAATCATGTTTTATGACCTCCTATCTTTTAATACTGCAGTGTCTAAATCCTGTGCAATCCTGATTGTGGCTCCCTGACATTTGATTTTTTTTTCTTTCTGGCCACTAGCAGTATTTTTTCCTTTACCTAATAGTTCTGAAATTTGACTATAATTTTCCTCAGAGTTTTTCTTTTTGGATTTTTTTCCTGTGAGGTGATCAGTGGAATCCTTCGATGCCTATTTTTCCCTGTTTCCAGGATATCAGGGCAGTTTTTTTGTTTGTTTCTTGATAGATTCTGTCTACTTTTTCCTATGAGGTAGTTTACATTTTCTTCTATTTTTCCATTCTTCTAAATATGTTTAAATGATCCATAATGTTTCACAGAGTCATCACCTTCTACTTGCCTCTTTCTAACTTTTAAGAAGTTGCTTTCCTCAGTTAGTTTTTATGCTTCCTTTTCCATTTATCCACCTGTACTTCTTAAAGTGTTGTTTTCTTCCATTGATTTTTGTATCTTCTTTTCCATTTGGCCAATTCTTTTGAGCAGTAGTTTTCTTTCTCTAAGCTGTAAATTCTTATTTTTTCATAATTCTCTTTTATAACTCTCATTTATTTTAACATTTTTTTCTTCTACCTGTCTTATATGACTTTTAAGTTCTCCTTTGAGCACTTTCATGAATTCTTTCTGGGTCTAAAACCACTTACCATTTTTCTTTAGGGTTTTGCCCATAGATGTCTTGACATTGTTTCCTCCTCTGACTTTGTGTTTTGATCTTTCTTGTCACCGTAACTTTCTATGGTCAAATTCTTTACATTATTATTGTAGTTTGCTCTTTTTTGCCTTTTCCTTTTAATAAAAAGTGAACTGTTCTCTATGGGTTAAACAAGTACTGTCTCCAGCTTCTTATACTAGGAACTACAGGCTCTAGCTGTTTACCTGGTGCTCTGCTGAAGTTGCCCTGTGACCCATGGGTGCCCCTTGTCTCTGGTGGTTTGCTGAGGGATTGGGGTAAGGGATGACTGGCACTGCTGGAGGGTCTAGGGTGTCTGGCAGCTTATCTGGTGATGAGCCAGGGTCCTGGTACTGATGTCCAGTGTGTGCTGAGGCTAATGGTGTGTTCCTGTGTTTTCCCAGGTTTACATTGAATCATGTGGTTGTCTGGCCCTAGAGGTTGCCTGTTTTCCCAGGGCTATGATAAAGCACCTGGTAGTTCTTGGAGCAGGTTTTTGCCTATTCTACTGGCTATGCTGAGACAAGTTGGGGGTCCTGTTATTGATGTTTGCCTCCTCCATTACACTGGGACTCAGTATCTCCTACTGGTTTGCTGAGCTGGGGCTTCCTACTGACTTGCTTGGATGCTTCCTGTCCTGGACTATGCACCCTTTTTACCTGAGTGAAACAGCCTTTTCCTGTTGTCAACCAGATGGAACCTGTGGGTGGTCATAACTGAACAAAGCAGGCTATAGAGAAGAGAACCAAGATAAAACACAGAAATTTAATTTCAAAGTGAGGGAAAGGACTTCCAAGCAAGGACACATGTCCTGGAGGTCCTCCCCTAGTAGGGGGAGGGGCACTTTGGTGTGGAGAGATCTCAGTACTTATACCAATGGCTATGCAGTAAGCTGTAGCCATGAAAATGAAGTTTGATACTAACCATATGACAGGTTTGATTCATAGCAGGGCTTCAACACCAGGAACAGTTCTGGGATTTTGCAGTGGCTAAGATCATCAAAAGGATTGTTAGTATGTCAATCTCAGTGCACAGCCTATTTTCTGGCCTTAGCTCTAGAAAACAGAGTGTCTCTTAAGATCTTGACATTGCCAATCTTCCAAGGTTCTTGGGCTAAAATATTATTTCACCTTGTCTTTTTGCCGGTTCTCCTGTTTCAGGATTTTTTTGGAGGCACTATTTTAATGGTTTTCTTGAAAGTGAATATGGGTGAGTAATGGTGATTTACTGCTTATTTTATCACATTGGCTCCGAGAAATCCCAGTTCCTTTGATTTTACAACAAGGGATCTTTCCATCATGCAAAGATGATAACTCAGGTTACATTTTCTGGACTTTTTCTGACCATTTTGACAACATAAAATCTACTCAAGAATTAAAAAATAAGGGGCGGCCAGGTAGCACAGCGAATAAGAGCATCGGCTCCAGTGTTGAGATGACCTGGATCAAATCCGGGCACAGATACTCAGCCCCACACCCAGAAATAACTGGCCGTGTAACCTTGAGAAAGCTACTTAACCCCGATTGCTTTAAAAAATAAAATAAAATAATTAAAAAATAAATAATCCAGATAAATCTTCAACTTCCTCATTGCTAAGAGTTAGAATTCAGCAACTTCCTCCCAACCAACATGATTTGTTTATTGTAACAAGGGTGAGCCAAACATTCTATGTTTGTGTGTTTTATAGAAGACACAGGAAAGACCATTTAGTCTGATTCATACATCTTCTTTTGTGTATTTAAAAACATATTTTACCATAGAGAGATGCATTGGATTACCCAAAAATTCACAGCTACTAAATGATGGAGCTTGGCAAGGGTGGGATGCTAAATATTTAACAATGAACTAATGTATACAAAATATATTGGTAAAGTTAATCTGCATTATTAATACTTTCTGGTCTATACAGAACATAAAAAAAAATCAACCCTAATTTAAATATCTATTAATTTCAGAGTTTATAAATTCTCACAATAAAGTTAGCCATGGTCTCTGTAAAGAGTTTTGTTCTGGAACCAGAGGCTAGGGTATGAATTGTAGTACTGGCAAGAGGGGTGTGAGTATAAGCAAGTCACACAACTTTTCTGGGTCACAGTTTCTTCACATGTGAAATGAGGGAGTTGTGTTGGATTGCCTCTAACTTTCTTTCCAGTTTTAAATCTATGATATAATTATTGTATATATTCCAGAGGACATCCCTCTGTGAACTCCAAGAACCTATCTGATCTTTATTTTTTTTAATTTTAATAATACATAGCATAGTTTCAATCTTAGCAAATGTGGTGGACTAATAGAGCCTAAAGAGAATGACAGTCTTTGATTATTTCAGGCACTAGCTTAAAAGAAAAGTCTGACAATTTTAAAATGTAGTCATTAATTGGTCAATGAATTAAATAGACCACAATAGATTTTTCCCCCTCATTTTTCTGATTTCTTTAGGATTCAATCAGGATTTTCAATAAATTCTACACTAAGACTTTTCCTCATGCATTGCTATTCTAAGGAAAACTTAAGGAAGAATCATGTTAACCCTCATAATTACTTTTCCCAAATGGAAATCTTATCTGTCACCTAAGATAAGAGAGGTGCAATCTTGATGTCTTTCTGAATTGGCTTAGTAGTGATTCTATGTAAGGCAAGGAGGTGACCTAGGAAGTTTATATTTATTTCCCTCCCTAACATCTATGATTCTGTGATTCTTAGAAAACCTATAGAAAAGCTTAGAATGAACTAATTAAGTCTGGGACCAAAAAAGTCCCACATTCATCATAAAAAGAAAGGCAAACTGATTTAAAATAACAAGCCTAATAAGCCTGTGAAAAAATGGTATTTATATGGAAATGCCATCTGACCCTAAAATATGGTATCTTGATCCCAGGAATGCAACACAAATATGCTTAATCAGTTTTTCCCTATAAATTAATTTAAAGATCTGGGGAGTTTATAGTGGCAACATTGAAATTGTGAGAAGCAGGAATCAATATGCCATCATTTGTATTGGACTTACAGCATGAGTATCCCAGGTGTTTTATGAAGCTAATTTATGAAAGCTGTTAAGAGAATTTAAACTGCCAAATGTATTATATTGCTAGGTGAAGCTAGTGCCAAGATAATATTTGAAATCTAAGAAATTATTACCCCTTTCTGTGGGCAAAGTTAGAACAGGATTGAGATAGATTAGACTTTTATTGCTCTAAAATAACACTGAAGCTTCAAAAGTAAATATAGAGTCATATTAAAAAAAAAACTCATGTCTCCCTTTCAATCCCAAATTTGATATAGATAATTAAACACAAATTGTATAGTGTTCGCTTTAACTTTTAAACACTGCAATGTTTTGTTAGTAAAGAAAAATATATTTTATGATGCATGAGTTATATTTAATAAACAAATGACATATACACATATCTATATAATATATACATGTTTCTGTTTATGTATGTAAAATTATTTGGGAACTGTTGTGCTAAATATTCAACTAACATTTGTGTGTGTTTGTGTGATTGGTAAAGAGTTAACCCAAAAGTAACCAACTAACTACAGATAAGTTTATTGTTGATAAAACAGACTCACTTTCATTAAACAGGGATAATCTAAACTTTTGTTAATTTTTGTTCTACCTTCATACATAGATTAGATATCTGTGAATACCTGTCTGCTTCTGTAAGAGAATCACTTGCCTATAGGGACATTTTAATAAGTTTTTGCCTTGAGGGGAGAAAGATTAATTATCACAGATATTAAGGATGATATGACCAGTATTGCCTAATTAGAGCATTTTCAAGTAGAATTTGCTAACATGTCAAAAAGAGCCTCTCTTTTGTTTCTGTTTTGTCAAGCAAATTTTAAGGTAATATAGCAACTTTTGTTCATCTATATTTGGAAAGTTATATTAAAAATATAAATTGTAATGTAATACTGAATAAAACTTTGTTGGGAAAAATTTCTATAGATTAAAACCAGATATATTTTTAGTCAAACTAAAATTGAAAATTTTCCATTATTGTTGTTTTTTCTACATAGTATCATTTGCCCAAGTATCTCTGACCCTTTTAATCTATTCTTCACACCACTACCAAATTTGTCTGTATTCATAATTCTAACAATGTAATTTTCTATATTTACATTTCATTGTTTATACCTTGACTTCTAGAATAAGCTTTGAATATCTCAGGCTGCTTTTAAAGCCATCTACACATTTATCACTCTACCTTTCTAAATACCCATCTTTGTGCTCAAAGATCCTCCCAAATTACACTTTTTTTCCCATTCCATTCTATTCTTGGAATATCCTTCTTCATTCCCAATTCTTAGAATATCCTTCTGCTTCACTTCAACTTGATTCATCCTTTAAAGCTTAAATTGAAAATCACTACCACTACATCCATGGAAACATCTTCTGAACTCTTGAGCCAATAATAATCTCCTTTCTTCCAGAACTGATAGAACATATTCTACTTCTAAATGCAAGTCATATGTATGATACTGTTCCCTTTTACATGTAAGTACCTTCATTGTTGAAAGGCACAGAAAATAAACTGGCATAAAGAATGTGAATTGTTTAAAAAAAAGAAAACATGAAAAGGATGTAATTTTTTCCCCTTTAATGTATGAACAGTTTTATTATGGGGAAAAGAGGAGCAGGAAAAACGAATTTTTGTTTATGAAAAAAACTAATAGAAGTCATGTTAAGAACTATAGATTTCAGATCAAATATGACAGATATAGATTGAAAGGAGACCTGATTAAAGAGCTTAGAAGTTTTATTTGAGGACAGATGAATGATTGAGCCTGTAGAACCCAGTGGACCTCAGTTCATTTGTGCGTGACTTTGGAATTTGGGAAGTTAAAACTCATGAAGTGGCAAATCAAATAACTATTTTGAGACTATGAAATGAAAAAATAAGAACTTCTTTCTGGTTTTCAAAACTAACTAAAAGCTAAATTTTGTGAGTTTTGTTTAATAAAGGAAAATGGGTCACTGAGGTCATTGTCATTGAGAGTGTGGAGATTTCTTCCTTAGAAATAACAATAGTAGAGGATTTGGGGAAGATGACAGAGTAGGTCAGAAAGCTCCCATCTCTCAAGATTTTCCCCCCATAAAGGAAATAAAAAAGCACTTTAGGGCAAACAAAGTGTGTATGTGTGTGTGTGTGTGTGTGTGTGTGTGTGTGTGTGTGTGTGTGTGTGTAGATAAAAATAAATAAGAATAGTGGCACAACTGGGGTCTTCATGGGACAATTTGAGAAGATCAGAAAAAAATTCCAGGACAAGGTTTTGTCTTGGTGAAAAGTAAACACCTCCATGCTATGGTCCACTTTAACAAGTGGCAAACCCTGGGGTTGACTGGGTTGGTGTAATGCGAATGTAAATTTTAAAGATCTTCCCTGCCCCTAGGCTAAAGTGCACCAGAAGCCTGGGGAGGGAGGCTTGTTTTTCAGTAGATACTTTTTGATTGGCCAGTGG
>NW_027185655.1:46462826-46515713 GCF_028583685.1 Petaurus breviceps papuanus
AAACCTGATGTATTTTGTGATGGATAATTATATCAGCATATTTGTAATCTCTATAGGCATTGTGAATATGGCATTGCTGATACACACCTCAGTTTGAGTATGGTATAACGCAGATATGGAAAAAGAGAAAAGCTCTATGAAAGAGGGGCCATTTGATCACTAAAGGGTTTTATTCAGGTATAGAAGAAGATCAGATCTGATCACTTGAGACCCACTTAAGATAAAGGAGATAGAAGAACAGATTTCAAACTCAAGGCATAAAGCAGTCAGCCCCCACAGGTTTACTTCAAACAAACCAAGCAAACAACAAGAATTAAGAAAATTAGAAGAGGAATTTGGGAGCTTGAGGGATAGTAATCTTTCTGTCTTCAGTCAGTAATACAAACTGAGAACAATTATAGAAACTACAGAGAGATATTAGCCTCCATCCACAAGGTTCCTTACCTATAATCAGAAATTATAGGAAATATATTCAAAACATATGTTGCCAAATGCACAAAAATAGAGTTGGAACTGAAGAAACATCAAGGACAATTTGTGGCAGAAGGAGAGCAGTATAAGATTGAAAAGGAGGCTCTTCTAAAGTAAGCCTCATTCAAATAATAACAAAATTAAAACCTCAGAAACTAGCTACATATATTCTTTTCTCCCAGTCTATCTGATATTATTTCCACCATCCTTTTGTTTCCCTTATGGTGTTTACTTGTAAAGATTCTTTTAAAAGTCAAAGACTTTTTTTCTGTTAGAAGTAGAAAGAAAAGAGGAAAACTTGTGGTCTTTTATCCTGGCAAGGCCTTGGGCTATTAGGAAGCCCAAAAAGTACTGGACATAGTCATAATCAGGAGGCATATCCAGGCTTGCCTCTTGTTTATTAAGGAACTTTGAGTTTGTCACTTCTGCACTCAGAGATTCAGTGTCTTCTGAAAAATACAAATAGTAACACTCAGAATTATTTTATTGGGAAGCCAGGAAAGATTGAGGAAAGGGGAAATGTAGTTACCCATTTAAAGGCTGGATAAAGCAGGTTGGATAATTTAAAAAATACCAAAATAGAGTGCAATTATAATGGCCATACAGCTTTGGATGGGTTTCTGTTCCCTGGTCCTTGGAAAATTACTACAAAATTACTTAGTCCTAATTTCTTCTTTCATGACTTTTCTTACCTTTATCATATCATATCCATTTATCATGCCAACTTGTTACCTTTATCCTAAGCACTAATTCTTTTTTAATAAAAATTACTCTTTTCCAAGATCATCAAATGGTTAAGACTCTAGAGGATAATTTTGGACTTTTTTTCTGTCCCTAGCTGCTGGGCAGTTCCTCTCTCTTTCTTGGGTATTCAATAGGAGAAGACATTTTGGATTTGGAGCTGGAAGAAATTACTTAGAAACCAAACTCTGACAATTCCTTTTCCTTTGGTAAGTCACTTTACCTCTCACAGTCATTTTTCTTATCCACAACATGGGGATAATAATGATGCTGATTAGTTCACAGAGTCATGGAAAGATCAGGGGGAAATACTTCTATAAAGTTATATGTAAACTCTCATATCTCTCTCTGTCTCTCTCTGTCTCTGTCTCTCTCCCTCTTTTTCCTCCTTATCCCCCTTCTCTCCCTTCTTTTCTCCCTCCTCTTTCCCCCTCTCTCTATGTGTGCACATATATCAGTTTAAAATGGACTTAATAAGCATTAATGTTTTATATAAATATCTGGTATTATTAATATTAAAATCTTGTGCAAAGACTTAACAGTCCTTTGAATGACTTGACTTTAATATGTGTGCTTGGGATTAGATCATTTTAAATTTTGTATAGAAATTAATGCAGCCAAATTTATTTGTCCTGTGTCTATACTAAGCAGCACTATCATTCTGGAGTTATTCTCACTTAACTTTTAAATTGCACTGATTCATCACTGTCCATTTAGAAAGGAACACTATCATCTTTAACCTGGAATTGACAGGTAAAAGACAACACCCAGACTGGGACATATCCCTGTAACACATAACTTACTAGGGTGAACAAAAGCTACAATTTAAAAAGCTTTAAAAATTGTTCTGCCACTCGATATAAAAACAGCCTTAGAAACCTATGATTAGTTGAAAGAACTCTGCTAGTTATTTTTTTTCCCTTTCTATGATGATATATTTTCACAAAGCAACCAAGGTGATTATTTTAAAATTTTGCTCTTTGGAGGGTGAACTAGACAATGACCTTCCAGAAGTTAAACAATGAAGATTTTCTGGTAAATTTAATCGTAAAATCAAACTTTGATCTACAGGTTAGTTTGAATAAACTTGGGAAGAATCTAACCTCTTAAGTTTCTACTAGCATCTAAAGACTGGATCTGACCAGTGAAATTCACACCATTGAAGAGACAATTATCTGGTAAAAGTTTATCATTCTTGACTTAGAAGGAACTACCTATTCAATCACTTTCTGTGATAACAGTTGATGAAAAGGTATTATTTGTTCACCACTGGCCCACATATCTCTGCTATGTTTCAAGATATATAGGCTCTTAAAAGGAAGTCACAAAAGAGGGAAAAATGCTCTCATGAAAAAGAAAAGCAGGAATTATCAAGAGATTGATGTGACTTCAAAGAGAAGCTCTCTGATGAGCCCAGAATAATTTAAAGGACATGTCCAAAATATGGAAACAATAGTGAAGTAAGAATAAAAAAGAATGGCATGAACTTTTTTTAAAAATAACCACAAAAAAGGTTCAAGTCCAAAATGAACTCCAGATTGGGGTAAAAAAAGAAAAATAAAATTCCAAAAGGGACAAAAATACTCCTTTAAAAAAGTTATATTCGGAAACTGCTTGAAACACATGGTGTAAGGTAGATAGAAAGCAGAAAAGCTTAAACCATTCAATGACTATTTTCATTTCATTTTCCCAGTCAACGAGAATGGTGCTTGAAATTAAAATATCAGCATAGTCTTAGTCAATTTGGAAATAAAGGAAAGATAGTCATCAAGATAGTAATAGTGTGCCTTACAATTAGAAGTTAGATGAAATTAATAGCCTGAAGAAACTTAGAGATTTGAAATCTTGAATCACTTTATGATATATGGTAAAGTGTGGAGAATATAAGTAAGGCAAGCTGGAAAATTCAAGATGAAGGGAGATATTATGACTTCTTTTCAAAAAGAGAAAAATATAAATTTAAGTGAATTTTAATTTAACAAATGTTTATTATGTACCTACTATGTACAGATGAACATAGGATTTGAATTTGATTTTTTAAAAGTCATATAAATATTGCTTTCAAGCAGCTTATATTTTATTACGGGCTAGTGAGTGGACAGAAAGCTCAGCATAATATATAAAAGAAAAAAATGAATAGAAGATAATTGAAAGAGAAAGTGAAAAATAAAGAATAGGTGTTATCAAGAAAGGATTGACACCTTAAAAAAATGACACCTTAGCTGAGTTTTGAAGGAATCTAAAGATTCTAAGAAACAGATCGATAAGGAGTTCATTTCAAGGAGAGCAGATAGATAGAATAAGTAAACACACAAAAGTGAAAAATGAAAAACTTACATTGGAGAATGGCAAGTGATCAGAGTAGATAGAATGTGGAAAGTATAAATGGTAAAAATAAATAAAAATGTATAAAAAGTAGATATGGTAAAAGTAAATTAAAAGTAAACAAAGAAAAATAGCATCTGTCTTGAAAAGTAGGTTGGAAAAGATTATGTAAGCATTAAATATAAGGCTAAGAAGTTTGTATTTTATCATAGTTGCCATAGGGAACAATTCCAGTTCCTTGATTACCAAATGGCATGATTAGGACTGTACACTAGAAAGATAATGTGGACAGCTAATAACTGAAGAGAAGAGAGGCAGGTTAACAGTAAAAGACAGTGCCCACTAGATTTATATAGAAATTTAGAGATTGCTTAGTCTAATTCCCTCATTTTGTAGATTATGAAGCTCAGGATTGGCCACAATCATAAGGGAATAACTGGCAGAGATGGGTTTAGAACCTGAATCTGCAAATTTAGTCTTCAGAGTTATATTAGGATGCCACAAATGAGACAGAGAAATGGTAATGCTAGAAAGAAGATATCCAGGGGAATGGTCAATAGTCAGACTGACCAATGGAGGAGTGTCTATCACAGGGTGGGGAACGTGCGGCCTCAATGGCACATGTGGCCATCTAGGTCTTCAAGTGTAGCCCTCTGACTAAATCCAAACTTAACAGAACAAATTGGTAAAAGAATCTATTCTGTAAAAGTTGGACTCAGGGGCACCTATGTGTGCAGTGAACAGAGCACTAGTCCTGGAGTTAGGAGGACCTGAGTTCAAATCTGGTGTCAGACACTTGACACTTACTAGCTGTGTGATCATGAGCAAGTCACTTACCCCCAATTCCCCTGCCTTCTCTCCTCCTCCAGAAAAAAAATTGAACCCAGTAAAAGGCCACAACTGAGGACCTAGAAGGTCACATGTGGTCTTGAAGTTGCAGTTTCCTCTTGCTTGAAAGAAAGTATTGAATAGTCACATCAAAAGTTGAAGAAAAATCACATAGAATGAGGCTCAAGAAGATGGATAGTTTTACCAATTATCATTGATAACCATGGAGAGAGTAGTTTATTTATAGGGATTAAAATAGAGATGTTAAGGTAACATACATTTATTAAACACTTACTATATTCCAGACATTGTGCTAAGTGTTAGGGGATAAAAATACAAAATGAAAAATGGTGCCAAACCTTAAGAAACTTATTTTATACAGGGAAGGACAAAAGACTAAATGGACCTGAGGAGGATGTGCAGAGCGCCCAAGAAAGGTTATGGATTGTGTTGAAGCACAGAAAGTTAGAAACAGAGCTGGGAGATCAATGAAAGTTGGCCAGTCAGGGGCCTCCCTAAAGAGGGGGCCTCAGAAGGAGCTCACCATTGGAAAAAGTGGTCCAAAATATGGAGGAATGTTCTAGAATTTAGAAAGCTACAGGGAGGATGTATATTCCCGGATGAGGAGCTAAGAGAAGTTCCAGTGTTGAAATAAAAGCTTTTTCATTATGTTGGAAAGGTCCAGAAAGTCAGAAATAAGGTTTTTTTTTTTGGGGGGGGGGGTTTGAGGAGTTCCAAAGAAAGTGTGAATTCAAGGTGTGGGGGTAGTTTAAATGGGGTTTTTCTGTGGATTTTTGTTTGTTTTGTTTTGCTGACTGGAGGGCCCTGAATGTGTTTGTAGGCAGTAGGAAAAGTCAAAAATTAATAAAGGTGAAAAAAATTGAAAAAGTGTAAAGGTATAATTGCATATGTGTGTGTGACAGGGGAGAGAGGGTAGCATGGGAAGGCATGAGGATGAGACAGATTAACAGCGACAATCAAGTTTGGATATAAACCAACTTTTCTTCAGACAATGAAGTAAAGGACAGAATGGGGTTAATGGTGATAGGTTTTGATAGGGATAGAGAAGGGTTGCACAACAAATGGTTCCTCATTTCCCAGTGAAGTAGAAAATACTTGCTTCTGTTGACAGGGAAAGTGTAAAGGATATTTACCTACTTGAGGAAATGAGAATAACAAGAATTCTCAAAACTATAGAAATATCCTAAGCAAAATTCTGGAAAGATTTTTAGTCTAAAAGGTGCATAATTAGCTTCAAGGCAATTAGAATATAATGATAGGTTGGGGGGAGAGAGACAAACAGACAGACAGACAGAAACAGAGACAAAGACAGAGAGACAGAGAGAATGAACATTTATTATGAACTTTTTATTTGTCAAGAACACAGTCTCTAGCCATATATAGTTTGTAGTGTAATGAAGGAAATTAGCTATGTCTATAAATCAGTATAATATAGGACAGGTGAGATATAATGAGACATGTAAGGGTGAAGTGCATAGTTGTATGAAAAATTTCATGAAGGAGAAATTGATTCTATATTAACAGGAGGAATCAGTGAAAAAAATTCATGTATGGCTTTTGAGTGCATCTTTAATTAGAGTAGAAAATGTTGCAGTAGATAGGGTACATGAGACAACTTAATGAGGTCTGGGACATTCATATTCAAATATCAACTCTAATGTCACGCGGGAGGTATGACTACAATCAAGTTATCTTGTCTCCCTGAGTTTTATTTTCTACATCTCTAAAATGGGTATGCCCCTTATATCAGTCTTGTAGAGTTGTTGCAAAGTTGAAATTAAAAGATGAATGTAAAGTACTTTGCAAAACTTAAAGAATTATACTTTCATATGGTTAATTTTTAATGGAAATGGAATTAAGGATGACTAAAAGTTAGTATGGGTATAATTTACCTGGTTTCTTAGGTTGTGTGGTAGATATGGTATATTTGGTCTTCAGTGAAGCATTTGGCAAAATATTTCATAATATATTTCTTGAAGTAATGGAAAAATTGTGTACCAGATGATAGTTCTGGGTGCTTCTGACTATCTACACCAAAAGAATGCTTCATTTCATTGAGACAGGATTCTAGTCAAATAACTCTGTCTTGGAACAACTTTTTCCAACATTTTATCCCTGAATTTTATGAACGTATCAATGGCATGCTATGAAATTTATGAATGATACTGGGCTGAATGATATCAGATATTAAGATATCAGATAAAAAACAAGATAATTCACAAACTCAAAAGTGGGGAGCATCTGACCAAATAAAATTTAACATGATGAAAACTAAATCCCGGAACATAGGGTTGGATGCTCTCACTGAAGGGGAGTGGGCCAAACGTGAGAGTGTGGGCATGATGACACACTAGCCAGGCAGGAAGCTGTCTAGGCAGTCCATTTTTTTTATATTTGCTATACTAATAGCAAAAGTGATTGCATCTGGTATTCTACCTCCTAGTACTTTTATTCCATTGTGTGCATGTATGATTACTTTTCCGTAATCACTTCTCAGTGATCACACTCACCCTGTTCCCTTGCTAAACAAGGAAAGATGGTGAGCCAATCACCCTGAGCAACAATGAGCCCTCATTAAGTGTTGCCTAGGGAAATCTTGACCCAGACTACCCATGACTGGAATGGCTCAGTACTGGCCCTCTACAATGGTTAAAAAAATCAACTTAGCAAGATCCTGAAGGAAATGAATAAATAGACAATGATTTATATTCTTATTCCTTGAAAATTTCAGTAGGTCACAAATGCAATATAAAAGTATGAATAGAAGGCAGAGTCAAGATGGCGGAGTAGAATCAGGACCTTCTCTGTGCTCAGTCTTCCACCTTCCCCAATCCATGTAAAAGGGGACTCTAAATAAACTTTGGAGCTGTAGAACCCACAAATTGACACAGAGAAGCTAACCTCCTGCTGAGGACAGCCCGGCAGGCTGGCAGAAATAGGCCAACACAGCACTCTGGGAGCTAAGCCCAGCCCCACTCCAAGGCTTTAGCCAGGGTGGGCCAGACCAGCCACCGGCCAGAGGGACTCCAGATCAGCTGCATCTGTGGCCTTTTCCAGATTTATCAACACATAGATGCGAAGGACAAAGTGAGAGGTCAGGGCAGTCTGGACTTTGGAACCCAGTAAGTGGGAGTGCATGGCTTTTGCCCCCGGGGTCAAGAAGCCACTAAGAAGCCAGCACAGCCATCCAGCTCCACTTGGCAGCTTCAGCTCCTGGCCGGCAAAGTGTAGGGGGGACCAAGCACCAGTCTGAGGGGTAATCACTCTTGCTTTAACCTTCTTGGATCTGGATTGCAGTCTAGGGTGGAGCTTCAGAGGTTCAGCTTGCCAGAGCATGTGGAGACCTCATAGAGGGCACCCATCTAATACCTCCGTCAGCTGAGAAAACCCCAGCATTTGGGATGAAAGCTCCCCTGTCTGGTGACAGAGTCCTAATGTGGCAAAAAGCCCAGGGGTGAAGTGACTGAGGGATGACATGACCAGGCAAAGGAAACAAAGCAGACAGAAGATTCCAGCATTAGACTCCTATTTGAGGCACAAAAAGGAGCAAAGCATGGAACAGGAGGAAGACAGTGAAGTCAGAACTCATGAACCAAAAGCCATAGAGGACCTTAAGAAGCAGATAAGAGAAGTAGAGGAAAATTTGGGAAGATAAATGAGAACAATGCAAGAAAATTATGAAATGAGAGTCAACAGCCTGACTGAGGAAAATAATACCTTAAAAAAATAGACTAACTGAAATGGCAAAAGAGGCTCAAAAAGGCATTGAGGACAAGAATGCCTTAAAATTCTGAATTTGCCAGATGGAAAAAGAATCTCAAAAGCTCACTGAAGAGAATTATTACTTCAGAATTAACTTGGAGCAAATGGAAGCTAATGACTTTATGAGAAATGTTGTTAAACAGATCCAAACAAATGAAAAAATAGAAGGCAATGTGAAAAATCTCATGTGAAAAACCACTGTCCTGGAAAATAGATCCAGGAGAGATGATTTAAAAATTATTGGACTACCTGAAAGCCATGACCAAAGTAAGAACCTAGAAATCATCCTGTAGGAAGTTCTCAAAGACAACTGCCCTGATGTTTTAGAAACAGAGGGCAAAACAGAGGTTGAAAGAATCCATTCATCACCTGCTGAAAAAGATCCCCAAAAGAAAACTCCTAGGAATATTATAGCCAGGTTCCAGAATTCTCAGATTAAGGAGAGAGTATTACAAGCAGCAAGGAAGAAACAATTTGAATATTGTGGAAACACAATCAGGATAACCCAGGATCTGGCAGCTTCTACACTGAGGGATTGAAGGGCTTGGAATATGATATTCCTGAGGACAAAGGAGCTGGAATTAAAACCACAAGTCACCTACCCAGCAAAACTGAGTATCATTTTTCAGGGGAAAATATGGTCAGTCAGTGGAATAGAGGACTTTCAAGCATTCTTGCTGAAAAATCCAGGGTTGAATAGAAAATTTGACATTCACATACAAAAAGCAAGAGGAGCATGAGAAGGTAAACAGGGAAAAGAAATCATAAGGAACTTATCAAAGTTGAACTATTAACATTCCTACATGGAAAAACAATAATTGTAACTTATGAAACTTTTCTCAGTAGTTGAAGGGAATAGAAATATATACATGTCTATATATGAGGATATATGGGCATATGAATACATGTGTGTATATATGTTTAGAGGTATATATAGATAGAGGGCACAGGACCAATATGACAGGAAGGGATGATACTTAAAAGGTGAAATTAAGAAGTGAGAGAGGAATGTAATGAGAGGAGATGGGGAGAGACAGAATGGGGTAAACTATCTCATATAACAAGAGGCAAGGGAAAATGGTTACAATGGAGGGGAAGAATAGGAAGGCAAAAGGGAATGGGTCAACCTTATTCCCATTGAATTTGGCTTGAGAAGGAAATGAAATACACACTAAATAGGGTATCTCACCCTCCAGGAAAGTGGCGGGGGGGAAGTGGATGAGAGGGGAATGATGGAAGGGAGGGCAGGCTGGGCGGGAGGGAAGTTAGAAGCATCCACTTTTGAAAAGGGATGGGATCAAAGTAGAGAACAGAACAAATGGGAGGTGGGATAGGAGGGAGGGAAATAGTCAGTCTTTTACAATATATCTACTATGTTTTTGTTTTGCATTAGCCACACATGTATAACCTATATTGAACTGTTTGTCTTCCCATTAAGGGTGGGTAACAAGGGAGGAAGGGAATGAATCTGGAATTCAAAGTTTTAAAATCAAATACTCAAATATATATATATATATATATACTATTTTTAATACTATTTTACATGTCATTGGGAAATAAGATATATAGGCACTGGGGCATAGAGATCCACTGGAAAAATGAAAAGGGGTATGGGAGAGAGCAGATTGGAGGAGGGGATATCTTCTGGGACTGCTACTTTGGGGTGGTGGGTAGGGGAAAAATGGGGAGAAAATTTGTAACTCAAAACCTGGCAGAAATGAATGAAGTAAATTAGAAATTGATAAAGCATTTGAAAAAAATATATAAAAATATAAAAAAATAAAAAAAACAGTATGAATCAACTGCCAGAAAATATAAGGAATTCCCAAATTACATTAATTGAAAAAAATTGTCCAGAATAAGGGAATTCAGGATCTTTTTTGACTATGTCCCACTCAGAAATCCTTTCAAATAATGCATGCAGTGTCAGATGTCATATTTTAAAGGAACTTTGACAAGACAGAATCTAGTTAAATGAGAGTAACCAGAAGAGTGAAGGAAATTAAAACCATGTAACATGAATCCCGTTTAAATGAAATGGAAAAAAAAAAGTTTCAAATTTGTTAAGGGAAAAAAAGAACATCTGTTTTCAAATATACGAAATATTGGTATGTAGATGGTATATTAGGACAACTGTGTGAGATTTCAAGGTTTAGAAGCGGGAACAATACACAAATTTTGCAAGTAGGCAGATTTCTTTTTAAAATGAAAACCAATAGCAGTCATTTCTAACAATTTTAAAGTAATTTCCATTGGAAACAATAGAAATTATGTCCAGATGGAAAGGGCTGCCCTAATCAACAGCTGATTTACATAGCATACATATCTTAATAATAAGACTGCCAATTCTTGGAGGTATCAGAAACAATTCATATTATGTTAGAAGTATGAGGTCTCTGAAGTCTCCTCAGACTCCATAATGCTAAGGTTCTATAACACTTCTAGAGAAGAGGGGGAAAACCTGTTATCTGTAAGGTTCTAATTGATAAATTCTATTCTTATGACAGTATTCTGATATATAGTAACTTGCAATGTCTAACATAGGAGGAGAAAATATGAGGTAGTTTCATATTAGTATTTGCCTGTATGCAAGAAATCCATAGAAAAAACACCATAAACAAGAGATGGTCAAATTTAACTCCTTTGTCACCAAATTCATTACCAATATCAAAATTTTATGGATCAGATAATACATTTAGAATAAATTTCAACTATATAGATTTTAAGCTTTTGATTAATTTGTCATTCTAGAAATATTGAAAATCTAAATAACGAAAATCAATTATAATTAGCTTTGTATGAACTGCTAGACAGTGACCTTTTTCAAATGAAATATATTATGTCATTATAAACCAAGATGCTGACTAATGTTTTAAAGGTAGAGTGGGAAAACACTTGATATAAGAAAAAATCAATGAAGAACTTATAAAATATGCAAAGAATATATCCACAATATTTTGGAATTAAATCACTGAGAAAACGTGCTTTGGTTTTCATGAAATCTAATATATTCAAAAAATCAAAAGCCTTCTTCCCTTTAAAGAAAATTTAGAAAACTCAGTTCACCTTCCTTAAATGCAATTTCACTTTTAGCATCTAATAGTCATTAGTGACCATTGAAAGTAATTACATATTTACTGAGATTGTAAATTCTTTTTAAAAAAATCTTTATAAGCTCTATCATTAGGCTGAATATTGAATATTTGCATTTTCTCTCCACTGGTAATCCTTCCAAACTAAGGTAGATAAATATAATTCTTTCTTTATGTACTGACATGAAAAGACATTAAGTGAAAATATACTTTCTAAGTGTCATAAGACTCAATATGTACTGCATAGTATTCAGTAATCTTGCTGTAATCCTTTTAGATAAAACATGGCAAAATAGTGATTTTACGTAAAAGTATAGAAGGTTTCAGTTAATAAAAATTCCTCATGGGAGGTTCCCTTATCTTTTAATTTAACTCAGGAAATTTCACATGAGTAACTGAAAATACCTTTAATGATATAATCTTACTAACTGGTCAAACATCCTTAAAAGTAAATTAATTATAATTTATTTACCTTTTTAAGGAAGTTTGGTAGTTTAATATGTTGCCCCAGTCTCCCTTTGTGAGATAAAGTCATATGAAGAGAAAGCACAGTTGTGAAAATCAATATAAATTTATCTTCATTATAAAAATGATCCAAATTTATATGTTTGAGTAAGTTATAATATAGAATTACAGAAGAGCAAAACAAAAAAAAGCAATCTAAAAAAAGGAGGAATGCACAGTGATTAAATCATTGTCAGAATATTTAGTATCTCCTACTTATGGATAAATTTTAGATTTCACTTACCATACATTATTTCTTGTGAATAGTAAGAGAGATTTCATTTAGCTATGCCTTGATGATAAGTGGGTATACTTTTTTTTTAAATAAACAAATCATAGAGATCCTGGATCATTGTTATTTCCTCCATGGTCTAGGCTCTTGTAGGCTAAACATATAGTTTTGTCAAAACAAAGAAACAAAAAAACAAAAGGAAGCAAATCTAGCCCTATCAAACTAATTTATAATAGATGGAGTGATGATAACCCAGGCCATAGGAAAGTAGTTTTACACAAAGCCCCAAAGACTATTTGGAATGATGATAATCTAAAGACATCTATCAGAAATAAACCATAAGATTTCAAATTTGTAAATCACTTTGCACCTGGCTCATTGAAGTAACTACTAAAATAATCCCAGATCAAGACTAAAATAGTTACATTTTTAGCAAATAGTGTGTACTTATAATAGTAATTAACCCATTGCCACATATGAGAAGTAAAATGATGCAGATGAAAGAATGTAGAAGACCATGTCTTTAGAAAAACTGGTTTAAAATTCTAGCATAGGGTTTTAATAAGACTAGCTAATACCTGTGTAACAATTAGATAGTTATTAAATTTCTCTGAGCCTAAATATATTTATCTATGAAATTTGAATAATATAGGAAGTATAATACTTTCTACCTCACAGGATTGATGTCAGGAAATCACTTTTTATTCATAGAAAACTATTTTAAATATGAATGATTACTGAAGATAGAAATAGTATTAATAAACTGATAATTTATGACAATCAACTAATCCTATGTGTTCAGAAGCCTACTTCATCATGGATCATGATTCCTGGCAGTGTCTGCCAATATATAGAGATTTCTCTGATGGGACAGATAATGATTTGAGGAAAATATGATTAAGTCCAGAAATATTAATGTGTGAAATCCTCATGCTTAATACAGTTAGAAATAACAAATGTAAGTCCTTTTTAAAAAATATAAAAGATTTTGAAGACATACCAGTAAAAGTAAAGGAAGAAACTATTAACTCATTTTTTAGAATAGTATTTGCATGTAAGCTTATGTATGCTCTAAATATATTCATATGTGTGTATATATGTTTGAATGAATTAAAATATGTGTATTTGTGTACACAGAACTATATATGTGTATTCTCAAATATATTCATATACATATATATTTTTTCAAAATTATATGTGCATGTATATATCCCTATATAAGTATGCATAAATGTGTATTTTCTTTTTAAGTATATGTATATATATTCTATAGGTATTCTAGATTATATGTGTATATGTTCTAAAGATATGAGCATATGTCATATTTGTAAGTAAATGCATATCATAGATTTGGTATCAGAAAAGACTTCAGTGATCATTGAGTCTGGTGTCCCAAACAGATGTTCAAAATGGTTTCATTGTAGTAACAGAGCCAGGCCAGTTAGATAAGACAGAGCATTGGGCCTGGAGTCAGGAAGATCTGAGTTAAAATCTGGCTTAGACATTTACTAGCTATGTGACCCTGGAAAAGTCACTTAACCTGATTTGCCTCAGTTAACCTCATCTGCAAAATGAGCTGAACAAGGAAATGGCAAACCACTCCAGGAGCTTTACCAGAAAAACCCCAAATGGAGTTAAGAAGACTCAGACACAACTGGATAGCTAAAATAGGGCCAAGATTTGAAGCTAGATTTTCTGTCTCTAAATTCAGTGTTGTTTTTATTTTATTATAATCTTTCCACTTACCTATTATCCCATATTACTCTTATCTCTTGACTCCCTGTTAAAATTTTTTCATCGTTATCATTCCCTATGGAATGAGAATTAAATTATTTAACCTGTTATACAGGGATATTTGTAAGTCTAACTCTGATTTACCCATCAAGCTACCTGTGATGTATAACTTACACTCTAACCAGATTAGAATACTCACATTTCCCTAAATTCATCTCATATGTTCCTTACTATCATTTATTTAATTTTATGGTTTTTGTTTGTATCTTCAAAACAACAACAAAACAAATTTTGCTATCTACCATGCAGAGGTATAGAAGTTTGAGAGCTGGTCATGGAGCCAAGAAAATCTCAATTCATCATCCAACCATGACCCTTCTAACATACACTAACTATGTAACTCTGAAAAACTCAGTTAGACTTTCAGTGCACTAAGCTACCTTTTAAGATTATAAATTAATGACAATTCCTTTTATGAAGTAAAGCACAGGTCTAATCCCTATCCCAAGTTATAGACTTCTGGTTGGTCTCTGCCTCATGTCTCTTTCTGCTACATTCTATACTCCATGTAACTAACAAAATGATCTCCCCAAAGCACAGGACTGACCATATCATCCCCATTATTCAGTAAACCCCAGTCATCTCCTATTACATCCAAGATAAATGTAATGTAAGCAAAGAAGTACTTAGCTCCTTGGTTCAGCTATTTAATTATTTAGCACCTTGTTTCAGTTCAAGATTTTTTAAAACCTTGCCCATGATTATATTAAGCCTTTGTTAAGAAACAGATCTTGTGAACCTCACAGTGGGAGGAACTTGCTGATGCACCAGGAAGGGGTGGAACAGAGAGGAGCTAATAACCATACATAAGGAGAAGCCCAAGCTGGGAAAGAGCAGAACTGAGAAGGGAAAATTTGTGGTGGCCAGGCACTCTGTCTGTTCTGTTTGTTTTTTGTTTGTAATACTTTGTACAAAAGCCCTGGGACCTTACTGGAAGCCCTGAAAGAGGATTTTCTTGTTATCTGTCTACAAAAGTCCTGGAGGAGGGTTTTGGAGGTCCTGGGACTATACTGACAATTTGTGTTGAGTTCTCAGACTTTGATTGTGGGTCTGTGTTGATTTCACAGGCAGAAAGTGAATTGATGATGGTGCCAGCAGTATGCATGAATGTTGTTTTGACTGTGTTAAGCTTTTTCTTCCCAGAAACAGCATCTGTGAAGGACTTGAGTTGGACTGGACACTGTGAGCTTCAACATGGAACAGAACTGGATGAAGAACTGGACGAGGAGCTGGATGAGGAGCTGGACGAAGAGGTGAGAGCTGCCTTCCTTTGAATCCAGGTAACAGTTGGGTAGATTCAGGCAGGAGCTGGGACCATGGAAGAGGAATCATGGAACTTGAAAGCCAGCCTTGACTCAAGATAAAAAGAACTCTCCATGGGTACTTAATGGGGACTGAGAAGATCATGATTCACTGTGATCTAGGGGTCAATAACTTTGACATTTGTACTTTGTGTCCCTTAAGGAGGCTTGCTCCTTAAGTATGACTGAGTTAAGGACTGAACGGAATGATATCTTTTGCTTAAAACTATGTAGCCACTGTGGTGAAAGCTATGTGGCCACTTTAGCTATAAGTTTTTATCTTATAACATTGTGAATGCTGTACTTTTGTTTCTGTAAATATTTTGCTTTAATTTACTGCTCAATAAATAGAATGCTCCATATACTATGTGATCAGAAACTTAAAGCTTTTCACAGCAGCAGTCCTTTGGAAAGCTGCTTGTGATTGGCTTTATCATAACAAATAAAATCTTTTTTTTTTTTTACATTTTAAAGCCCTTTATAAACTAGTGCCTTCCTACCTTTCCAGTCATCTTAAAACCTTATTTCTTTCACTATAATCTACTATCCAATGGCATGGGTTTTCTTCCTTTTCCTCACACAAGAAACTCCATCTCTTAATGCATTTTCAATGGCTATGCCCCATGCCTAGAATTCTCTATTTTTCCCTCTCTGCCTACTCAATTTTTCAAGTTTTAGCTAAATGTCACCCTTCAGCAAGTTCTTGTCAGCCCTCTTCAGTGCTAGAGACTTTCTTCTATGGTTATCTCCAATTTATTATACATGTATTTGGTTTCTACATTGTGTATGTGTGTGTTCTCCCTGAGTCCCTTTTAAATTGTAACCTTCTTGAGGGCAATGACTATTTTTGCCTTTCTTGGTAACCCTAGTGCTTAGCCAGTCACTGTGCAATATATGCTCATCCAATACTTTCACTTGACTTGACAATTCTATGGCTCTCCCTATACTTAAAATTCCCTCCATATGTATTTATTTGTTCAAAGGCTATCCATGATATCCAATGGCCCCTTCCTATAAAACTTTAAGCTTTGTTGCTCAAGAACTTACTACCGAATTGAATTTTGGTTGTGGAGAGCAGAAGGAAAGGGAATAAGCATTAATATACTACATGCTATGGCCATGCACTTTTCTTTTCTTTTTTTTTTAAGCAATTGGGGTTAAGTAACTTGCTCAAGGTTACACAGCCAGTTATTTCTGGGTGTGGTGCTGAGCATCTGAGCCCGGATTTGATCCAGGTCATCCTGACACTGGAGCCGGTGCTCTTACTCACTGAGCCACCTGGCCACCCCTAAGCAATTGGGGTTAAGTAACTTGCTCAAGGTTACACGGGCAGGTGTTTCTGGGTGGATGCTAAGTGTCTGAGCTGAGCCAGGGATTCGATTTCCAGGTCTTCTCAACACTGGAGCCAGTGCTCTTACTTGCTGTGCTACCTGGCCACCCCAAGGCCATGCACTTTTCTATCACAAAAATTCTGTAAGAAAGACCCATTATTATCCCCATTTTACAGATGAGGAATCTAAAGCAAACAGATATTATTTGACTTGTCCAATATCATAGAGCTAGTATGTGTCTGAAGGAAGATTTGAGTTTGTCTTCCTATTTTGAATTTCAATAATAATTTCACTACCTCACAAACAGGATTACAATTGTATTCCTTTGCCCTGACATTCATATATGTGCAATCCACAGGTATTCAGCCTGTCTGGAATTTTTACAAAGAATTTCAAGAATTTTAATAATTTTAGATGCCATAAAAATATATCAGATGCATGATTCATTTCATCATTTTATATTTGTTGAATGCAATATTTAATACACTAGGCAATAACATTGGCAATAACAATTGCAATCAGAAATAAGATTGTTGCTAATTAATAAAAATCTCGCTATGTGCACCACATCTTTATAGGGGATAATAGCGGAAGGAGAAAAGAATAGACTACTGCATGGGTGGAATAGTTTACTTTAGTTTGTACAGAAACAAGAAAATGGCACACACATTATTTGAGAGTCATTGAAGTTTTATGTTTGTTTAACAGTGATGGATGTCACATCATTAGATAATGCATCAATCATTAATGAAGGAAGACTGTGCTTCTAAAATGTCATTGATAATTGGCTAGTCACTATTTCTCCAATTACTATAATGAACTAAAAACAGAAGAGGCAAGATCAGCATACATATTGCTCTCTAAATGAGACTGCTGTTTTCCAAACTATTGTCTCTTTTAACACCTGTCACAATTCACCAAGATAAAAACTTTATCCTAGGAAATAGAATTGTCAAAGGTGTTTTTTTTTATCTAATGGAAATGTAAAATATTAAGTTTCCAAGACAAAGTTGTCTTCTGTTTATGGAAATATAGGTGGAGATGTTTTGAGAGAAATTATACACTTTATTTTGGAAGTGTGTTACAGAGGCTGTCCCATGAGTCAAGCAGGGTTGGGTTTGGCCCATACCAGTGATGAAACATATGCTGTGGCTGGCTGCAGTACTTCAAGGAAAGTCAGATATTTAGAATTTGTGTCATTGGGCTTATAAATATGGCAGACTAGTTCCTACATATACTCAATGGGGTGCCCACTGTTATAAGTTATGGCATTTCTTTTACTAAACTCATATGAGGTGGTCATTACTATAGTTATAAATACATTACTTATCACAAAGTGGAATATGGCAATGCATGATATGAGTAATTTCATCAAAGTTCTTTTAAACATTTAATTTTAAAACTATAAAGACTTTATTTCATGAACATGATATTTTAGAGTCTTGTAAAGACATAAACTTATGATTTATTTTCCCAAGAATTTTATGAATCCCTACTCTCATTATTATGAACTTTTCCTTCATTGCTGTAAATCACAAACTCACAATCTAAGCAAACTTTCTCATCCTATGCAATTTTTATCCATTTCATCCCATATATTGGGTAGAATTCACGAATCTGTCCAATTTCCAGTCAATCTTTCAATTACACTCATATTTTATGGATATGACTGGATTGTAAAAAGGGGGAATCTTTTTAATTACCTTCCCCCATTTTGTTATGTAACAAGCCTGTCTTTTCTCCTAATCATGTATAGGATTACAGAATTTAAACTGGAAAGAACCTTAGAGAAAATCAAGCCCAACTCTCATTTTAGAAATATGTAATATGTATACTAAATGACTTGCACAGTTAGCTAGTGCTTGAAGCAGAATCTGAAACACAGGCCTTCCTGATTCTATGTTATGTCCTATCATGTCAAATTCATGAAGATTCTCTCAGAGCATTTTTAGTGCATAAGACATTCTTTTTTGGGGCATCATTCATCCTCACCACATATTTTTCCATTTCTGTCTTGTTGGTCACCTAGAGTTATGATGCTATTGAGATTATACTTTGGAAATAAAGCATTAAAGGGAATTTTGCTGTTATTAAAGTGGTCTTTTGTTCAAACAAATATTTTGACATCTTGGAAGTTTCTGTACAATTTCCTAAATGTATATATTTCAATTTCTTCTTCCTGATAGACAAATTTTGGATACAGTTCCTTGTGCCTGTTTATACATATATGTATGTCCTAATTCAATGAGTGTGAGTGGTTCTTCTAACTACATTTCATAATCTGACTAATGAATATCTTCATGAGTTTTGCATTTTTTCCTATGTAGAAATCTAAGTCAATATCTCTTGCCTTTTGATTTCAATGAGAAAATCCTCTAGGGCTTGATACAAATAAAACAATGCCATTCTCATTATGTTGTAAAAGATGAAAATATATAGGATTTTTCATGATTAGAAGGCAAGTGTGGCAAGATACACACACACACACATACACTAATGAATAGCTGATGGAAATTTGAATTGATATATTCTAGAAAGCAAATTGGAATTGCATAAAGTGACTAAAACATATCCTTTGACAGGGAGATCCCAGTGCTAATAATATATCCCCAAGAAGGCCAATGAAAAGAGAGTTAATTTACATAAAAATATTTATAGCAGAATTTGTGTTAATGGTAAAAAAACTTGAAATATAGTGCACATCCATCAAATAGGTAAATGATAGCCAAATTGTGGTATATCAATGCAATGAAATATTACTGTACTTTAAATGATGAAAATATTGAATACAGAGAATCATTATAAAACATGATCTGATAGGTGAAGTAAGTTGGATCATGAAAATAATATACATAACTACCATTACAATATTAATGGAAAGAACAACAAGAAACACTCAGTGCTTCTATAGTGACCCACACGTCTGTTTTGGCTGATGTGATGTGGTTTTTTTTAATTTACTTTTGCTTAATCCCTCCCCTTTCCTTTTTATTCTACTGTAAGGGATTTAATTTCTTGCAAGAAAAAGGGGAGGAATATGCCAAGAAATAAAGTTAAGGACAGTGGAAGTGGAAGTTAATTACAAAAACAACTGGGAAAATCAGTCATTGATCAATTGATGCCCAAGAGCAGGAAGGACCAAGAAACCAATGAATAATAGGCTACCTCAGAAAACTGCTTGTTTCTCCCAGACAAGCCCTTAATTCAGAAGCAACCTTTGTGAAGAAGGGCACAGCCATCCCTTCCAACAACTAATCAGTTGCCACCAGCAGGGCAGACAAGGCTTCCTATTTGAAGTGGCAAAGCTTCCTGAGGGAGAGTAGTGGGTGACATGTGCCAGGTGGATCAAATCACCACTGCTACTTTGATCAATGCCTTCCCTCAGACCCCATGGAGATAGGCAAGGTCCCTAAATCCATAAGCCCTTATAATAGCAGTATTTTTCCACTAATCACCCCTCATCTGAAGCCAAACAGGCAGTTCTATTTGAAAAGAGCTTGTAACTTGAAATTTGCATTTATCCATATTGCAGCCAATACTGGTTCAACAAACACAGCTATAGCAAACTTGAGACTGGTGAACTTTTCTTCTGACTGGCAAGTGAAAACTCCTATATTTGTTTTCTCCCCCTTTAGAATGCAAACAACTTGAGATCATGGACTATACTGCTCATTATTTTGATAACAGAATAGTATTACATCACAATGATTAATTACAACTTGTTCAGCCATTCCCCAAATGATGGGCATTCTCTTGATTTCGAATTCATTGCCACCACAAAAAAAAATGCTATGAAGCTTTGCCACTTCAAATAGGAATATATAAAAAGTATGTACACATAAGTCTTTTTTCCATATTCTTTTATCTTTTGGAGATATAGAGCTAGTTGGGGTATTGCTGGGTCAAAAAGGTATACACAGGGGTGGCCAGGTGGTGCAATGAGTAAGAGTGTCGGCCCCAGCGTTGGGAGACAGGGAATTGTGTCTGGCCTCAGATACTTGGCACCCACACAAAAGTAACTGGCCGTGTAACCTTGAGTTCTACCATGGCAAAGAGCTCAAAGTCAAGTAATTGACAAGATTAGCAAGCAGAGGAAGTGCAATCAGAAGATATAATCCTTTTTTGAGAAAAAAAGTATAAAAGCATGAAACTGGAGGAGGACAACCAAATCAGAACTCCTGCATTAAAAGCTTCCAAAAAAACCATGAGCTGATCACAGGCCATGGAGGAGCTCAAGAAGGATTTTGAAAATCAAGTAAGAGAGTGGAGAAAAAAAATTGGGAAGAGAAATGAGAATGATGCAAAAAAATCATGAAAAATGAGTCAACAGCCTGCTAAAGGAGACCCCCAAAATACTGGAAAAAAATGACACCTTAAAAAGTAGACTAACTAAAATGGCAAAAGAGGCCCAAAAAGCTAATAAGGAGAAAAATCCCTTAAAAAGTCAATTTTGCCAGTTGGAAAAGGAATTTCAAAAGCTCACTGAAGAGAATAATTCCTTCAAAATTAGATTGGAGCAAATGGAAGCTAATGACTTTATGAGAAATCAAGATACTATAAAATAGATCCAAACAAATGAAAAAAATTGAATAAAATGTGAAATATCTCATTGGAAAAACCACTGATCTGGAAAATAGATCCAGGAGAGATAATCTAAAAATTATTGGACTACTTAAGAGCCACGATCATAAAAAGAGCCTAGATACCATCTTTCAAGAAATTATCAAGTAAAATTGCCCTGATATTCTAGAAGCAGAGGGCAAAATAGAAATTGAAAGAATCCACTCATCACATCTTGAAAAAGTTCCCAAAAAGAAAGCTCCTAGGAATATTGTAGCCAAATTCCAGAATTCCCAGGTCAAGGAAAAATACTGCAAGCAGTCAGGGACAAACAATTTGAATACTGTGGAAACACAATCAAGACAACACAAGACCTAACAGCTTCTACATTAGGGGATCAAAGGGCTTGGGATATGATATGCTGGAGGTCAAAGGAATTAGGATTAAAACCAAGAATCAACTACCCAGAAAAACTGAGTATAATGCTTCAGGGAAAAATATGGTTATTCAATGAAATAGAGGACTTTCAAGCATTCTTGATGAAAAGAGGAGGGATAAGAGGAGGGATGATAGAAACTCTTACAATCACAGTGAAGAGCAGGAAGGCAAAAGAGAATGGGTCAGGCTTACTTATTCTCATTGAATTTGGCTTAATGAGGGAATAACATACACAGTCAATTGGGCATCTTACCCTACAGGAAAGTAGGGGGGAAGGGGATAAGAGGAGGGATGATAGAAGTGAGGGCAGATTGGAGGAGAGGGTAGTTAGCAGCAAACTTTTGAAAAGGGACAGTGTCAAAGGAGAAAATAGAAAAAGTGGGGGGCAGAATAGGATGGAAAGAAATATAGTTATTTTTTCCCAATATAAATACTATGGAAATGTTTTGTGTAACTACACTTATATGACCTATGTTAAATTGATTCTCTTCCCAGTGGGGGTGGGTGAGGAAGGAAGAAGGGAAAGACTCTGGAATTCAAAGTTTTGAAAACAAATATTAAAAAAAATTTTTTTTTACATGCACCTGAGAAATAAGATATACAGGCACTGGGGAACACAAATTCATCTTGCCCTGGTAGAAAGAAGTGGTGGGGTGGGGATGAGGGAGGATATAGGGGAGAACAGGTTGTGGGAAGGGGTATTCAGTAGGCTCTCCATTTTGGGGTGGGTGTATGGGAAAGTTGGGGAGAAATATTTGTAACTCAAAATCTTGTGGAAATGAATGTTGAAAAATAAAAATAAATAAATTGGTGGAAAAAAAGAATTTCAAAATTTTTTTTTGTTTTTAGATGTAAGTGTTTACTTTTGGTTAAACTTTTTCTCCATCTATCAAACTAATAACCATGAAATTTGTTTTGTTTTGATTATTGGTATGGCCAATCATGCTGATTTCCTAAAACTGAATCAGCACTGCATTCATGCTACAAATTCCACACATTCGTAATATATTATCTTTGTTGTTTATTCCTATAATCTCCTTTCTAATATTTTATTTAATATTTTTGCATTAATATTAATAAAGGAAATTAATCCATATTTTTCATTCTCTTTTTTGGTTCTCCCCGATTTAGGTATCAAAAACATTTTGGGAGGGTCAGAAAAGCAGTTTGGTAATAATCCTTCTTTGCCTATTTTCCCAAATAGTTTATATAGTACTGGCATAAATTGTTCTTTATATTTTTGGTATAATTCACTTGTGAATCTCTCTGGTCTTGGGGAATTTTTTGTTAGAGAGCTCATTGATGCTCAATTTCTTTTTTTCTATGATAAGGCTTTCTAAGTATTCTCTTTCTTCTGCTAAATCTGGGTAACTTTTTTTTTTAAAGTATTCATCCATTTCACTGAGATCCTTAGATTTGGGGGCACATAATCTGGCAAAATAACCACTAATAATTGCTTTCAATTTATATTCATTGATGGTGAATTCACCTATTTTCATTGTTGATACTAGTAGTTTGGTAATCTTTTTTAAAAAAATCTAATTAACCTAAGGTATAGCTTTTTCTAGCTATCTAGAATGGTTTAACTATTTTATTATGTTTTCTCATAAAAGCAGCTCTTAGTTTTATTTATTAGTTCAATAGTTTTCTTACTTTCAATTTTATTAATCTCTTGATTTTCAGGATTTCAAATTTTGTATTTAATTGTGGATTTTTATTTGTTCTTTTTCTAGTGATTAAAAAAAATCATACCTCATTCATTGATCTTTCCACCTCTATTTAATTTACATAAGCATTTAGAGATTTAAATTTTCTTCTAAGGGCTGCTTTGACTGTATCTCATAAATTTTACTATGGTGTCTCATTGTTATCATTCTTTTTAATTAAATGATTTATTTTCTCTTTGTTTTGTTCCTTGACCCACTCATTCTTTAGCATGAAGATAATTCTTTAGGATGAATTAATATTAGTTTCTAATTTATTTTTAATCTATGTTTCCTTGGCCCCTTATTGAATGTAATTTCTATTTCATTATGGGCTGGTAAAGATGCATTTAATATTCCTGCTTTTCTGCATTTGATAATAAATCATTTTTTTCCCCAATGTATGGTCATTTTTTGTAAAGTTGCTATGCACAATTGAGAAAAGAGGCACTAAGTTTCCTATTCCCATTCAATTTTCTGCAGAGGTTTACCATAGCTAACTTCCCCAAAATTCTATTCAACCTTATCCCTTATTGGTAAATGTACCTAGGTCTGAGAAGGACAAATTGAGACTACTAATTAATATAGTTTTATGATTTCTTTTCTCCAGTAATTCATATAACTTTCACTTTAAGAATCTGGATGTATACCATTTTTTTGCATATGTATTTATTAGCAATATTATTTCATTGTCTACGGAATCTTTTTAGCAAAATGTAGTTTTCCTGCTTATCTCTTTTAATTAGAATTATTTTTTTCTTTGTCTGAAATCATGATTATTGCACTTCCTTTTTTGTATAAATCAAAGAATAACAGATTTTATTCCAGCCTCTTTTTCTTAGTTCATGTTTGTGTCTCTGTTTCAAATTCTATTTTTAAGGCAATATATAGGATTCTTTTTGTTTAATTCATTCTGCTTTCTCCTTCTATTTTATGAGTGAGTTCATTCCATTCACATTCACAGTTATTATTAGCCTCCCCTCTCCTATTTTTTTTTCTACTTGTCCTTTCTTTCTCTTTTTAGCTCATCCTTCCTCAAAAGTCTGTTTTACTTCTGATCACTGCCTCCCTTAGTCCATACTCCTTTCTCTTCAGTCTGACCCCTTTTTCTTAGCTGCTTCTTCTTCTACTTTTTTCCCTCTAGGGTGAAATGTATTTCTGTTCCCAAATAAATGTGTATGTTATTCCCTCTTTGAGTCATGTCCAGTGAAAGTGAGATTCAAGTGTCATCCACTGGCCCTCCATTTTCCTCTCCACTGTAAAAGCTTTTTCTTTTGTGCCTTTTATGTGACATAATTTTCTTCATTATTCCTATCCCTTCCCCTTCTCCCTATTTTTTGAAACCATCCCATCATATTCAACTCACTTTTATGCTGTCTATTTATATTCCTTCCAACTGCCTCTTATGATTTAGAGGTATCATTTTCCCATGTAATAATGTGAATTGTTTAAATTTATTGAATCTCTTATAATTACTTTTTTTGGTTACTTTTTTATGTTTCTCATGAGTCTTGTAATTGAAAGTCATATTTTCTATTCATTGTTAATCTTTCATCAGGAATGCTTGAAATTCTTTTAGTTCATTAAATATCATTTTTCCCATGAAGAATTATAGAATTTCCCATAGAAGAATTATAGCCAGTAAAACAGGTTAGGTTATTGTTATGTATAAACCCCCCTCCTTTGCCTTCTGGGATATCATATTCTAAGCCCTCTACTCTTTTAATTTGGAAACTGCTAAATCTCATGTGATCCTGACTGTGGTCTTAGGATTTTTGGATTTTTTTTTTCTTTTCTACTGCTTGAAATATTTTTTCCTTTATCTGGAAGCTCTGGAATATGGCTATGATATTCCTGAGAGTTTTCATTTTGATATCTCTTTCAAAGGTGGTTAAAGGAGTCTTTCAATTAATATCCCACTCTCTGATATCTAAAATATCAGTAGAGTTTTGTTTGATAAATTCTTTAAATATGATGTCTAGGCTCCTTTTTTGACCACACTTTTCTAGTATTTGAATAATTCTTAAATTACCTTTCCTCAATCTATTTCCCAGATCAGTTTCTTTTCCAATGAGATATTTTACATTTCCTTTAACTTTTCATATGGCTTTGTTTTACTGGGGTTTATTTTGATGTCTTAAAGAGTGATTAGCTCCCATTTGTCCAATTTTAATTTTCAAAACATTATTTTCTTCAGTGATATTTTTTTACATTTCCTTTTTAAAATTTGGTCTTTTCTCTTTTTAAAAAAAGGTTTTCTCCTCAGTAGATTTTTGTACTTTTTTATCATTTAGCCAATTCTGTTTTTAAGGTGTTATTTTTTGTACTTCTTATTGAGTCGTTGGTTCTCTTTTCATAATTTTCTTGCATCACTCTCATTTTTCCCCAATTTTCCCTCTTCTTCTTTTATTTCATTTTTGGCTCTTCTACAACTCTTATTGGGCTTATGTCTAATTTTTTTTCTTTGAGGCTTTGTTTATAGTTGGTTTGACATAAGTGTTTTCTTCTGAGGTTGTATATTGACTTTCCTGCTCACCATAGTAATTTTAATAGCCAGTTTCTTTCTGTGAAGTGTGTTCATTTTCACAATCTATTTCTTGACTTTTACTTTATGTTGATGTTGGGCTCTGCTTCTGGGGCTCCATCTCTCTTTGGCACAAGCAGATTTTTATGCTACAGTTTTAAGAGCTAGTTTTGGGCATCTGCAATTTTCATGTGCTTCCTGTGTGGTATTATCTAAGGAGAGGCATGTGCACTGACTCTTGGCCTATTCTGTAGTCTTTTTCCAGGAAGGGACCATCTCCCACTGTATCTACAAGTGATAGTTCTCCTTTGGGCCCTGGAATTGTGATTTGGGGCTCTGCTCTCCTAAGGCCACAAATGCTAGTGATCTTTTTTGCCATAGATCTGAGAACAGGGTCCTTGCTCACTTGCCAGCAAACAGAATCACTCTTCTCTGCCCTGGAACTATAATCAGGGCTCCTGAGCCCCTGTGTCTCCTTTCTGCACTGGAATAGTAAAATAGAACTGATATTAGGAAATGCAACAGGTCCTGAACTCAGCACCAGTAACAGTTCTCCCATATTTTCTTTTGGATCAGTTGTCTTATACTCTTACGTCTGTGGGCTTGGGCTGTACTAAGGGTGTGTGACAGTTCTTTTCCACTTACTTTCTAAATTAGATAGATAGATAGATAGATAGATAGATAGATAGATAGATAGATAGATAGATAGATATGTTTTTAAAGCAGTTGGGGTTAAGTAACTTGCCCAAGGATACACGGCCAGTTATTTCGTGTGAGTGTTAAGTATCTGAGGCTGGAACCGATCCCAGGTCCTCCTGACTCTGGGGCCAGCGCTCTCACTCACTGTGCCACCTAGACATCCCTTTTCTATATTATCTTAGGCTGGAAAATTGTTTCACCTCAACCTTTCTTTTTGCTTTTTTCTCTGCCATCATCTAGAATTCAACTTGAGGCATTATTTTTGAGAATTTTTGAAGAGAAATTTTGGAAGAGTTCAGGTAAGTTCTTGACTCTACTCTGGTATCTTGGCTCCCTGGATGTATAATTGTGTTTCAATACCTAAAGTGACTTCTATTAAAAATTATTAATTCATATTTTAAGTTTTTTCTTTCTTCTCTTCTAAAGACATACGCATGCACACACCTATTTATAGGACTGTTGGTCTAATCCTGTGTACCATATCTACCTTAGAACCTTCTTTATTTTCCTGTGATTATTAATGCTCAACAGAATGCTTGGGAGATCTTTCAAAGCAGAGGCGATTGATGAAAGAAAAAAAATTATCCCTATCTCTTTCTCCTTTGCAAATTGTATCTTGATTTTCTTTCTCTAGCTCATTTCTAGTCTTAACAATTATGGGTTAGTGCATGTGCACAAAAAAAATGTAACATTTAAAGCAATGTTTATAGTCATCTTAGGAGAACCTGTTAAGAAGGAGATGAAGGGGTGGCTAGGTGGTGCAGTGAATAGAGCACCAGCCCTGGAGTCAGGAGGACCTGAGTTAAAATCCAGCCTCAGACACTTAACACACTTACTAGCTATGTGACTTTGGACAAATCACTTAACCCTAATTTCCCTCCAAAAAAGAGGAGATGAAGTTTATAGAAGATGTTCAAAAACTTTTCAGAAGTAACTTAACCTCTATATGTCTCACTTAAACTCTATAGGCATTTCTTAATCTGTAAAAGTAGAGGATTAGACTACATAGTCTCTATGGTTTCCTTTGTGCATGTATTTATGTTTTAATGACTTTTTATACATTGAAATGGATTGCAATATTCTACCTATCCTCTCTCTCAGATTCATTGGGCCTAGGGGGTAACATGGCTTCCTGAGAAACGCAATTAAAGGATTCAGTTTCTATATTACCTTGAACCCTTAGCCCTCTAGAGGCAGAGGTCAGCCTCCATATGTTCTTTGCATTGGATTTTTTTTCCATTTTAAAATAAAGTTTTATTGCATTTTAAAATGTAAAAACTGTTCTTTGTTTGGGAGCTATAAAAAAACCAGACAGTTAACATGACCCTCCCTCTATAATTTGTGTATAGTTGCTCTAGGGGCTACGGTTCAGAGGAACCAAGACTATATTAGACATTCTAGGGCATAAGAAAAAAAAAAAGAAAATAGTTTTGGTGAGTAGAATGTAAGCCACATGAGAGCATGGATTGCTTTTATTTCCTTCATGTATTCTTCAAATATTAAACACTGCCTATCTCATAATATCACTTATTAAACAACTGTTAAATAAAGTTGTTGTATTTTTCTTTTGTAACAAGCAAAATCTATGAATTACATATGACCTTTTTCTATATTTGCCAAGTAGTCAAGAGGGCTGGCAGGGAGTAGATTTTTTCCCTTTCTTTTTTTCCATTTCATTTTTTTTTAAATTAAATGCTCACTAGAGTAGAGAGGAATGCAGGCAAACCCTGGTTATCATTTTGTATCAGGAAGATAAAATTAGTGTACCATGCTGGGAACAGTGAAGAGGCTGGCAATATTGTGGCACCCAATAAACCCAGATACTAGCATATTAGAAGCTTAATATACTGTGGAGCTCATGTATACTGCTAATTATATGTTAATTTTGTTAATTAGTATCATTTAAGATGCTACTATTAGCTTCTCTTATAACCATATTTGAAGTAGAAATCATTGTTAGAAAAGGAAATGGAAGTAAGCATTTGTTTTTAACTTCTAGTCTTTTTCCAGTTCTATTATGCAACATTCACATATGGGATGGAGACACAGAAGTGACCTCAGGGATAATAGGATTTTAGACCTTGCAAAGGACCTTGGAGGTCTTGTCATTCAAACCTCTAACTTTTTAAATAAGGGATCTAAGGTTCAGAGAGAATAAATCTCTCGCTTAGGTCATACTTGTGGAAAGAGGGGATGGTGAATTGAAAGCCAGGTCCCCTGACTCCAAAATCTGTGATCTTTCCACTAAACCTTTCTACCTCCTCCTTGTCTAGGCCACCTCCTTCATATTTCATAGGAATAAACTGAGGTCCAGGGAATTAGAGAGTTTTCCTTTTGTCATGCACATAGAAAACAAGAAAGGGGAGTTGTTTACTATGTCCTCTAAATTCCAAACCAGCATCTCTTCCATCATTCCACACTCATTAAGTATTCTAAGATCCATGATTAAACTGTTGTTATTTGTCAATGTGTACTATGTGTACAATTGTATGTCCAATAATGTTTAAAGAATGAATTAGGCAATACATTTTCAATAATGGAATGTGAACTAGGCTTGGAGTCAGGAGATACCTCATTTTAAATGTTTCCTCAGGAACTTGTTACTGTAGGGACCCTGGAAGAGTCACTTAGCTTTTTCAGAGTGTTTCCTCGTTTGCAAAGTGGAGATAATAATTTGTGAGGGTCTTTCATCAAATGATAATATAGGTAAAGTTTTGTTGTTGTTGTCAAATGTACATATATATGTGTAGGTGAAACACTATTGTCACATGACCCATGGTAACCAACCATTGTCATTTTATCTCTAGTCTAACCTATCTGAAGTCCCAAGCAGTTTACAAGTTGTGCAGGTCTGATTTATTTGGTTGATTTGCTTGTTTGTTTGTTTTACTATAAGCAGTTACTGGGAGTGTGGAAAGACAACCATAAAGAACTTTAGTGTCAACAACATGTTGAAGAAATTAAAGACTCTACCATTCACAGACTGTAAACATCAACTTTCTTATGGGACACAGAGAGATTATTGGTAACTCTAACAATAATGTCTCACATTTATGTAATACTTTAAGGCTTTCACAATGCATATTATATATATATATATATATGAAATATATATATATATATATATATATTTACATATAAACAAAACATATAGCATATTTTATTTGATCTTTCCCACAATGCATTGTGATAGGTGCCATTATTATCTGAATTTTATAGATGAAGAAACTGAGGCAGACAGATTTTTACTTTTTTAAGGTCCTAGAGAAAGTAAGAATCTGAGGAAGAATTTGAATTAAGGCTTCCTAACTCTAAATTCAATTTTATGCCTACTCTTTTCCCCTGCTCCCTCTAGAAAAATGGTTTTCAAAATGTAGTCTGAGAACAATTAAGAGAGATTGTAAGGTTAAAACTCTTCATACTAATATTGACATCTTAATTTCTAATATATTAAATATAAATCGATATAATCCACATAAACAAAAGGTTTTGGAGATTCTTCAATATTTTTTTGGAGTGTAAAGGAGTCAAGAAAACAAAATATTTGAGAAATAGTGACCTAGACTATACCAACATTCAGTGGGTAACACAGCTAGCTACAATTTAATTTCAAAAGACTCAAAATATCAAGTTGACCAAAGACATGTAGTAATTGGCAGCATGGTACAACCTGCTCACAATTATTGTTTGAGGAAACAGAGTAAATGAATAAATGAATGAATGAAAATAAGATTCATTATTGTGCTAATGTACATGAATACAGATGAAAAAAAAATAGCACAGTCCCTGCTCTCAAGGACTTCACATTTTCATAAGAAAAAACACATTGGCATAAAAGACATCAAGATGTATACATTACTAGAGAAGGAGATAGGTCAAAAATCTATTTAGAACAATAGATACCTCACGTAAGTCACTGAAATGCATAAATAGTTTGAATAGGCACCCAATGCATTAAAGAAATCTTATATGGAGGTAAGGAAAGCTAAGGACAATAATAGTAAACAAAAATAAAAATATTCACAGCCCTAAAGGACCTTACATTCTAATAGGGTTAGATACATATTAAATGGAACTAAAAAGGGATAGATCAGGAAGAGAAACACAAGTCAGACATTGGTTTCTAGAAATTCAGAAGCTAAATTAGGAGGGGAATGAAGGCAGGACAGTTTGATCTCTTCTTCCAAATGGGGAAAATGGTGACATAAGGAGGAAGTCATGAATGAAATAAGGAGGGGGGTGGTATGGCAGAATGATGTTGAAATCCAAGAAGTAAGCAGGACCAGATTTATGTTCCAGGATGAAGAGGCCCCAGGCAATCAGGCAAGTTGAAGGGTGAGACTGTAGCTGCTTCATGATAGCAAAGTTCAGAACACCAGAGTTGGGACTAGAAGTGGAATTAAGGTTGGTTTGCCTGGCAATATCCCCAAAATAGAAAACTTGGTAGGAACTCATCAAAGAAATGTAAGTTCCTATGCAAGATTCATGGGAAGACAGGAACAAGAATATTACATAAAAATGAAGTAGATATAGCTGGCATAATTTCTACATCAGTACAAAGAATGCCCACATTTATCACATGGTGTATCTACCAAAGTAGTGAAGAGTCATATTGGGGGTAGCTTTTAGAATGAAAAGCTTCAGATTTTCTGCAACAAAAGAAACATCACTGTGACCTCACCTGCTATTTTTATACTTTCAACTAGATGTTTTTCATTTTATATATCTTGTGAAATGACTTGTCTTGTCTACATTGTACTTAGGAAGAGAGGATATCATGGATTCCCAAATTAAAAACTAGAAGAAACCTGAGAGATCAAGTTAAAATCCCAAGTGTTATGGATTAGGAAACAGGTATAGTGAAGCTACATAGCTTGTCCAGAGTAAGAAGGCCAAGAAGCACCTGAAGTGGGATACAAATCAATTTATTCTTATTGTCAAGTACAGTATTCCATCTATTATATCTATTCTCAACTTGACCACTAACACAAGGCATGAATTTCTGGGCCTCATCATGCTTACTTGAAAATTAAGGGAGTAAACTCTTAGACTACATGATCTCTACAGAATTTCCCAGTGTGAATGTTCTATGATTGGATTATTTAAGTTCTAATATTATTTTAGTTAGTTTATGTATGTGGTCTTAGGATATCAGAATCAAAAAATTTAAAAGGATCCTAAAAGTCATTTATTCCACTCTCCACAAAAATCACAAATCATCTCTGTGACATTCCTGATGAAGGGACATCAAGCTTCAATTAAATTGATTTAAGTTCCTGTTATGTACCAGGTACTGTCCTAGGTGCTAAAGTATGTTCAAAGATTTCCAGTGATTAGGAATATACTACCTTTCAAAAACAGCCACATACAGTAGTTGCTCACTAATTGGTTATTAATTAATTGATCCAGTCAAATTTTGCCTTGAGCATTCTGAATATCTAACATTCTAGATACATGTTCTTTATAGCTATGATAAAAGTATATAATTGAATACTTTGAACAATTGAGATCCAAAAAGTGGTGCCACAGTTTTTTTTTTTTTTTAAGCAATTGGGGTTAAGTAACTTGCTCAAGGTTACACAGCCAGTTATTTCTGGGTGTGGTGCTAAGTATCTGAGCCCAGATTCAATCCCCCAGGTTATCCCGACACTGGGGCTGGTGCTCTTACTCGCTGTGCTACCTGGCCACCCCAAATAAGGACATTTTTTGTTGTTGTTGTTTTTGCTTTTTGGAGGGCAATTGGGGTTAAGTGACTTGCCCAAGGTCACAAGGCTAGTTTTTGTGTTAATTGTCTGAGGCCAGATTTGAACTCGGGTCCTCCCGACTCCAGGGCCAGTGCTCTATTTACTGTACCACCTAGCTGCCCCATGGTGCCACAGTTCTAATAGCCATGGATAATGAGTTAAGATATAGTCAAGGTATTGTGCTTAGTTATAATTATAGTTCCTAGTACCTAGCAAGTGGCTTTTTTTTAACTTTTTGACTCATAAAGGGGTAGGAAGTCAATCAGCTTTGCAATATAGTGAACTTATTAGCACAAAGTTAGAAAAATAGGGTCAAAGAAGATCCAGATTCAAAGGAAGTTGTTGATGTTAAGATAGCCCCAGGACTTAAGAGTACAGACAGAATCTGAGCCCCAAGCTAGCCAACAAAACCAAGAAAAAGTAAAATGATAACAAGGTTTCCAAACACTGCTTGAGATGTGTTCCAATTTGTTCTGGGAGTATTTTTATGGGTGTTTATAGAATTGGCCCCACTAACCTAACCCTTTGATGGACTGTTATCATTGCCAAATCACCTCTGCTTTTGCTTGTGGCAGAGTCAACTCCTTTTAGGACTGGCAGTGAACAATACTCCACAAATACAGTCATAATAATAAGGCTAGGAAATTGACGAAAATGTGTTCATTTCAGTTAAATGGATACCTGAGTAAATTCACCAGTGGTGAGTGAAAAAAAGGACATGATGACTTCTAAGGTCCTTTTTGGTTCTAAGTCTATGATTCTATGATTACTTCTACTACTTCCTTCGCTTATTTTACTCTTAATTCATAACTTCTCTTTGGTATTATGTCTTAAGCATCGTAAATACACATACATAATTATCACTTCTAACTACAAGACCAGTTTAAATCCTCCAAACATTAAAGAAACCTTTAACAAAAAGCACAGATAAAAAAGGGTTAGAATTATTGATTCATATTTCATTGGTTTAAATTCTGGATACCATATCGGTCTTATGACAGTGATGATTAGCTCTGTTTCTTTTCTTGGTTATTTAAACACAATGCCTTGAATCAAACTATTTAATACTATTTTGGGCCAGCAAGACTTTGGGGCTGGTATGTTTAGGATCCAGCTTTTAATTTCCTAAATACTTCCAGGTTGTTTATACTAATGGATCTTGAGGTAATTAGCAATGGAAGTCAAGTTTAAAGTAGTTTAATGGATTCAGCAATGCAGCTCCAATCCTTAAGCTCTATGGATCACTAACACACCATTTTTGAAGGCAAAGAACCATCTCTGTTCAGGACCAGTACAAGTTTTAGTACCCAGGAACAACAGACTGTATGCTCAGTATTCACTTTATTCCACTTTTAATTTGGAAGTGAAAACTTATGTTCCCTAAAGTATGCCTCACTTTTCATACAAAGTATTATATTTCTGTGATTTACTGAGATATTAACATGGAAATGGTGATGTTAAACAATAGTTTCAATAGCTCTAAAAGTGTAGTGGGAATCATGATTTCATAAGAACAAAATTAGTTCTGTAGGTAACATTATTGTATCATTTCCCATAGGATCTCTACATCAGGGTGGATTTTATTATATTCTAAAACAAAGTTGCCTGCATTCACTTTAGATATAAAGTAATGCTGAATACAGCAATATCATAAGGCAGCTCACAGTACGAGCAAAGACATCTGTTAATGGTACCATGAATAGTTATGAACTGTGGTGCTCAAATGGCTTTGCCAGCAAAGCATTGCCTCCTAATTTATTTTTATAGCAAATGGATGCCTCATTTTTCATGGTTTGGTAGTTTGCATTCAAATGTACCAATAACTTCCAATGCAATCACTTCCACACAGCATGTTTTATTGTAGAACATAAGATAGAATTGCTAATAGTCTGTTGGTGGGTAGTCATCTTCTTCATCAGCAGTTTTGTCTCAATTCTTATTTTGCTGTTTTTTTTAAAATTAATTCATGAAACTGGGTTTATTTCTTTACAGGAAAATTCAAGAAGGTTGTCTTTATACATGAATTTAATTTAATACCCAAAGTATGTGGAGGTGAGAAAGGGGGAAAAATATTCTCCCTGGAACAATGCCTTTTCTTTTGTGCAAAAGAAGTTTACTGTAAATGACTGTTAAGCAGGAAAATAGCAAAGTTTACAAAAGGTCCTAGGGGTAATGACAATATCGTCAAACAGAGTTCTTTGAAAATATTCAGTGGTAGGTCAAAATGTATGGGGGGAAATGACCATTAAAAAGTTTATTAAGTCTCATCAACAATAGTAAAATGGAAAAGGACTTAGAATCAGGAGAACACAGCTTAAGTCACAGTTGTAATAATTCCTCTCTTTACAACCTTGGACAACTGACTTCATTTTATTATTTATTTTTATTTGCAGGGAGGAAGGCAGGGCAGTAAGGGTTAAGTGACTTGTCTAAGGTCACATGGCTAGTACGTGTTACATATCTGAGACCGCATTTGAACTCAGGTCCTCCTGACACAGGCCAGTGCTCTATTCACTGTGCCACCTAGTTATCCCAATTGATTTTATTTCTATGACCCTTAGTTTGGTCACAAACACACACACATACACACACACTCACACATACATAATGTGAAGGGTATACATTATTGCAATGAAAAGACTTAATAAACCTTAAAATACTATAACAATGAGAGATGTTATTGCTACACACTAGAAAAGATTAATATAAAAGATAATGTATATATTCCCAGGAATTAAAAAAATACAAATTGTTTAATTGCAGCCCCTTTGAACCTGTTCTTTCAAAAACATCCACTTAGGGAGAAAGGTTAAGAAATGGAAAGCCCCTGGGGTGGCCAGGTAGCACAGCGAGTAAGAGCACCGGCTCCAGAGTTAGGATGACCTAGGGATCGAATCTGGGCTCAGACACTTAGCACCCACCCAGAAACACCTGGCCATGTAACCTTGAGCAAGTTACTTAACCCCTATTGCTTTAAAAAAATAAAAAAATTAAATTTAAAAAAAAGAAATGGAAAGCCCCTTACAAGTCATCAATTCCAACCACTTTATTTTATAGATAAGGAAAATGGGTCCCAGAGAAGTTAAATGAAGTGCCAGATTCATATTTTTAGCAAAGTTCTGAGGGAGGATTTGAATGAATGAATGAAAAATCATGTATTAAGATATTAATATACAGATTGTCCTAAAATTCTAATTGAACTTTCAAGCTTTAATGACTTCAAAATATAAGGACTTTAACTTGCAAAAATAGCATTTAAAAGATTCATTATTTCTAACCTTTACACTCATTCATTTTTGTGAGTTTTGAATAACAAAATTTTAACAAGAGATTTCATCCTGTCATTATTCATTAGGCGCATAAAACAGTTACTTAATGATACTTTCTCAGAATGGTGGCTTTGAAGAGGTTATTTTCTTGTTTGGTTATCTGATCTATCTCCATTAGACCTTTTCTTATGGGGTTTCATGAAAACTGTTATATATGCATCAAAACTCTCTTCTGTGAGTTATATCAAAATTAGAGTTATAATTAAATTCTTTAATTTAATGGGCAGCACCTAATGATTTTTATTAAAATCAAAGTTAGCACAAGAAAGTAATTATTTGAATTGTAGTAAGAAACTTTTTTTTTCAAAATAATAAAAACCTTTTTTGATGTAAATGTATAGCAATTTTTCTTCTGAAGAAATTAAAACTGAAAACTGCACCAAGATTCTTGTGACATACTTCATGCAAATCAATATTCTAAGATCTGGAGTTCCAAGTAAAATGCTATCAAAATCCCTCATCCTAAGAAGCTCATATTCTAATATGTGAAGAAAAGGTTTTGATTACATGTCATGTGAGATAGTCCAGTGTTCATTAGAATACAACAGGAAAACAGATCTTCTAGATTCCAAGGCCAGCACATTATGTGCTACACCATGCTGCCTTTCTGGTGAAAGATTTCTTTTGATGAATTCCCAAGCTCTGGTGGTTCTATTTTTACTAAGGTACATATTTTCATAAAATCTTCAGAACTAGCAATCAGTAATTAATTCTAACTCTGTCCCTGAATGTAATAATCGTTAAAAGTTCCTATAGTTAGGATTAATAAAGTCTTTAGGGGAAAGGCAGATATTTATATGACCTATGACTCATTAGCAAAGAATGCTGTGCATAAAGAGTGCTTATATATGTTTGTCAAATTAATGAAGTTAATTAATGATTTCTTTTAGAATCCCTCACCTATAGCTGTTAATTTTGAAAGCATCACAATTATAGACACTAAACAAGCTTGCGAAGTAAAGTTCTAACAACAATCATGCAATTCTAATATATAATGGAGATAGAATAAGATATGTTTTGATGGAAGAATTTCAGTCTTCTGTTTTTCTTTAAAGGAAGTGTGACAACCTATTACAGAGAATATAGCCAGTGTCAGCAGTTGGTATTCATAATACAAAGTCAGTAGGAATTCATTTGTTCAATGATAAAAGGAAGAGTTCCTAGATTTTACTGTAATTTTTCTGGCTATTTTGACATGCTAATTCTCAAAATTTCAAGCCTTTATCTCTGGCCAGAATTTTTCTTTTCATAGAAATCTAAGCTATCTCATTGAAATAACTAGATTGCACACTGAGTAGAGCACTGGGTCTGGAGTCAGGAAGACCTAAATTCAGTTTAGGCCATAGACAGTAATTGTATGACCCTAGGCAAGTCACTTAAAAGCTGCTGCTTCCATTTCCTCAATTGTAAAATGGAGATAATAACAGCATCCACTATGCAGGTTTTTTGTGAGGAGCAAGTAAGATATTATTTGTAGATTGTATTTAGCACAGTGCAGGGTACAAAGTAAGTGCTACATAAATATTTATTCCATTTTTTTCTTTTGTGATGCATATGGAATAAACATTGTGGGGGGGGGGGTGGCTAGGTGGCACAGTGAATAGAGCACAGGCCCTGGAGTCAGGAGGACCTAAGTTCAAATCCAGCCTCAGACACTTAACCCAAAAACTAGCCGTGTGACCTTGGGCGAGTCACTAAATCCCAATTGCCTTCCAAAAAACAAACAAAAAAAAATAATACAATGTGTGTGGGAATTAAATTTAAAAATGACATTTTTCAGAATGACATTAGTTCATTCATTCAACACATATCTCTTAAAGACATACCATGGTTCTAAGTACTAGAAGAGTTTCAATAAGGCCCTCTATTGTCCCAGAGCATACAATTTAGTCTAGAGATAAGACACTAACAGAAGTCACTATAATGTCAGAGAATCCTTCAACCCAGAGGTCTTAAGATCCTCCTGGAAAATGTAATTTCTTCCACTTTGGTCAGTTTGACTGTAGGTCAATTAAACAAGGGGAAAGATAAAAGATAAAAAGTAATTAATATCAATTGATGGGCAGTTTTCTGGCACCAAGTAATTCCACAGAATAAAAGGGGAGTTATAGATATTAAAAATATAATGATCCACACAGTCTTTGAGTCAAATTATAGCCTACATGGAATTTATCAGATAAGGCTGCTCAGCCATTTCCTTATGCTGGAAATTGAGTAACAGAACTAGAATATCAGGCAACTTGGGGAAGTGTGTCTTAACCTTAGGGTTTCTGGAGTTGTGAAGCATCTGTTTCTTCCAGTGGGGATGTTTTTAGTGAAACCCATCAAAATATTTTTGTGTGGTAAAAGGTCTCTATTTAAATCACTTTAGAGTATACTAGTGGGGTCGCATGTTTCTAAAATAGGGGAGGCTTCTTTCAAAAGAGCATCAGGGAGCTCATCCTGTTGTTGAATAAAATCCAGACGGAGCATCTGTTTCTATTTACACATACCTGTAGTTCCTTTGCTTTGCCAACTTACATTACTTTTTTCCCCTTAGGAATGTTTTTTTTTTTCCCAAATTCATAGGTTTTATGCATTTCTTCCACAATTACACACAATAATATGCAAATTATTATAAATTGTCACACCAAAGTGCTATGTTATTGCTGAATGGGAAAATCATAATTGACCTTGAAAATCAGGGAAGGATTTTAAGTTGGGCTTTTATCCTACTCCATTTCAGCTGCTTGTGGGAGTTTGGGGATTTCGAAATTTAGAAAGTTCCACAAAGAGGTGTATCAGCTGGTAACTATTCAGTCCAAAAGGTATTTATTTGACGAATTTAAATTCACAAACAGGAAAGTGTTCAATCTAACAAAAAGGGATACGGGAGTAAAAGAGAATAAGGATGTGGATCCTAGTAACCATAGAATCAAGGATGCAGACACATATTTAGAGGCAGAATGGATCTGCAATTTGTCCAGCAGAGTAGAAACTCAATATTGAGTGAGATGAAATGAGGTGATGGCAAAAGAAGGGGAGCAGTAATCTATCTGGAACCTCTGGGTCCAGGGTCAAATTAGAACAGGCTCTCATTATTACTCTTGATGCAATATAACTGTGTCTGGATTACATTCTACCAACAGAACTATTGCTCAACATGGATGATTGGCCAGGTGTTTTATAATTAAGGACAGAGTTTCCGATCAGCACATCTGATTGGTTTATAATCTCTAATGTCATAGGCAAGAAGAGTCCTGTTAGTGAGGGTGGCTAGGAATTTATAATGTGAAAGATTCCACTTATAGGGAACTAAATAAGGAGGGGGATTTATCAGACAAGGTAACTAGACAAGGTGTATGTGACTATAGCAGAGACAATGTATAACAACAAGGGCTAGGCCCAAAGAATCAAAGAGGGAATAAAATGAAATGATGTTGGAAAATAGAGTGCAATCTCACTATAAATGGCCTTGAATGTCAGGTAAAATAATCTCGTTTGAAATTTGCTTATAGAATCATAGAATTACAGCTGGAAGAGACCTTAGAGACCATGTAATCCCAACCCTTGATTTGGAAGATCAGTAAGTTGAGGTCCAGGGACTTGACTAAGTTAAGTAGCTTGATTAAGGTAACAATGCATAGATGGTAGAACAGAAGCAACTAGGTGTCACAGTGGTTAGACCACTGTCCCTTTAGTCAGGAAGACCTGAGTTCAAATCTAGCTTTAAACAATTGATTCCTCAGTGACAGAGGGCAAAGATTTTTATGATGATTAGCAGGATGACAGAGCAAAATCATAAGCAACATGGGTATCTTCTACTGATTGTCCAGAAAGAAAAAACAAATAAATAAATAGAAACTTCTTACATTAATTTCAAATTATGACCGCTTGGGCCTCCCCTTCTGAAACTGGTTAGCCATCAATAATGCATGTGATTTGGGTCACAAGACAAAAGGAAAACAATCCCAAATGGTAGATATTTTAAGGAGGAGGTGAGGTAATTGTCATCTTAGCTTCTCCCCAGGAAGACATCCTTTGGAAAAGAGATTAGTTCTTACCTGAAAGTAGTGATGAGTTTAGTCTGCCGCAGGTTTTATTGAAGCAACTGATGTTATTGTTGGTTTGTCCTTCATTTTTGAAGTAGACAATGGCATCAGGGAAATGATGATACGAATTGCCGTTGACTTTGATTTATGCAAGGGAGGGCATGCAAGGTCACCAGCCTCACTTTCTCCTCCAGAGCCATCTGGGTCCAGTGACCAGGTATTCATCAGGGTGACAGGAGATGCCCCAGGATGTTATGGGAGACCCTGGTCCTTTTAGGCTAATGATTTTTCAGATTCTCACTTTGAGTGAGATAATACCCATTCAGAGAATAGGTTTCTTTTAAGAAGTGAGTCAAGGGATGGCACCTTTAATTAGAAAGAAACAAAAGAAAAAAAACTAGTGTGGTGGGTGAAGTTACAAAAAGAGGAGATACATTTCACTCTGAAACTCAAGGATTCGACCACAATAGGTTCCTGCCCAAGTACTTCTTAATGGCTCTGTTTTGGGCCCTCCCGGCTTAGAGTAAACAAAAATAGTAACCGTTTCTCTTTTGACCAGCAAACCTGAGGGTCTTCCCTTCCCGTTTGATTTTTGTTTTAAATTAAAGGGGCCATCCTTTGACTCACTTCTTCAAGAGGCCTATTCACTGAATTTACCTCACTCAAACTTACCTCACTGTGGTAACTTACCTCTGTGAACTTACCTTACTCAAACAGAGAATCTGAAAAAGCCTTAGCCTAAAAAGTTCCAGGATCTCCCACTGCATCCTGGGCCATCTTCAGTCATCCTGATGAATATCTGGTCACTGGACCCAGATGCCTCTGGAGGTGAAAGTGAGGCTGGTGACCTTGCACAGCCCTCCCTCCCTCAAATCCAAGTCAATTACAAGTCATGTCATTATTTCCCTGATGTCATGGTCTTCTTTGAAAGCTAAGGACAAACACAATAACAACAAGACTGTAGGTACAGTTATAAGATAAGAATTGTGATGCAAGTGACCTGAGATTACTTGACTAAAACTTTCAGTGAACTGAACACTAAATGTAGCTTAAGTATTAAAAAAAAGAAATAAATTAAGAATCACTTATCAATTTCACTACACTTGCTAGTTGTATGACCCTGGGCAAGTCACTTAACTTTTGTCTGTCCCAGTTTTATTATCAGTAAAATGTGAATAATCATAGTATCCTTCAAAGATTGTTATGAGGATCAAATGAGATATTCATAATCCACTTAGCATACTGCTTGACACATAATGTGTATAGATTCTATTATTTTTAAAATTGACATCAGTATTATCATTTAAATTGCTAAATCTCAGGTTAAGAAAGATTATGCTAGCAGTGGTGTGAAGAATGGAATGCAGGAGGGCAAGATGGTGAAAAGTGTAGGAGTCTATTGAAAAAATCCCTGTTAGTGATAATGAATTCCTGGTAACAAAAGAAGAAGAGAGGATGGATGTAATAGATATCTTGGAGGTAGAATTAAGAAGACATGGAGATTGATTGGATACTTGAAGTAAGGACAATTGAAAAGTCAAAGAGAACAATGGAAAGAATTGTGGTGACAGAGAGAAACACTGAAGTTAAGAGAATTATGTTTAGAGAGAAAAATAATGAAGTCAGTTTTGGAAATATGTATCAAATTATATAAATGAATTAGTCCAGAGCTATCACCAAAGACAATGTAGGATATTTTCCCTCTAGCTACAGTACTTTTCATTTCATTATGTACAAGAGAGATTTGGAAAAGATTTTATAATATGCTAAATCATTCATAGAATAAGATTTTAGCATGCAGACTGCTGGCAGATTTTGAATAAATGATTTGATTGCATGTTGGAATATTAATCATTTCATATTGACTAATTCTACTTGATTGCACTATGAAGAATTTTTTTTTAGTTCCCAGAATACTGTCATATAAATAAGACATTTACAGTAAAAGATTCTACTTTTTTAATACATTTCACATGAGTATATTTTAAATATAAAAGAAAAATGAAAGTTTCCTTAATGATTGGACATTATAAAGAAATAGCTTTCAAGGGTTTTCATAGCCAAAATGACTAGTTAGATTAATAATTTTATACTTATACATTAAAATTGATCATCCATAGTTAACTCATGCCACAAGTAACTATATCCTCCTTCAAAAAATAGAGCTTTATAGAAGTGAAATGCCAAGACAGAATTATGCCATAATTAATTTTCTAAAATATCAAAGAAGCCTAATAAATGCCTAGGTTATATTTTCCCATTTTCACCATAAATATTGTATATTTATAATATATATATTTATATATATATATAAAAATGAAGGCACTAATCTGTTAAATTAAATTGCTTAAAATCTAATTCAATTTGTGCTGAAATTTATGAAGGTCATAGAAGTTACCAAAACTTTTTATGTGTAGGGAGCAGAAGGATGTGAGTGATATTGTAGTAGCAAAAATCAAGAAGACATGGTAAATTATTGGATAGTGGGAAGGGGAGTGAGAGAAGAATTACGTATGACTGCTAGATTGTGAACTTGGTGTCAGAATAGAAGGAACTCAAAAGAAAAAAATGGTTGGGGTGGAACTTGCAGTTGATAAGCCAAATGAAGCAGACCACCATGAAAATCATTAGATTGCCCAACAGCTTCTGTTATACAGAATGAGTAAGAGAAATTCTGGGGAAAAGAATCTGAGAATTACATCTAAATTGGGTCATCTGGTGGTTTGGTAGTTGGTCACTTCAATGTAAAGTTGAACATAGAGGATAATGGTAAAAAAAAATATGCCCTAGTATATAGTTTGGGATTAAGAAATAGTAGGAACAAAGACTTATAAACTAAAAATCCTAATATTCAGTTAATAATAGTTTCTACAGTGCAGGTTTGTTATGAGGATCAATAATAATATTTATAAAGCAATTTTAAAACCTTAAATAATGTTATGTGTTACTGATGATGATGATTCATGTATTTATAAATTATATACTATGCAATTAAACTAATATATTGTAAATATTATGAAACATACAAAATAGAAAAAAATTAGATAAAGATTAATATTTTATTTTTTATCTATTAATGCTAAAATTATATTTTCTCTATGGAAGTATTAATTACTAAAGATTTTATTTGTAATGAAAATTAAGTGACAGTATTGGGATTGAATATATTTTATTTTTAAAAATATGTATTTGGGAACAGAATAGACTTTTAAGGAGGTGTGCAAGGAAGAACTTTTAAAGTGAAAAAGCAACCAGGATGAGTAAGCAATGCTTGAACTTTGCTCCCACCTGAACTGCTTCAAAGAGCAAAGGACACACACATTTATATGTATGTGTAGGCATGTACACACATATATATATATACACATATCCATGTGTGTTTGCATGTGTGTATGTGCATATGTGTTTGTTTTGTGCATATATGTATATGTGTATACAGCTTTGTACAAAAATCCATCTTACTATACATATTACACACACAGGACAGACACAGACAGACAGACACATATATGGGGGGAAGGGGAGAGAGAGAGTTAGTTTTGTGTAGAAATTCATCTTACCCAAAGGGGAAAAAGGTAGTGAAGTGCAGGGGATAAGATGGGGGGAGGATAATAAGAAAGAGGGCAGATTAATGGAGTCAGGCATAAGTAAAACTGGTTTATGAGGAGGTGCAGAGTAAAATGAGGGAGAAAAATAAATGGAAGAAAATAGGATGGCGGGAAATATGCAGTTAGCAATAATAACTGGAAATATGATTAGGATGAATTCATGCATAAAACAGAATTAGATAGTATAATGGAGTAGAAATCCAGTAATTTGTCTAGAAGAAATGAGGATGAAACAGAAAGACCCACAAAGAGTTAAAGTAAGGGTCTGGAAGAAAATCTATTAGGCTTTGGCTGAAAAATAAAAGGCAGAAGTAGTAATATGATCTCAGTGAAAGTAAAAGCAAAAAATAGACTTAATTAGGAAAAGTGTGTCTTGCTAAAGGGACCCATATAGATAGAAGCAATATCAGTTCTAAATATATGTGCAACAAATGGCATGCAAGCTAACTTTTGGAAGGGTAAGTTACAGAAAGACATAATAAAACTCTATTAAGGGAGGACCTTGAATTTCCCTTCTCAAAGCCAGATAAATCTAACCATAAGGAAGGAAGGAGATGAATGGAATTTTACAAAAAAGTAAATATGATAGACTATTTGGGGGAAAAAATGAAGAGTAATGAAACTTTTTCTCAACTTTTCCTCAGCTGGATATGGTACCTTAGCAAAAATTAACTATGAATTAGGGGATTAAAATATTATAAATGCATAAAAAAGCAGAAATATTAAATACACCTTTTTCAGACCATAATGCAAAATGCTTTACATTCAGTAAATGGCTAAAGAAGCATATTTTTTTAAATGAGACTAATGTAAATCTAAAGCGTGATTGAATCAGAGAATAAATCATTTATAAGTAAATAATTAATTTAATTAATAAGACTGATAAAGAGACTACCTACTAAAACTTGTGGGATGCAGCCAAAATAGTTCTTTTATAAAATTTTATATTTTTAAATGCATAGATAAACAAAAGAGAAAAAGAACAGACTAGTGAATTAAGAATGTAACTTGGGAAAAAAAAAACAGCAACCTAGAAACAGAAAAAAAAATGAGCTCAAAATTGAAATCTGGAAAATCAAAGAAGAATTTCATAATATTAAAATTAAAAGTTGCATTAAATTATTAAATCAAACCAGAAACTGGTTTTGTGGAGGGGAATAAATTAAAATAAATAAATTATCGATTAATTTGATTGAAAAAAGAAAGAAAACCAAATTACTAGTATGAAAAATGAAATGAGTGTATATACCACCAATAAAGATGCAATTAAAGCAATCATTAGAAGCATTTTTGCCTAATTATATAGCAGTAAAACAATAAAATTGAAATGAATGAGTATTAACAAAAATATAAACTGTCCAGATTAACAGAAGAGAAATTCTTAGAAAAAGAAATTGATGAGTTTTCTAAGAAAAATTTCAGGACCAAATGGATTTATAAGTAAATAATAATGAAAGGGGGGGGAAAGGGAAGGAGGGAGAGACAGAAGGAAGGAAGGAAGGAAGGAAGGAAGGAAGGAAGGAAGGAAGGAAGGAAGGAAGGAAGGAAGGAAGGAAGGAAGGAAGGAAGGAAGGAAAGGAGGAAGGAAGGGAGGAATCTGTAGGTCAATTTCCGTAATTAATGTTGATACAAAAATGCTAAATAAAATACTAGAAAGGAGATTACAGCATATATCACAAAACACTATAATCATATGGTATATATGTCAGCAATGGTTCAGTAATTGTAAATTATAGACTTTGGAAAACTAAATAAAATTATAACAATAAAAAAGTGAGAATCATATAATTATGTGAATTGATGCAGAAAAGTCTTTTAACAAAATACACATCCCATTCCTCTTAAAACACTAGAAAGCAGAGCAATAAATGTTTATTCTTTTCTTAAAATTATGAGAATTATCTATCTAAAACCAAGAGCAGCAGTATTTTTAATGGGACTGAAATAAAAGCTTTCCCAGCAAGATCTGGGTTGTAGCAAGGATGTCTATTATCACCACTCTTGTGTATTGGAAATTCTAGTTATAACAATAAAGCAAGAAAATGGAAGTGAAAGAACAAAACATTAGTAATGAGAATTGATTAAAATGATAGAAAATGAATATGAAAAATTCTACAAGAGATATGGAAAGATAGGAGTAGTGTTAATGCAGTCTTTGGTGAAGTTGTGAATGAGTCCATCCTTTTGGAGAACAATTGATACAATGCCTAACAGGCTATAAATTGTTCATACTCATTGACAACCAAATATCATTACTAGGTCTATATTCTAAAAAGTTTAAAGAAAAGGAAAAAGACCTATATGTACAAAAACATTTATAGGGGCAGCTAGGTGGCACAGTGAATAGAGCACCAGCCCTGGAGTCAGGAGGACCTGAGTTCAAATCCAGCCTCAGACACTTAACACACACACACGCACACAGACACACACACACAAAACTAGCTGTGTGATCTTGGCCAAGTCACTTAACCACAATTGCCCTCCTAAAAAGCAAAAAACAAAACAAAACATGATACTTCTTTTTGTGGTGACAAAGAATTAGAAACTGAGAAGATGCTCATCAATTGAGGTATGATTAAACAAGTTGTTTATGTGATCATGATAGAATATTATTGTGCTATAAGAAATGACATGGAAGATGGTTTCAGAAAAATCTGGGAAATCTTAAATAAAGAAGTGAGCAGAACCAGAAACACATTGAACATAGTAAGAGCAGTACATTAACAAGGATAATCTGTCAAAGACTTAACAAATCTATAGACAATTATCCAAGATAATTTCAAAGGATCCCCTCCAGAGAGTAACCTGATGAACTCTGACTAAATATTGAAGTAGATACTTTTTTGCTTAATCTTTCCTTTTTTCCCCTGAGTATGGTTAATATGAAAATATATTTTGGTTCATTCCACAGGTATACATGATATAAAATTAGTTTTCAATAGATACAGGATGGAGTAGAGGGAGGAAGATAATTTGGAACTCAAAATGTAAAAAAAAAAAAGAATGCTAAAAATAAAGGAATGAATGAATAAAGAATATTCATTTAGTCTGACTCTCTTATGAATGTAGATTCTTTGTTTAATTGGTTGATCTTGTCTTCAAATTCTTTTGGTTTCCATGGAGACTTGCATACTCCCAAGCAAGGAGGTAGAGGTAGAAACTACAAGTTACTGTAAAGTGAAAAGAATGCCATTTTGAGATGCATCTAATTTGATAACTTTTGTAAATATAGAACTTAAATTTCTCCCAGTATGCCCTTTCCTACCTCCCTACTTTCAGAAAGCCATCATGTATAAGAGGGATTTTTTTTTGTAGTTTATTTTTTAATTTTTTTTAGTGGGATTCTTTTATTTACAAAAGAGGAATCAGAGGGGGAAAATATCAGCAAAACTAATTAACATATCTTGTGTATGTGTACATATGTCCATCTATAGCTATCTATATACCCACACATACCTCATATACTTTATAATATCATGGCCTAGCATTGAGTACTCTGTGAGGAAGAGAGAGAAAAAAAAAGAGGGGAAAAGAGAGAAGGATAAAGAAAAAGAAGAGAGAAGGAAAAATATGGAGTGAAACAGAGCAAATAAGAAGGAGGAAGAGACAGACAGAGACAGGAAAAAAGGGAGAATGACAGAGAAAACAAGTCACTACTGTTCTCCATGTCTCTCAGCTGAGTTTTCTAGGCATAGGAAAACTGCAGACACTGAAATGTTAGAAGTACAGATAGACCTGGCACAACCTAGCCAGAGGAGAAGACAGAATATGTTAAAATGTTAAAACATCTGGACAGAAATTGAAGTTATTTGCAAGAGAAATTCCAAGGGGCTATCCCCAGGATAAAATGACTTCTGACCTTGAGTGGGCTGAGGAACCAATTCACTTATGGTGCTGTGATACAGTGCATTCCATACTGTTTTATTCTCTTATCGGAGGGTTGGTGGGGGAATGATGAATGATAATTATCTTCTGATAGTGGCTTCTGGGAGCATTTCTTCTCCTTGGAAAAAAGGTGTGCACTCAGACATTAACTGGGAAATAATTGCTGCTGAGCATTTAGATGGCTGACCTTTTACTTGCGTACATTGTTTGACATTTTATTGCTATGTCCTTTTATTTATTTATTGAAGGAAAGGTATTCCAGATAGTGAGGTGATAGTGTTCTTTTTGGATAAATTAAAATATTGAGAATCTTTACAGGTAATGAAGCATGAACTGTATTTTTGGAGGTTTTCCAAAAGGTATAGAGAAGAAAAAGACAGCAAGCCAATCTCATGATAAAAAATATGGAATAATGGATGCAAATGATTATTTAACATTTTAAAGTTAGATTAGGCCTAAAACTCAGGCCAACTTAGATGGGAAAGCAGGTGCTTGCTATGATTAGGAAGACTTCATAACTCCTGCAGTTTTCAGAAGCAGTACTTTACCCATGTGGAGGACTTAACCAATTTCCATGCTTCATGTTTAGGGAGGTACTAAGTCGGCCATGAAGACAGGTAACTTCCTAACAGACATACTGAGTATGTTCTATAATACTATTGACGAAGTATGTGGTTCACCACCCTCATTTCACATATGTTGAGATGATGTACCGCATGAAAGGAAAATTGCTTCCTAAACCTTAACATAAGTCAAACTAGACTGAGGTATGTGTGTTTTTTGGTTAAGGTTGAGATAACAGTAGCAAGGGCAACTATGATAAGAGTAGCTTTATATAGATCTTCTTTTAAAGCACTTACATAAGCTTTGCAAAGAACTTAATACTAAGGGGCGGCTAGGTGACGCAGTGAGTAGAGTTCAAATCCAGCCTCAGACACGTAACACACACACACACACACACACACACACACACAAACTAGCCACGTGGCCTTGGGCAAGTCACTTAATCCCAACTGCCCTCCAAAAAGCAAAAAAAAAAAAAAAGAACTTAATAAGATATATTGGCACATTTGGTCATTTCATTCAAACTTACAGTCCTTGCATGTGATTATCTACTGTGGTTTTAGGACCTTTGTTATAACATGTAACTTATCACTAAGTAAATATGGAATACTATGAACAAAACAATTTTCTTACATTATAAGCCTTTATAAGTAGTTTAAGAAGCATCCCTAAAGGAATTCTCAAAATTCAAGGAAGAAGTAAGAAATGTTTAACTGGCTCTGCAAAAAGATATAATACACTTTAAAATTTAATCTATATTATATATACAATTTGACGCAATGTATATTATATATTACTTATTTCATTTTATACAATCAATTAATCAAGTTCTGACATAGTATGTGATATTTTCTGAGGTTTACAGCCTCACCCTGAATATTTAACAACTGCCTCTCTCCAGACTTTTTCAGCTGCCTCCAACACACTCCTGTAAGTGTTTATGGTATGCCAAGTTACGTTTTGATGTTAGATGTACAAAGAAGGGACTTTTAATGAATGAGAGGCATACCTGTGAATTAGTGCCAAAGAAATGTTGAAAAAGTATATAGAAGTTAACCTCATAGGTAAAGGATAATGCAGATTGGGGGACGAAGAATATCTTCCTACTGAAAACTACTTAAGTCAAGTCATGAAGAAAGCAAGGGATTTTAAGAGAAAGAGGGAGAGCATTCCAGGTATGGAGGTGGGGACAGCAAGCAATATGAATTCACAAATAGTAAGCAAGGATACAACTGTTTATAGGCAGAGTTGGCATTGTCACAGTACATACAAATCATCTGAAAAATGACTGAATTTATATATATTAAGGTACATCCATGTTGTTTTATTTAGAGAGTCTGAGGAATTACACATTTTTGTTATGGAGGAGGGATACAAAAGCAAAAAGATAAAAGGAAAAAAAATGGAAAATTTTGTAGTAAATGTTTTGAATTTGCCTGACTAGATTTATTTCCCTTTGCTTAGGTTCAGGAACAGTAATTAGGGCTAAATGAGGTAACTAATGCTAGTATTTCACAGTTAGTTGGACATAGCTTTTTAATCCAAGTTCATTAGAGAGCTGGAAACAATGCAAAATCAGAGCAATTTCTCTGGGCATGTGTCCCCTTACTGGAATGCTGCCGTTCCCAGAAAGCTTTTGTACTAAATGACAGTAGGATGTCAGTAGATGTGTAAAATGGAGAGGTGAATTGCATAGGTGTGTCATATAGGCCAGCTTTTTTGTTACATGTTATGGTTTGTGCATTATTCCTTCCATTATTGCTAAAAATCACCTGGTCCTGATTTGTCATCTTTAAGGTCCCCTGTACAACAAACAGAGAAGCTGTTATACTGCGGGGAATATTGATCAGATCTAGTTAACGGTTAGTGACTGTATACCAGTGCAACCAAGTGGACAGATTAGTCTATTCCCTGACAAAGAAAGCATGAGTCAAGAAGTGATCAATCCACCAATCTTCAGTGACAGAAGATACATAAAACATTATTGATCTCTGGAGTTGTTTTAAATCATGTTCTCACACAGTTTTGGGAAAATTTATTATACAGAACCATCTTGGTTGCTCTCTAAGATGCTCTGAAAATAATATTTGGAAGGTTTTTTTTTTTACTTTTATACTTTTTATACTTTTATTCTATTGGGGTTTATAGCCTGCTTTTTTTTCTTATATTACAACATAAAATTACATACCTAAAAAGCAAGAACTAATTAATACCCTAAGTAAAGAAGGTCTAGGTAGTTTTGAAATGCAAAAAGGTATTTATCTGTGTAAACATATGAATACACACATGCATGTATATGTAATACTGACATGTATTTACATACAATTATTGTTGTTCTGGCATTTTATAAGTAGAATTGTATTTAGGATGCTGACCAAGCCTCAAAGTCAAGAAGACTTGCTTCAAATCTTGCCTTTGACATATATTAGATGCATAACCTTAGGCATATTACTTAATTACTCAGTGCTCCAGAAAATACTCTAAGAATGTTTTGAAGAAAGTACCAATATGCATTGGGACAGGGAATTTCCTCAAACAATGTAATCACAGTTACAATTACTATATTTAGATGGAATTATAGATATTGTTATCATCAATATGATGTTTTTATTGTGTACTTATAATGCAATTTTAATTATTTAAGTCTTTGATAATAACTGCCAAATGTGTGTGGTGGGGGTTGCGGCAGAGGGAATTCTCTTACCTAGCTATAAAATAATACATGTTAGGGGCCTCCATCAGAAATCTCCCACCATAGAGAAGGGCTGAGTCCTGGTTCTAAAGGGAAGGGATCTGTGCACTTTTAGGGAACTTGGGCTTGCTGCAGGTAACAAAGATTCAGTTTTCTGGACCTAAGAGAAAGAAACTGAATTTGGTCGGCGACCAGAGGGGTGCTTCCTATCCTCACAGCCTTCAGTTCTACCTACAACCTCCTTCTGAAAACATATCTTTGACAGAGTTTGAAAGTCTGGCTATTGAAAGACTTAAACTGCTCAAAATAGTTGAAATTCTTGGTGTGAGCTACTTGAAAGGGTCTGAACAATACCAGAGTAAGCTGGAGAATGAGATTCAAAAACTCAAATTTTCCTACAGAGAAAGTTTAGATGATGAATTTGAAGCATGAAGAAGGGATCGCATATTTCATTTTATCTTGCGTCTTGCTTATTGTCAGTCAGAGGATCTCAGACGCTGGTTCATCCAACAAGAAATGGACCTGTTTCAATTTCGATTCAGCATTCTGCCTCCTGACAAGGTCCAGGGTTTCTTAAAGGACAGCAATCTGCAGTTTGAAACTATTAGTAAAGAAGAAAAGGAGCTTTACTCTCAGGATATTCTTGATTCATCTCCATTGTTAAATGGAAACAAGTATGAATTAGATGCCGTTTATAAAGTTCCTTTTGCTGATACTTTGGATTTATTCCGAGGAAGAAAAGTCTATTTGGAGCATGGCTTTGTGTTTGTGCCACATCCGGATGACGTGTCAATCATCTTGAATGGCTTTAGAGCCAAGTTGTCCAAACTTTGGCATTAACAGCAAGGTCACTGCCGTCTGTGCAATCTGATGAGTCAGTCATTCCTATGTTGGTGAAGATTACAATGCACAAGGAAATATGGGAAAAATTTCACTGGATCAACTTGATTCTCTTGCAGTGAAATCATTCCCACTTTGTATGCGTCAGTTGCATAAAGCTTTGCAAGAACATCATCATCTTCATCATGGTGGCCGAATGCAATATGGTCTTTTCCTGAAGGGAATTGGCTTAACACTGGAGCAAGCTTTGCAGTTCTGGAAGCTAGAATTTATCAAAGGAAAAGTGGATACGTACAAGTTTGACAAAGGCTATGCTTAACAACATCGGTCATAGCTATGGTAAGGAAGGCAAGAGAACAGACTATACACCATTCAGCTGCATGAAGATTATACGAACCAATCCACTGAGGCAAGGGGATTATCACAGGTGCCCATTCCGCCACAGTGATCCTGAGCTGTTGAAACAGAGGCTCCAGTTATTCAAGATTCTAGAACCGGGATAAACCAGATTTTGGATTATGTAAAAGGCACTCACTACCAGTTGGCCTGCCAGAAGTTCTTCGATCTAACACATAATGTTGAAGATGGTATGTTTTCTTTGAATCTTCCTAATCAGTATGTTTTGGAGAGCCAGAAGCTTCTCAGTGGTGGCTGAGAAGTCAAGAAGGAGTCTAGCCAGCGAGAAGTTTCTTAGGCCAAGCAGAGTGTCCAGAAAACTGCTAATTCAACATCTTCTCTCCCAGCATCTTTAGATTCTATACTGGAAATGGAAATGGAAGGGTTGGAGGGTTACTTCAGTGAATAACACTTGACTGTCTCCCTTCTTCCTCAGCTTTCAGTTCTTCTTTCCAGGTTTTAGCAGGTTTTTCTAGGTTTTACCCTTCCTAACCTAATTAGTAACAGGAGAGAGTCATTGTCCAGGATGGATATAGTTATTTCATTCATATTATAACTTGAAAGTATTATCTTTTGATTCCTCTTAGTTTAACCAATTGCTTTGCCATTCCTTTTTCTCTCTACCATCCTAATAAAAAATACTGAAATGGAAAAAAAAATAATACATGTTAGGAAAGCAGCAATAAAACTATGTCTGGGAAGATTCTGTGTAAGAAATGAACTTTCATTTGGTAGCTATGGGATGGAATAAATTGAGGACTGATGAACAAATGATGAAGGAAACAGAAAAAAACAAAACAAAACAACATCTTGGGCACTTCAGATGCTTCAAACCCAAAGTGATTTTAAAGCCTTATTTTCCATTTGACAGGACACCTGAACCTCACACCTGATTGGACTTGATGAGGCCTTCTATTTCTTTCTACAAGCAAAAGCCAGACTTAATTGGGAAGAAAAGTCAATCCGCACATTAAAAGATTCTTCTTTGACCCTTTCCTTCTTCACCCACTCCTTTCCTAGCTATTGCCAGCATTTCCCCCTTCCTTTTCTCTCTATCTGGCAATGATACATCAGTGCCAGTGAGAGCACTTGAAATGTCAACTTCTCACATTCCATAAGAGCTGCAATAGATCATCTAATTAAATGGGTACCTTCTGTGTTAAGGGCAGCATGCTGCATGGTGCTGAACTTAAATCAGCCTCTAATAAGAGACCATGTACTGTATCTAAAGTGGTCTCATTTGAAATGAGATCTGAATGATAGCCATGCTTTCCAAAATAACAATGGATTAAATTATTTAGTATCCACACATAGAGATAAAAAGAAAACAGGAAAAAGTTTGCTGCATATGATTATAGCAACTTATCTTTAAGCTCCAAATTCTCTGTCTTCTTCCCCAATCCCTTCATTGAAAAAGTAAGCAATTATATATATATATATATATATATATATATATATATATATATATATAT
>NW_027185655.1:46515723-46542451 GCF_028583685.1 Petaurus breviceps papuanus
TATATATATATATATATATATATATATATATATATATATATATATATTACTCGTATCTAGTCATTCAAAACATTTCCATAATAGTAATTATAAGAGAAAATAGACAAAAAAAAAAAACCTCCAAAGGAAAAAAAAAAGGTATGCTTCAAACATTAGTCAAAAGTAATCAATTCTTTCTCTTGGGATATATAGCATTTTTCATCATAAGTCCTTAAGAGGTATCTTGGATCATTGCATTACTAAAAACAGCTAAGTCAGCCACAACTGATCATTTCACAATATTGCTATTACTTTGTACACATTACATTTCACTTTGCATCAGCTCATGTAAATCTTTCCAGGTTTTTTCTGAGAGTATCCTACTCGTCATTTCTAATAGCAAAATAGTATTCTATCATCATCACATAATACAATTTATTCAGTCACTTCCCAATTATTGGTCATCCCCTCAATTTCCAAATCTTTGTCCCCAGAGAGAGATGCTATAAGTATTTGTGTACATATAGGTCCTTTTCTTTTTTTTAATCTCTTTTGGAATACAGATTTAGTAGCAGAATTGCTAGGTCTAAGGGTATAAATGGTTTTATAGCCTTAGGGCATAGTTACAAATTCCTCTATAGAAGGGTTGAATCAGTTCAAAACTCCACAAACAATGCATTAATGTCTCATATTTTTCCCATATCCCCTCCAACATTTGTCATTTACCTTTTCTTTCTTATAAGTATGAGGTAGCACTTCAGAATTGTTTTACTTTGAATTTCTCCAACCAGTAGTGAGTTAGAATATTTGTTCTATGTAGTTATAAATAGCCTTGGTAACTTTATCTGAAAACTGATCAAATTGTTTGATCATTTATCAGCTGAGTAATTACTTATTTTTATAAATTTGATTCAGTTTCTCTTATATGTTTACAAAATAAGGCCTTTCCTCATTTTTAAAATATACAGAAAATTAAGTCAAATCTATATTAATATATATGATGGAAATAGATGTACACATCCAGAGAAAGAACTACAGTGTCTGAAAGCAGACTGAAACAAGCTATTTTCTTTCTCTCTTTTTCTTTGTTTCCTCTTTCTCATTGTTCACTGCATTGGTTATAATACTTCTTTACAATCTGACTAATATTTAATGTGAAGGTATTTGTAGATACTATATTTGATTGCATGCCACCATGGCGGAGGGGGAAAGGGAAGGGAAGAAAATTTGGCACTCAAGAGATTGTGAAACTGAATGTTGTAAACTAAAAGTAAATAAATAAAATTTTTTGAAAAAGGAAATAAGGCCTTTATCAGGGAAACTTTTTCGATTTTTTAAAGTTACTCTCGCTAATGTCCCACCTCAGTGCTAGCAAAAAAAAAAATCTCCTACTGACCATCTGTTCCCCCCCTTACCTTCTGTGAGCTAAAAACTCTGGATGCAGCCACTTCTACTGCAAAAGCCAAATTCAATGAGAATAAAGTTGACCCATTCCCTTTTGCCTTCCTTTTCTTCCCCGCCATTGTAACCATTTTCCCTTGCCTCTTCTATATGAAATAATTTACCCCATTCTGTCTCTCCCCATCTCCTCTCATTATATTCCTCTCTCACCTCTTCATTTCACCTTTTAAGTATCATCCTTTCCTATTCATTTGGTCCTGTGTTCTCTATCTCTGTATACCTGTAAACATATATACACATATTTACATATGTATTCATACGCCCATATACCCTCTGATATAGACTACATACATATATTCCCTTCAACTATTTTCATACTGAGAAACATTTCATTGATTACATTCATTGTTTTTCCATGTAGGAATGTTAATAGTTCCACTTTGATAAGTACCTTATGTTTTCTTTTCCCTGTTTACCTTCTCATGATTCTCTTGCTTCTTGTATCTGAATGTTAAATTTTCTATTCAACTCTGTTTTTTTCATTAAGAATGCTTGAAAGTCCTCTATTCCACTGAATGACCACATTTTCCCCTGAAACATGATACTCAGTTTTGCTAGGTAGGTCATTCTTTCCCCTCCAGAATACCATATTCCAAGCCCTTCACTCCCTCAGTGTAGAAGCTGACAGATCCTGGGTTATCCTGATTGTGTTTCCACAATATTCAAATTGTTACTTCCTGACTGCTTGTAATATTCTCTCCTTGATCTGGGAGTTATGGAACCTGTCTATAATATTCCTAGGAGTTTTCTTTTTTGGGATCTTTTTCAGGAGGTGATTGGTGGATTCTTTCAAGCTCTATTTTGCCTTGTGGTTCTAAAACATCAGTGCAGTTTTCCTTGAGAATTTCTTGGAGGATGATTTCTAGGTTTTTACTTTGATCATGGCTTTCAGGTAGTCCAAAAATTTTTAAATTATCTCTCTTGGATCTATTTTCCAGGTCAGTGGTTTTTCCCATGAGATATTTCACATTGCCTTCTATTCTTTCATTTCTTTGGATCTGTTTAATAGCATCTTGATTTCTCAAAAAGTCATTAGCTTTCATTTGATCCAGCCTAATTCTGAAGCAATGATTCTCCTCACTGAGCTTTTGAGATTCTTTTTCCATCTGGCAAATTCAGCTTTTTAAGGCATTCTTCTCCTCATTGCCTTTTTGAGCCTTTTTTTTTTTTGCCATTTGATTTAGTCTGTTTTTTTAAGGTGTTATTTTCCTCAATGAGACTGTTGACTCTCATTTCATAATTTTCTTGCATCATTCTCATTTCTCTTCCCAATTTTTCCTCCATTTCTCTTATTTGCTTCTTAAGGTCCTCTATGGGCTGTAACCAGCTAGTATTTTCCTTTGATGTTTTTGGTGCAGTAGTTCTGACTTCACTGTTTTCTTCCTGTTCCATGCTTTGCTCCTTTTTGTCCCCAAAATAGGAGTGTAATGTTGGGTTCTTCTGTTTGCTTTGTTTCCTTTGCCTAGGCACGTTGCCACTCAATTACTTGGCTTTTAGACTTTTTGCCGCAGTAGGACTCTGCCACCAGACAGGGGAACTTCTGTCCCAAATGCTGGGGTTTTCTCAGCTGCCAAAGGTATTATTTGGGTGCCCTCTCTGAGGTCTCCACATGCTCTGGCAAGCTGGTTATGAACCACAGAACCTCCACCCTAGACAGCAATCCATATCCAAGCAGGTTAAGCAAGAGCAATTACCCCTCAGACTGGTTGCTTGGTCCTTCTACACTTTGCAAGCCAGGAGCTGAGGCTGCAACTTGGGGCTGGCTGTGCTGGCAGCCCTCAGTGGCTTCTTGCCCTGGGGGCAAAAGCTGAAGCACTCTCTTTTACTGGGTCCCAAAGTCCAGACTGCACTGACCTATCACTTTGTCCTTTGTGTGTTGATAAATCTGGAAATGACCACAGCTGCTGCTGATCTGGAGTCCCTCTGGCCAGTGGCTGGTCAGACCTGCCCTGGGGCTGAAACATCACAGGCCTTGGCTTGGCTCCCAGAGCGCTGCACTGGAAGATTCCTGCCAGCTTGCCGGGTGGTCTTCAGAGGGAGGTTAGCTTCTCTGTATCATTTTTTGGGTTCTGCAGCTCCAAAGTTTATTTAGAGTCCCCTTTTACATGAATTGGGGAAGGGGGAAGCCAGAGCCTGGGGGAGGTCCTGCTTCTACGCTGCCATCTTGACTCTGCCACCCTTGTTCTTTGATTCATGAAAATACTAAAATATTACATAATGAAATTTCATAACCACTAGCATACAACTGGATAGAAGTGGAAGAATGTATTCACTGAAATGCAGAGCACAGTATGAAACAGTTTAATTTTAGTTTCAATCAATGAGTTTTGAAATATATAATTACCACTTTCCTAACTCAGGACTGCATTACTGCAAACTAACACATTTTACATTAATAGATAGATGGTGTAATTGTGACAACAATTGAGAAAATGTTTGAAACTCCCCAGAAAATAACTTGACCCTAGAGGAATCTCCAATGTAAGATAATGGAGTTTCAGGTATTATATCCCTTGACTGATGAACATTCAAATATTCTTTATATAGCTGCTACATTGACACAGTAGAAAAAATCATGCTGAATCAATATCAATCAGCAAATACTGTTAAATATGCACTACTCATTAGCATAATGGGAATACAAAGAGAAGTGAAATCATCTCTGAGATCAAGGAGTGTACATTTGTTAATAATAGGATCATAGATTTGGAACTGGAAGGTACCTTGAAGGTTATCATATAAAAACCTTAATTTTTATAATAAGAAAACTGAGACCAAGAGAAGTTAAATGACTTTCCCATTATCACTTGGGTAAAAATGATAATAGCTATCATTTGTATACTTTTTTGAGGTTGGCAAGGAAAGTACTTCACCAATATTATCTCACTTTAGACAAATCTCATTTGATAACTTTTTGTTAGGTGATACTGCCACATGAGAGTCAGTAGCTGGGGATGTTCAACCTAGGGAAGGTATTACCATGGTCAAGGCCCTTAAATAGCTCTCAATTTCCCAACGTCTTTGTCTCCTCTCTGGATATATTTCCTCTGGTTGGTCAATGGATAGACAGAATCGGTGGCATTCTTCTTATCCATTCTCCTAATGGAATATGACAGGAGACATTATCTCCAGGCATCCAATGTAGCCAAGTAAATCTCCAACTCTACCCACTAGAGAAGCACAGATTGACAATATCTCTTTGATTTGCTGCATCAAAACCTGCATCTGCTCTTCAGTCTCTTACATACAGACTGATCTTCCTCTGCTGCCTCAACAGAAAGGCAGATGACTGTTTTCAAATCATAACCATTTTACAATCCTAAATTGGTGTTAAATACCATGCAAGTAATCACTTCATCTATTTGGATTAGAACTGACTTAAGATATTCTTCTCTGAATGTAGTGAGTACAAATTACATTACTTTTTATTTTAGTAAAGATATAAAGGTACCCAGAATGCCTTTCTGGGGCAAGATATGCTTAGGTAAAGAATAGCTCAGTTCAACAAAAACCTCAATGGAAAAGCTTCAAATTAGGTAATCAGTCTCACAAATTTACTTCACAGAGCAGAGGAACTGGGAAGTATTTTTGTTTGTTTGTTTTTTATTCATCCCACATAAGAAAAAGCAAAGTATCTTTGTTCTTTAATTCTTTTGATTCTTGTATTAATTGTCCAATAAAAGTGACTCAAGGGTTCTCCCACTTCTCTATTTCCCTACTCTGTAAATGACAACTAGGGGAGAAGGCTTTTAAATGCAGAGAAATGAGTTGTTCCCCCTCCCATAGGACAATACAGGTAAAATTAAGAGTATAATGGTTAAAGAGAAGCAGAGACAAAGGAGCTTATTCCAAGAAAAAGAGGGAAAAAGAGTGAGAGAAAGTAGCAGCAGTCAAAGGACTAGAAAAGGCAATAACATCAGAAATAACTGGCAGGTAAAGCAGAATTTGTTGGATTTAGTAACTTACATTGCTGTAAAAAAAAAAGTGCCACATTAAAAAAAAGGAAGTCTTATGCAAATTCCACTGAACTGGCTTTGATTTCTTTGTTAGAAATTTTACTTTTGGGCAGTCGAAATCAATATAGCACTGCTGATACAGGGAACAAGGGAAAACTTCAAACACCTCAGAAGCATTGAGCCTAACTTAATAGTGAAAGAGACAAATGCAAGACTTTTTCTTATTCAGTCATTTTTCAATCATCTTTGACTTTTCGTTACCCTATTTGGGGTTTACTTGTCAAAACTAGAATAGTTTTGGCATTTTCTTCTCCACCGCATTTTGCAGATAGAAAAATTTAGTCAAACAGGGTTAAGTGACTTGCCAAGGGTCACAGGGTCACTAAGGGTATAATGTCAAATGTGAACTCAGTCAAGTCAAAATTCAGCCTTAGGTCACTACTAATAGTTGTAACCTTAACTCTAATATACATGTTCCTAAACAAAGGTGAGAAAGTCATGCAAACATTCTGAACAAGTCCACTACCAATTTATATTTTATAACCTCAACTGAGCCTTCATTGCTGCTAGATAACCTTACTATATCTCATTTATCAGCTCACTACCCCCTTTCCCAAGTGACTCTTCTCAATCTGTTCACACCTTGACAAATCTCCCATATTCCACGTACTCTTAGCTGAGAACATTACATTAAATTTTACAGAAACAAAAGATGTTGTGAATACCCACTTCTCGCTCTTCCTCATCTCCTATCACTCTGATGCCTTCTGCTATTCTCTCTTCCTTCACCTCTGTCTCACATTGTGAAATGGCCTTTCTCCATACCAAGGCCAATCCCTGCATTATACAAGTATTCCCATTCGATCTCATCTCCTCCAATGATTTGTCCCCTCTGTCATGCCCACTTTCATTTATTTTCAATTTATATTGGCTTGCAGTATTTTCAGTCTCTCCTCTCTCATTTCCTACTGTCACATTATTTACTTCAAGACCATCATCTCTCTTCCAAGAGATGGGAAAAAAATGTTCTATCATTAGTCTTCAAAAGTAATTAGTGGTCTTTGCATTAATCAGAATTCTGAAGTCTTTCCTATTTGTTTTCTTTTGCATTGACATAATCATTGCATCATTGTTTTTGTTCCGAATCTTCCCACTTTATTATGTTTAAATTAAACAAAAACTCAAATTTCACAGAATCTACCTTTCTTGTAATTTCTTACGACAGAGTAATATTTCATCACATATATGTAGGTATATATTCAACTATTGTTATATATGTACATAAATAAGTATATATTTGTATATACATATATACAGACAAATACACATATATGTATACATGTATATGTGTGTGTATATATGCATGTGTTTGTGTGTGTGTTCAATTATTTCCAAAAAGTATGCTGGCAAATGTTCAACAACCAGATCTGTTAAAAAAAAAAAAAAGGAAAAATACAGGTGCCCTTCAAAATAATAGGGAAGTGGAGGGGCGGGGCTTAATTAATAGAAAAGACAATGAGTGAATTCTACTGAATACATGTTGATTTTATTTTGTCTATGGGACATCCATTGAGAACCATCCAACAGGAATTTGTTGATGTGCATCTGAATCACCAGAAAGACACTAGAAGTGAATTAAAAAAAATCTTATTAGCATCAGCAAGAGATAACTGAATCCCTTGTATGTAATGGATCCTATGAGAGAGCCTTGAGGGATAGCAGTATTTAATGGGTATCACATGAATGATGATACAGTAAAAGAGACTATAAAGCAGTTGTCAGACAGGAAGAGAATCAGGAGAGATAAAGATTCATGAAACCCAGAGGATAGAGAGTACATAGGAAGAGAAAACTATAACTACATTAGTGGGAGACTTCACAAATACAAGTAGTTAGATACAGAACAGAAGGAAGGCACAGGAGAGAGACAGAGACAGAAACAGAGACAGACAGAGAGACAGAGACAGAAAAGGAGACAGAGAGAGACAGAGAGAGAGACAGACAGACAGAGAGAGAGAGGAGTTAAAACATGAGCAATTTATTGGCAGGGTTATTGCTGTGATCTTCTACATGTTAGACACCCATCCATTTGCTTCATTTTTTGGTGATAGATGTAGGAAATGGATTTGTCTAACCATGTCATTCCCTTCTCTGCAAAGCTCCAGTTGCCTCTAGGAAAAAATGCAACCTCATCTGGTACTTAAATACTTTTATAATCTGATTCTAGTTCATCTTTTCAGTCTTATTATGTATCATTCTCCTTTATTTACTCTATAGCAGTAGTGTCAATTTGAAACAAAAACAGGGGCCACAAAACCATATAATAAGAATCCTTCTTTCCCAGTGACATTTTAATGTGATTTGGGCTATACTCAAATGTAGTATTGTCAGTAAAATGCAACCTGCAGGCTGCTTTTTGACATCTTGCTCTACTATCCAGACAAACTTGCAAAAGTTTTCTATTCCCTTTATTCAACATTCCATTAATTGCCTCTGGGACTTTTACAGTATTTCACAAATTGAATATCATCCTCCAACATTTCAGTTTCATAAAATCCCTAGCTTACTTAACAGAACAGGACAAATGGCATGTCTACAAGAAACCTATCCGAATTCCTGCAGATGGTAGTATCTTCCCCAGGAATTATTTTATTTATATTTTACATTTTCTGCATTAACATTGCTTCTCCCAATATAATTTGTACTTCTGAGATCAAAACCTGCTTTTTCATTGGCTTTCTATTATCTAATAGTAGTTAACCAAGAGTAAATACTTAATAAATAAGCGCTTATTGACTATTAATTGAAAAAAGTTGATTCAGAAATACATGCATTGACAAAATAGACAAGAAAATGGGTAGTCATTTTAGTATGTTTTTACCTTGATTTAGCTAATGTGACATTTTAAACTTAGAAATTTTTGTCCTTCTAAATAATATAGATTTTTTTCTGTATCTTTTCATTTATTTAAGTTGCCAAAATAAGTTGCCTTTTGTTTTTTTAACCTCACACTTATACTTTAATCCAAATAATTCTTCTATTTAACAAGGTCACCAAATTCTTGAGTTCAGATCATCATATAATTTAGTAAGACCTGTAACACATAGATTTTATGCTTCTGCAACATCTAACTGAAAAGTACATGTTAAAAACTGTGGCTTTATTTTTGTCAAACAGAATGTCATCAACTCCATTATCTTCGTGAAAAACATTTGTTTAATCCAAAGAAACATCCAAGTGACTTATTTCATGTATATTCGGAATTACCAAAGGTTTTTTTTTGGGGGGGCGGAGGTGGGACGGGGTGTGAGTTGTTCATTTGATTTAAGTTTTGAACTATTGGTCTAAATAAAAAGGAAAAGAAAATAAAGCTACTCATTATCATATTGCTCAAACAAACAAGTAATTTAAAGGGAATAGGGGCATGATAGAGAAACAAACCAATTTTGGGATGAGTCTCTTAAATTCTAAATTATGTTTAGTACATTTTTGGTAATAAATAGAGGGAGTGGGAATGTCACCTCCTTCCCTGTTGTTTAAACTTCAGGGATTCTCAATTGTCCCTTAATAAAACAACAAACTATTCTATTTCCTCTTTAAAACCTTTCATAAGTAGTCAATCTGGACAGTTTCCTCAAACAAATAATTTAATTTAGTGGGAAGACTACAAATTTGCCTGGATTGACTTGTCAGTCCTGTTGATCTAGTGCCCCCAATCATGTAACCTCTGAACTGACCACAGTCTCATAACAACATGAAGAAAATGTAAGATGAACATGAATGAAGCACAAGGCCTCTTCCCTAAGATTTGAAAACTTTCTCCCTCTGTGTGTATGTATGTATGTATGTATGTATGTATGTGCATATACATGTATATACAAACACATAAATGTATGGATATGTACATGTGTGTATGTATATATGTTCATGTATATGCATAAATGTATATGTATTTATACTGTGATCCATGAACTATATCTGTAGACATAAAGATCTTGTATATTTTTTGTTTTCATTGCATTTTCATCATTTTCTCTGATTATTGTCATATTTTTGAATCATAGAGAACTGGAAAATCAGAATAAAAACTGTAACTGTACCAGAAGTCCCGGTCAATAAGAAAATAATGAGATCATCATTTAGAATTCAACTCCAGAGAAGGGCTTTTTTTTTTTTACCTGCCTAAGTTGAAGTACAGGGCACATTGATTGTATTTCTATCTTAATTCAAACCACAGACCTCAAGGTAAGAAACCTAATCATCTGCCAAAATTACAGACATTAAACCATTGCCTCAGCTGACAGGATTCCTTAGAACTCTTCAGTGAGATTTCTCTCTTTGTAAGCCTTTCCAATTTTCAGAAACTTGCAGGCAAAAAGTATTTGCTTTTTTTTTTTTGCTGAGAATAGCAGCTTCTGAACTCTCTTCTCTTCTTATTCGGTGACAAGAGTCTGATGAACTCAGATTCAGAAAAGTAAAGGACCACAAAATATGGGTGTTCACCATGCCAAAACATTCCTGTTGATCAACACAAAAATGAAGAACCAGCTATATTTTTTCTTAATCTCTACTTTTACATTAGGCAAGAGAAAGTGATTCAAAACTTGATGATCCAGATATTTAAGATAAAATAGTGTACAATAAGACATAAATTTAGTTTCCTTAAATATTATCACTAAGGGGAAAAAACAAATAATTTGCAATGAATAAAGTTGAACAAATTAAAAAAAACTTTCTTGGAATTTTTTTTTTTGTTAACCTGTTTTATTGTGTAATACATACAGAACTCATGAATATATAATCATACAAATAATTGAATAATTTCTCCAACATCAATATTGTATTAACTTTTAAAACATTACTTATATCATTCATATATTATGATTTTATATGATTCAAGTGTATAATAAAGGATATGAAAATGTTTTAAAGTTATATTTTGAGTTCATACAATATTTTCTTTTTTCCCCATAGAAACAATACACACCAAAACTCAAGTTTGCTGTTTGCAAAAGACTTGGTTGAAAGAAGCCTCAACACAATGTATCCTTCCTGTGCAGACATTCACAGCTCCCTCTGTCCTACCTCATACCCAAAGTGTGAGTGGATGCCTCCAACCTTTAGGTTATTTCATTTCTTTATGCTTCTCTTTTTTTGAAGTGGAAGGGACCAGGAACTGGTCCAAGCCCTTCACATGACAGATGAGCACTGAAGCATATCAAGGTGATATTGTTGAGGTCACCAAAAAATGTTGAGGTCTAGGGTTAGGGGTGCTCGAGACCCTAAAATACCAATACGCGGGTCCTGCCAAATCATTTTGATTCAAGTCTTCTCTCAGCCAAAGTAAAACTACGTTTATTAGAGATTTGCCATATTGGGTAGATTCTTAATGAGCCTCGGAATCTGTGATTCTTGTTTTGGACAAGTAGGCCAGAATCGTCTGACACAGAGTAAGTCTGCCTTAGAAAATTCTTGGTCTTGTCCCCTCTTATGGAGGCAAGATGGGGTCTTATATGAAGAAAGGTTTTTTTTCGGGAGGAACCTAGGGGTGGTCTAAAGGAGGAGTTTGGGGAGGGTTTTCAGGAGCAAATAAATGAAGACTCCAGTGATGAGAGATTAAGGTTGGGAAGTACCTGGAGGCTACCTGAAGAAGAAGCAATGGAGGGTTAGGCTAGTTGAAGGGTGTATATTTGAGAGGATCAAGGATGGGAAATAGCTGGATTGAAGGAGCCCTAAGCTAGTAGAGGTTTGGACTGAGCAGAAAGGCTCATGGCCTCAATTAGAGTTCAAGGGGGTACCCAGAGCCTGTACCTCATTGGTATGAGTTGCCCCAATACTCAATTGCAGAGTCTGGATTTGAAATTAAGTATTTTAACTTTATTTTTTTTTCTTTAATTTTTAAGCAATCGGGGTTAAGTAACTTGCTCAAGGTTACACGGCCAGTTAGTTATTTCTGAGTGTGGTGCTGAGTGTCTGAGCCCAGGATTCGATGTCCAGGTCGTCCCAACACTGGAGCCGGTGCTCTTACTCGCTGAGCCACCTGCCGCCCAATTGGGTTAAGTAACTTGCTCAAGGTTACACGGCCAGGTGTTTCTGGGTGGGTGCTAAGTGTCTGAGCCCGGGATTCGATCTCCAGGTCTTCTCAACACTGGAGCCAGTGCTCTTACTTGCTGTGCTACCTGGCCGCCCCAAGTATTTTAACTTTAAAACAGGACTCTTTCCTTTAGTGTGCCACCTCTAAAATTGCGTAAAACATTTTCGTTTCCTTCTAAAGGAAAGTGAGAACTTTGAAAGCTGTCATTATTTTTCTTTTATTTCCCCACCCAGGAAATCATGACTGATGCCCCTTAACAAATACTAATAAATATATTAAAAAAAAAACTTTCTTGTGTTCTATCTTTATCTAAGAGGTATCAAACACTAGACCCACAACAGTTTAGAGTGTGTTGGCTAAAATATATTACAAGGTAATTGGGAAGAAGTCAAGATGGTGGAGTACAGACCAGAAGGAAGCTGAACTCTCCCAACATTCCCCACCAATCAACTTTAAAATAATAATTTCAATCAAATTTTGGTGCAGCAGAGGCAATAAATGTTCTGAGGGAGATATTTTTCCAGTTTAATACAATTTATGAGGTCTGCAGGAATGACCTGTAACACTGAGAAAAATTATTATTTTGCTAGTACATGAATAATCCAGTAATAAATTAGGATCCAGGTTTTCTTTTTCTTATTATTTTCTCATTTAAGTTCCAGCACCAGTATGTCAGAAAGTCTCTGAAGAAAGGGGTTGATTGATGAGATTTCCCTAACCCTCAGGGAATATGTTCCTTTTTCTCTAGCCAGACCCCACCTAACTAGGAGATCTTCTATTTAGAGTATAAATAGAATTCAGTATGTGTGGATACTTTCAATGAGGAAGTGAATCTCTGTCCTTGTATCTCTATTAGTATATAGAGTTAGATAGAACTTGTGCCTTGGTGTCAGAAGGAAACTTGACACTTACTAGCTATGTGACCCTATGCATGTCACTTAACTCTGTTGCCTTGCCCAAAAAAAGAAATAAAGAATTTAGGGTGACCCAGGTAATGAAGGAAAATAAATTGCAGTGGTCTGGAGGGAGTGTTTCCTTTCTCCAGATTGCTGAAGGCAGAGTCTCATGATTAATTCAAGTTTTCCTCAAATGGAACTGAAGACTTCTGCCCCACCTGCCCATTAATTGTCGGCCTATCATTATCTTTGCTTATCCAGGGCATCCCTTTTTTCCAAAAGAATAATAAGGCTTTCAGCCTTTCCATGGTTTTATCTTTGGTTGTCAAGAGAAATCATTGATCATCAATTTATTAATTATTAGTTTGCCTAACTGAAGAATTATTAATAACCCAGAAAGTTTGTTTCTTGGGGTTTTCTTTTGTCACAGATAGTAGGGTAGGCCTGAGTATGGAGCAGCTTCAGCACCCCTCAGACCAGAGAAGATATGGGGGTTAGACAACTGGTCAGAATGACATTAAAAGGGACCTTAAACTGGCCCTGTGGGCAGTTGATGCTGATTGGAAACTCTATTACCCATATGCACTTCTGGATTACAATTTCAAGGCAGTGATCAGTCTTGATAATCAATAACAAAGGAGAGGAGGTCCTGATCACAGTTCCAGGGCAAAGAGAAGGACTACTATTTGTGCCTGCAGGGGACGAGGAGGTCATTGTGGGTAAGGACCAGAAAACAGAACAATTGAATAGTGACCATACCTCTCCCAAGATCACAACTTCTTGCAAGCAGCAGAAATCTTCAGACTCCCAGAACTAGCTCTGAAAACAGCAGCACAAAAAAGCCTGAAGCTTAACATAGTGCCTCCCCACTCCCAGGTGAAGAGAGCCCAATTTTAGCATAAAGTTAAAAGTAAAGAGATAGGATGAAAAAATGAGCAAACAACAAAGAAAGAACTTGGAAATAAAAAGCTACCATGTTGGAAGGGAAGTCATAAATGATGGAATACTACTGTGCTATAAGATATAAGCTGAATGATCTTAGGAAAACATGGACAAGCTTGCATGAAATAATGAAGAGCAAAAAGAGCAGAAACAAGACGATATTGCATATAGTAAGAGCAATATTGCTTTAAGAAGGATTGAGCAAATAAAACATTTTAATTATATATTAACTGTAAAGGGCATATGAAGACAGAAGCTATCTGAAGCCAGAGAAAGAATTGAAATAGATAAGCAGAAGAATATATGGAATACTGGTTATACACACACACACACACACACACACACACACACACACATATATGTGGGTACATATACAGACACATATACACACAAACATATTGTATACCCACGCATACGTGTGTGTGTGTTTGTATACACACACCTCTTTGGTCTAATGGTTGTCGTTTCTAGGGTGAGAGGGGGTTGGAAAAAATAAATGTACATGAAAACATTATTATATATTTAAAAGGAAATTTTAAAAAAAGACATAAACTTAGAAGAGGATAAGAATGTGAATACAGCTAGAAGCAAAGTTTCAAATAAAAATAGTAATTGCACTCAAAGCCAGTGAGAATTCCTGGGAGAGATAAATGAAGAGATAAAAGTATTAAAAGGAAATTTAGGGGAAAATGAGAGTGATGCAAGAAAAATGTACATTTTTAAGGTCTACTATGCTTTATTATTTAAAGCTTCAAGTTTCAAATTCTATCCCTCCCTTTCCTCTTCCCTGAGATAGTAAGCAGTCTGATATAACTTATGCATGTGTATTTTTATGAAAAAAAATCTGTAGTACTCATTTTTTACAATTATAATTTCAACAGAAAAAAATGAAAGTGGAAAATAGCATGTTTCAGTTTTTATTCAACCAATATCAGTTCTTTCAGTATAAGTTGAAAGTATGCTTTAGGGTTGTCTTAGATCATTGTATTGGGGATAATACTTAAGTCATTCATAGTTCCTTATCAAACAATATTGCAAATGCAAATTCTCCTATTCCTACTCACTTCACTTTGTATCAGTTCACGTAAATCTTCCCATGTAAGTCATTCTGTTTATCATTTCTTATAGCAAAATAATATTTAATTAAAATCATATACCACAACTTGTTCAACCATTCCCCAATTGATGGGCATCCATTTGATTTCCAAAACTTAGCCACCAAAAAAAAAGAGCTGCTCCAAATATTCTTTTTGCATAGATTCTTTTCCCTTTTTTTGAATGTCTTTTGGGTACAGGCATAGCAGTAGTACTATTGGATCAAAAGTTAGGGACAGTTTCATAGCCTCTTGGGCATAGTTCCAGATTGCTCTCCAAAGTGGATGAATTCATTCACAACTCCCCCAATTATTTTCTGAGTTTTTCCACATCTCTTTCAACATATAACATTTTCCTTTTTTGTCATATTAGCCACTTAGACAGTGGTGAGGTGTACCTCAAAGTTGTTTTAATTTGCATTTCTCTGACCAATAGTGATTTAGAGCATTTTTATGTCTATAGAAACCTTTGATTTCTTTGTCTAAAAGCTATCCTTTGACCATTTGTCAATTTGAGAATTACTTGTAAATGTTTACATTTTACTAATTTCCCTACATACTTGAAAACTGAGACATTTATCAGTTTCTTTTTTTTGCAAATTTCCCCCAATTTTCTCTTTTTCTTGTAATTCCATTTATCAATTTCTTTTTGCAAATTTCCCCCAATTTTCTGCTTTCCTTGTAATTCCTTATAATTGCATTGATTTTGTGAATAATACTTTTAATTTTATAACAATCAAAATTAACATTTTGCAATGCTCTCTATATCTTCTTTGGTCCTAAATTTCCCTCTTCTCCATAAATCTGATGGATAAACTTTTCCATGATCTCTTAATTTGTTTATGGTATCACCTTTTATGTGAAAATCATATACCCTTTTTGACTTTATTTTGGTATACGGTGTGAGATGTTGGTTTATACCTAGTTTCTGTCATATGGTTTTCTAGTTTTAAAGAAAATTATTAAAAGATAATTAACAGTTTGGTAAAAGAGGTTCAAAAGATAGTAAAGAAAATATCATGTTAAAAAAAGAGAATTTATCTCATGGTAAAAGGGACACAAAAATTCACTGAAGTGAAGCACTACTATGAAAGGATAATAGCTCAAACAGAAAAAGAGCTGCACAATTCCACTGAAGAAAACTCCTTAGAAGTTAGAATTGGGGAAAGGAAAGCTAATTATTCTATGAGATTTCATGTACACACACACACAAATATGTATAACAGCTCTTTTTGTGGTGACAAAAAATTGGAAGTTGAGGGGACATTAATGAATTGAGGAATAACTTAACAAGTTATGACATATGATTGTGTTGGAGAAGCACTATTGTGGTATAAGAAATGACAAGAGAGGTGTTTTCAGAAAAAAAATCATGGCAAGAGCTATATGAACTGATAAAAAATAAAATAAGCAGTAATGGGTGATCATTGCATTAGTAATGTTGTAATAATTTTCAACTGGGAAAGACTTGGTTACTCAAATCAATGCAATGATCCAAAATAATTCCAAAGAAGTCATGATGAAAACACACTATCCACCTCCAGAGAGAAAACTGACAAACACTGAGTGCAAATTGACGTATAAATTTCCTACTCACTTGAATTTTTTTTGGCCTAAGAAAAAACAGCAAACTATGCCAAATATAGAAATATGTTTAGCATGATTTCACATGTATTATTGTTATTACATTATTTGCCTCCTCAATGGGTGGAGAAAGATGTGGGAGTGATAGAAAGAATTTTGAATTAAAAAAAAGAAAATAATATTAAAAACAAAAATATATATTTTTTTCTTTTTACAAAATATTTTTTAAAAGATATATCAAGGTAGATGGTTCCATATAAAAAAAATTACCTGATACAAAGTTAAATGAGAAGAACTGTGAGTTCATTGTGCTCCCAGACAATTCCAAATGAGTCATCATGAAAAAAAAAATCCTATCCCCTCCATAGAGAGAACTAATGAACTCTTTGAGTAAATTGAAGTATAATGTTCTTACTTTATTGTACTTGCTATCAAAAATATGGCTAATATGGCTATATACTCTGCATGATTTCACATGTACAATTTATATATTTCTTGCCCTCTTGGGCAAGGGAAGATCTGTAAAGGAGGGGAATTGGGGATTTAAAATTTTAAAAAGAAAAGAATGTTAAAAAATTTAGGGTAACAACAATGTTGTAATGATTTTGAACTGTGAAAGATTTGGCTACTCTGATCATACAGTGATCCAAGGCATTTCCAAAGGACTCAATGAAATTGTGCTATGTAACTCCACAGAGAGAACTCTGAGTTCTCTGAGATATGAGAGATCTCTAAGTGCAAAATAAATTGTAATTTTCTTACTTCCTTTATCTTTTTTTTTCTTTTTTTGTGTTATGGTTAATTTTTATATTGTTTTCCTTATCAGTGGGTAATGGAGGGATAGGAGGGAGGTAGATTATCTGCAAAATGTAAAAAAAGAAATGAATGTTTAAAACAAATAAATAAATACGAAAAAGACAATCCAACAAAAGAAACAAAACACTTTTCCAGTTCAGTGATTCATCTTATTGATAATTATTGATACATTCTTTCAGCAACAAGTCATTATGAACTCACAATAAAAGCAAAAAGTCTGTGTGGCTTATCTTTAATGGTAATTTAATAGAAATATTGACTTCGAAGAAAAATGCAGTTGGAAAATATATTACAAAACAAAATACAATTGAACATAGATAATGTTATATGTGGTTTTCTATGTTAATAGGTGGCAAGCAGGGATCCTTGGGCACAGTTTAATTATTCCTTTTTCTACTTGAGCTTGACACTACTGCCCTACAGTATAATGTAAAAATCTTGAACTCAAGAATGATTTCATTTTTATCTTTTTATGCACAGAATATACAATTGCGTATAGACTATAATAGATGCTTAATAAATTGAAAATAAAATTGGAAGTCATAGTCTGCATTTTCATTGTATTAACATTCTCTTTAAAAATAAATTGAACTATTATTTCACCAATGCAGGCAGAAAATTCCCAGAATAGCCCTCTTCCTTCAATGGAGACCCATATATGCACTACAGTTTTTAGTGGCATGTGCCACTGAGAAGAAAATGGCTTTCCCAGCTTCATACAGCCATCATGCATTAGGAGGGGGACTTGAACCTAGGGCTTTCAGACTCTGAGGTCAGGGTTCTATCATGATATCCCAATGGATCTCATTCATATGCAATCTTGAGAAGAGGCCATTACATTTGGTGACTAAAAAATCATTGGCAATTTTTCAAATAGCAGTTTTTATTAAATGTTAAGATCCGTAGGCAGACTGTAGAAAGTTGAAAAGAGTGAGAGGAAAAAAAATGGGGAGACACCTATTTCAGATGGCCTTCTCTACATTTAGAATACTTCTCTAGCAGTTAGGCCACAAAAGGGAGAGAGAAATAAAGGTGATAGTTATTAAGGAAAGACATATTAAATGAAATTTTTGGTTTGAGTATGAATGATACATGAATATTTTCCTAGGTAGTAGGGGAGCAGCCAAAAGGCAAGGGACAAATTAGAGGAATGGGAAGAAAGTAGAGATAAGTAATAGAGTGAGGGTGAAAGAGAGAGCAATCTACTGGAGGGGGAAAGATGGAAGGGGATCATTTGTGCATGTGCCTGTGCATGCATTTGGACCACATCTTCATGTGAGAAAGGGGTTGAGAAGAAGATAGTGGCACAAAGTATCCAAATGATGAGTAATGGGGAAGAGAGAAGAAAAATGCTCTTCTGTGTATATACACATGTATATGTTTGTTTCTATTTATGTAATCTAGTACTGATCTAGATACATCTGTACATATATGTACATATGTTAAACACACATATGCATATATATGTGTATCTGTATAGATGTATGTGTATGTATACATATATGTGTGTGCATGTATTTCAAACTCACAAATCTTTTAGGCCTTAATAGGCATAAATATATTAGCTATAATATTTATTTATATTTTTTAAGCAATTGGGGTTAAGTAACTTGCTCTAGGTTACACGGTTAGTTGGGGGGGGCAGAGTGTGGATAGGTGTTAAGTATCTGAGGCTGGAACCGATCCTGGGTCCTCCTGACTCCAGGGCCGGCACTCTTGCTCACTGTGCCACCTAGCCGCCCCTATAATATTTCTTAACGGCATAACACACAATTAAGTAGACATAAATGATTGTTCACAGGATATCAGATGTGAGAAAGACTATAGCCAAAGTTACTTTCCGCCCCTATAATATTTCTTAACGGCATAACACACAATTAAGTAGACATAAATAATTGTTCACAGGATATCAGGTGTGAAAAAGACTATAGCCAAAGTCACTTTTAGCATCACCATGACTGCTGACATCTCCTTGGTTTTGGAAATATGGTGACACCTTTCAGCTTTCCCAGGATAGCAAGCCAAGTCATTTATGAGTTCTCTTTTTAATGTTTCTTTATAAGTTAAAACTTTAAGCAGTCCTCTCAGGAAAATAGTTCTCATAATCCTCTTTTTCTGTTTTTCACATAGTTTCTACTAAATTATTAACAGAATAATTTCTCCAGAAAGAAGTTTAAACTGAACATTGCTCCAGATTATATACCTTTTTAAATATACAGTAAGAGATGAATACTACTATTACTACTATGATGAGGACCACTGATTATTAATAATAGAATTTAAATAGTATTTTATACTTTAAGAAGTATTTTACAAATATCTCATTGATCAAAACAATTAGGTGATATAGGTTCTATTTTTATCCCAATACTGCAAATGAGGAAACAGAAACCAAAGAGATTAAGTGACTTGCCCAGATTCACATAAATAGTCCTAAGATAAGATTTGAATGCAGATCTTCTTGTATCTGAGGATAATGGTCTATACACTATGCTACATTATAGCATATACATCAAGATAGAATTTTGAGAAAAGGGGATAACAAATTTCAAAGAATTCTGGAAAGTATGATGTAACAGTAAAGCAAGCAGAACTAGGAGAAACCTTTATATAATTATTATACTGCAAACAAAGGCACATTTTACTGACTTGATACCGGATCGATATCATTATTGTACAAGTCAACATAAAGCAAACTCATGCTGTTGTTTTTTGAAGGCACTCAAATTTTAATGTGGTATTCAGCCAGTACCATGGGAACATCCTTCATTGATCCTTTTCTGCTTCAGCCTAATTGTCCAAAACTCACTGCCTAATGATTTCAGTATATTCTTTGTCTTGTCTGGCTTCAGACACTGTCTGTGTGACCCTGGACAAGTCACTTAAGCTTTGTTTATCTCCCTTTCCTCCACTGTAAAATGGTGGTAAAAAAAATAGCATTTATCTCACAGGGTTGCTGTGAGGATTAAATGAGATAATATTTGTAAAAAGGGCTTAGCATGGTACCTGGAACATAGTAGGTAGTATATAAATGTTTATTCCCTTTCCTTTTACATCACTATTCCTCAATTTTTTAAACTTAACAGGTCCAGTTTGACTGGAGAGAAGTTCTCCATTAAGCAATAGAGATAAGTTCAACATGATTATCCTCCCATATTAGTACAGATTCCCTCTCTGAAGATAGTTCTCTATGCTGTGGTTCAACATAAAGATAAAATGCATACATCTCTATTCTCAAATTTTGTGGCATGACATTTTGGCCATGGAACCAAAGGTAAGTGATGAATAGTCATTAGAAAATTTAACATAGACCTTGAAATTGGTACCTTTATTATAATTATTAAAGAGTCCAAAAATGGTTCTGTTTCAGTTATGAAGGTAAAGCTTTTCCAGAAGGAAAATTCTCAAGTGCTCCACTGACTCCTCCTCCAGGATTTTGGGTTCTAGCATCAGGGCTTTTTGAGGATTTGTCATGTATTTGGGTGCTAGAGAAGAGTCAGTATCAGGGGAAAGTTAGGACTAGGTTTCTGGAGAGACAGGAAAGAAAACAAGAGAGGCATCCTCACATACACACTCATGTTTGCTATGGATTGAGCAATTACTCTTCTTCTAGAGTAGAGTATGCAGGTTCTCTGGAAGTAATGGAATAGAAAAAGTAGGTTAGGGGTTGGGCAAAATGGAGAAAAGGAGAAAAGTGCTTGAACTGGAACCAATGCCATACAAAGGAGTGGCTGCTAGGAATGGGACTGCTTTATCTCTGGGGCTTTCATCTTTGTGTCAGAAAGATATGGGATCAAATCCATGGTGTGACCTTGGACAGATTATTAAACCTCTCTAAACCTTAGTTTCTTTACCTAAAAAAATAAAAAGGGATATACCTGTGGACTTCCAGGGCCCTTCAACCTCCCAATATATCATGCTGTAAATTTACAGTGGAGAAATTTTAGGAACAGCATATTAGCCAATTTCAAATATAAAAAAGTGTTAGATAAAAAATAATTTGATTTGTTTTGCTTCAAAGGTTTGGGGGTGACATTAAAATTTCTATTCTCAGCTTTGTTCAAGATGAAAGACCAGGTCCTTCCCCAAATGGTGCCATTTCCTTACACTGAGTCAAATTAACATTGTGATTCAGACATAAAAATATCTTACAACATTGTTCTAAGTAATGCTAGTGCTCTGTCTTCAGAGTCTGCTAATCTTGCAATAAAGACTGTGTTTATCTAGAAGACAGCTGAAAGCCTGACATTTGAAAGTGTTGACCAGGTGTTATTTCTTTTTTAGTGTGGTTGGAGATTCACTTGCATTACATTAAAGACTCCAAAAAGGTCAAGAAAATCTCTATGTTTAATTTTATCTTGTTTAAGATCTTTTCTCAGACAATTTGATACCATAGCTTTATTATCTACAATGGGGATTTTTCCTTTGTTTCAAAATTGCAATGAAAAATTTTATATATATATTTTTGTCACTCCAAGTGATACATAAGGGTTTCAGGAAAGAAAATTTACCTGAGACAAAGAATGTTTTAAAGGACTTTAGACAAAGGTATTTGTGTATGATGGGGACAGGAGAAAGTAGTTGAAGGTGAAGAGCAAAGAAGAAAAAATTTCTGACAAAATAATTATAACAAAATCACAAATAATTATTCCAAATACTTTTTTAAAGTTATATGAAAATAGATAATTCTCATTACTATATCTGTTTTTTTTATATTACATTCATTTGTGAATATATATCACCCTTACTACCTAGTGTGCTTTCTGTTGGCACAAAAATTAAAAACAAATAAAAAACCAAAACACTTCAAAAAAATCATTCAACATTCCACCACATATTTCAGATATACAATAGTCCATAGCTATATTCTTCTATTTCTGTGATAAAGGAAGAGAGAAACAATTTCTTAACTATGCACTAGGACCAAGTATAGCCATCATACTTTTACAATACTCCATTTCATGTCATATTTTTCCTTCAATTGGAACAATTTTTTTTTCTGTTTTCATGGTTCGGCTTACTTTATCCTGCATTAGTTCAAATCTCTTCATGTTTATCTAAATTTTAATTTACACTAGTCTTTACTTTTCTGAAAAACAAAATTAGTATAGCAAACAATTATAGGCTATTTCATTTTTCTTAGGTATCTTCTCTCTCATTCTGCTAACAAGAGAACAAAGGAATTTAATTGTCTATTGAAAGCCAACAGGAAATACAGTGTATGAACCTTTATTTAAAGTCTGCTGTGTGATTTTCCCTCCACCACCTCCTATTCAAATGCCTCTTTGTGGTGTTAAGGTGACCTTAGATTCTCAAGGGCTATGCTTGGGAAGTAAAAACTCTGAAAGTGGATATCATGCTAGAAAGAGAGCAGCTGACTATATGCTTCATGTAGAATAGAATAGTTAAATATAGAGAATGGTTCATCATCAGTGGGGAAAATGCTTTGTGATAAATTTAGTCAAGGCAAGACATAAAACAAAAACAATCAAAAATTGGAAACAGTTGATAAGAATGTTATAATAAAAATGACCAAATGTCCAATGATATGGGTGTTTTTATGCCTTGGAATTTGTGATAAAAAATCAAATGTTTGATTTGTACTCCTAAGGAGAACTAGTGAGCCATTCCTCCATAGATCTGCAATTTCTTTTGTTATATGTTTCCATTTCTTTCAGTTAACTTACAGATATCAAGATAATTCATTGTCTCCCATAGCTGTAGGTTCTTCCTCCGAACCTCTGCCTCTTGACATCCATGGTTTTATCAAGACTCAACTCAAAAGCTACCATCTTATAAGAGGTCTTTCCTGATCTCTTAGTCACTTGAATCTTTTTTTCTCTGAGGTTACCTTCCTTAGGTTCTGCATTACACATGGATGCCCCTCCCCTTTTTATTTACATGATGTCTTCACTGTGAATATATAAGCACTTTGAGTGTGTGGATTTACTTTTGGGGAGTGTATTTTCACCATTCTTTTTATTTCAAAGTATAACATAGTGCCTGACAAATAGTAAACTCATAATAAATTATGATTGATTTATTGCCTATTTAATATTTGAAAAAAAGAAAATTATAAAGATAACCACAATTAATAAATCAATATCTATTGATCATGAAAGTTGGGAAAGTGGGAAAAATTTTATGAAAAAAATTAATAAGAATATCCAAAATGCTTTGTTATGTAATTTAGTACTTGATGAGCTCAATGTAATGATAAACATAGGGAGGGATGTTAGAAAATAGATTCAGAATTAGAAGATGCTAGATGTGGAAAACATTGAACAATACAACAGGGGGAAAATGTTGATTTTAATCTGAGAGACAAGAATGATTACTGATACAAAATTAACTTCTGAAAGAACTGCTTATAGTGAAAATCAACTTGCTAGAACAAAGATAAGCACAAAAATGAATTAGAAGAAAAAAATGAGAAAACTTGGCATGCAATTGAAGTAACTCTAACTTTTTATATGTAAACAGATTTTGATGCAAAAATTTGGAAATTAATAAACTATGACTCTCATCTTCTTAGGAAATATAGCCAATATAATCAACTACAAAAATAAAAGATAAACGAGCAAAGAAACCACATCAACCAGCAAACATTCTATGTCCTTTTCAATTAGGGAAATGTAATAGGCAATGTTAATATTTATTTAGAATATATACTTATTTCTGAAATCTGATGGAAAAGGGTAGCAAAGGATCATAAACAGTAATTAAAAGAAAAAGGAAGAAACAGTGGAGAGGAAAATAATAAAATTGATAAATAACATATTTTTTAAAAAAATATAAAAGAACCAAACAAACCATTTAGTCCTGGGGATATGTAGGTTCAAACACAAAGGAAACTGAAAAAAAAAAAAAGAAAAGGAAAAGAACTTTTAAAAATCACTAAAACGATCTTATTATTTTCTCCCAATTAATGATTTTGAGGAACCATATTTAGATTCAAGTACACTGATTGATGGAGTAGAAAAAAAGAAGAAAAAGATGTCAAGGAAATTTATACCAGAAGAAGAAATATGGAGCAAAGTCAGAGCTTGTGCTAAAATTATATGGAGGTAGGGACAGTAAGAGCTCAATTCTTAAAATATATGGAAGAGGGGGCAGCTAGGTGGTGCAGTGAATAGAGCACTAGCCCTGGAGTGAGGAGGACCTGATTTCTAATTCGGCCTCAGACACTTGACACAATTACTAGCCATGTGACTTTGGGCAAGTCACTTAATCCCAATTGCCCTCCATAAAAAGCAAAAAAAAAAAAAGAAATATGGAAGAGGAGAGAATACCAATACCCTTCAAAAAACATGGAGCTTATTATTAACTAAAAAGGTCATGAAAACATGAATAATCCCAGATCTTTACGCCTAATTTTACAATATCTCAAAAATCTTTCTGGGGGTAATCTGCATATATATTATGAGTACTATTGATGAGCATATAAGAAGAAAATTAAGAACATTTTACAAATTATAAACAGTATCTGTCCAGTCAAATAATTGACTGAAAGATGCAGAGAATAAAAGAACCCACTGACATTTTCTGGTGACAATTTAAATATAAATATATATATATATATACATATGTATATATATATATATATATATACATATATCTTAAAAGATGAATAAGATATCTTAAAGGCATCTCCCATTAATATGAAAATATATATATAATATTCCTCAAATATTTGATAGTAGTTATAATTTTATTTGACAAACCTCTGATTGATAATAAGTAAAGAACTTTAAAAATATCCAAGTTTGCTTATCAAAGGTATTTAGAGCTCTAATGAAGAAAGTTCAAGGAAGATTCTGAATTGAAATATGATCCTCTCTAGATAATGAATTGTTTTTCCATCCTCTTTGTGCATGACATTATCCTGATTGAATCAAGTCCTAGCATGTATCAGAACCTCCCAAATGAGACTTAAAATTCAATAGTTTTCAGAGTTTCTGCAAAATTTAAAAAAGAAAAATATTTATTGTATTTTGATGTGCCATCCATACGATTAATGTTTAATAATAATGTTAATAATTGAGACAACATTTTGCAGATTTTATATATTGTTATGTTATGTTATATGTTACAGATGGAGATTTTGTTGGAAAAAGAATTGAATAGGAAATAAGCAGATCATTTTTCCACTCAGGTCAGCTAGGAAGTACAGTGGATAGTGTGCTCAGCTTAGAACCAGGAAGACTTGTCTTCATGAGTTCATATCTGGCCTCAGACACTTCCTAACTGTGTGATCCTGGGAAAGTCACCTAACCCTATTTGCCTCAATTTCCTCATCTGTAAAATGAGTCAGAGAAGGAAATGGCAAACCACATTAAGATCTTTGCTTAGAAAACCCCAAATGGGCTCACAAAGAGTCAGACATGACTGAACAACAACAGCATTTTCCACTCTTTCCAGAAACCTTGAGTAAATTATTATGGACTTTGTATTGTGTCTGATTTTACATGTATCTGAGTTTATTTCACAGCAACTAAAAGGATTTTCACAACACTTGAGACATTTCCAATTTAAAGCAGCAATTTGTTGTCATTGACTCTGTTTGGGGATTTAAATGTGGTTAGCATCATTATTATTATTGGAAAGTAATTAGCTAAATCCCATGCCTGAAGATGACAAAAGATTTTTTTTTTTGCAATTACTTGGTTATTTCCATATTTTATGTGTCATAGAAGTATTCATGTCATATATTCATTTCCTTCTCTTAATGTTTTTCTCTTAACTAAAAAGCACTGTTGCATTTTTAAAACAATGTATATCTAATAAATATAGACAAATGCATAGAATTAATATTTTATATTAATATGAGGTATCTGAAAGAATTGTTTTTAAATTTCTTTTGGGGTGTGTTTGATTGTAAGCATCTATGCTTTTCTGAGTATACAGGCCAATTTTGTCTATATGGGAATCTCTTTGTGTGGAAAACCCTGTTGATTCAGATTAATAACTCCTGTGAAACTTTTTAGTCTTTGAGAATTTCTTAGGATAACACAGACTTTAAAATCCCTCCTCATGGTTCACAAAATCCAGTGTGTATCAAAGATGGAACTTGAACATAGGTCTTCTTGGCTCTAAAGCTGGCCATGCTGCACATTGTAAATCATTATTGGAAATGAAGTAAGATTCTGATAAGTGAATTCTGACCTAGAATTTGTTCAGTTTTCTCCCAAGTATGATGCCAAAAACAGGGCAGCTAAGTGGTGCAGTGAATAGAGCATTGGCCCTTGACTCAGGAGGACTTGAGTTCAAATTTAACCTCAATACTTACTACCTGCATTCCTGGTCAAGTCACTTAGCCTTGTTTGCCTCATTTCCTCATCTGTAAAATGAGCTGGAGAAAGAAATGGCAAACCACTCCAATATTTTTGCCAAGAAAGCCCCAAATGGGGTCACAGAGAATTGAAAATGACAGAACAACAGCAACAAAATTACAAACGCAGAAGCAATCTGTCTTTTTCTCTGGTGCCTTCTCATCACGTTCTTGACAAAATTATATTTTAGGAAGTTTTAACTGTGATAAGTCTTCTTTGCTCTTTGTATACCTAACATTTTACATGAAACATTCTCTAAGCTGCTAATTTAAAGGCATTCAAAGTTCCTCTTAGTTTTGAAAATTCCTTGGTACTAGCATAATGCAAGATGTTTGGGGAGAATAACTTTTAGCAGAAGAAGTCAATGGGGGTAACAATTTGTAAAACGTAGAAATGCTCAATATTTCTAAGTTTCTTTGCCATACACAAATAAAAATCAAATAACATATGTACAATTTGAATAAATAAAAAATATGGTTAAAGCTGAAAAAACATAGTAGTTAACTTGGTGTTAAACACAAAGTAGCATATATATATATATATATATATATATATATATATATATATATATATA
>NW_027185655.1:46542461-46589607 GCF_028583685.1 Petaurus breviceps papuanus
ATATATATATATATATATATATATATATATATATATATATATATATATATAACACTCTTCAGAATTTGATTGTAATGAGGTACTCTTAAAATGAAAACATAGTCATTACATTGCTATTAAATACAATTAAAGAGAGAAGCTTGAGATTCTGGGAGAAAAAGATTAGCTATTGTATTCTGTTGCACATCATTAGTGAAGTGGTATATAATAAAAGCATCTGTTAATAACAGATGCAAATTAGAAATGAAGTAATCAAATTCAGTAATTCATAACTTCTTAGAATACATTTACAAATTTATGCCATCAATCCTGTGAAGAATGGCTCTTCTGATATAATAATATGCAAGGAGTCCTTCCTATTAGACTCTGAGCCCAATCCAATAATAAGGAGAATAAAACAGTATTAGCATCATCACCTAGAGAGGATAAGCTTTGTGCATAGCCCTTTAGGGCTATCCCACTCTGCAGCGTCCACTGATGGGAAATGGTTTAAAATAAAAAAATCTCTTCCAAGAAAAGGAAGACTCATATGAAGTATTTTTCTAGCTCTGTTTGCCCCTTCCCAGCTTGCTTCATGAGTTTAGGGTATTTGGCTAAGAGAGAAGAAGGGATATGGTATTTGTAAATGATGGGACATGTGATTTAAAGAAGTCACATGGGCACTCTACTTGGAATTAGAAAGTGGGTCCACATCTTGAAGGAGCAATTTCCTAGTTATGTGACACTAGATAGCAAATCACTTCAACTCAATTTCAATTTACTTGCACATAAAATGAGGCGAGATTAGATGAACTTTAAAATCCATTCTGAGGGCAACTAGGTGGCACAGTGGATAGAGTGCCAGGCCTAAAGTCCTGGAGATTCATCTTCCTGAATGCAAATCTTGTCTCAGACAGGCAGCTATGAGGCACAGTGAATAGAATACCTGCCCTGGAGTCAGGATGAGTTGAGTTCAAATGCAACCTCAGACACTTAACACTTACTAGCCTGTGACCTTGGGCAAGTCACTTAACCCCAATTGCCCTGCATTCTCCCTGCAGAAAAAAAAAAAAAGGAAAATCTGACTTCAGAGACTTACTAGCTGTTGACCCAGGGCAATTCACTTGACCCTGTTTGCTTCAGTTCCCACATAAGTAAAATGAGCTGGAAATGGCAAACCACTCCAGTATCTTTGCCAAGAAAACCCTAAATAAGGTCAAGAAGAGTCGAACACAACTGAGAAATGGCTGAACAACAACAAAAATCCATTCCAGTATTGATTTATGATGCAATGCAGATGAGGTCATTATCAGGGAAGGATTATTAATGGTGGTTCAAGAGTTCTACTTGCTGGAGGTGGGCATTGAGTCCTCTCACCATGATTTGTGATGGGCTTTCCATAGACAGAAATTGTCCCTGCTAGTCACTTGACAGCTGAAAGAGGAAAAATCACCAGTCCTCAAAAGTGTCAGTTTTCATGGATCTCAGATACAAGATTCCCTAGCCGGGAATATCTTTGTTTTCATCTGATGACTGTCCCTGCTGGAGAATGATTATTTAACCCCCTGTGGAAACTGTGATTTACCATATTTTTAAATTGCTCATTTCCTAGAACTTTGAAGTTTGAAGCAACTCCTTTGCCTTTTGGGGGACCTTCCAGTGTCTGGGAGGCATGATGAAGTGTTTGATAGAAGTTTAATATTCATTATATTATTATCAATATATGCAATTGACTTGCTTATTATGCTATGCTGAGAGTAGCATGTAGGTAGCTTATTACCAGCTTGTACATAGTTTTCCAGTAATATTTTTCTGCTTGAGTGGGAAGCCAAATTCATTTTGCCAACTTAATCTGATTAAGGCTCACTCTAATGAATAATTCCAAGAAGGAAGTCAGCTTTTCTCATTGACTGGTATTCCAGAATTTTTTTTGGGGGGTGAATTTACAAGTCCATACATCCTTTGAAAGATAGATGCTGCCTGGTTAAAAAAAAAATCTCAGAACTGAGCAAAATCATTGACTTTGCCAGTCCATGGACCATCTGCATTAATTCATCATATCTGCCCATCAGGTCATGCATAAACCACCAAGATAGCTTCTGAGTCTAAGAATAAAACCAACATAGTGGGAACTAACATTCCCTGGTTAGGGAATAAGCTCTTTCTTTTGTATGCTTTAGAGGAGGCAAGAGAGAAACAATCCATAATTTACCCTTTGGAAAGGTAGTTGGTATAGAAGCCATGTTTTCTCTGAAAATGCCCTGGAGAGATTACAGCTAAAATAAGTGGAACATTGAAGATGCACGATTCATTCACAAATAACACAGTTTTTCAATTCATATTAACAAATATTTTGATGTATAAGAATCACAGTCTTTTCCCTCAAGGAGTCTACTTTCTTCTAGATTAAGTTTCTTCAGCTATTTCTAGGAGTGTGATATATATTTAATTCTTGCATTTTTTAATTGGACGTGCTTTTTATAGCTTTGTTTTGTTGAAGGTCAACTTGACTGATGATCTAAATTATTTGGAGAACTAACTTTCTTTTATTACTGATTAAATGCAGAACTCCTTGCCTCTCTAATCAATCAAAAAGAATCAAACCAAACCATGATATTCTTAACTATCCTTTGAGCTTTATAATTCTATGGCAAAATGAAACAAATGAATAGTTGATACTGATTTGTTCATATGTATACCAAGCATTAGAAAATTCTACCCCTGATGACCTGGGGAATCGAATGCGGGCTCAGACACTTAGCACCTACCCAGAAACACCTGGCCGTGTAACCTTGAGCAAGTTACTTAACACCAATTGTTTAAAAAAAAAAAAAAAGAAAATTCTACCCTCATCTTTTTCATCACATGGCCTACTTCAGCCTCCACTTAATTGACATGACAGGGGAAAGCCAAATACTTTCAGCTTTTAGGAACCCATTATAGGCTAGTAATAAATTATTTACAAACCTGAAGAAATCAGAAAGGCTTTCCTCAAACAAATGCAATATTTATAATAACTTCAGCCATCAAGAAAACTGAAAAGTGTCAAAAGGAGCAATGACATTCATTTTATTTGACATCGTAGATAAAACAGATTTTACTGCCACAATTTTGACCCAGACCATACAAAATAGGGGCAAGAAAAAAAAAACTAAACATCAAATGGAGATAGTAAATTCACTTATCTATTAATAGTATGAATTAATATTTCCTCAGCACTGTCTTAGTCAGCTTGGAAATCTAATTGTTAAAAAATATTAAATTTATCAAAAATGAATTGGCTGAGCATTTTTCTCAGTGGTTTGGCAGATAAGTAGTCTGTTCTTTATAAGTAGTTATTGATGGTATGGTTGAACCCAAATACACCCCCAAATGAATTTTTTTTTCTTTTTCATTGATAATATTTTTCCCTATATTATGAGTGGATTTTCTTAGATAATAATGTCAAGCTCAAATACAAACAGATTCCTGGGGTTACATATTGATGGACTTGGAAAAACATAAATTAACATTATCTACTTTGCATTTTATTCTTATTTATGTTTGTAAATATGACTGAATTAAATTTTAATATGGAACAGTCAGCACTCAGGAGTATTGTGGGAGTCTGGTTTGAAACCTCTGCTCTACATATAAAACATTATATCATGTGTTATTTATCATAGCACTTTTAATGATCCCAAACTGCTTGTGACTGCAAAAGTTTATCTTTTCAACATGAATATTTTTTACTGATACCAATGATACAATCTAGCTGAAAATCATGGACACAGTGACAAAAAGAATAAAATTTCCTAAAGGAAAATGAAAACATGTATGATGAGTGGAATAAAGTACCAATGATAACTTGTACATGAGAAGGGTCAGAACCATGGATGTGCTGGTATCTTTTTAACAACCAATCCTCCACAAAAATAATGTATACACAACATACTTTTATATTTAATCTACATTATTATCATTTTTATCACTTAAGTCCAGATAATCAACAAAACTATAAATCAAATTCTGATTTGTAGTGCTTGCCAATTTCCAAGTTGTACATGATCACAGAGAAAATTTAAGTATCATCACTTTCCAGCTGTTCAAACTTGTTCCTAAACACCCCTGGTCCTGAGAGACATCATCAAAGAAGTATGCGATTAGAAATGAAGAGGAATTTGCTGTCTTGGCAAGGGGGGGAGGGAAAGGATAGAGGCTCAAATTTGGAACTCAATCTTAAAAAATGAATGTTGAAAACTATTTTTATATGTAATTGGAAAAAAAGACTATTAAATTAAAAAAAAAAGGAAGAGGAATTGTTAATTAAGCAAAAATGAGAGATAACATATGGACCATTTGAATGTTGCACAGATAACCATAGAATGTTAAAGCTAGATGGAAGACATCCAGATCATTAAATAGATAGAATAATTATAGAAAGACAAGAAACAGATTAAATGAATATCTTACATTGACAAAGTCAGAATTCTAGGCCCCCATTCCCAATCACCTAGACTCACTGGATGACTCAATGAATGAATAACTGGATATTGTTTGTCCTTCAGTTTCAAAGAAGACCAATAGTGATTTCTTGAGTTTCATGTGAATTAGATTTAAATGAGGCAGCTCCTCCTGAGTCATCTAAGGCCAGTGTCAGAACAAAGGTCAATATGACTGGTGATATCCCAGGATGCAGTGGATGACCTTCATGTCTTCAATGTCTGACCAAGCTGTAAGTACTCCATTGCATTTGCTTCAGCTGCCTTCATGCCATAGGAAAAAAATTGTTTTCATTCTCCCATTCTACCTGGGAGAAGTCTTCACATGCCTGGGACAGACATCCCCCTAACTCACCAACAGGTTTGTGGCATATTGGTTACCCTCAGCCTGATTTAGCATGACTGCAGAGACAGTTTTGGGGTATGGCTGCAGGGCTGCTGCAGTTTCTTAGAACCACAATAGAGATTTGAATGAAACAGTTGGATGCCAAAGGTGGATGAGCATCCCTGAAAAGGGCTCAGTAAGCCCTTTTAAATACCCCATTCACCCCAAAACTAAATGAATTAAAGGCCCTTATTAAATCCTTACTATAAGCCAGGAATTGTACTAAACTCTCAGGATTAAATACCAAAAAAGCAAGATAGACCCTGTCCTTAAGAATCATGCCCTCTGATAGAGTAGAGTAATTTGAGGCATAGAGAATAGTATGTGGGAACATTGATAGAGCTTAGAAATGGCCAGAAAATTACTTGAAAACCTGGTTCTGGCAAAATAAATTTTAAAATTTAAAAATCTAACTCTTTTTAATCCAACTTCTTAAGGCACAAGCCTTACCATGTCACTCACTATCTTCCTATTTTGCCTGCAGGATGAATGCAGACTCTTCAGTCTTGTATCCAATGCCCTTCATAATCTGAAACCCACCTACCTTTCCAAACATATTTTACACTAAACCCTCTTCATGACTCCATACTCTAACCAAAATAGGCTAGTTATTTTCCATACCCACCAAAGTCATATCCAATGACTGAAATAACTTTCCTTCTTATCTTTGTCTCTCTGATTCCTTATCTCTTTTCAAAGTTTAATTCTCATTCTACCTGCTCTATAAAGCCTTTCTTAACTGCCCCAGTTATTAGTGCAGAATCCTTACTTAATTTTCCATTATATGGATTCATATTTATGGACAGAACCTCTAATAGAATGAGCCTATTTTTTGTTTGTTTTTTTTGTTATCCCAACAACTGACATTAGTCTTTGTACAAATTAGTCATTTGTTGCGTTAAATTAGATGACAAACTTATCTACACTTATAATATTAAATATTAAAAAATATATCAAAGCATTCTGTATTAAATATGATTTTTGCCTATGGGGCATTCATCCAACTAGACTATAATTCAAATGACTATCCTTTCCACCATCTTGCAGAGTGTTCTATAAGGAATAATTTTTTAATTCAAATCAGCAAATACACCAAACATACAAAATATAGACTGGGAGAAGAGATAAGAATTCAAATATGAAACTGTCGCTTCATGCTATTGAGTACAGAGACCTAAAATTTGCACAAGGCCTATAAAGTTCCTTAAGAAAGTGATACCTATAGACATATAGAAAGGATTCCCTCCTGCTGAAGATAATATATATTCTAGGTATAAGGATCAGTTTGTGTGAAGTTGTGAAAGGAAGAATTCTGAGATATTAGAATTTATGAATTGAAGTACAATTATCATCTCTAAGCCATAACCTTCAAATCTCTATATCCACCCTTAATATCTATCTAGAACTCCATTTGCATATCTGCAACCCCCTAGTAGATATTTGAAACTAAACATCTATGGGCATTTCAATTCAACATATCCAGAACTGAACTCATCATTCCCTCCCCCCCAACAAGCAGTACCTCTGCTCCCAAATTTACAATTATATACTTTTACATTTTCTTTGATTCTTCACTCTACTTCATCCTACTTATTCAATCAGTTGTCAATTCTTATGTTTCTAGTCCTCTATTATCATATCACTTCCTTTCTCTTTACTCACATGGCTTCAGCCATAGCTCAGTCTCTCATTACTTTTCACCTAGACATCTGCAGTAGCCTCCCAATTGATATCTGCTTCAGCTTCATGTATCTCCCCTTTTCAATACATCTTTCATCCATACACCCAAGTGATTTTCCTAGTCTAAACAAGGCTCCCCTTTATTCCACTGTCTTTTTATTCCCTCAAAAATCATCAGTTTTGCTTTTGAAACCCTTGAGAACCTGACCCTAACCTACCTTTTCTCACTTATTATAGATAATCCCTAGTGTAATGCCATGCATGAGCAGCTTTCCAGAAGAATGTGAACAGCTTTTAAGGTTCTTGATTACACAGTATAGTGAACATTCTATTTATTTCATAACAAATAAAAGCAAAATATTCACAGAAAATCAAGGTAGACCATTCACAATATTACAACTTATCACAGAAAATTACAATATAGTATGAACAACAGCTGATCATTAAAATGGCCACATGGTTTCCACCATAGTGGTCACAAAGTTTTGAACAAAGAACAATCATCTCAAAGTTCAACAGTCAAAGTTTTCCACGCATGGGGCATAGTAAGTTAACTCAATCAGTCACTTATTCAGCTATCAATTACTAAATATCATTAATCACTAAGTAAAATCATTAGAAAATACATAGACCCTGCACCCTTAGGTCACTAGTAAACTGCAAATTCATTACTATTCATTACCCACATAGAGCAGAGGTCTTTTCATCTTCACTGGAGGCAGGCAACTCCTACCTAAATCAATCAGTCACATGGATTCAAAGGCAGACAGGTCACAGTTCCTTGTCTAGTTCTCTGTGTAAGTCCTGCTCCACACTGAAGTTTACAAGGTACAGTCTATCTCAAATCCTTCACAATTTCTGTACCTGGGAACTCAAGGCTCAACCAAGCCACAAACTTGATTGTCTTCATTTGAAATACATTTTGATTAATGAGACAAAACTCAGGACAAAGAAAATTAAAAGGATTTTCCTATAAGTAGGTCAAGGTTATGTAAGTACACATTGAAGGGCTGATTACTGAAGATCAGCAATGGATTCACAGTGGGGACAGCTTTTATAGATAATGTTAAGACAATTTGTATATGTCCATGTCAGCAGAAGTAGTATTTCAGTACCCCTTGAATTTCAGTACCCCCTCCCCCCACAAGAATTGGCTGGTAGAGGTACAGGATGAAGAACAGGTGACACAAAAAGCTATAGAACCTCCCCCACACTGATTAATAAGTCAGACTGGGAACAATGGGGTGTAGAGTAAGCATCACTTTCAACAGTCAATGAAACAGTCAATATAGCAAAATTGAGGTCTTTAATCAGGGCAAGTGAGTTGCAACACAGGGTGCCAAACAGAAAGTGCTGGGATACTGCAGGAAGGGATTGAGAAGAGGGTTTATATAAGGTACTAAGGCAGAAAAAATGAATAAGCTTCTGGTGGGAGGGGTGAGGGATCTCAAAGTTTCACCAGGTGAGTTGTTTTGCATAATAAGCAAAAGTTTATAAAGGATGCTGGGGAATCTCTAGAGGGGGGAGTTTGGGAGTTTTACAGAAGAATTAGAGGTTGGAAGTGAGAATGACTGATCAACCCCAGGCAATTCATTGGCCTGGAATGTAAATCAGAACAGCTTTGGTCAATTCTTAGTCTACAATGTTTGTCTGCACTTTTACTGATGCCCTATAAGCTGCTGAGTAGCTCCCAAGATGACATTTAAATGTATATAGATAGATAGATATCTATGTATAGATATTGGATAGATATAGATACATGTCTTCCCTAGTAACTTTTTTTTTTTAAGGTTGGGACTTGTGAATTTTTGTCTTTTAACCCATAGAATTTAGCTCATGATAGGTGTTAAATAAATGCTTAAAATACAACATTTTTTTTTGGAAAGCTTTCTAGGTTCTTTGAACTTCCCTACCACACCCAGACACCTAACAATAAAAAAAGAAAGAAAAAAGGACTCTCAGTACAAATATGCATAGTCAAAACAAAATCCCACCTGTGGTCACATCTATTTCCATTTCCTTTGATCTGTTTAGATTATGCTCCAAATGGTACCTTGGGGTCAAAAGGTATACACAATAAATGCTTGTTAATTGGTTGCTCTCTAGCCCTAAGGCTTGGTTTGGGTGGGAGGGGAATTCATTTTTAAAACCTTTGCCCTGAAGGAATTGACAATCTTCCGAAAGAATTAAACAATTATTTGATTGGTTGTTTTCCTTCTTTCTGGAAGAGGACCAAAATGATATCACCATGCTAGAGTCAAGTTTCAATGTGTCCCACTGTGGCTGATCAGACCAATATGAGCTTGGAATGCTCTACCATGTGTTGGGCACCAATAGTCCATGTGAACATTTGGGTGGAATCTCCAAACCTGCACATCCTATCTTTCCTTTGAGCTGTTTCAATTCTGCTTTCCTCACAGAGCACAGCACCTTCTCTGACGTGGGCACACCATGCTGATGAGCCTTGTACCAGTGTCTCCCATGTCATACAATCAATTCCAAAGTTCTTAAGAGAGACCTTGAGAGTGTCCTTGTATTACTTCTTCTGACCACCATGTAAGCAATTACCCTGTGTGAGTTCTCCATGAAACAAGTCTTTGGCAAGCTTACATTTTGCATTCGAACAACATGGCCATATTGGAGTTGCTCTCACTGAAGCAGAATTTAAATGCTTGGCAGTTTAGTAACAGACTTGAAAATAAGACATCTAACAAATGAATGGATCCAGATGGATTTCCTGTGTGAGTGGGCACCTAAGCTTAGCTTTTAGTTTTCATGGGGAGTACTTTTGGTGCATGCAAGACAACTTAGGCCAAGACTTGGAGAACTAATGTTGTATTAGGAAATAAGTGGAGGAGTTAGACTAGAATAGAGATTACTTAAGGAAATACTGTGTGAAGTAATTCTAGAATGATTGTCTGGAGCCACATTGTGAGGAGTTTAAATGACCAACTAAGGAGTTAGGATATCTCAAGCAAGGGAAAGGTATGAAATGGATAAATGAAATGGACATGACAGCAAAGCCAATTATAATTTAATAGGAGTGTTTATTAACCTCGGTGACTGTCTCCCCAATAGGGAAGACAGCCTCGAGTCTCCTGAAAGGTACAATTTTATAGTGTAATATGTTGCTAACAATAAAGTGTGGTTCCAAGGGGGGACTGCCATTTCTAGTAAAGTCTTGGGTACCTAACAAGAACAGACTTGTTTCTGGGGTATGTTTCTAGCAGCACAAGTGAAAAGTTCCTTCACTATTACGGCCTATTAGGTAGTTTCCAGGGACCCTGGTAGGGGCCCCTTCTAGCAGGTTTAGGGGGTTTTGGTGTATAATTTCTGGTGGGCAAGTCACTCCCCCATTTTCTTGATCATAATTGAAACTCAGACTCAACTGAGTCGCAGGACATAGATAGTGCGGAGGGCAAACAGCTTGACGGCTTGGATTCTTTTTCAAACATAGGTAGATAGGCAATTTATGAAACATGGGAAACAACATGAACCTGGGGTCAAGCAGGGCACAGAGATCAAAGGAGAGGGTGGCCTGCCCATGAGTTACATTCTTTACAATTAGAGTCCCATCAATTGTCTTAGTAAGAGTCCAAGAGTACAAAGTGGGAGCAGAGGAATTGGAACTGGCCAAAGGCAGGAATGCCAGGAACAGGAGCATCAGGACAGGCTCTTAATCTTCAGTTGTAAGTCACTGTTTGGCTGTGTTATCCACAGGTCTGGTGGGTCAGGGAGAGCCATTATCTTGATGTGTGAGGGGTGGATCCAGGCTTTTCTTCTAGCCACCTTAACAGTGGAATGGTCTGGTACACCATTCAGACTGTGTCACACTAGAGATTTTTTTTTAATTTCCTCTGAAAGTATTTTCCTTCTTTAAAACAGTTTCAAGATTTGTTAATGATCACTAAACTTTTATGAAGAAAATTAGTTGAAGACTTTGAAATGATCTTAAGCAGTTTGCATAACTTTCTGTACATGTTATAATTCTAGATGAAAAATAATATTAGATTTTCCAATAAGTTAACATGAAAGAGCTCATATCTTTTACTGATTACTTGGTCTGAGCATAAAGACTTGTTATAGAGGGAAAAAGCAGGGACATGTGACATTCCAAATGTGCCAGGAGAAAAAGTCCTTGGCTCTGTATAAATTCTGGTACAGTTATAGATATTCCATCTCAAGCAGCATCTATTCCATCTCATAGCTACTCTCAAGAATAGGGGGGGGAACATTCCTTTTCAAAGGAACCTCATAGATAAACTGAGCCAGGAGGGATCCCATCCCAGACAGAGGCTAAGATTGTCCCTTCAGCCTTTACCAAATATAGATTTGCACCTGTTGACAGTACAGGATCACATTCCTCTGATTAACTAGTGGCATTTTCTCTCAGACACTTATTTAATACAGACAACTATGCCCAAATTCAGACTCAAAATAAAATTTAGTTATAGTCTCAAGTGCTTTTAACCTTAAACAACAAGCTTCACCAGTAACAGCTCAGGGCCAGTTATAATTATTTCTATTCTCATGGGGCTGCAATAAGTAATAAAGATATATCAGATCTTGTAATGTAAGGAATTCCATTTACCATCCTTCTAAAATATTAAAGCCAATTTATATAAATCATTTTTAATCTTTGCAACTTCTTAACAAGTTAGGTTCATTTAAAACTTACATGACTAAAACAAATTCCTTTCTCAGGCTGAATGACCTTTCCTGGAGATAGTTTCTAGGAGATTTGACAGTTTTACAACATAAGGAAAATTTATATGAATTGTAAGCAGGAGAGACTGCTCAGAATGGGCAGAACTAGTCAGACAAGTTTTCATCCAATTAGTTTCCTTCTTTCCACATACAGTAATCAATTAACAGTTATAGGTTTTAGCATTAAAACATTAGTCCAAAATAGCTTAGTTAACAGTTTTACAAGTTTTTCTAAATAGCAGATGTACATATTGCAAATCAGGATTAAAGTAACACTACTGGCCTTACACAATTTTTCTCCTCACTCAGGTTTTACAATATACAGTATAGAAATACAACAATAGTATAAACTGTGAGATGACATTAATTGCATTTCCAAATTACATATAAGAATGATTGATCTTGCCAAGTGAAGAGTCTAGTTGACTTCTAACATCATTTTCTCCTCTCTTTTTCTCATTTCCCCACTTTACAGATGAATTGAGACTCAGGGTTAAATGATTTATACTAGGTCACACAACCAGTCAGTGCAGAGTTTGGAACACACTGTTTCTCACTGACAAGCTTTTTCTCACTTTTCTGATTTTCTCTCTTTCATCTTTCTCTTAGCTGTACCTCTCTGGTTTTTCTCTTTTTGCTCTATATTCTGCGGTGTTTTCTCCCTGCTCCATTGTTTTCCATGAGTCCTTAGCAACCTTCTTTAATTCCTTGGCACTGGAACAAGCAAAGGGATCATTTGCAGCAAGGGAGAAACATTTTAGATGGTACTGAAGTTGAGGTACAGGGTGAACACTATATTTCAGGGGGAAACCCTCCATTTTTCCAAATTCATCACACTCAAAGCACATTATCAGCAAACTGGGGAGTACCAGGAGATGGTAGCCTGGAGCATTGAGAAGAGGGTTTGGGAAACTTGAAGTAAAAACTTCAGGCTCTGCTTATTAAGAGTGATGGGCTTCAGGCTACCTGGGGATCTAAAACTATTGCTAGTGGGAGCTAAGCCAAGTACCCTTTTACTAAACTATTTAGGCTGTGGAAAGAATATAAATTTAGTCTGAATAGCTCAGATCTAACATACACTTTAGTAGCTCAGATGTATCCCAGGTTTAGAATATGGGAAAATAATTAACTTGTCTTTGTACCTTTGTTTCACAAGCTTCTTTTCCCTTATCTAACTGTTCCCATGTCATTCAGAAAAATGTTCTATTTCAGGGATTTAACCTTTCAGGTAGGCAGATGAGAAGCCTGTGTGGTTATGATGTAGCTGCTGTACCTTCTCCCATTTTTTTTGGAGGAGGTTAACCCAAATTAACTTTACTGCAGCCCTAGTTCAGTTATAGCCAAGACAACAGGGAGAAAATCTTAATAGTTCAAACCTGTTACTGTCTGCTCAGCTCCATCAGAGCTGGATGACAGGGGGAGGGCTCTGTAGCCCTAGCTAAGAAGAACTGGGACCACAGGGAAGAGAATCTTAGCAGTTGTAACTTGTCACTATGGCACTGGTCTGGTCAGAGCTGGCTCACAGTGAGAAGGCACCATAGCCCTTAGCCTTGTCAGAGGCAGGACTGTGGGGAGGAGAATCTTAGTGGATTTTTCTTTTTGACCTTTCACTCAAATAAACTTTTCTTGGGTGTTCATTACTTTAAAATTTGAGATCTACTTCAAGACTTTAAGAGAAACTGCTTCTCATACAATCATGGTCTTAATTTTGAACTTTAAAATAAAAACATTGAATAACCAATCTGGTGACCTTAAACTTCAGTTTTTGCAGTTACACAGAACTAAAATTTCCTTGGTGCCAAATAGTAACCAGAATGAATTCAATTACCTGGATCTATATTGCCAATGATGTTGCACAGTTCTCTTTCTATGACTCAGAAAAGGGTTAAGTGTTAGTCCTATTTTTTTTTTTCAGCAATCGGGGTTAAGTAACTTGCTCAAGGTTACAGGGCCAGTTATTTCTGGGTGTGGTGCTGAGTGTCTGAGCTCGGGATTCGATCTCCAGGTCGTCCCAACACTGGAGCCGGTACTCTCTTACTCGCTGAGCCACCTGGCTGCCCCTAAGCAATTGGGGTTAAGTAACTTGCTCAAGGTTACACGGCCAAGTGTTTCTGGGTGGGTGCTAAGTATCTGAGCCCGGGATTCGATCTCCAGGTCTTCTCAACACTGGAGCCAGTGCTCTTACTTGCTGTGCTACCTGGCCGCCCCGTGTTAGTCCTATTTTAAAGTGCAGCTTGGAAACGTACTTCTCATTGATCATTGAAGTGGACTCTTTTTCTCTTAGATAGATTTTAGGGGAGAAATTTCCCATTCTCTCTCTGTCCATTTGTCTTTATACTTCAAGAACTTTGGCTGGAGTTCAAGGAGTAGAAGGAGAAATGGTTTTCTGCAACAGCCATTCTTTAAGAGATTATTAATCTTTCTAGCATAGGTACAGTGTTTCTTACAGCTTGGGTGCTTTTGGCTGCTTTTTTCAATCTTACAGGGTGGTAGATTTAGAAATTTCTTTACACAATCCCACAGACAGGATATTCAAGTTACATTGACTGAAAGAAATGCAGGCAGAGACAAAACAAAAGTTACAGACAGACAGAATATACACAAAACAACACAATACACAGAATACACTCTGGCGGCGTTTTTGTCTCTCCGGTGGCCCGTTGCACTGAGATTTTTGGATTTTGAAAGTTCATTCCCTCCCTTTGGGGATCCCAGGTGGAGCAACTGAGCTCCCAGAGCAACTGTTGGCAGTTGTCCCAGGTAAGCTGGTCTGATCCCGGGGATGGAGGTGGAAGAGCCCTGACAGGGTGGTTGAGTCAGGGCATGGGGAGCTGGCAGGAGACTGAGCTTTTGATCTTTGGCAATGGCTCCCTGGGCTGAGACTCGGGGCTGAACAATTTATGCTCCAGACTCAGCCAGCGATGGAGACAAAAAGTTAAAATTGTAGCACAGTTAAGATTAAAGCAACTCCTAGTGACAGACACACAGGACACATAAAGAAAGAGTTAAAGTTCCAGAGAACACACAGAATACATAAAGAAAGAGCACTCTGTTGGCATCCCGACTTTGGGGGTGTTAATGCTGCATCCAGCTTAGCCTTCTACTCTACCTGGGTCTGAGGAACATCTCTCATTGATCAACTCCCTAGGCACTTTTACACTTCTTGAGTACTCACCTAAAAGAAGACTCTTGTATCGAATTGAAAGAATTTGGGACGGACTCAGTTTCCTGGTTCACTCAGGAAACAATACAAGCCTGGGGCCAAGGAACATCTCTTGGTGGCCACCCCCTAGTGTCAAATTGCTTTCCTGGACCTTCAGGGAGCCTGGTCCAGCTGTCAATACAAAGCCAAAGGCTATCTCGGTGGGACCTCCAAATGAAATGGACATAAAAGCAAAGCCAATTATAATTTAATAGGAGTGTTTATTAACCTCAGTGACTGCCTCCCCAATAGGGAAGACAGCCTCGAGCCTCCTGAAAGGTACAATTTGGTAGTGTAATATTTTGCTAACAACAAAGTGTGGTTTCAAGGGACTGCCATTTCTAGTAAAGTCTTGGGTACCTAACAAGAACAGATTTGTATCTGGGATATGTTTCTAGCAACACATGTCAAAAGTTCGCTCACTATTATGGCCTATTAGGTGGTTTCCAGGGGCCCCTTCTGGCAGGTTTAGGGGGTTTTGGTGTATAATTTCTGGTGGACACTTCAGGTATAATCAAACTTATTCTTTTTATTATTTTGGAAGCTGTGTTGTTTAAAGATTACACATAGGAGAAACTGAAAGCAGGGAGAAAAATTAGAAAATATTACAATATTCCAAACAAGGTAAATTTTTAAATGAAATTAATTTAATAAAGCAATTTCCAAGATATTTTTTGCAGTGCAAGTTTTTTTTAATTTTAATTTTTTAATTTTTTTTTATTTTATATATATATAAATAAATGTTTTGAAGTTGGCTTAGAGATGTAATAAATATATATTGTTTTTTATATTTTTTTTATATTGTTCAAATAGAACCTAAGCAGAGCTCAGATTCCAAGCCTGAAGCATTTGTTTTTGAAACAAAAATACTTTTTTGTAAATAATGACAGATTCATTGGCTTCTGCCTTTCAAGGAAAAGGCCAAGTTTGAAAGGTAAATGGATATTCATATAGATAAAAAGAGGGTTTCTCTACCAGAGGAAGCAAAACATTCTACAATATGTACTTCATGAAAGCCAAAAGGACTAAAACACTAAGACAAAATTTCATAACAAAGATGCATTCTTGGTCTTTTCATTCTTTCAAGAAATATTTATAAAACCCTTATGCAGAAATCCCAGTTATTTCCTTGTGGTTTCATTCTGATCTTACATTTGAAATTGCAACTAACAAGAGAGGGATGGATCTTTATATTTGTCTTTGATTTACAGAGTTTTGTAGATTCTAATACAGTTTACACACACAGGGTCTGGACCAGTGATTTCACTGATGCTAGGAATTCTACTGAAGATGAAAGTGCTTCTACCAATGCAAGTCAGTGCCTTCTGTATAACTTGAAAGTACTTTATTACAGGGTTCTTATCTAGAGCACTGAGAGTTTAAGAAACTTAACCAAGTTCTCAAGGTCAGCATATTTCATAGACAAGACTTAAAGCCAGATTTTTCTACCTCTGATGACAGCTCTCAATCCACTATACCACAATGCCTTTGACCACCTGATGACAAAGGAAAATGGAAATTAAATTCCCACAATTCTTCAGCTGATCTGATTTTAAATTAGAGTGACACCTCAGAAGCCTCACTCAGTCCTTTCCATACACAGCAATAAGGGTTCTTTTTATCTTAATGAGGCAACAGAGAAAAAATGTGTGTTAACCACTTGCTTAGTGTGTGTCAAGTGCTGGAAATACAAGTAAAGCAAAAAACAAAGACAATGCCTGCTCTGGGACAAATAATCATTTTACCAAAGATTCCACCTGGACAGGAGTGAATTTAGAAAATAAAATATTTCCCATCATTTTTGATGGTTGACGGGCCTTTAAGCACTTGTGAAAAAGGGTCACTTTGTAGGTACAAGCACACCTTGTGATAGCTACAAAAGCCCTTTTGTAATCCATCTGGATTTTAACTTCCTTCCTGAACCACAATGGTCAGGTCAGGGATCACAGAATACACCTATCCCCCCATGGGGTACAGGCTCTGGGACCCCCTTGAACTCTCCTTGAATCTTCTCATGTATTGAGGAGTTTACCTGAGGATATGCCTTCCATTATACATAGCCCCAAATCTCTGTTGCTCTTAACAGCCTATCCCACCATTGGTGGTTACCTCAGGATTGTCTCCAGCTGCTTCCCACCCTTGTTCCCATCAAAGCTCCATTCCCTAGGTTCCAGGAGTCTCACCGCTCTCTAGTTATCCCAATCCCATCAACATCCTTCCTAGATTCCTCCTCAAGACCCTCCCAAAAGCCCTCCTCTAATCACCTGAGACTACTAGACCACCCCTAGATCCCTCCAACAATCTTTCTTTATATGAGATCCATCTTGCCTCCATGAAGGGGCACAGATACAATCTAGCTCTGACTCAGTCAGTATCAGATTGTTCTGGCCCACTTTCAATACAAGTGTCACAAATACTTAAGCTATTTAACAGTCTTCCCATTATGGCAAATCTTCAATAAACTTTGTTTTACCTTGGCTGAGACAAGGCTTGAGTCGAATTCATTCAGTAGGAACATATGTGTTGGTATTTTAGGGTACTGAGCACCTCTAAACCCCAAACCTCACACTCCTCCACACATACCCTAGCTTCCTTCTCTCATTTCCACATTTTAATTCCCCCTTCCATTTTCATCTTCATTTTTCTTTATACTTAAATAAAGGGAAGGCCAATCCACAAAACACTTTTAGCCTCTTCCCCATTCTTCTGCATCAGATAGCATGAGAAAGGAATTTTCTCAATTCCTAAGAGAATTAACAAAAGCTGGGAGTTGAAGATTCTATCCAGCTTGACTTTCCAAACTTATTTCACATTATTGTCTCCCATGTTTCAACTAAACTGATCTTCACACATGACACTCCCTCACCTGTCTTTGCAAAGGTTATTCCAAGGTTAGAAAGCTTTCCTTTTCCCTAGAGCCTGCCAGGGAAGAACAAAACTACTTAGAGAAGCAGGAAGAGACAGTGCAGCACAGCACACCCAGAATTTTATAACTCAGGAATCAGGTGCAGACCATCAAACATCTCAATCCTCTGGCACCTGATCCCCTGATCTATCACTCTAATTCTAATATATGGGGGAGAAAGGACTTCAGACATCTCCTTGGGTAAGGAAAGTGTTGTTAGCATGGCTGTTCTGATCCTGTTTCAAAAGGTGGTAGGAAGCTGAGATTTGATTGCCAGGCAATAAATAGAGATTAATGAAATTGCTCCACTGCAAATCTGTAGGGGGTAAGGATCTGAGACTCAACATCCTGGAAATTAGTTGTGTCCCAGTACAATCCCTGTCCTATAAAAGGGGAGAGATGAGATTTAATACCTATACAAAGAGCTGGAGCTCATCCTCTGATAAGAAACCCTAGATAGGGGGGAAAATTTGTAACTCAATTACCAGGCAAGGAACAGGAATTAAATGTGGATTCTCTAACTCTAATTCCTGCAGATTAGAAAATCTGAAATTTATCAATGAGTTGAAGAACAGGGTCTAATTATAGTAACTGATCACTAAGAATGAGTGAATATTATGTTTCCAGAGAAGTACATAACATAAACTCAAAAGAGGAGAAAAAAGCCAGCATTCTCATAAGCAAAGCTTCAAAGAAAAGTACAGCTTGCTAACAAGATCAATTAGAAATCTTTTAAAAAATGACATTTTTTAAGCATTAAAATTATGTTGCAAATGAAATGAGTGATAGAGTAAACAACTGCAAAATAATTTAAATCTGTGGAGTAGAGCTATGGAAAGATAACTAGCAGGGGCGGCTAGGTGGCACAGTGAATAGAGTGTGAGCCCTAGAATTAGGAGGACCTGGGTTCAAGCCTGGCCTCAGAAAATTAACACAAAAAAAGCTAGCCATGTGACCTTGGGCAAGTCACAACTCCAATTGCCCTCCAAAAAAAAGGAAAAAAAATTAAAAAGAAAGATAACTAGTAGCTCAATACAAAAAAAATCTCAAAACTTACATGATAAGCACTCTGATCAGCAGAATAGACAAAACAGAAGTGAAGAACTACATGAGATAAGATGACATATTAAAATAAACTTAAAGAATGAAAACATAATAAAAGTGTAAAATATTTCCTATCAGAACAACCTGGAAAGCAGTTTAGGAAATGATTTAAGAATTAGTAAAAGACATAGCCATAGGAAAAATAGAGCCGGTTATCATATTTCTAGAAATTATAAAGAAACATAATCCAGACAGAATGAAAGCAAACTGAAAATAGGAAGAAAAAAACAACCACCTCCTGAAAGACACTCCAAAATGAAAATTCCTGGGAATGGTATTGACAGGGGTGGGGAACCTGTGGTCTCTAAATCACATGTGGATTTCTAAATGTCCTTGGGTGCAGCCTTTTGACTGGAAATACACACACACACACACACACACACACACACACACACATCTCTATATGTACAGACACACATATATACATATCTATCTATCTATATATGCATATATATCTCTCTTTATACACACACATATATACACATCTATCTATATGTATGCATGTATATATGTGTGTATACATATATTACAGTGCTTATTTGTTACAAGAGTTTTATAATTCACTCTACTCTACCCTTTCTAGTGTTATAGATGTATGGAGGTGGGAAGAAGAAAAATGTTTATTAATTGAAAACAAATATGTTCAAAATAAAAATAGCATCCAGGTGTTGATTTAATTATGTGTTTTAGGGAATACAATGTGTCTTTCCTCTTCTATCTTTGATCTTCCTTCCCTCATAAACACCTACACTTAGCCTGCTGGACCTCAATGAATACATTTTAATTGATTAGCTAAGAAACAAGGTTGATGATTATTTAATTAATGTATAAAATCCTATCCAATTTCTTAATTTTTTATAAGAGTACTAAAAGTCAAGAATCTTCAAGGAGAATGAATTATTAAATTAGTGGATTAGTGCAAAATTAATGGTGTTTTCTTTTTCAATCTTGCTTCTCATTTGTGCATTACAGATAGAAAGATGTTTATTTCTAATGTGCTAAAAGTAAAAAAAAAATGGCATCATAAAACTTCAGTGTAAGGAATATTTCAATTATTGCAATAGGAACTAGAGGAAGTTCTGATAACCTTTCCATCTATCTGTTGTAAGGCATCTCAATGCAATTGTATTATAAGGATGTTTTTTGTAATAAGATAGCACAGCAAGTAAGAGCACCAGCCCCAGTGTTGGGAAGATCTGGGGATCGAATCCGAGCTCAGATACTTAGCACCACACCCAGAAATAATTGGCCATGTAACCTTGAGCAAGTTACTTAACCCCAATTGCTTTAAGGAAAAAAAAAAAAAACCTCCCAGAACTGCTGGAAATGGCCTGCTCTTGTATATATACCAGAGAAAAGCAGAGAAATTGAGGATTTCTGAACTTGATCTGTACTCAGGTGGAGATAGGGTTCTTTTACTTCAATGATGTATTTTCTAGTTACTTCTGCTCTGGAAAAAAAAATTGCCTATTTCTTTGTAATATTTCATGAATAAGTAGTTAAATGCCTTTAGGATATTATTTAATGGGCAAGCAGAACACTTTATTGGGAAAAGCTGAACACAGTTCACAAAGTCTATGTCTACAGTCTATGTCTATAAAGTCAAAGAATTTAAAAAATTATAGTGTGATAATATGGATAATTCAAACTAAAAAGATCCACTTAGTAGATTTATTTTGGAGGACAAAAGTGGGTTGAAACTGTGCTTTCACTGATTTGTGGAACTATCAGTATGAAACCTGCCTTCATACATGCCTATTCCCAACTCATCTCTATGTTACACTTTTCCAGAACTTCCTGGAACATTGAAAGTATAAGTGATTTGCCCATGGTGGCATTAATGATATTTGTCAGAAGTAGGGCTTTCACCCAGGTTTATCTTCCTCCAAAACAGGTTATTACCCATTGGGCCACCCTAGCTCTCTATCTAGAGAACTATGACCATGTTTTACTTAAATTATTCAATTGCCATTTCAATCCTATACTTATTACATCAGCAGTAGTATTGAAGTATATTTCTAAGTATTGAAGTAAGGAAGCAAGTATTTATAAGGGAGTAGAGAGAGGAAGAGTGCATGGTGAAAGCTTCTCGTTAAGGAAACAATTGCTAATATTATCACTTGAGGCTATTATGTATAGAGGTATCCTCAGTTTATCAATGCAAAATTACTTGGGAAATTAGTGATTTGGGGAATTAGATTGACTTTAAATCGAAAAAGTTAATTATTCAGGCAAAAACAAAATGCCTTGGGAAAACAATATTCTTTTTGTTAATATAATATGTCAATATTTTGAGAGAGAGAGAGAGAGAATGTTTATTGTTTACTCTGTGGCAAGTACTGTACTAATTTGAGAGGAAGAAGACCCCAAACTATGTTAATGCATAGTGAAGATATATAAGAAAAAGAAATTGTTGTTACCTTCAAGGTACCATTGATTTATATGAAAAAGACAAGTAATACATGAAATAATTTGAATACAATTAAACACATTAGATGACCAAGTGTGAAGTGGTAGGTATAAGTAAAAATTCAGTCAGATATCAAAGAACAGATAGAGCGCTGAGAAAAGTAGGGTTTATGAATAAACTGGTACAAAGCTAGCTTTTTCAAGAAATGCTGAAGTTTGAAAAGGAAGAATGAGTTGGGACAACACTTCAGGAAACAATAGCACTAGAAGGGTAAAAGTGAAGAAATTTCAGGTTTCTGTGAGGAGATTGAAGAAAATGTTAGAACAGGTGGGTTAATGGGAAGAAGTTGCAAATTATTCAGAAATAACATTGGGTGGATTAAAGTTATGGAGGAGTTCAAATTGGCATAGCGGGGATTAGTTAGTCATTGTGAAGTCTTAAGCAAAAGAGAAATGTGATTACAGCAGGATTTTAGGGGAATTATTATGGCAACATTTCTTTTTAAACCAATCGGGGTTAGGTAACTTGCTCAAGGTTACACAGCCAGTTATTTTTGTGTGGGTGCTGAGTATCTGAGGCCGGAACCGATCCCAGGTCTCCCAAGGCTGGGGCCGGCACTCTTACTCACTGTGCCACCTGGCCGCCCTAATATGGCAACATTTTACAAGAAAGATTGATTGGGGAAAAGATTAAAGGTGATACTACCTGAGTGACTCATTTAGAAACCTCATTTTGGATCATGTGAGATGATGAAGATTCAAATTAGGGTTCTATCAGTGAAAGTGAAGAGAAAAGAAAGACTGCTAGAAATATTTCAAAGGAAGACTTGGAAGAATTTGGTGACCACTCAGATATAAAAGGTAAAAGTTCAGAGTATGAGGTGGTTAGGTGGCACAGTGAATAGAGCACTGGCCCTGGAGTCAGGAGAACCTGAGTTCAAACCTGACCTCAGATACTTGATACACTAACTAGCTGTGTGACTTTGGGCATGTCACTTAACCCCAATTGCCCTCCAAAAAGCAAAAAAAAAAAAAAAAAAGTTCAGAGTATGTACAGAACTTTGTCCTTTGAAGATAGGAACAAAAGCAAAGTTACTGACAGCGATGGTGAGATTAGAAAAATTATTCAATCTGGAAGGGGAAGAAGATTTAAAATCAATTCAGCTTTGGACATAATTGATCCTGAGGTTTTAAGTAGCACATTCAGAGTCCAACGTTTTATAGACAGGGTTATGAGATTGTAAAATAGGTAAGAGATCAAGTTTATAGGTAGAGATTTTAGTTTCATTCACAAATTATGATAGTTAAAGTGAAAAAAATAGAACAGGTCTTTGAGGTTATGAGTATAATGAGAGAAGAGCAAAGAATCAAAGAATCCAAGGACAGAGCCTTAGAAAACCCTCATGGGTAAAGTTAGCATATAGAAAGCACAAGAACCATAAACAGGAAATGAAGAATAGATTTTTTTTTTCTGTTTCCAGTTATAGTAGAATAAAAAGTTTGGTCAATTCACATTATGAAGGATTTAGGTAGACATACTTAAGATTTCCCTTATGACAAAGTTTATGTAATAGGATCTAGAACAAATTATAAGATTTCTTTTTTTTCTGGAAAATGTTAAAAAAAAAAAACTACTCTCACATTCTTATGTTGGTTAGTATAGGGCTTTGCAATAGGTATCCTTTAGCCTCAAAGATTTACCACCTAACCATCCTGGAGAAGTGTCTGTCCTGACATCTCATTGCCCAGAATAGCATCTATTTCTCCTCAACAATTATTTACGTAAAAGTTTTTGCCATTTTTCACTTTATTGCTGACTTTGCAGCAATATTTACCTTAATCGGTGTGTTACTGCCCTGTGTACCCTGTATCCTGATTGGTGATGGTGTCTCTGAACAATTATTTTAGGAAAACCTGGACTATTGTCTCACTTCCCATAATATTCTTCAATCATCACTTCCTTGTCAACTATCTTGCCATAGCACACTTATCCTTTCCTCCCTCCTGCTTGCCCTTCAATTCTGCCATTTTTCCTAAATGTAATATATTAATCTACTCTTTAATGTCAGTCAATCATTAAACATTTATTAACCTCCTACTGTGTGCTAGATACGTGGTATTCAAAGGTGAAAAGAGTCCTTGCTCCCAAAGAACTCCCAATGGGGGAGACAACATGGATATAACTACACATATACAAGAAAGATACAGGATAAATCAGAAATAATCAATTGGGGGAATGCACTAGAATTAAACAGGGATTAGGAAAAGCTTCCTGCACAAAACAGAATTTTAGCTGGGATTTAAAGGAACCCAAAGAAGCCAAGACCCAGAGATAAGGAGAGAGAGCATTCCCATCTTGTTTGGGCATGGCATACATAATAAATACACTTTTAAATGTTTGGATGTGATGAGGTGCTTGGCTGCCTGTGCTTGGACCCCAGTTCCAAGGCCATATTTCTCTCTAGCCTCCAAACACTATCCCTGACAGTTTCTCCCCAGACAAAGGACACTATGCCTAGCAATTACTCATGAGTGGGGCCCAGTAAAACACGTATCTCTCTCCCTATTATAGTAACAAACTGTACCTGTAGGAATTATTAATTTGAACTGGCTTTGTACTGGCTCATAAAGATATTCAGTACCCAGTGAGCAATCTTTCCCAAATCCCTACCTCATGATATGCAACATAATGGTCTTCATTATGTGTATCATAGACTTTAGACATATGTCCACACACATACATACATATGTGTGTTTGTATGTATATATAGTGTGTATGTATTATGTTCTATATATAATATTATTATGATTATTATAATATATAATATATGTACATATATATGAGAGAGACAGTGTGTGTATGTGTACCCCCTGCATCTATCTTATCAAACAAGACATTGATTAGCGGCAGACTGAGCAATCCTCAGTTGGCCCTAACTGCTAGTTAACTTAGTGACATAGCAGACCTAAAACCACACCACCCTGTGCACCCTGATCCCCAACATCTGTGGTATTTTCCAGGTGAACTCTGGCTAAAAATGCCTGTGCAGTAGATACAAAAAGTACATGTTCCTTTAAGAACTGACCACTCCTTAACCTCTACCTAATCCCTCTGCATCACTTAGAATATTTGTCACCTTTTTTACTATAGTTTATCCTAAATGAACTTTAACTGTAGCCCTCTAAGGTTGCAGGTTGTTTAATAACTTTTGCCTACTGAATAGTGTAAAAGTAAGTTTTGTGAACTTTAATTAAAGATTGCTTAAGTCCATGAATTCATTCCAGACAACTCAGTCCTGTTGTCTGGTCATTTAGGGCTCCGGAACCCCTCAAAACTGCATCAGATACGCAATGTAAATGCAAATACATGCATGCAAAATATTTCTATTATTCTTTACATAAATGTAAATATACTTATGTTTACAAAATGTATATATGCATAATATACACAATCATATGTATAGAGAATCTGTAGATCTATGCATATAGATTACTTCCATTTCTTCTAAATGGTCACAAACTTCTTTTAAACAATATATCCTCTTAAAGAATGTAGAAATGGTGGTGAACTGAGAGTCAACCGTGGGTTTGATGCCCTTCTTCCTCCCAACAAGAAAAGTGTACCAAAATAGAACAATAAAAAGAATGACAGCAGGGGGAAACTGAGAGAATTCACTACAAAATCAAATTAAAAATCACCGAAGACCAGCTCATTAGCCTGCTGAGCTTGTTGCTCCTAGGGGACACACACACTCTAACACACCCACATCCTTCAGTCCACAATACTTCAAGTCTGAGTCAGTCCCTTATACTTAGTGCCAGATGGAACTTCAGACATTATGTTTTGTCCTTAATTCCTTGTAGTTTCCTATTTGATGACCTGTTCCCTGACTGGATTGAGGCCTGTGAATGATTTCCCCCAAGGGCTATGGAAAAGAATGTATTAATTCAGTTTCTAAATAATTACCTAAACTAAATCTGAAAATTAGGGAGGAAAATCAAATTGCCAAACTTTATGGATACATATATATGCATATATATGTATATATGATATGTGAATATATACTCATATGAAAAAGGTAAATTCACTTCAAAAGTGATTAAAAATAATTCTTAAAATAGATATATTTGGAAATCTTATGTCTTTATATAATTCATAATTCCAAACTACATCCCTCCAAAAAGAGTTTTGTTTTATAATAATGAACTAAAATAATGGTACAGAAAAAAGAAGAGAAAAATCAACATAATGTTTCAATATATTAAAAATCTTATATTCTATGCAGTATTCCATATCCATATACTCTCTACTTTTTAAGCACAGTAAAATCATGAATCTTTGCTTTATTTCTTCTGTGGTAATGAAATTATTTTTAATAAGGAAACATTAAAAAAATTGGTTGGTATATTTTCTGTTTAAATTATAGTAGTCTTTGTGTGTTCTGTCTGCTTTGCTACACATACTTCATTTTGAATCAGTTCATGTATTTTCTTTGATTTTCTACATTCATTGTTGTAATTGTTCCTTACAGAATGGTAATATTCTATCACAATTATCTAGGACAATTTCTTTAGTCATTCCTTAATTTATGGGCATTTGTTTTATTTATTGTGTTTGCAGTCACAGACACACACACAAAGGGCTGCCATAATGTTTTGATGTACATGGAAATTTCTTTTTCTCAATTGCGTCTTTGGGGTGCATGTGTGGCAGTGGAATTTCTAAGTTAAAGTCTATGAAAATTTCAGCCACTTAAACTGCTCATTTCTTTCCCCAATATTTGTAATAATACACAGTTCTATCAGTAATGATAGAAACAGAATTAAGAGAAAGAACAAAACACAAATATGTACCAATAAAATGAGATTTGTAGAGAAATACATATTTGTCAAAAAATAATCCAAATAAAAAAATAATAGAATATTTTAACAAACTGATTTCCAAAAAGGAAATTTAGCAACATATGAATATCCTGAACTGTTTGTGATGGTAGTAGTGTTGGGGATGGTCATGGTAGGGAAAAGAGGACTTTGGCAAAATGGTTTTAAAAGTGACTTAAAAAAGAAAAAATATACCTGCATTACTCCTCACAAAATTCTCAACTCTGGTTGTTTCATCAAGAATGCTTGAAAGTCCACTGAATGACCATATTTTCCTCTGAAACATGATACTTGGTTTTGCTGGGTAGGTGATTCTTTGTTTTAATCCCAGCTCCTTTGACTTCCAGAATACCTATTCCAAAACATCGATCCCTCAGTGTGGAATCTGTCAGATCCTGTGTTATCCTGATTGTGTTTCCAAAATATTCAAATTGTTCTTCCTGCCTGGGAATTCTGGAACATGGCTATAATATTCCTAGGAGTTTTCTTTTGGGGATCTTTTTCAGGAGGTGATTGGTGGATTCATTCAACCTCACTTTTGCCCTCTGGTTCTAAAACATTAGGGCAATTTTCCTTGAGAATTTTTTGAAGGATAATTTCTAGGATCTTTTTTTGATCATGGTTTTCAGATAGTCTAATAAATTTTAAATGATCTCTCCTGGATATTTTCCAGGTCAGTGGTTTTCCCAATGAGATATTTCACATTGAATTCTATTTTTTTCTTTTGTTTGTATCTGTTTAATAGTATCTTGATTTCTCATAAAGTCACTAGCTTCTCTTTGCTGCAATCTAATTCTGAAGGAATGATTCTCTTTAGTGAGCTTTTGAGATTCTTTTTTCTATCTAGCAAATTCATCTTTTTAAGGCATTCTTCTAGTCATTGGCTTTTTGAGCCTCATTTGCCATCTGGATCAGTCTATTGTTTAAGGTGTTATTTTCTTCAGTCATGCTGTTAACTCTCATTTCACAATTTTCTTGCATCATTCTCTTTTCTCTTCCCAGTTTTTCCTCCACTTCTCTTATTTGGTTTTCAAAATTCATCTCAACATCCTCTGTGGCCTTTAACCAGCTCATATTTTCCTTGGAAGCTTTTGGTAGCAAAGTTATGACTTCATTGTCGTCCTCCTGATCCATGTTTTGATCCTTTTTGTCCCCAAAAGAGGAGTGTAAAGTTGGGTTGCTCTGCTTGGTTTGCTTCCTTTGACTGCTCATGTTGTCACTCATGCCACTCAATTACTTGACTTTGGGCTTCTTGCCACAGTTGGACTCCGCTACCAGACAGGGGAGCTTTGTCCCAAATGCTGGGGTTTTCTCAGCTGCAGGAGCTATTAGTTTGGTGTCCTCTTTGAAGGCTCCACACACTCTGGCAAGCTGGTCGCACACCCCAGCACCTCCACCCTAGACAGCAATCCAAATACAAGCAGGTTAAAGCAAAAGTGATTACCCCTCAGATTGGTTGCTTGGTCTTCCCACAATCTGCAGGCCAGGAGGTGAAGCAGCTACATGGGTGCAGCTGCAAGGCTGCTGTGCTTCAGCCACTTCTCCCTCTGGGCAAAGGCTGACCACACTCCCAAACTACTGGATTCCAAAGTCCACACTGCACTGAGCTCTCACTTTGTCCTTAGCATCTATGTATTGATAATTCTGGAAACTGTCACAGCTGCTGTTGATCTGAAGACCCTCCAGCCGGTGGCTGGTCCGGCCCACCCTGAGGCTAAAACCCTGGGCTCACAGGAGCTGTTCTGTGCTCCCAGAGCACTTCCCTGGCCACTTCCTGCAGGCCTGCCGGGCTGTACTCAGTGGGAGGTCAGCTTCTCTGTGTTATTTTGTGGGTTCTGTATTTCCAAAGTTTGTTCAGACTCACGTTTTACATGAATTGGAGGAGGTGGAAGCCAGAGCCCTGTGGAAGTCCTGTTTCTACTCTGCCATCTTGACTCCACCCCCACAACATTCTCAGAAAAAATTAGGAAGAGAAAACCTTATCTAAAAGAAAAAAAAATAGCAGTATAATATGCCTAAATCTCTGTGTGACAAACATTATCTTTTTACCCAAACTAAGGAGAGACAAAGACATAGGGAATTATAGACCTATATCCCCAATGATTTAATGCTTAATTTTAAAATAGTCTCATGGCACGTTGACTATCATAGTGTATACAATTTTTTTTCTATGACAATTATTTACAAATCAAGGTTACAAGTTCTACTCAGCCTACAGAAAATAAGTTGCTTAATTAACTATATAAATAGCATTAAAACAGAACATCTAAATAATACAAAAAATGAAACCCTTTTTTGTAGCACAGTACTTTTTTTTAAAGTAGTGCTCATTTATGGCAAAAAAGCAAGAATAGCAAATACATGGAAACATTTTAAAATGTGATCAGAAACACTTAAAAACAAAAAAATATTATTTGGATTGGAGAAACTCGAAAATCTGTACAAGGGCAAAGGGAAAAAGCAAGACTGCTTACTATCACTACAATATTTGACATCATTTTACAGATGTTAACTCTGATAATGATATACACAGAATTGAAGGAATAATGAACATTGACTAAGAGGAGAAAAAACTACCTCTATTTACAAATAATATGATGGCATTCTGAGAAAACTCCAGAGAATCAGAGGGCAGACTAATTGATAGGATTTATAGCATCACCAAAGTACAGTCAGTTCTCACTTTATGTAAATGACACAATCTGACTTTATGTAAAGAATTCTGAAAGGAATCTGCATTAAAAAAAACACACCCTATTTTAACTTTTCTGTATAGTAATCTTTCTTTGTCTCTCTGTCTCTCTGTCACTGTGTCTCTGTCTCTGTGTCTCTGTCTCTGTCTCTTTCTGTTCCAGCACCTGCCATCAGGAGCTTCTGTCTCTGCCTCTCTGTGTCTCTGTCTCTCTCTCTCTCTCTGTCTCTGTCTCTTTGTCTCTCTCTGTCTCTGCATCTCTTTCTCTGTCTCTTAGTGTTTCTGTCTCTCTCTCTCTGTCTCTCTCTGTCCCAGCACCTGCCCTCAGGTGCTTCTCAGCCCTCTACCCCTGAAGGAACAATAAAAAAAAATCCTGAAAAAATTACACCAACCAGAGAAAGCAGAAGAAAGACTGCACTGAAGGAACTTCCCTGGAGCTTGGGTTGAGACCTCACATCCAGAAAGGAGACCTTTGCTCACTACACCCACCCGCTACTTTGTCTCCCCTTTTCTGTGTCTCATCTGCTCAGGTACCATGCATCTATTTCAGGTCTCCATGTATAGCCCATCCTCTCCTTTCTGTGTCTGTATCCAGGCCTGATTTGGTATTTTCAGGCCTCCACATGACTGGTCATATTTCTCCTCCTGCTCTTACTTCTCTGTCCATGACTTCCCTGTGTCCTTAAACCATATTCTGGCCCTTCCCATATGGAATTGTTCCTATATCCTTCCCTTTCCCAAATCCCAGCGCAAATTTGCATTATGTCATTTTAAGTAGAGGCTTGTGGAGCAGTCAACTTACTTTAAGTGGAAACTGTCTATAGTAGGATAGAGAATAAGAACCCTTACAGAAACATAGAAACAGATGCAGACACAGATACACACACACACACACACATACATGTAATTCTATAAAGTAACCAGGGAGAATTATGAGAGAAATTCCATTAAAATAATTACATAATTAATGAAATATCGAGGAGTTAACCCACCAAATTGTGACATATAAAAATTTTGTAGATACACAACTATAAAACATCCCTTGCAGAACAAAAAGAAAAAAAATAAAGAGAAATTCAAGACAAATAATGAGCCATTATATTATAATAAAATTGTGATACTAACTAAAATAGAAGGAACCTGAGAAAATAAATTCCTTATAGGAGTTCTGTTTGTTTTTTTGTTGTTGTCATTGTGTTTTTTTCAAAAATTCTAAGTCAAATGAAAAAGCAGTTTGAGAAAATTAGGTTACAACATATGTCAAATACCATATGCCATAATAAGGGAACAGAAGAGGCATCTTAAAGAAAATAGAAAAATAAAACATTAAAAGCTATGTTTCACTTTCATAGTGAGGAAGACACTTCATAACTTCAAAAATGGATGGAAATTTAAAAAAACACCAAATAGTTTTGATTACATAAACTCAAAAGCTTTTACATGAGTAAAATCAATCAAGATAGAATGACAAGAGAAGTTCTCAAGTAGGGAGAAAATATTCATGTCAAATGTCACTGATAACAGTCCAATACATGTGGGATTGATATAAATAGATAATGCTATGACTTATTCCTCAATATTTAAAAGATAAAAAAGAATGATATTCAAGGGAAGGATTTCAAATTGCATATAACCATTTAGAACATTTCCAAAATCATTAATAGTATGAGAAATGTAAATTAACACCCTGAAGTTTCACTGAACACTCTACAAAATTTTAAAGATGATAGAAAAAGGGTGGTAGCCAAAATTACCTATGAAAAGACAGGCTCACTAATATACTTTAACTGGAGCAAGAAAGTGGTGAATATCACTTTGTAATTATGCAAGGTAAGTAACTAAACTCCCCATAAATCTTGTCCTCAAAACCCCAATACAAGGAATTAATTTTTAATTAATTAATAAATAATTAATATTATTAAATTAATAATTAAAAATAATTAAATTGATAAATAATTAATAACTTCATTTCTCCATGATTCAGTTTCCTTATCTATAAAATAAGAGAGCTGCAACAGATAATTTCTAAATCTTTTCTAACTCTAAATCTTATGTTCCTAAGAGAGTCAAAGACATAAGCATAGGGGCAGCTAGGTGGTGCAGAGAATAAAGCGCTGGCCCTGGAGTCAGGAGGACCTGGGTTCATATCCGGCCTCAGACACTTAAGGCACACAAAAAAAATAGCCATGTGACCTTTGGACAAGTCACTTAACCTCAATTGCCCTCCAAAAAGCAAAAAAAAAAAAAGACATAAGTATAAATCTGAATATTCATAGCTGTATTTGGGGATAGCAAGTAATTGAAAAGGAAGTAGATTCCTTTCTGAACCTTCTACACTAAAAACAAAAACAAAAAACTTCTACTTCCTAATACAGTAGTGCCAAACTCAAAAAGAAAATGCTATAATTCATTCCAATTCATTTGGGAGTGTTGTGGGTTGATTGTGACCAGCAGCAATTTGTCTGACAACTCTGCCTTAATAACTTGTCTAAATGTTGGTCAATACAACCAAATAATTTATAATAAGAAGTAATTTATTAGTAGTGATTTGAAGGAATTTTAGTCTTCCAAATGAATCTTTAATCATAAGCACAGAAAATTTAGGAGTGTGGATGACTATTTGTTGAAGATATCGTTGAAATAATCCTTTTTGAAGGATGGGTAAGACTGGATATCCAATGACATCTCTTACAACAATGAAGTATGAACTTCAGTCACCACAACTACATCCTTTAGCATCATCAGATTAGGTCAATGTCATTGAAGTGATGTACTCCTTTTTGCTTCTGTTTGCTGAAGGGAGCACCCATTTCTCTTTTTCTCACTCCACATGGGAGCAATAGGTGATTTTATTCTGGGCTCCAGAGAGAACCTTGAAAACCCTTCCTCTAAAGTTAAATGAAATAGGGCTGAATCCCACTCAAAAATAAATATTCTCCATTCTTCTTCCTAGAGCTATAGCTATGGAACATACAATCGTTCAAAGGTAGCATAATTGCTGACTATTAAAATGCATTTAAACAATTCATTTGGCAGAGGTTCACTCCTGCCCTCTTCAACAAATAATTTGAAATTATATCTTTTAGCTCAAAAAGCAGGTTCATCACTGCTAACATTTCCAGAATACTTAAAAAGCATACAGTAATTTTAAATAAATTACATGGGCCTATACACATATATATAGACATACATATATACACACATAAATACATATATGTATGCATATTTTTTTTATCACAATTCCCTAAGTTATCTCTCTTCTCTGACTGGAGGGTTGGAGAGAAGAACAGAAAAAAATCTTCCTCAAACCTTCCTTTCTAGAGGACTGGGATCTGATCATTGTAAGGTAACTCCATTTTCCATCAGTAACTCTTCTTGGTTTTGACTCCACAGAATATTATATCTCCTTTCAGTTTCCTTTTATGAGTTCTCTTCCTCTATTTCATTGTAAGCTCCTGAAAGGTAAAGGGTATTATTTTTTTTCACCAGTACTTAAGGCAATGCTTAACACATTGAAGGTGATTAATAATTTTTATATAATTGAATAATCTCAAGAATTTATATTTTAGAGATATCCAAACATGGGTCACAGATTTTGAATGTTATTGATAAATCACACTAATTTGTTTTTCTGCTTTAAAATATGGGTGGGAATGGCAGAAAAGGGGGATGAAAAGAGAGAAATCAAAAAATCCAATACCTTAAAAAAGACAAAATGGAAAAAAATGAAGTTGGTAAAAATTTGAAAAGATCACGGAGGATGGAAATATAATTTTCACAGTTTCCAGGTAAAACAGGAAATAAGGCAGCTGTGAAGTTCACATGCCATTTAGTACATTGAGCATCAATAAAAAAGAAACATCATGTTTTGTAATGATCATTAAGTCATATGCTCTAATTCTGACTCATGAAATCACTCAAATAAACTACCTCAAAGGTACTCAAGTAATTTGGTGATATTATTGTTGAACCACTGGGAATAATTTCTGAGCATTCCTCATAAATGTGAGAAGAAACATAAATTAAAGAACATGTTTAAAGCAACATGGCTTTTTCATTAGGTTATTTTAAAGTTATAGACTGATAGGATCTGTAATGCTAGAATAAGTGCTAGACTTAAGAAGCAGGAAAACCTGAGTTTAAATCCTTCCTCAGACACTTACTATTTCTGTAAACCTGAAAAATTCACTTAACCAAAGTCTTCCTCAGAAGAAGAAGGAGACTGAGGAGGAAGACAAGGAGAAGACACATCTCTCAGAGTTGTGAGACTCAAATTAAATATTTATAAAGTGCTTTACAAAGCTTAAAGTGCTATGTAAATACTATTATCATTATCATTATTATTATTTTCCTACTATAATATTGGCAGCTGGCAAGATGAATTCTAGAACTAGAATGTCTATAGAAACAGTTGTGACGTTGTTCCAGAATACTTAATGTAAACCCATCATAAAGAATACTAAAGTACATAGATCAGTAGTACCTTTGTAACTATTTTTGTTTATACTGAATAAAACCTCAATTCATTGTATTAAATTCAGTTCATACAGCTAGTAAGTGTCTGAGGTCAGATTTAAACTTGGGTCTTCCTGATTACAGGGCCAGTGCTCTATCCCATTTATTAAAGTTTGAAATGATCTATTATTCACAATGATTTTATTTAGCTAGACTATTTTGTTAACATTTCTGGGCCATGGGAGAAAAGGGAAAAAAAAAAGAAAAGCAACTCAGTAACTTTTTTTTTTCTGAAGTACTTTACCTCTAAGAATCTCACAAACATTATTAAAAATAATAATAATAATTTTACTCATAAGTAATGGGAAGTGAATAATTTGATCTGCTCATATGGAAATTTTGCAAATTGGAATTTTAGATATGATATAGCTCACTGACTTTTCCAAGACTGAGCTTGCTGCATGGCTAAATTGAAATAGAACTATGAAGCAGTCTAAAACAAGATATATTTCTTATTATATCAGCTATATAAGGGCAAAACTCTACTCAAAACAAACAGAATTTTTAAGCATGTGGTGTGCCTCAAAATGGTAAAAAAAAAAAACCTTATTTACAACAGATACAGCTGATTAAAAAAAAATGTATATGAGTGGTATTTTCTTTATTAGGAGTAAAAGCCAGACAGAATACAGAATGAGGACTTCCCCTCTCTTTCTGTCTTTCTTTTGAATATGGAATGGAAAATTGACTTCGATGCTTTGATTCCAGGGAGTCTGCATTCATTTTCAGAGCTGCCTGGTGGTGATATACCAGCCAAATGTGCTCAGTCAGAATTTCAGTGAATAAGGATAAAAAAGGAGAAGAAACTTTCAGCATAGGACATAAAATTGAATAATGTGGGCAGGCAGAACAAAAATAAGCAAATAAAACATAAAAACAAAATAATAATTTACTATAAAACTTCATTGACAAATAAGAACTGTACAATAACATACACTCCATTATTAAACCCACAAAACAGAATGCTCTACCTAAAAAGATAAAATGGACTTTAATATTTTTCTAGTGATATTTCCATATAATTAGATTGGATATTGAACAAGGTGATGGATTTGTTTAGCCTTTCAAATTGGGCTGTGTTCTCTATTGGAACAGCACAAGAATCTTTGTTCAGCCCTGTGATGTTAAGTATTTAATTTACACCTATAAAAATATAAAATCATAGATGTCACAATTATTAAATTTGTAGATGATACGGGGCTAAGATACTATAATCATTTGTTTGACATTTGCTAAGCATGTATAATATGACCACCGGAATGTTGTATGCTGAGAATATGTTGATGAAAATATTTCTTCCTTTGAGAACTTCATTCTATCAGGTAATAAATAGCAGGTTGTGTATACAGGAGGGCAGCATGCTATATATTACAAGTTCATCAGTGAGAGGTTACACTTCCAAATCTGATAAATACCTTTAATTGAGTGAACCTTGAGAATATTAAATTCACTAGGCCTCAATTTCCTCATTGATACTAGGTGGATTTTACCAGATGGCCTCTGTGGTCCCTTCCCCAATTCTACATATGAGACTTTATAATCACAAAAGTTCATGGAATGCAAGCTGGGCCTACTTGTATACTCTGGGGTGAGCATTATCATTTGCTTTCTCTATTTATGCTTATGGTGAGAAGACAAAATCAGTATCCAAAGACGTTTCAATAGACTACAATATTTGATTCACTTGAGTAAGCTGAAAATCAGTCAACATAAATTTAATTTAGATAAATCTCAATTGCTCAGAAAATAAAAACAAAAATGTTACAAGATGGGATAGGCATGGCAACACAGCAATTCCTGAGCAACATGATGGGATTAGGCCTGCAGAATTGGGGACCCTTTAAGGTCCTCAAGTGAGGCCAAACTTCGGATTCTCTCAAGGGGCTGCCCTTGAGGACTTAGAAAGTTTCATGTGGCCTTGAGGCCTCAGGTTCCCCACCCCTGATTATGGAAAGCTTAGAGACTATTAGACTCGTGAAATTTAAAGTATTAACAGTGTGATAGGACAGCCAAAAAGCTAAGGAAACTTAGACTTCATGGAGAGGCATGTAGGATAGAAAAATAAGAGATTCACTTACACATTATCATAGATCAACAACATCTGGAAAACTGTATTCATTTCTGATTACCATAACATAGGAAGACCAGTAGGTAGCTGGAGATGGTGCAGAACAGATGAACAACTTGGAGAGCTAACTACATCCTGAGACTCAAGAACAAGACTCAGAACTATGAAGACCCAAATTCAAATTTTGCCTGTGATACTAGTTTCTGTTAATTACCTTTTTGTTCAATAATTCTAAGTTTAATGTCACATTCCCTTTGCTTCTGAATGTGCTCATTAGATTGACTCATAGAACTTGTGGGACACAACATTTGGTCATAACTGTTCTTAAAGTGCTTTGCCTTACTAATACTTTTTTTTTCCTGCCTAACTCATTGATATCAACTGAAAATTATTAGGAGAAAACAGGGGTGAGAACTCCTGAGCTATATATAAATGGTAGAAAGCCATCTTCCTCTAAACAGCCAGGTTAAATTTAACCTTCAACCCTAAGGAAGATTGAGTAGTTGAACCTTAAGGATTCAAAACTGGCAGTGCTAGTAGCGGTTGGGAGATTAGATGCAGAGTATGTAATGTTTCTTGAGCTTTCTGTCCACACTCTTGTGTTGCATGTATCTATCTATCTCTCTTTTATCTATCCATCTACCCATCTACCTGCCTACCTGTCTACCTATTTACCCATCTATGATTTTACCATCCATTAACAACACTTCTATTAGTGTGGGTTCCTTTCTGCATTTTTCTTTCCTTCAGTGTATTTTTAATTTTCTTTATATAAATTTTCACTGACCACTAATTTATTCCCCTTCATTCTCTCCCCTTTGTGGAAAATCTTTTTTAAAACACATGTGCTGGGGGCGGCCAGGTAGCACAGCGAGTAAGAGCACCGGCTCTAGTGTTGAGAAGACCTGGAGATCGAATCCCAGCTCAGACACTTAGCACCCACCCAGAAACACCTGGCCATGTAACCTTGAGCAAGTTACTTAACCCCAATTGCTTAGGGGCAGCCAGGTGGCTCAGCGAGTAAGAGCACCGGCTCCAGTGTCGGGATGACCTGGATCAAATCTGGCCTCAGATACCCAGCACCACACACAGAAATAACTGGCCGTGTAACCTTGAGCAAGTTACTTAACCCCGATTGCTTTAAAAAAAAAAAACACATGTGCAATCATGCAAAACAGATCCATGAATTGACTGCGTTTGGCCCATACGTAGCAGAACCAATCAAATGTCAGACCTGTAGTCAGGAAGACTTAAGTTCAAATCTGGTCTAATACTTTTTAGCTTGAGACCTTCAGTAAATCACTTAACATCTGTTCTTCATTTTCCTCAACTATTACAAAAGTATAAAATAACACTTCCTGGGTTTTTATGAGGATCAAATGAGATATTTGAAATAAGCTTAACATAGTGAATGACATATAGTAAATGCTATATTTCTATCTAGCATCTATCTATCTATGAAAGTTATTATGATCCACACCTACATCATCATCATCTTCCTTCTCCTCCTCCTCATCACCTAGAACTAACAACCAAACACCACTCCAGGAGTAAGCAGACATGAAAGGAGTAAGGAAACATGAAACTTTTCAGTTGGATGATAGTGGTGGACACCATAGTGATACACTGACCCAAGATCATCAAGAGACTGACAGGAAAACTGCTTCCTTAGGCCCTAGGAATCAAATCACCTAGTAGCTTTTCATTTTGACTAATTATTTTTCATAAATAAGAGCTAAATCAGTTGTTTGTTCACATATGATGTTCAAGAAGCCTGATTCCTCTGTGTTTAGAGGCTCTGGGAAAACACTTCTATCAAACAGATGAATTTGAAGAGGAGATTAATATAAGTTTCTGCCCCATTTCCTCTCCCTGCTAAAATTTTCTCCCTTTTCTATTAGATACTTTGACAGACAACTCTTGGGATACTGCTAACAGAAGAGAAGGAAATGATCTTTGGGACACTATTTTTGGGACAGAAGGAACTGAGCCAGAGACCTCCTTTCTTGCTCTAATCTGAGGTACAGCTTCTGTCCAGCCAGAATTTAATTGAGTAACCCTTCCAGATAATCTAATTGTATCCCTAGGTAGAACCTTCATATTCTTCCTTTTTATATTTAATTTACTACCTCCTGCTGGTGCACTCTTGCCCCACACTTTTGAAAGTTCCCAGGGCTACCAGATCCCTCTCTGGGCTTTTTCTACAGAGAAAAACAGTCACTTGTCAGCAGCCCTTTAAGTATTCCAACTAGAGGAAAATCACCCTCTGCACCCTAGTTTCTACTTTCCTTGTATGATACCCCATAATACTCTTCTACAACCCCTACCTCCAACTATATTTACCATTATATTTGACTACCTGACTGTTGCTGTTGGTATGAAATGCCATTAGCTTCAATACTTTATAAAGGATCAGTGAGAAGGACCATAAGTCGGTGCAGGATTTCCTATCTAGTTTATTTCAGCAACTCCTTGTCACCTTCAACTCCCATATCAACTGAAAATGCAATTGTGCAACCTTAATTGTTGATGTTTCTCTGTTAGATTACAGGAATTTTCTTGGGATGTGGTTTCATTTAGTTAGTGCAGGTATTTTAAAGTACCTACCAAACTTTCTCCTTAGGCAGATGGGCCTTTAATAAATTTGTTTGTGTGTTGGCATTTCAATGAACTTTTAGAGGTAAAAATGCTTTATCAGTATTTAAAGGAATGAAAGTGAAATAGTTCTTGAAATTGTAAAAAAAAAACAGGAACAGTGTTTTTGATCAATGTAGGAGTTTTGACATCTTTATACATATCACCTTTTCTATCCTATCTCCAATCTTATCCAATCCCATCATTCTTTCTTCTAAGAATTGTCTTAAACTACAACAATATCCAAGATATATATATATATATATTTCTAAAAATGGCCATATTTCATTCATCCAAAACAAAGTGCTTTATTCTTTATGAAAAAAATGTACTCTGACAACTTTGTGCATTTTCTAGCATGTAACTACTATAGTCAAACTGATAAAAAGTAAATAATTTAAAGTATTCAGAAGTAAAAGAGAAAAATTAAAGATAAGTCAACAGAGCCTAATTTTATCATAGTATTAGTACATCATCCACAAAAACAAACAAAACTGGTGCAGTAATGCCTCATTGTGCAATGGAACTTACCAAAAGATTCAGAGCATATGGTTCACTACTGGATAGAAATCCACAGGCTATTTATTTTGTAATGTCTTAAGAGTGAGGAGGGTATCTCGCATTAAGTATCCACCTGTTCTATATTCATCACCCAAAGCATCACCAAAGTGTCACCAAAAACACAAAGGCCTATCTGGGGATGAAGTCCTTTCAACAAGCTCATTATGTTCCAATACTGAAAGATTATGGCAATTATTCTGGCCTGGGCACGACTCAGATTTTAGTTTTGGGTCTTTTTTTGTTTGTTTTATTTTCATTAATTTATTTTAAACATAAATACTAAAACTTAAGTGTACAATAAGAAAAGAAAAAGAAACATTATAAACTTAAATACAAAATAAAGAGGGAAAAAGATTGCTGTTTTCACAGCAGAACATGAGAGAATTCAAAACATACAGCAATAAATTTCCATTTCAAGAAGCCTATATAATAAATACTACCCACTGGGTTCTGAGCCATTGTTATAGGAATGTAAATCTTTAACATCTTCCCTGCCCCCAGGCTTAAGTGCACCTGGAGCCTGTGGTGGGAGGCTTGTTTCTCTGGAGATACTTTGTGATTGGGCAGTGGGTCAAGAAGGTTGTTACATTCTCTGAGCCAGGAGAAGGCTATAGAAGCCCTGATGGGAGGTTTGCTTTGGGGCTCACTTTGAGAAGTGTTGTGTGATTTGACCAGATGAGATTCTGGGCAGTCGTTGAGATGCCCCCCAGCTTTGAAAAATCCAAATGTTGATGCTTTCCTCTCTGGTAACTATGATTTGGTATGGCTATAATGGTTGGACAGTTTGGAGGCCTTTCTGCTTATATGTTTTTCTGTTTTCTTGTAACTTCTGTCTGTATACTCTGAAGGTCAGGGTGCTGACTTTCCCCTGAACAAGGTAAATGATGTGTTTGATTGATTAAAGTAAGCTTGTTAACCCATTTTGAGTTGCTTTCCTTTAGAAAAGCAGATCTAAGAACCTGTGTTGGCAGCCACCCTGGGGATGCTGGGGTGCTTGCTGCTACAGCCGTCCATCTTTTCTTTGCTTCCTTGTAAGTTTTCTTTTGTCTTCTACTGTGTACTATTTACTTTAATCTTTCGCCCCCTTTCTTTAGCCCCTCCATCAGGAAGGCTACAATTAAGTGTGGATACACATACACACATACACATGAATATGTATATATGTATATATATATATATATATATATATACTTACATATACACATACACATACTTAGATATCTATAATCATACTCATATAGGGGTATACATTCAGATGCATCTATGTAAGACTATACTGTACTTTTTTGTCCTCTCTTTCTCTGAGGGTGAATAATGTCTTCCTTCATAGGTCTAAGTCTTTCCATATTTTTCTAAGTCCACTAATTCATTATATCATATACCAAACTCATATTTAAACCTTGTACTGTCTGGTTATTTTAAATAGTCTATAATGATATCGATTGATATGGGTGATACAAAGTGTAACTTCCCTTTTTTTCTCTTTTGATTAAATCAATTTTAGCTTTAACTTTGTTTGACATCATGATTACAATCCCTGCTTTTTTTCCCTAATAAATTCTACTTTTGATCTTTATTTTATGTTTGTGTGTATCTACTATTTCCAAACCCTCTTGATTCTGCTGCTTTACTTCTACCTACTGCCTTGCCCTCCTATTAATTAACCTATTCCCATCAAAGATCCCTCCCTTATCCTCTCCCCCTCCCTACCCTCTTAGCTTTTCATTTTCTTCTGAATTTAGAAGACTTTTATGCCCTTCTAGATACATATATATATATATATATATATATAGTTGCCTCTTTAAAAACCATTCCCAATGAGAGTATTCCAAAACTACCAGCCCTCCTCCCCCATCCAATTCCTATGTGTCAATTCTTCCTCTCACACCACATCTGTATGAGATAATTACTCTTTTTTTGCCATTTCCTCAACAGTTTCCTCTTAGTATCATATCATACTCAGCCTTTCTTTTCAACTACCTAATAACCCCAGTCTTCTTTTTCAACTACCCCAATCTTTCTTTTCAACTACCTAGTTACAAATAACAATCTTTGACATAGGATTTACATTTCCTCATATTAAAAGTAAACACTGTCCTTATTTAGTGCCTCCTAATTAGTGTTTAATGTTTATCTTATATTTCTTGGATATTGTATGTAAAATTCTCTATTGATTTCAGGTCTTTTGCAACAAAATCCTGAAAATCTGATAATTCATTAAATTTCTTTTGTTTAAATTCAGGATCATGCTTAACTTCAATGGGTATGATATTTTCAGGTGTAACCCCAGTTCTTTTGTTCTTCAGTATATTGTATTCTAAGACCTGCAGTCTTTTAGTGTAGCTGCTGCTAGGTCTTTTATGATTTTAATAGTGACTCCAGTATATTTGAATTTTTGTTTCTTGTTGCACATAATATTTTCTCCTTGAGTTGGGGGAATAAGAATTTAGTCAAGATATTCCTGTAGATTTTCCTTGTAGAATCTCAGGTGTCTGATTGGTGGATGTTTTATTCTATTTCTATTTTCATCTTTTGTTCTAATACTTCAATGAAATTTTCTTTAATCATTTTTTGTATTATTGAATCAAGATTATTTTTATCATAGCTTTCAGGTAGTCTGATTATTATGTTTTCTCTTCTTGATCTGTTCTCCCATTCAATTATTTTTCTTAGGAGATATTTCATTTTCTCTTCTATTTTCATTCTTTATATATTGTTGAATCAAGATTATTTTTATCATAGCTTTCAGGTGGTCTGATTATTCTTATGTTTTCTCTTCTTGATCTATTCTCCCATTCAATTGTTTTTCTTGGGAGACATTTCATTTTCTCTTCTATTTTCATTCTTTATATTTTGTTTTATTATTTCTTTGTCTCTTATAACTTAGCTAGCTTACCCTTGCCCAATTTCATTTTTCAAAGAGTCATTTTCTTCCTTAAGATTCTGGATCTCCTTTACTATTTGCTTGACATTCTTTTCATCATCTTATTGTTTTTGTTGGATTGTAATTTTTTTAAAACTCCTCAATCTCTCTCATTTGATTTTAAGTCTTTTTTAAGTTTTTCTATGAATTATTTTTGGCCAGGTGACCATTTGACACCACTCTTTGTGGTAGGAGAGGTTTTTTTTTTTTTTTTTGCTTCAATATACTCCTCTGAAGATAAACCGGATCTTTTATATTCCCACAGCAACTTTCTAAGGCCGACTTCTTTCTCCATAAATTGCTGTTTTTTTAATTTGTAGAAGCTTGTTTTTGTAATTACCTCAAATCCCAGGGCATGGGTCATGTTGTCTCTGGACTCAGATTATCCTTCAGTTCTCAGCTCTGGTCGGGAACCAAAGCCAAGAACTTTGTCTTCTTTTAAGGGCCCACAGCCAGCAGTGTCCCCACACCACTGCTTCTATACTCACCAGGTGTGTGACAATTTCCTTCTTGCCCAGGGCTGAGTCTCAGCAACCCCAGTGAGCCTTGCCTCCCTTATTAGCAGAGGTCCCTCAATCTTCCCCTGCTCAGATGCCCAACTCCCCTTACCATCCAGGAGGTGAAAATTCCTGTAGCTGGTGCCAAGGCTACCTCCAAACACAGCTAGCCCCAGGGCTCCAGCTTGTTGTTTAAATGTAATTAATCTGGGGGGGGGGTTAAACTTCACAGGGAGCCAACCTGAGATCTTCTCTAGTCGTCTGCAGAGGACTGCTGTTCAGCCCCAACTCTGATTTATTTGTACTACTCTACATTCATCCTGAGGTGCTATTTTCTGACCTATTCCACCATCTTCCCAGAATCCTCTCTCTACTTTCATTTTAACATTGGAACAAAAAGTGACATTCTTTAGTCACTCAAGAATTGGTAAAAGAAAATCTACATAGCAGTATCATGAGAGAGAGAGAGAGATAGAGAGAGAGACAGAGAGAGAGAGAGACAGAGAGAGAGAGACAGAGAGAGAGACAGAGACTGCAAGGATCATATTAATGATGTTATGTTGAGGAGGTTTTCAAATTGCTTTAAATGTGTTATCTCTTTTGTGCCTCACAAGAACACTGGTAGAGGTTATTATTATCAATATTTTGCAGATGAGGAAATTTCCTCATGACCACGTTCTACTCCAGAACACATTAACTTTTCCCAGAAGCCGTTCCCTCCCTTTCTCACATAAATACCTCCATCTTAGATGATCCAGGCATGTATAATGTCTCATGCCATTTACACTTCTTCCCCAAATTAAAAGTTTTTGCTGTCCATAGATGGGCATTGAGAACCCCTTGATTTAATTCAGTTGAGTAAAACAACCATCAGGATCCACCAAACAGCTGAGAGTCCTCCTAATTCTTTGACTGCTTTGTACTCAAGGAAGAATGAAGTAACATCAGCAGAATGTCTACAGCCTAAGTTCAAAGGCTTCTAAGGCAATCAAGTCTTGAAGAATACCTCAGTAACTTTTAATGAAATAATTGCCTGATTTATGTGAGGGTTTGGCTATTGCTCCTACAATAGCTCTCTAAGTAAAATCAACATATACTGTGATTCCCAGTGGCTACAATGCAAATGGTGGGGAAAAACAGGATGGGCAAAAAATGTGTGAAAATATGGTTTAGCAGAAAGAGAAATAAATGAAAGATTCCATAGACTTTCAGATTACACAGGATCTTTATATAGAACGTAAACACTTTTTAAAAAAAGTTGCTTTTTTAATTAAAAATACCAGATAATTTATATATATATATATAAACAATTTTAATAGTGCCAGCCATGTTATGGGTGTAAGTATTATACTGGAATTCTTTCTATTCTGGTGAGGAGAAGCTATATATGAGAGTCTCTTACAATTAAAACAGACAACTTCTAAATTGGTAGCAAAAGTGACATTTTAATTATTTCAATGCTATATCCTTGAAGATTGAAGTAATAAGGAATTTAATAACACTTCTCCTCACAAACAAGAACTGTCTTTTGAGTTGAGATAAAGTTAAGATAAAGATGCTACTAATAGCTACAGAAGAATCATTATTTTTCCTTTTCTGAAGACATGGAAAAATACAGATAAACTTGGACTTTGTGTGCCCAAACTGCATTGTTTAGTTCAAAATATTAGGAAAATAAGGCAATGAACTGAGAAACACCAAATAACAACAGCAGTAGTAATAAATAATAGTAACAACAACTTCTACAAAAAATAAAGAGGTAATAAAGATTTTGGATAACCTTTCTCAGTTAAAATTCTTTACTTAATTGTAGAACCTCTGGAAAGAACTGGGAAACTATTGTTTATACACTAAAAAGCAAATTAACCCCCAGAAACCTCTTCTAGTCACCTTTCCACATCTTCCACTCAATTTACTCAGGAGCCAATGAGAGAACGCTTATTCATTTTGGCAATTTGTCCTTAGTGCTTGAAAACTGCTCTGTTTTAATGTGTCAATTAACACCTCCATGCCTAAGGCAGGGCAATCACTTATAGTACTTTTAACTTTTTTTTTTTTAACAGGTTGTTTAAGGATAAGCCTAATTTTCTATTTGAAGCTAAGGACATGAAAGCACTGACACCAAACTTTTGAAATAATATCCTGGTGATGTGATGTTTGGGGTGCCCCATTCATTTAAAATTAGTGGAAAAAGCTGCTTTCTTTGGCAAAACACACATTAAATTTATATGTATTTGTATATACATATATATAGTTCAGTGATCTCACAAATTAAGAATCTTTGAGTCAGAAGGAATAATAGAGCTTACTTTATCCAACTTTGCCATTTTCTATTCATGGAATCTCAATTTCTGAGTTTGAAAAGAAACCAGAGGTAAGGTATTGCAACCCATATTTGAATAAGATTCCATTCTATAATGCACTCATTAAGTGTTATATGTTATATTATATGTTATGCCATTCAAACTTTCTCTGAGGACTTCTAAAGAGGAAGAACTCACTAGAAGAGTCAAGAAGCCCACATTTTGAAAAGCTCTTATTTTTATTTTTTTATTTTTGTTTTTTTAATGCTTTATTAACTTCTGATTTACGTCGTTCGTTTCTGCAAAATTTTGAGTTACAAATTTTCTCCCCATTTTTCCCCCACCCATGCCCCCAAAACAGCAGTCCCACAGGATATCCCCACCTCCAATCTGCTCTCTCCCATATTTCCTCCCATACCCATTTCAACTTTTCCAGTGGATCTCTATGCCTCAGTGCCTGTATATCTTTTTTTTTTCTTAATAACATGTAAGGTGGTTTTAATAATAGTATACACACAAACACACACACACACACACACACACATATATATATATATATATATATATATATATTTGAATATTTGATTTTAAAACTTTCAATTTCAGATTCATTCCCTTCCCCCCCTGCCACCCACCCCCACTGGGGAGACAAGCAGTTCAGTATAGGTTGTACATGTGCGGCTAATGCAAAACAATAACATAGTAGATGTATTGTAAAAGACTGACTATATTTCCCTCCCTCCTATCCCACCTCCCACTTGTTCTATTCGCTACTTTGATCCTGTCCCTTTTCACAAGTGGGTGCTTCCAACTTCCCTCCCCTCCAGCCTGCCCTCCCTTCCATCATCCCCCCTCACATCCCGTTCCCCCCCTATTCTCCTGGAGGGTGAGATCCCCTATTTAGTGTGTATTTCCCTCCCTCCTCAAGCCAGATTCAATAGGAATAAGGTTGACCCATTCCCTTTTGCCTTCCTATTCTTCCCCTCCATTGTAACCATTTTCCCTTGCCTCTTCTGTATGAGATGGTTTGCCCCACTCTGTCTCTCCCCATCTCCTCTCATTATGTTCCTCTCACCTCTAATATATATATATATTAGAAATATACATATATTTCTAATCCCTTCAACTACTGAGAAAAGTTTCATATGTTACAATTATTGTTTTTCCATGTAGGAGTGTTAATAGTTGAAATTTGGCCAGGTGGCTCAGCAAGCAAGAGCACCGGCCCCAGTGCTGGGACGACCCAGATCAAATCCAGGCCCAGACACTCAGCACCACGCCCAGAAACAACAACTGGCTGTGCAACCCCAAGCAAGCCACTCAACCCCAATTGCTTTAAAAAAAATAGTTCAACTTTGATAAGTTCCTTATGATTTCTTTTCCCTGTTTACCTTCTCATGTTTCTCTTGTTTCTTGTATCTGAATGTCAAATTTTCTATTCAACTCTGGTTTTTTCAGCAAGAATGCTTGAAAGTCCTGTATTCCACGGAATGACCATATTTTCCCCTGAAACATGATACTCAGTTTTGCTGGGTAGGTGACTCTTGGTTTTAATCCCAGCTCCCTTGACCTCCGGAATTTCACATTCCAGGCCCTTCAATCCCTCAGTGTAGAAGCTGCCAGATCCTGGGTTATCCTGATTGTGTTTCCACAATATTCAAATTGTTTCTTCCTGGCTGCTTGTAATATTCTCTCCTTAATCTGGGAATTCCGGAACCTGGCTATAACATTCCTAGGAGTTTTCTTTTTGGGATCTTTTTCAGGAGGTGATCAGTGTATTCTTTCAACCTCTATTTTGCCCTCTCATTCTAAAATATCAGGGCAGTTTTATTTAAGAACTTCTTGGAGGATGCTTTCCAGGCTCTTACTTTGGTCATTGCTCTCAGGCAGTCCTATAATTTTTAAATTATCTCTCCTGGATCTATTTTCCAGGTCAGTGGTTTTTCCCATGAGATATTTCACATTGCCTTCTATTCTTTCATTTGTTTGGATCTGTTTAACAGCATCTTGATTTCTCATAAAGTCATTAGCTTCCATTTGCTCCAATCTAATTCTGAAGCAATGATTCTCCTCAGTGAGCTTTTGAGATTCTTTTTCCATCTGACAAATTCGACTTTTTAAGGCATTCTTCTCCTCATTGCCTTTTTGAGCCTCCTTTGCCATTTGAGTCAATCTGTTTTTTAAGCTATTATTTTCTTCAGTCAGGCTGTTGACTCTCATTTCATAATTTTCTTGCATTGTTCTCATTTCTCTTCCCAATTTTTCCTCCACTTCTCTTATCTGCTTCTTAAGGTCCTCTATGGCCTGTAACCAGCTTGTATTTTCCTTTGAAGCTTTTGGTGCAGGAGTTCTGACTTCACTGATTTCCTCCTGTTGCATGCCTTGTTCTTTCTTATCCCCAAAATAGGAGTGTAATGTTGGAATCTTCTGTCTGCTTTGTTTCCTTTGCCTGCTCATTTTGCCACTCAATGATTTGACTTTTGGGCTTTTTGCCACAGTAGGACTCTGCCACCAGACAGGGGAGTTTTCATCCCAAACGCTGGGGTTTTCTCAGCTGCCGGAGGTATTTGATGGCTGCCCTCTCTGAGGTGTCCACATGCTCTGGCAAGCTGGACACACACCCCAGGACTTCCACCCTAGACGGCAATCCAGATCCAAGCAGGTTAAAGCAAGAGCGATTATCTCTCAGATTGGTGCTTGGTCCCCCTACACTCTGCAGGCCAGGAGCTGAAGCCGCCACGTGGCGCTGGCAGGCTGTGCTGATGTCTCAGTGGTTTCTCACCCGGGGGGTAAAAGCCATGCACTCCCACTTACTGGGTCCCAAAGTCCAGACTGCATTGGCCTCTCACCTTGTCCTTCGCATGTATGTGTTGATAAATCTGGAAAAGGCCACAGCTGCTGCTGATCTGGAGTGCCTCGGGCTGGCGGCTGGTCAGGCCGGCACTGGGGCTAAAGCCTTGGCTTGGTGCTGGGCTCAGCTCCCAGAGCGTTGCTCTGGCCGATTCCTGCCGGCCTGCCGGGCTGTTCTCAGAGGGAGGTTAGCTTCTCTGTGTCATTTTGTGGGTTCTGCAGCTCCAAAGTTTGTTTAGAGTCCCCTTTTTACATGGATTGGGGAGGGTGGAAGCCGGAGCTGCAGGAGGGTCGTGCTTCTACTCCGCCATCTTGGCTCCGCCGAAAAGCTCTTATTTTTAGGAAGTCTTCCTTATATTTTGTCCATATT
>NW_027185655.1:46589617-46605746 GCF_028583685.1 Petaurus breviceps papuanus
GTAGGAAAACCAAAAGAATGGGATATCATGGGAGACAAGGGAGAAGAAATGAGGGAACTGAGGACTGGTGGGATTAAATGACTCTTTTGTGATCATCTAAATTCTTTTTAAAGTATTAAGGGAAAGAGCAGTATATATCTATTTTTTAATTATTTATTCTGAACTTAAGAAATAAAGCATTTCTATAACAATAGAATAGAAAAGATGATTGTTCATGAAATTGCAAACCTCTTATTTAATATTTGCTATTTTAAAATATATAAAATTTACATTTTTCATATGACTATAAAAAGTTTTGATTGTGCAAAATGGATAATTTTCCTTACATTAAACTAAAGTTTTTACATAAACAAATCAAATGAAGCTGAGATCAAAAGGAAAGCAGAAAATTTGGAGAAACAATTCATAGAAGTTTTCTCAGATAAAGGTCTCATATCCCAAATATATAAAGAACTTTGTAAAATCTATAAGAATATGAATCATTCTGTACTTGATAAATGGTCAAATATATGAACAGACATTATTAATGAAAATATTTCCTCCCTGTTCTGCCTAAGCTCTTCTTTCCCTTTTAGGACCTCTACACTGCAACCTTGAACTTAGTCCCTTAGGCACATGGTTCAGATAGATGAGATTTTTATTTTTCTTGCCATGCTTATGTATCACCTCATAGCCAGCTCCAGCCATGCTCCATCTACCTTCAGCTTCCCTTTATGGTTTGTCTTCCTGAATTAAAATATATGCATTGTAAGGGCAGAACCTGCCATGTTTATTGGTATTTGTATCCCCAGTATTCTCTTCTAATGTACTTGGCACAGGACTTGGTGTGTAATAAACATGCAATAGATTATCTCTCTATCCCTCTGTCATCTCTCTCTATCTATCTGAAATAGGTAGCCTAGGAAACTGGAAGTGGTTGACCTATCTTATTTCCTCTGGCCATGCTATGTATTAAATATCTTTTAAGGTTAAAAAATAAAAAATTCAATAGGAGATATAAGAATATGCTTGTAGATTAATAATTTCAATGGTGTGCTTGTTTTGATCAAGCAAATTAAAATATGCACACTTTTTTTCTCTTAACCCTAGTTTCTTTTCTACCTATGTTGTCTTATATGTCTCTCAGACCTTCCCTACTTTGCTCTGATGTGCATCAACCTTCTCTCCCAAGAGGAACCAATTTAGATTTTAAAAATAAATAATAATTGATTAAGAAATTAAGAATGGCTTAAGCCAATGGGATGATATTGGTGTTTCCTTAAAAAGATTCTCATCTAAATCAATCTCATACTTGCAATATGATCACACTTTTAATCTGTCTTGCCTGTCTCTGTCTCTCATCTTTCTGTCACTCACTCTCTTCCCCCCCTCTATTTTTACCTCCCTTCCTTCCTCTCTCTAACTCCTCAGTGTCCGTTCTCTCTTTGTCCTTTGCTCACTCCCTCCCTCTCCCCTCTCTGACCACTTATTCTCCCTGCTGCTCCCTTTATCCTTCCCTCTCTCCTCTCCCCCATCCATTTTACATACAAACTCTCTCCCTCTCCTCTTTCTCTTTTTCTACTCCTTCTCTCTCCTCTTATTTCCATCCTCCCATCCACTGTATCTCTCTCATCTCTCTTACCTTCTTTCTCCTTTCTCCCTTTCCTCCTCTCCTTCCTCTTTACCCTCTTTTTTACTCTCCTCTTTATCCCTGCCTCTTTCCCCTCTCCTCTCTTATTCTCCCCTCTCTGTTCCTTCCTACATCCTTTCCCCCATCTTTCTCTCCCCTCAGTTTCTCTATCATGTTTCTATCAATTTTTTCACTTATATTTCATATAATATTAATACATATTCACATGCCATGTTTCCCCAATAATAAGATACTGTCTTATTATTTTTTTGGACAGAAAAACACCAGAGGGCTTATTTTCAGGGGAGGGCTTATTTTAATGAACATTGACAGCAATTTTAATAAACAGGTAAATGTGAACAAAAAAATGTACCTTCATTCAATAAGCAAATCACTGGGGAAGAACAGGATGATACGCTCACTGCTGCAGCTCTGATTGGATGCAGCTCAGAGCGCAGCGTGAGTTTCATGGGGGGGGCCGGTGCATACAGAGGGTACCGCAATGTAGCGTGTAGTGCAGGGGATCACCTTCACTACAGTAGCAATCTCAATAGGGCTTATTTTCGGGGGAGGGCTTATTTTAGAGGAATCTTACACAGTAAGGGGAGGGCTTATTTTCGGGATAGGTCTTATTATTGGGGAAACACGGTAATATATATTAAATATATATTCCATTCATATTTTTCTCATTTTTCACATAAATATCTGATTATGAAGCAATACCAAGAGGTGTTGGGAATTTCAGTGAAACATAGAATATAAAAATATTATGTAAACTTCAAAATTGGTTTTAATATAAACAGTCACATTTCCTGAATATCAATAATTCCAACACTCCTATTTAGATTTATCAAAACATTCACTTTATTAAACAATGAATTAACTTTCACCAGTTAATTATGCTGCCGTGATTCTGTCCTCTTCCTACCTCTCCCCTTCTTCCACATCCAATTTATTGTGAAATGCCCTTGGTCCTAAACTTTTCTAGCACAACTCATTTATGACTACCTTATTATAATTCTTGTGACTTGAGAGTAAATTAGTGAACAGTACATTAGCAAATTGGTAAATAATCCATTTATAAAAGATGTTATAATCTTCAGTTATGGTTTTCTTATGAAGGCAAGCTAGAAGAATATCATTCCTGTTTAAATTTTTATTTTCTCTGAGTATCATTACTAATTGAAATTTTCTTAGCTCACATCCTCTAAAAAAATGAAATCACATCTGTATTATTTATAATAAAATTGAACAATTATGATATAGCAGAATAGTCATTAGTCTTAGAATCAAGAAATATACATATTAGTCCCACTTTATCACATACTAATTCTGTGATTATATGAGTTATATCATTACTCTGGGGATCATTTTACTCACATGTAAAGTAGGGGTAATAATATAATAATTATATGATATATAATTATATACAATATATAATAATTGTTTTTATATAATTATATGTAGTATATAATAATTATATAATTATATATAATAATAATAGGTGTCTCAGGATTGACAAATGTATCATAGGATCATAGGTCTAGAGTTGAGAAGGAATTTGATGGTCATTTAGCTCCAAGCCCTCATTATATAGGTAAAGAAACTGAAGCCCAAGGTCATAAAAGGACAACTGGTCACACAAGTATTGAACTAGTAAAATGCTTTTGTCAATGTGCTTTGTGACATAAAAATAATGCTTTTGTTTCAATGTGACATAACATAAAAGACAATTATAGATGGCAGGTAAATATTATAGTAAAGAATTTAAGGTCATTTATGAAAAGCTTATATTATAATTAAGACCTATTTTCTAGAATCAATTAGACGACCTACAACACCAGATGGCTTTGCATAAAATTTAATTTGTGTTACTCTGCCTGAAGCTAGGAAATCATGGAATACGTGGTATGGATCATTTATCCCTTTTATGGTAGATTATGATAATTTTATTATTTATTATCCCAAAGGGTGTTCCTCCCCCACCTTCAGTTGCATTAAAATTGAGGTTGTGAACTAAGTCAAATTTGAAATAAGGGAATAACATTCATTATTATTGAATAGGTTGTTTCTATTCTTTGACTGAATGTAATAAAAATCTTTATCTTGTAAACTAATTTTTTTTGACTATGAAAAAAGCTTATACTTTTATCCTTTAAAATCAGTAATCTTTAAAAGACTAGGGTTTAAAGAAAAATAAATGTTTCTACTTCATGAAAGTCTATAAATTAAATTTCAATGAAAGGCACATTTCCCCAGTTGAAAATCTTTGAAGATATTTTAAGTTTTCCAAAGTATTTTAAAAATATTGTATTGGTTAATTCTGACAATCCCCTGATAGATTGTCTCTTCAATCCTATTTTACAGAAAAAAAAAAGTTATGCTTCACAACACTCAATGAATTTGAATGGTATTATTAATGAAATTTAAATTAAGGGCACAATTTACTAACCAATTACATTATAACTTGCCTCTTTGTTATCTGACCACTATGACCACCATGAAAGTGAAAGACAACTTCATTTTTAAGCTTAAGAAACTTTTATGGACCTGACTGAGTATCTTCTGTCTTCCAATTAGTCTTGTTATCAAATGTTCTACATCCCCCTGGCCAAACCACTTCCAGGCATGACTCAAGTCCTTTTACTTCATTTTATTGGGAAGTATTTTTTTCCTAGTAGTCTTCCTTGAAAGGTCAAATAAAATATGGAGGATGTATGGGAAATTAGTGGATACATAAGATAAAATAAAATCTATGATAATTTATGATATACTGGGCTTATATACTGTATTCATTAGAAATTTAGTTAATTTATGACCTAGCTTATCTATAATAATAACAAATTTTACCATGTCCTGGCAATGCCAATTAGCCAACCTCCAGAGGGCAAATGAGGCTCAAAAAGCCAATGACTACAAGAATGCCTTAAAAAGATGAATTTGCCAGATGGAAAAAAGAATCTCAAAAGCTCACTGAAGAGAATCATTCCTTCAGAATTATATTGGAGTAACTGGAAGCTAGTGACTTTATGAGAAATCAAGATCCAAAAACAGATCCAAACAAATGAAAAAAATAGAAAGCAATATGAAACATCTCATTAGAAAAGTCATTGACCTGGAAAATAGATCCAGGAGAGATCATTTAAAAATTTTTGGACTACCTGAAAGCCATGATCAAAAAAAGAATCTAGAAATAATCCTTCAAGAAATTCTCATAGGAAATTGCCCTGATGTATTTGAACCAGAGGGCAAGATAGAGTTTGAAAGAATCTACTGATCACATCATGAAAAAAGATCCCAAAAAGAAAACTCCTAGGAATATTACAGCCAGGTTCCAGAGTTCGCAGATCAAGGAAAAAAATATTACAAGCAGCCAGGAAGAAACAATTTGAATACTGTTGAAACATAATTAGGATAACACAATATCTGGCAACTTCTATATGGAAGGATCAAAGGGCTTAGAACATTATATTCTGGAGGTCAAAGGTGCTGGAATTAAAACCAAGAATCACCTACCCAGCAAAATTGAGTATCATGTTTCAGGGGAAATATGGTCATTCAATGGAATAGAGGACTTTCAAGCATTCTTGATGAAAAAAACAGAGTTGAACAGAAAATTTGACATTCAGATACAAGAATAAAGAGAAGTATGAGAAGGTAAACAGGGGAAAGAAATTACAAGTAACTTATCAAAGTTGAACTACTTACATTCTTTCATGGAAAAAATGATTATTATAAATTAATGAAACTTTTCTCAGCATGAGAATAGTAGAAGGGAATAGAAATGTGTGTGTGTGTCTATATCAGAGGGTATATGGGCATATGAATACATATGTGAGTGTGTGTGTGTATATGTGTACAGGTATATATAAACAGAGGGAACAGGACCAATTTAATAGGTAAGGATGATACTTAGAGGTGAGAGACGAATATAATGAGAGGAGATGGAGAAAGAGAGAATGGTGTAAATTATATCATATAGAAGAGGCAAGGAAAAACTGTTACAATGGAGGGGAAGAACAGGAAGGTAAAAGGGAATGAGTCAACCTTATTTTCATTGAATGTGGCTTAAGGAGAGAATGACATAAACACTAAATAGGGTATCTCACCCTGCAGGAGAGTAGGGAGAAGGCAGTAATAGGGAGGATGATGGAAGGGAGGGCAGCCTTAGGGGAAAGGATGTTGGAAGGACTCACTTTTTTTTTTTAAAGCAATCGGGGTTAAGAAACTTGCTGAAGGTTACACAGCCAGTTATTTCTGGGTGAGGTGCTGAGTAACTGAGCCTGGATTTGATTCCCAGGTCATCCTGACACTGGAGCCAGTGCTCTTACTCACTGAGCCACCTGGCTGCCCGTAAGCAATTGGGGTCAAGTAACTTGCTCAAGGTTACATGGCCAGGTGTTTCTGGGTGGGTGCTGTGTCTGAGCCCGAATTAGATCCCCAGGTCATCCCGACACTGGAGCTGGTGCTCTTACTCGCTGTGCTACCTGACCACCCCAGGAAGCACTCACTTTTGAAAAGGAACAGGATCAAAGTAGAGAATAGAACTAGTGGAGGGTGGGATAGGATGGAGGTAAATATAGTCAGTCTTTCACAATATATCCACTATGGAAATGTTTTGCATAGCTACACATGTACAACCTATATTGAATTGCTTATCTTCCCAGTAAGGGTGGGTGATGAGTGAGGTAGGGAAAGAATCTGGAATTCAAAGTTTTAAAATCAGATGTTTAAAATTTATTATTATTATTATTTTGCAGGTAATTGAGAAATAAGATATACAGGCACTGGGGCAAAGAGATCCACCATGTACTACTGGAATGGGAAAATGGGGGAAAATATGGGAAAAAGCAGTTTGGGGGAGGGTATATTCAGTGGGATTGCTGTTTTCGGATGGTGGGTAGGGGAAAAATCGGGATAAAATTTGTAACTCAAAATCTTGTGGAAATGAATGAGGTAAACTAAAAAATAATTTTTAAAAGGTGAAAAAAAATAAAAAAGTGTTACCTGACCAAAAAAATGGGAATTTAAAAAATTAAATAGAGAGATCAAGGAAAAATTTGGGAAAAAAATAAAAGCAATTCAAGAAAATTATGAAAAGATAAAAATTGTAAAAAGAAGTCTGAAATATTTTTTTTGTTTGTTTTTGCTGTTTCTACTTCAGAGCATTATTTTTAATTACATGTAAAGATAGTTTTGAATGTTCATTTTTGTAAGATTTTGAGTTCCAAAATTTTTCCCTCCATCCCTTATCTCCCCACTCCACAGCAAGTAATCAGATATAAGTTATACATGTACAATCTTGTTAAACATATTTCCACATTATTCATGTTCTAAAAGAAGAATCAGAGCAAAAGGGAAAAACCTTGAGGAAGAGAATCAAAAGAAACCTGAAAACAAAACAAACAAACAAAAATATCCATAAAAAATAACATGTTTTGATCTGCATTCAGGCTCCATGGTTCTTTCTCTTGTTTCAGATAGTATTTTCCACCATGAAAACTAGAACTTTAGAACTGCCTTGGATTATTATATTGTTGAGAAGAGTTAGATCACATGACTATAGATAGCTTTAATATCTCCATATGAAAATTGCCTGTTCCTATTTGTTGATCATTTCTCAATTGGGAAATGACTTGTATTCCTATCATTTTGACTCAATTCTTTCTATATTTGAGAAATGAGGCCTTGATAAGAAACACCTGTTATAAAATACTTTCCCAGCTTTCTGCTTTCCTTCTAAGATTGGTTACATGAATTTTATTTCTGTAAAAACTTTTCAATTTAATGTAATTGAAATTATCCATTTTTCATTCCATAATGTTCTCTGTTTCTTTTTTGGTCATAGAATCTTCCCTTCTATATAGATTTGGCAGATAAACTATTCCTTGCACTCCTAATTTGCTTATGGTATTATCCTTTATTTCTAAATCATGTACCCATTTCAACCTTATCTTGGTATAGGGTGTGAGATGTTGGTCTGTGACTAGTTTCTGTCATAACATTTTCCAGTTTTCTTGGCATTTTTTGTCAGATTGTGAATTCTAATCCCAGAAACTGGAGTCTTTGGGTTTTTGAAACAGTAGATTACCATAGTCATTTACTATGGTACCTTGTATACCTATTCTACCTGTATACAACTCTATTTAATAGGCAGTAAGTACTAAATAGTTCTGATAATTGCCACTTTATAACAGAGTTTTAGTCTGGTATGGCTAGATCACTTTCTTTTGCATTTTTCATCAACTCCCCTCATATGATTGAACTTTTGTTTTTCCGGATGAATATATTTGCGTGGGATTTTTTTTTAAGCATTGTTATGTGAATGTAAATTTTTAAGATCTTCCCTGCCCCTAGGTTAAATGCACCTGGAGCCTGTGGTGGCAGGCTTGTTTTTCAAGAGATACTTTGTGATTGGGCAGTGGGTCAAGAGAGTTGTTACATTCTCTGAGCCTGGAGAAGGCTATATAAAACCTTGATGTGAGGCTTTGCTTTGCGGCTCGCTTTGAGAAGTGTTCTGTGATTTGACCAGTGAGTCTCTGGGCATCTGTTGAGAGCCCCCTGGCTTTGAAAACCCAGATGTTGATGCTTCCCTCTCTGGTAACTGTGATTTGGTATTGATGTAATGCTTGGAGAGTTGGAGGCCTGTCTACTTGAAATATTTCTGTCTGTATACTGTGAAGTTTGGGGTGCTGTATTTTCCCCTTGAACTAGATACATGATATGTATGATGGATAAAAGAAAGATTGTTTGTTAACCCATTTTTGAGTTGCTTTCCTTTAGAAAAGCAGATCTAAGAACCTGTGTTGGTAGCCACCCTGGAGACGCTGGGGTATTTGCTGCTACAAGTACACACGAGCAAACACACACACACACACACACACACACACTTAATAGTAAGATTACAATAAAAGAACTCAAAAATGGAAATTAATTCTGTCTTTCTGAATAGTTCATGGGACAGTAGTCATGTTTGTTTCCAAGGGATCAAAGGCTTCTCTCTAGAAGATGACTAAAGCTACCTGGAAGGGCTTTAGTTAATTAATTGTTGGAATCACTGGAGCTATGAATAGGACCCATGAAAATTCTAACTATAGATTAGGAGACTAGAAAATAGTTGTTTTTTTTACTCAAGCTTAGATAAAAAGCTAGAGTTCAATTATGAAGTGATTTCCCTAACAGTTAAGCAATTGTAAAGGCTTATTAGTCCTGCATTTGGAAATTTAAAAAAAAAAAAGAATTGGTGAAGTTGAATATTGTGCATGCATATATGTATACATGAGAGTATATACAAATTTTTATGGAAATATGTGTATGTGCACATATACACAGATATATAAAGAGATTCATATATGCTTACGTATATGTACATGTCTACACACATGCATATTTCTGTATATGTGAATGTGTGTGCTCATGCACATAGTAAACAATACATATTTGCTGTTTAATGTTGACACCTGCTTAAGAAAATTGTCTTTAAAAATCCACTTTTATCTATTTCCCACTAAGATTGCCTTTCATTGGGTGTACTAGGTAAGAGTAAGTAGGAGAGCTGCCTTTGGAGTCAAGAAGGCATGAGTTCAAATCCTGACTCACACATTCCGTGCTCCTTTGCAAACCAATCAACCCCCTTCAGCCTTAGGATTTTCATCTGTAAAATGGGGAAAACAATAATACCTGCTTTACAGCATTGTTCAACAATAAAATGAGATATATTGACAATAGTCGACAAAAAAACACTGCGATATAAATAGATTATTACCAGAATTTATTAGCTATCAGCAGCAGCAGCATCATCATCAAATGCAAGGTAATATCTATTTTGATGTATAAGCTACCCCCCAACTGATCACGTAGCATATTGATGACTTTAGATATTATCTCTCCTTGCCTACCTTTCTGACTTATATGCCATACTTTGATCTTTACCATGAAATAGGATATGACAAGAATAACACTATCATTTTATGCAGAGAGAGATAAAAGATAGAAAGCTAATTAAAATAGGGAGAATCAAATCATCTATTCCATTTATCACTATATTTCTTCTATAAAGAATTCCCATTTCAATTATTACATTTTTAAAATGATGTCAGTTTTTGTTGCTACTCCATTTATGTGATTTTAGAAGGGTATTGATTGTTAACCGTGTTTTTCATCTTACATGAATAATTGGTGTGCAATATTTGTTGAGACTCAATTGAGTATATGGTTTTATAATTAAATTCAATTTTCATTCATCTCAACAAATATTTATGAAGCATCTATTACACAGGGTATCCTAATACAGTACAATTTTACCATTTTATATTTAAATCTTTATTACGACCTATTGAATGTGTATGACATCCTTTTAGAGGCTGGGGGGAAAAGAGAAACATTAAAATAATCTTTGCCTCCAAAGGAACTTTTATTATAAATTGGAGGGACATATCTTGTGTCCAAGTAAATAAATGTTGATTATATGTAATATAATAGGAAGTAATTTCAATGGTGAAAAAAAAGTTTTAATTAATTGTGAATGGTGGAATCAGGAAAAGTCTCCAGTAAAATAAAGTACTCAGTTTTGCTATTAGGGAAACTGAGAATTCAGTAGGGCACAGCTGAGATGAGCAAGGGATGTATTCCTCAGGAATAGGTAGGAAGAAGACATAATTGCAGGATATGGAATTTCATGAATGTAGAACAGCTCCATTTGACTAGAATAGAAGACTATGAAAAAGCATGAAGTGAAATAAACCTGGAAATGTTTATATGGATTTCAGTATTTGAATGAATGATAGTTAATCTATATTCCCTCCATTGCTGCTGATATCAACTCCTCTTTAAGTTAGCACATAAGTGGACAAAAAAAAGTCTTTAAGAAGATGACACCAATATGGTATTGATGTTCATTACAAGTCATATGTGCATCATTCAGTTCAGATCAGAAATCTTTCCAGTTTGTGGGACTGTTAGAGCTTCTGCTTATAGAATCCTGTAACACCTTTGCATCATGATTAGATATCAGAATAACTCTAGTAGTGGATATATATATATATATGTGTGTGTGTGTGTGTGTGTGTGTGTGTGTGTGTGTGGATTTTATTTAAAAGAGATTACATTCATTGTTTAGTGAGAACACTAGTTGTTCATGATTCTGATTTTCTAGTAAGAGTGTATTTCCTTCAGCGTTCCCCCAAGAAGGGGCATAGAGCTTCGCCAAGTTTGTCAGCTTCCATTAGCTCTCAATAATTAAATTCCTGACAGGAAAATACAAGTTAATAATATCAAGTGCTAAGAATAATTATAAAATTGGCATACTAAAGTTAAAGAAGATGTGCAATTACAACAGATTTTGAATATATCTTTCCTCCTGTATCCAGGAGGCAGGTTTTTATTGATGGGGTAAGTGTAAGTTTCCTTTCTGGAAAAAAAAAAGTCATGTGAAGAGTTAACAGATTTTCTCCCATTTTGTTTTCTTTCTTCAGGGTGAGAGAAGAAAGCTAACAGGTTGTCATCAAGATATTTTCCTATGTTCATGATTAATTTAGTAAGACACTCTGACACTTAATGGTTGTGTGACCCTGAACAAGTCATGTAACCTCTCAGTGACCTAGGCAGCTTTTATAACTGTAAGTTTTTTTTTTAAGCAATCAGGGTTAAGTAACTTGCTCAAGGTTACATGGCCAGGTGTTTCTGGGTGGGTGCTAAGTGTCTGAGCCCGGGATTCGATCCCCAGATCATCCCAACACTGGAGCTCTTACTCGCTGTGCTACCTGGCCACCCCTATAACTGTAAGTTTTAAAGAAAGCTATGGTTCTGAATCCTGAGAAAAGTTATTTATGAGGGGAGGGGGAGTTCCTTTCACTCATGAAATCTTAGGTTTGGACAAAACTTAAAATGTTTAGGGCTTTGAAGTTTTTTTTATAATATTTTATTTTCTACTATATTTATTCATGCATTCATTCAGTCAACAAGTATTTATTAAGAAACTACAATATGCCATGAATGTTTATATATACTAAAGATTCATAGCACATGTTAGGTCCTTAAAAAGAATTGCTAGGGTGGAAATTACATGTCATTTTTATTCTGGAAACTTTTTCCACTTTTATAGAGAAAATCGATATATTCCCAGCTTTCATAATATGGAATGGAGAAAAAATTTTAAATCGTCTAATTGGTGAAAAGCCAAATTCCTCAGAATGGAATAATTTCAACTTGTGACTTTAAATGCTGAGTATCAGATATTTAATTAGATTTTTTTTAGTCACATAAATAACTCATTATTCAGGAATTCGGTATATTTTAAACAGTTCTCTGAGCCCAAGTCACCCGTTCATTGGAAATGTCTATCCATATCACATATATGGGCCATCTTGCTGTTCTTCCCAAGTAGTGTTACACCTCCCATCTCTCTACCTTTGCTTTTCCTCTAATAGATGCCCAAAATCATACCGCCTCTCTTATCTCTCTCCTGTAACACATTGGCTTACTTTAAGTCTAAGTTCAAAGATCATCTTCCCCAGGCCTTTCCTTATCCTCCCACCTACTAATGATTTTCTGTCTATTAGAGATTTTTTGTGTGTCCTCAAAAACTTTACACTGCAATGAAGACAACATATGAACTTTTTGAGGGCAGGGATTGTTGTTTTCTCAATTGAAATATAGGAAGCACTAAATGAATTCACCAACTGATTGATGGATACACACTATCTATTATTCATTCAAATATACATCATAATCTGTATGGCATATATTCTTCATGTACTTATAGATTTATTTCCCTTGTCTCACCCTGCCATATGGATGCTTAGGCCAACCTCTTTATTATGATTATGGTTTTCCTTTAGGAGATTTTAGCATTCAGAGTCTTGACATAATCATCACAATAACATCTATGAACATCAAGATATCATCTGGAGAATTTCTCTATCTACAGGATATCTCATTTCAGTTTTGACTCTGTGCTGCATCTTCTCAATGAATAACTTAAGTAACTTATGTTTCTCTTGGTTCTACTGATTAGAAGATTTCAAATTCAATAATACCAGTTCTTTTACATATTAAGAAATGTTATAATTTTACATATAAACAAATGATTCCAATTCCATCTAATTAAACCATAAAAAGGCACATCTTGGGTACTACATACAAGAGAACATGCTAGAGACAGTAAATAATGCCAAAAGAAATAGTTTAGTCAATGCAGTAGGAAAGTCTATCATCAGTTAATTTAAAAACCTTCTGAGTGTGATATGAATGAAAGAAAAAGGATTTACCATTAGTAAGTGTTCACTGTACACAAAGAATTGGGCTAAGTGCTATGCATACAAATAGAAAATCAGGATAGTCTGTTCTCAAGGAGCTCACATTCTTGTGCAGGGATATCTCACAGATAGAAAAACCAAACGACTTTCTCATTTTTAAACTAGTAATTCTGGTTGTAAAATAAAGTGTGAAAGTAAAATATTCTAGCCAATTTCCATACTCAGTATTAATACTTTATGAAACTGTGGAATGTGAAGGATTTTTCTACTTTGATGTCACTTGGGAAAATTAAGAATGATTTTATATAGAATGAATGGAAAATACCTGCTTAATAAATGACAGGCAGTCCTACATAGTCTATTTGAGGCATACCTCAGAGTCAGGAAGACCTGTTTTTTCAAATCCTGTTTCTTACACATACTGGATTTCTGACTCTGGGCAAGTTAGTGAATATTACAGAGAAAGAAAGAAAAGGGAAAAAAAAGAAAGAATGGAAAATTAAAAGAAAGAGATTGAAGGAGTTAGAGAAAGAAAAAAGGAAAAGAGAGAGAGAGAGAGGAGGGGGAGAGAGAGAAAGAGACGGACAGAGAGACAGAGAGACAGAGATAGAGGGAGAGAGAGAGAGAGAGAGAGAAAAGAGAAAGAGAGAGAGAGAGAGAGAGAGAGAGAGAGAGAGAGAGAGAGAGAGAAGAGAGAGAGAGAGAAGAGAGAGCTGTTTATTTAAAATTATTTCATGTGTATTACTGGTGATAGACAATTCCCCAAAACAACTCAAGACTATAAGATGAGAGCAGGTGCTGATTGCCTTGCTACACTGAGCATTTTCAGAAAACTGTATCTATAACAATAAAAATACATGTCAGGTAAAAATAACAGCAACTAGAACCATGGTTGATATAGTTACAGGAAGGATACGTTTATCCATCTTGTTTAAAGAAGGAAAATCCTAGATTTAAATTAGAGGAAACCTTAATTTTAAGATTTATTTTGCTTCAAATCTGTGATTTTATCAGTGAATGGGGCTTCCCTGCAACAAGAGTATAACTACTAATAAGAATATCAATTAATTATTGTTAATTAAAATATTGAGCTGCTGAAGGAAAATTACACTTTGTAAAACCATCAAAATATCTGTTTTAGAGTACATTTTCCCATCTTGATATTCCTTCTAAGTTTTGTCAGTTGGTTTTTCAAAATTGTATATAGTTATATAAAGATTCCAGCCTTTGGGTTTTATTTTCATTAGAAAGGAAATTAAAATTAGATTCTGGGTATTTTTCTCACTTTCTCAAAAGAAAATTAATTTCTGTGAAACATTGCTATCAATGTAAGTTACCACTTAACTGAGAAAATAAATAAGTAAATAAAAGGATAAAATTTGTTATTTGTTGTTTACTTGAAGAGAAGAAATTATGTGGTAAACTATAACACCAATGCAATATTCATAAACACCCATAGTGTTTATGAATATGCTTGTGTAGGTGTGAATCACAAAATGTAACAGATCCTCCACATGGAATACAGAACCAAAACATTTATTCAAACACCAGAAAGCCAAATCCCAACACCAGAAAGCCAAATCCATTATAGTAAACAAGAAGTTGGTACACATAGCCAGTGCAGCAAATACCGACTTTCCCAAACCTTCCCTCCAATCAGGCCTTCAAAATACAACAGTCCACATTAAGTAAAAATGCCCCTTTCTCACTTATGCTAGCTGCTCTGCCTCCACAATGCTTGTTTCTTGCTGTTCTGGCTCTCTCCTGCTCCTTCCTGCCCCACCCTTCCTGTTCCATACTTTCAACAAGCCCCTCCCACTGTGGGTTCCATGTGGTTACATTTGGCCTATTATAGGGCAGGGAAGATCTTCAAATTCCTATTACCTTTACATGAACCTAGAGCTGCTTTGAATGGAAGGGCTGTGTGAAACAATTACTGGCTATATGAACTTGCACAAATAGTATGACATTGCAATGTTCTCTTCAAGTGTCTAAGACAATAAGTTAGTAGAAAAGTTTCCATCTTATATTAGTAGCAGGAATTTCCCTCTTCCAACGAAAATATCACCAATCTAGTCTCTATTGTAAATAATTTGAGTTCCATACAAGGGAATAATTATAATAAATGTGCACAGAGATCAAACAAAATTTCTAGGAGAAACAGTGTTTCTAAATGAAAATCACACTAAGTCAACAAACATTTAAGTCCCTACTATGTGCAAAAAGGAACTCTTACTATTTAGAGAACAGCTATTCTTCACTTATTCCTGTTAAATTCTTCCACATTTTACAAAATAGAGAGGAAAGAATTAATACAAAACACACTCTATAAATTATTTTAATCACAAATGCAATAACTACTCAAATTCAGTTTGCTACAGAGAAATAAAAGTGTTACTCAAGGACATTTTACTTTCTAGCTGTGAATTTTATAGGTCTTTTACTGAGATAAGTGTTTTATATCTTTATCACTGGGAAAAAGGATTTGTTCATTCCTTCTGACTTTTCTGTTGGTTGTCAGGTTCATTTCTTTCCCCCTGCTTTGTATCAGTTCTGCTTAAAATGTCTTCATGCTAGTTATTTCTTTTTATATAAAATTCAATATTGGGAAATGCAACGCAAATGTGATATCATGAATTTTTCCATCCCCAACTGTTTCAAGATACAACCAGAAAATTTAGGCAAGGACACCACTTTATCTTTTTTTTAATATTTTGTATACATAATACACACATATGTATTTTTTTCCATCAGAACTTATTGCATTGATGTGTTGTCACCGTGATTTGTGTATACTTTGGAAAATCCATTTAGTAAGCAACTTTGATTTTTAAAAGATGTTCTAAATTTATCAGGATTCTAAGCATAATTAAATTTAATGAAGAAAACAATTAATTGCTCCACTTAAAAGTAGTATTTAGGGGCTCACAAAACCCAAACAAGTCCACATAGAGATTCTCAGTCTCTCAGTAAGCACAAACAATTCCATGAGCATTTTTTTTTACCAAGTTCATAGCTCTGCTTTCTCATACTGAGATTCTGTGAGGAAAAAAAAATAGCTATAACTTTAGCTGGGATACAAATAAATGTATAAATTTAATAACTTAAATTTAGACTTTAGTACTTTCTATTTCCCTTGTTGTCCTATGATTTGAAAGAGAAGGAGGGAAGGAGGAAATGATGGAGAGAGAGACAGACAGACAGAGAGAAACAGAGACAGAGAGAGAGAGAGAGAGAGAGAGAGAGAGAGAGAGAGAGAGAGAGA
>NW_027185655.1:46605756-46842940 GCF_028583685.1 Petaurus breviceps papuanus
AGAGAGAGAGAGAGAGAGAGAGAGAGAGAGAGAGAGAGAGAGAGAGAGAGAAAGGCAAAAAGACAGAGAGAGAATGGGAAAGGGAGAGGAAGTCAGAGAAAAAAAAACTTTTACCATAAATTTAGTAATACAGTTTAGTTTCAGTGTTTCACTTAATCCCATATCACTTTAGATTCATTTCAGAAAACATGGAAAATTATCTTCTTTATCCAACTGTGATATAGAGATTTTCCTATATATTGCAAAATATAGTTTGCTCTATTCAGGCTGTTCAGCCTGCACAGAATTATACTGTTGAATACATTTCCATTTTATTAAATAAAATCTATTACTCTTAATTTTAATAACATTGCAATATGTTATCGACTGGCCCTAATTGGGCCTTTGTAGTTTGGGCTAAAATTTGGAGAAAAACCAGACATCTGTAGGTTGGGATGAATGAAATGCCCAAGAGACTGGGTAATTTATAATCACTTTATTAATTAGACTAGTAAATAATCAATAAACTGTTGGTCAGTGTTATCTTACAGTAAACAAAGACAAAACCATGGACATCTTGAATGATTAAATATCTTTGGGAAGAGGAATGCTCCTGGAAGGTGAAAATAAACTCTGACTCATTAATGATTGATTAATGGGTAGAATTTTTTTTTCTAGTGGGGGGGGGGGTAGGCTTAAATCCTCAGCTGAAAGCAGTGATTTAATCAAGAGACTCACCTGCATTCTGGGCAAAAGAATCCTTCTCCAGAACACTTAAATTGAACTGGGAGGAGGGGGGGTTTCTAGGGAGTGAGTCTAATGCTTTAGGCCTAGAATTCACCTAGATTAGATTCTTATGTGCACTTTAATCAGAAGTATCTCTTTGGTTGAGTGAGGTCCCTCCCAATATTGAGGAGAATAGTCCTGTAGGATTAGGCCAATCAACCTTCAGAGACTGACCTGCAAAGACTGGTCCTAGAATGAGAATGAGGAAATAGGGGGAAAATGACCTCGATCCTACTTTAGTTATTAATTTAATAGAAAAATAATTCTCTCTAGGTCATGGAACAGTTAACAGAATATTTACTTAGCCTTAGAGGGCTAGAAATATTTAACAAGGTGTAATGCCATGCAAAGACAACTTCCAAGTTTTGGAATAGTAGCATAGTAACTCTCCATTTATTCAGTGACAAATTAAGGCAAAACATTCACAGAAAAGAGAAAATCAAATATAGCATGCACCATGTGTAATTCAATAATTTAGTAAGTCCTCAATTCAATCACAAAGTACTAAGGTCCAAGTACCACTGCACCCCTGGGAAGTACATTCATTTAGTCAATCACAAAGTCTCTCTTCTTAATGGAGATTAGTTTCTAATCATAAACAAAGTTCATTTGGTCAGTCACAGAGCACAAAAATCAAAGTGCTCCACCCCTGCATCATGACTGAATTACAATCATCATCTGTTACCCCCAAGCACCTTCTCAAAGGGGCAGTGGAGAGCACAAAGTCCATCAACCCCTAAGCCACAACAAGGTTATTATCCACAGCATTCAATACCCAAGGAGAGTTTTTTTCTTCATCTTGACCCAAGGCAAGTTCTCAGCAATCTCTTTTCCTGGGGAGACAAAGCTTAACAACACCACATTATACATTGCCAATGTCCTCATCTATTTACTCTATGCCTGCAGAACAGTTTCAGGACCCCTGAAAACATCAGCAAGAACCTTCTCCAGAATTTCTGTAAATATACAACAAGAAAATCCTACTTCAGGGCTTTTGAACCACCACCAAGGTTCCGGGACCTTTGCAATAACAGCACTATCCTTTCCCAGCAGACAAATCTGGCAAAACAACATTAAAACAGACAGACAAAATACTGGCATCACAGTCATGTCTCCTCAGTTCACAGTCGCACTGGGTGGCAGCTCTCAAAAGTCATGGGAAGCTCCAACTGGCCCTCAGCAGTCCAGGAGGCAGTTCATTCTCTCTCTCTCTCTCTCTCTCTCTCTCTCTCTCTCTCTCCCTCTGCCTCTCTCTCCCCCTCCCTCCCTCACACTGCTGCTCCCCAAAAGTTCTTCTGGCTGCTTTCTGCTTGGGCCTCTCTCTAAATCTACCACACCAGCTCCTCCCAGTTCTGCCTCCTCTCTTTACATCAACAAGTCCATCCCATGGGGTGGCTAGGTGGCACAGTGAACTGAGCACTGGTACTGGAGTCAGGAGGAGCTGAGTTAAACTAGCCGTGTGACCTTGGGCAAGTCACTTAAAACCAATTGTCCTACCTTCCCCTTCAAAAAACAAAAAATAAAAAAATAACAAGTCTATCCCACAAGTGGGATTCACAAGCTCTGGGTTGCAACACTCAACCCAAAAAACAAGCCAATACAGGGGCATCTTTAAATTCCATTACCATTACACAAGGATAGGCATTGAGAATCCCTTGAATTGATTCAGCAAATCAAAGCTCCTCTCAATTCATGAACCAAGCATCTGAGAGCTATTACACTCACATGAGGAGTAAACCAACTGTATTATTTCTTTATCCCCTGAGCCATACAAGCTACTAAGAATGGCAATACCTTTTTAAGAAAAATCTACCCTCACAAAATAGGGTAAGAGATTGTTTCTGTAATCAGGGATTTAAATGGGAGCAAAGTGAAAGAAAAGGTGAGATACAGAATAGTAAATTCAAGGTACAGGAGGAATTGATAAGTTTACTACTCAACCTAGAGGACCAGACATATGAGAGAAGTTCAGATTTCAAGACAGAACATTTGCAAGGCAGATGCATTCTTTGGGAGAAGACAAAACAAAATTCTGTTACCCCAAAGACATAAAGATGACCATAGTTTATAACCAGTGATTAAGGGGTAGGGCAATTCAACAAGTAAATAATATATCCAGTATGAAGTATGCATTTGGAGGTGCTAATGTTGAGGTTTGGGGTTTAGGGGTGCTTGAGATCCCAAAACACCAAATGAGGTCCAGGCTCTGGGAACCCCCTTGAGTTCTGATTGAATCTTCCCATTTGATGAGGCATTTGTCTGAGGCCATAAGCCTTTCATTGTGGCTATGGGCCCAAATCTCTATTTCTAGCCTAGCCCTCCTTTGTCCAGCTAGTTACCACCCTTGATCCTCCCAAACCCTCCATTGTCTCATCTCCAGTTAGCCTCCAGTTATCTCCCACCCTTAATCTCTCATCACTGAATTCTGACCTCATTTGACTCCTCCTGAAGACCCTCCCCAAACTCCTCCCCTAGATCAACCCTAGATTCCTCCCATAACCATTCTGTATATAAGACCTCTATGAGGGGTTAGAGCAATGGAGAATAATCTAGCACAGACTCACTCTGTGTCAGATGATTCTGGCCGCTTGTCCAGTAGAAGCATCACAGATATGGAGGCTCCTTATAAGTCTACCCATTATGGCAAACTTTGAATAAACTTTGCTTTCCTTTGGCTGAGAGAAAACTTGAGTAGAATTCATTTGGCAGGACCTGATGTGTTGGTATTTTGGGGTCTTGAGCACCCCTAAGCCTAACCTCTTCATTTTTTTTGTTCCCTGATACCAGGAAACTGCTATTCTCAAGTTCTTCTCTAGCTGGGACTGGAAGGTATGCAAGCCTCTCTCTTTCCGTATTCTCTCCAAGTGTTCTGTTTTGTTTATTTTGGGGGGGGGGGGTTTGGGGGGCTGACCTCCCAGGTCCCATTAGTTCAGAAAGCTAGGAGGCTATCTCATACTCAGCCTGACACTCTCAGGTTTTCAGTCCAGTTTTGTTATGTTGGAGGACATGGACCTGGATGCAGCTTCTGAAGAACGGATGACAAGGACAGATGACCCATCTGGAACTGTAAGCCAGATTCTTTCAGTTCTCTTGGTGCTAGGGGAATTGGGAAAACTTCAGGTACTTTTTTGTGTTTTATTTTTTTGTCTTGTTTTGTTTGTTTTTCAAGGCTTACTCCCAAATCTTCTTTTATGGAGGAAGGAAGGGAGTTCCAGGCCCTACACATGTATGGGGTCAATCCTTTTTAGTTCCCAAAAGTTTGCCTTTGGGCTGTCTTTTACAACATTGGGAAAAAATTTAGTTTCTCTAAAGAACTTGAAAAGAAAAAGGTGGTGGGTCTTTTGCAACACTGTTTAGCCTCAGTATCACCTAGAGGACTACAAAGGGTGGCCTGTTTTGGGGACTTTAAAAGATAATACCCTATTGCAGTTAGAATTACTGTTGTGGAGAAGGAAGATGGATAGAAGTTGCCTACTTAATGGCCTTCATTGAACTTTCTAGCAACATGGTTCTCAGGAAAGATTGTGAGATGTTGAAGTTAGAACCCCTCCACAAAGGAGCAATGGGGACCAGTTAAATGATCCCCTTCCTATGGCCCCCAGCACTTTGGCCCCATCCCTCCTAACCCCTCCCCTCTCAGTCCCTCCCCCCTCAGCAACTCCTGCTTAGGTCCAAGTCACCAGTCTTGCCAAAGCAGCTCCTCTAGCTCCTCCTGCTGACCCCCAACTCTTTTTACCATGGTTTTCCTTCCCTTTTCTTCTAAGTCAACACCCCTCATTTCCTGCCCCCTTCACCATCCACATCTCCTACCCTGCATCTTCCACCATGGCCCCTCCCCCCTGAGTGACCCCTGCTCAGGTTCCAGTCACTATTCTTGCTGAGGTGCCTCCCTCTTTGGCCCATACCCCTGAGCTGACAACCACTCAGGCCTCAGGCCCTACCCCCACAGCAGTCTCAGGAGTACATCCTCTGCTGACCCCTTCTACTCCTCATGTGCCAGCTGACCTTCCCCCTTGCCAGTTGGATCTAAGAACTGCATTTCAAAAGCAAGTAAATTATCGGCTAGTAGGTGGCCCAGTGAGTAAAGCCCCAGCCCGAGTCAGGAGGACCCAAGTTCAGTACCAGTCTCAGACATTTAACACACACACACACACACACACACACACACACACACAAACCCACCCATTTAACCTTGGTAAGCAAACTTAATCCCAATTGCTCCCCAAAAAAAAAAAAAAAAAAAAAAAAAAAGCAAGTAAATTATCTGAAGATTAGGGAAGATTCAATCAGAGTTCAAAGGGGTTCCCAGAGCCTGTACCTTATCACACCAACTTGTAAGGTCCTGCCCCAAATCCTAATGAATTCAACTCAAGGCTTCTCTCAAGCAAATAAAGTTTATTAAATATTCACCATAATGCCTTGACTATTAAGAAGCCTAAGTATTTATGACACTTGTATTGGACCAGTGGGCCAGAACAATCTGACACAGACTGAGTCTGAATTAGATTGAATCTCAGCAAGGGGTGGCCAGGTGGCTCAGTAAGAGCACCGGCCCCAGAGTTGGGATGACCTGAGATCGAATCTGGGCTCAGACACTTAGCACCACACCCAGAAATAACTGGCCTTGTAACCTTCAGAAAGTTACTTAACCCCAATTGCTTAAAAAAAAAAAAAGATTGAATCTCTGTAATGGGAATGTAAATTTTTAAGATCTTCCCTGCCCCTAGGCTAAAGTACACCTGGAGCCTGGGGTGGGAGGCTTGTTTTTCAGTAGATACTTCTTGATTGGCCAGTGGGTCAATAAGGTTGTTACATTCTCTGAGCCAGGAGAAGGGTATATAAACCCTGATTTGAGGCTTTGTTTTCGGGCTCACTTTGAGAAGTGTTCTGTGATTTGATATGGATTCTGGGAAGCCGTTGTGCAGAGCACCCTGGCTTTGAAAAACCCAGATGTTGAAACCCAGATGTTGATTTGGTATGGATGTAATGGTTGGACAGTTTGGAAAGCTTTCTACTTGATCTGTTTCTGTCTTGATAATTCTGCCTGTATACTTTGAAGTTCAGGGTGCTGACCTTTTTCCCCTGAATGAGGTAAACGATATATGTTTGACTGATTAAAGCAAGCTTGTTAACCCATTTTGAGTTGCTTTCCTTTATCAAAGCAGATCCAAGAATCTGTATTGGCAGCAAACCCTGAGGATGCTTGGAGTGCTTGCTGCTACAATCTCAGCACCTTCATGAAAGAAAGATGGATTTTATATACAGAAAGATCTGGGGGGCTGTTTAGAGGAGCGGTTTTGGAAGGGTCTTGAGGAGGAGTCTAAAGAGGATCTTGAGGAACTGAGGTCAGACTCCAGGAATGGAATTAAGGGTGGGAAATAGCTAAAGGTTACCTGGAGATGACAGATATTGCAGGGCTAGGCTAGTTTAAGGGTAACAGATTTAGGTATAGATATTTTGATAGGATCAAGGCTGAGATGTAGCTGAACAATAAAGGACTAGGCTAGGTTAATAGTAACAGATTTGGGGTAGCCATGTGGAAAGGTTTATGGCTTTAGGCAAATGCCTCATGAAGTGGGAAGATTCAAGGGTGTCATCAGAACCTAAACACCATTACTAGAACACATAAGAATTAGGCAAACTGAAACAAAGTGAAAGTAAAGATAAATGGTAGTCCATAGGCACAATACCTAGATGTCATAAATTCATGGAGTCAAAATATATGATTCAAGATGGGTTTTTCATGGAAGACTAAAGGAAGAGTAGGAAATAATATAGGAACTGGCTGGTACACATTGAAATCTCCCTCATCCAGGGATCAGATTAAGGAAATATCAGATAATTATGACACCAAATAGCTACTCAAGTCCCTTCCAACCCTGAGAATATATAATGGGTAACTAGTCATGGTCCAAATTGCCTGGATTCAACTCAGTTGTGAGGTACTACATAATGAATGGTAATTGTGATAGAAGCAAAATATTTCATTGTAAAAAAGAAGGTGGCATTGCAAATTATGGATTCTTCAGAATTCTTGTTTGGTATCTGAAAGGCAAACTTTACAATTATGGATATAAAGAGAGCCTAGAGGAAAAAAAATTATATATATTCAAAGTGGAGTAAAAATCTGCCATCATATTCATGTCAAGGAGAAAATATTGCAAGCAGTTCAGAAAGAAACAATTAAAATATTATGTAACTATACTCAGGATTCACACAGGATCTTTCAGTTTCTACATTAAAATATCAGAGGACTTGGAATATGAAATTCTTTAAGGCAAAGGAGTTTGGACTACAAGCAAGGATCAACTACCAGGAAAAATTGAGCAAAACTTTTCAGGCAAAGAGATGAACATTCAATGAAATAAGGGACTTCCAGATGGTCCTCATGAAAAGAACAGAGTTCAATGGAAAATTTAATCTTTAAATACAAGACTCAAGAGAGTCATGAAAAGGTAAACAGAGAAAAAATGTTATTCAATAAGGGCAAACTGTTTACATCCCTACATGAGAGGATGATACTTTTAAATCTTGAGAATTGTATCTTATGACATTTAAAAGGGATATACACAGACAGAGGGTGTGAGTATAAATTAAGTGATTTGATGAAAAAACTATATGAGCACAATTACAAAACACTTTTCACATAAATAAATTCAGATTAAAATAATTGGAAAACCATCAGTTGCTCATGGGTAGGTTGAACTAATATGATAGAAATGACAATTCTACCTAAATGAATTTATTTTTTCGTGCTCTAGCAATCAAATTACCAAAATATTTTATAGAGCTTGAAAAAAATATCAATTCATCTGGAAGAACAAAAGGTCCAGAATATCAAGAGAATTAATGAAAAGAAATGCTAGGGAAGTTGGCCTAGCCTTAAGTTGTATTATAAAGCAGCAATCATCAAAACTACTTCATACTGTCTAAGTAATAGAGGTGTAGATCAATGGAATACATTAGGTACATAAGACATAGTAGTCAATGATTATAGCAATCTCTACTGTTTGACAAGCCCAAAGACACCAGTTTCCAGGATAAGAACTCACCATTTGACAAAAACTACTGGGAAAACTGGAAAATAGTATGGCAGAAACTGGGCATAGACCAACATCTAATACTGTACACAAAAATAAAGTCAAAACTTAGATATAAAGTCTCATACTATAAGCAAATTAGGGGAGCAAGGGATAGTTTATCTGTTACATTTATGGAGAATAGAAGAATTTAAGAAAAAAAAAGGGATAGAGAACATTATGAATTGCATAATGAGTAATTTTTTATATATGAAAGTGAAATGTTTTTGCACAAGCAAAGACAATGCAACCAAGATTAGGAAGAAATCAGAAAACTCAGAACAATTTTTTTACAACTAGAGTTTCTGATCAGGTTTTATTTCTCAAATATATAGAAAACTGATTCAAATTTACAAGAATATAAGTCATTCCCTGATTGATAAATGGTCAAAGTATATGACCAAGCAGTTTGGAGAGGAAAAACATCAGTTATCTAGAGTCATGAAAAAACAATGCTCTAAATCACTATTGATTAGAGAGATGCAAATCAAAACAACTCTGAGGTACCTCATCACACCTGTCAGATTGGCTAACATGAAAAAACAGGAAAATAATAAATGTTGGAGAAGATGCAGGAAAGTTGGAACAGTCTTTCATTGTTGGTGGAGCTATGAGTTGATCCAACCATTCTGCAGAGCAATTTGGAAATATACCCAAAGAGGTATAAAAATGTCTATACCCTTTAACCCAGGAATATGGCTTCTAGGGCTATATTTTAAAGAGATAATTAAAACAGGAAAAGGACCCACATGTACAAAAATATTTACAGCAGCTCTTTTTGTGGTAGCCAAGAAGTAGCAAATGAAGGGGTGCCAATCAAATGGGGAATGCCTGGACAAGTTGTGGTATATGGATGTAATGGAAAACTATTGTGCTATAAGAAATGATGAACAGGTGAACTTCAGAAAAACCTGGAAAGACTTATATGAACTAATGCTGAGTTAAGTAAGCAGAATCAGGAGAACATTGTACACAGAAACAGCCACAGAGACTAATTTTGATAGACTTAGCCCTTCTCAGCAATGAAAGGACCTAAAACAAATCCAAAGGACTCATGATAGAAAATGCTATCCATATCCAGAGGAAAAATTATGGAGTTAGAATGCAGAATGAAGCAGGCTATTTTCTTTTTTGTTTTGTTTATTTCTTTCTCAGGGATTCTCCTATCCATTATAATTCTTTGATGCAACACGACTAATGTGAAAATTTGTTTAATAGGAAAGTATGTGTAAAGTCTATCTCAAAATGAATGCTGTCTTGGGGAGGGAGGGTGAGAAAATTTAAAACTTATGGAAGTGAATGTTGAAAACCAAAAATAAATAAATATGAAAAAAAAATCTGCCATCATAAGATTGGGAGGCAAGGCAATTGAGGTCCCTTTCAACAATTCTACTTGGTAATTCCAGAGTTTAATCTTTGTAATAAGGAGTCAGGGTGTCAGCGAAATGTTTTAACCCAACAGGCAAAAGTCAGACCTGTGTGCCCTGACCACCTAGGCATTTCACTGGACCCAAGGATTTACCCAAACTAAGCCATGGTCCATCATGAAATAGAATATAGCCTTTGGTCATTCTGTCTAATTCATTGTGTTTCCTAAAACAAATGCAAGAAGTCATTAATCTGGATTTAAAAACATTTTATCATATATGGAAGTGGGGGAAAGACTGAACTTTCCTCCTTTCTCCCATATGAGACTACTTAGTTTGAAATATCTCCAGCTCTTTAATTTGAATTGCTTACATTCACCCAGAGCATAGCTATTCAAATGCCCTAAGGACATTTTTTTAGTCTAGGTACTGCTCCCTTCCTAACCCAAGAAGCATTTTCACCTGATAAAACAATCAGTCAATCAAGTCAAAGACACATATATGTAGTTATTTTAACATTTTGTTTACACGTTGGGATTAAATTCCAGGCTTTTTGTGGATACAACAATTGAAGTTAGAGGGGAAATTTTCACTTTTACTTAGAATTCTTGTTGCATAGGGCAAATTACTTGATTTCTCTGGACCTCAGTTTCCTTATTTGTAAAATTAAGAGATCTCTGAGGTCCCTTTCAAATCTAAGAACATGGAGTTCAACCAAACTACTACAAGAGACCATGATATACCTTGAGAAATAACTGGGTGTATATTGCACCATAGAATAGTTAATAATATCTTAGCTATTCTATAATTGTAGATACAGTAAGCAAGTGAGGACAAAGACTTAAGGAAAAATTCTAGGGAAATCAAATACAATCACAAGAGGGGAATATGATGAATGAGGTTAAAAAAAAGAAAAAAACCTTTTTTGATTTTTGAGTGTGAGGCTCTTCCTTCAGTGGAAACTCCCTTCACTAATGCATATGTGTAACTTATCAATAACTTAGAGTCTTAATGAGTTATCTGGAGCACTGCAAGTTTAAAAGATGCTCAAAATCTTCAAGAAGATATATGTATCAGAGCATGGACTTGAACCCAGGTTTTCCTGATACCAAGCTTGACCCAAATCAATTATGCCACATGTCAAAATAATTATACGTGATTGTACTCTTACAGTGAATGCTGAAATTCTGCCAAGAGGTATGACATAGTAGGTCAAGGAGTCAGTCTTTCAGGAAGATACAATCACCTACTAACAGAGAAGTCATAAGCATATGTTTATTGTTTATTGTATTGTTTTTTGAGGGCAACTGGGGTTAAGTAACTTGCCCAAGATTACGCAACTCGTGTGTGTGTGTGTGTGTGTGTGTGTGTTTGTGTAGGTGTTAAGTGTCTAAGGCCCGAACCGAACTCAGGGTCCTCCTGACTTGGGCCCTGCTCACTGCACCACCTAGCCATGCTTTTTTAAAAATGTATTCATATGCCCATATACTGTCACGTATAGACATATATATTTCTATTCCCTTCTACTATTTTCATACTGAGAAATATTTCATCAGTTACAATTATTGTTTTTCCATGTAGGAATGTTAATAGTTTAAATTTGATAAGTTCCTTATGATTTCTTTTCCCTGTTTACATTCTCATGCTTCTTATATCTGAATGTCAAATTTTCTATTCAACTCCGGTTTTTCAGAAAGTGTGCTTAAAAGTTCTCTATTCCACTGGATGACTATATTTTCCCCTGAAACATAATACTCAGTTTTACTGGTTAGGTGACTCTTGTTTTAATCCCAGCTCCTTTGACCTCCAGAATATCATCTTCCAAGCCCTTCGATCCTTCAGTGTAAAAGCTGCCAGATCCAAGGTTATCCTGATTGTGTTTCCACAGAATTCAACTTGTTTCTTACTGGCTGCTTGTAATATTCTCTCCTTAATTTGGGAATCCCGGAACCTGGCTATAATATTCCAAGGAGTTTTCTTTTGGGATCTTTTTCAGGAGGTGATTGATGGATTCTTTCAACCTCTGTTTTGCCCTCTGATTCTAAAACATCAGGACAGTTTTTTTTAAAGCAACTGGGGTTAAGTAACTTGCTCAAGGTTACACAGCCAGGTGTTTCTGGGTGTGGTGCTAAGTGTCTGAGCCAGGATTTGATCCCCAGGTCATCCCGACACTGGGGCAGGTGCTCTTACTCTCTGGGCCACCTGGCCGCCCCCGCATCAGGACAGTTTTACTTGAGAATTTCTTGGAGGATGATTTCTAGGTTCTTTTTTTTATCATAGCTTTCAGGTAGTCCAATAATTTTTAAATTATCTCTCCTGGATCTATTTTCCAAGTCAGCGGTTTTTCCCATGATATATTTCAAATTGCCTTCTATTCTTTCATTTGTTTGGATCTGTTTAACAGCATCTTGATTTCTCATGAAGTCATTATCTTCCATTTGCTCCAATCTAATTCTGAAGCAATGATTCTCCCCAGTGAGATTTTGAGATTCTTTTTCTCTCCAAGGCATTCTTCTCCTCATTCCCTTTTTGAGCCCCTTTTGCCATTTCAGTTAGTTTATTTTTTAAGGTGTTATTTTCCTCAGTCAGGCTGTTGACTCTCATTTCATAATTTTCTTGCATTGTTCTCATTTCTCTTCCCAATTTTTTCCTCCACTTCTCTTATCTGCTTCTTAAGGTCCTCTATGGCGTGTAACCACCTCATATTTTCCTTTGAAACTTTTGGTGCAGGAGTTCTGACTTCACTCTCTTCCTCCTGTTCCATGCTTTGCTCCTTTTTGTCCCCAAAATAGCAGTCTAATATTGGAATCTTCTGTTTGCTTTGTTTCCTTTGCCTGGTCATGTTGCCCCTCAGTCACTTGACCTCTGGGAATTTTGCCATAGTAGGACTCTGCCACCAGACAGGGGAGCTTTCGTCCCATATGCTGGGGTTTTCTCAGTTGCCAGAGGTATTAGATGGATGCCTTTCTGAGTCCTCCACATGCTCTGGCATGCTGGTCACATACCCTAGGACCTCCACCCTAGACTGCAATCCAGATCCAAGCAGGTTAAAGCAAGAGCAATTACCCCTCAAACTGGTTTCTTGGTCCCCCTACACTCTGCAGGCCAGGAGCTGAAGCTGCCACATGGCACTGGCTGGCTGTGCCGGGTGTCTCAGCCGCTTCTCACCCCAGGGGCAAAAGCTGATGCACCCCCACTTACTGGGTCCCAAATCCAGACTACACTGACCTCTCACTTTGTCCTTCACATCTGTTCAGAGATGCCCTGGGGCTAAAACCTCCGGCTCATGCAGTCCTGAGCTTGGCTCCCAGAGCACTGTGCTGGCCTATTCCTGCTGGCCTGCTGGGCTGTCCTCAGTGGGAGGTTAGCTTCTCTGTGTCATTTTGTGGGTTCTGCAGCTCCAAAGTTTGTTCAGAGTCCCCTTTTTACATTGATTGGGGCAGGTGGAAGCGAGATCCGAGAGCCGCTCCAGCATATGCTTGTTATAAATTCTATCATGGCATAGTTTAAAATTTCAGTGGGAAAGGAAAGCAGGAAAAAAAAAACTGTTAGTATTTTTTAATACTAACATCAGATATAATTAGACTTGATAATTTTAAGCATTACCACTTAACACCCAAAATTTATAAATTTCTTTTCATGCTATTGAACTTGGTATCCTCAGTGAAAATTATTGCATTTTTCCATAAGACTGCTTTGAAAATGTATTAGTTAATGCCTACCTGCCCATTCAAAATATGTTTAGATCTTCCCTTTTTAGAGAGGACACAATAAACAGGTCTGCTTATGAATAAAAATAAAATCAGGCTAAAGGTGTCAAATTTGATAGTTCAGCAATTACTTGCTGACAGTGCTCAAAATCTATTGTTGTCAAAAACAGTGTAACTCAATACATACATATATGTCTTTCTGAATACAAGGTACACATTTCATCTTTGAGGAGGACACAATGTTATTTAAAACTCATATGTGATTCCAAAATTATATAAATAATATTTATATTTCTATAAGGTTATGATTTTAGAGAGAAATTACAAAAATTTTTAGGGGTCTTAATTTGTTTGCATGTTGTCTCACAGTATGGAAGGTTTGCAGTTAGCCATATGAATGCATGAAGAAATTTGCACAAATAATTTGAGATGGAGTGTTAGAGCTTGGCAGTGGAACTAAAAGTACTATTAACTGTTTTTGCTTTTGTGATCCTTGGTTATTTGCCTTTCCTTATACATTAATTTGCAATACAAGAATTAAAGGATTTTCCTAGCTGGGTAGAAAGGGTGAGGAAAACCATTCCTTTCTCCTCAGCAGACCCACACAGTGACACAAATTACTTTGGCAGAATTCAATGAACTTAAGGACATAGGATCTCCTTAAGGGGTTAAATTGGATTCACAAGGATGTCTAATTCTAAATCAAAGAATGTAGTCATAGCCCAATCTTAAAAAAAAAAAAAAGAAGGTTAAGAAGAATTAGTGAAGAATGATTCAGATGGGTCAGGGATAAAGCACCATTTGTGTCAGAGTGAATCCTCACCAAAGTTCTTCCTATAAAGATAATCAGTTCAGTACCAATTAATCAGCAAATCTTTTAGTACCTTTTATTTTATTTCAAGTAGCTCTTGGGAACCAATGATATACAGATGGTAGAGAGTCGATGGCCTGAGAAGAGACTCTACAGAAAATGGAGAAGCTAATGAATGGAGAGAGGTGACAGAAATGGCCTGCATGATGAGGGCTAGAGGGAAATTTGTACCATGTGACAATTCTTCTATCTTCACTCTCTTCTACAAGAAATAAATAGTTTTATGACAGAGTCACAGGGGCAGCTAGGTAGCACAGTGCGTAGAGCAACCTGTCCTGGAGTCAGGAGAACTTGAATTCAAATTCAGGCTCAGACACTTACTAGCTGTATGACCCTGGGCAAGTCACTTAACCCTGATTTTCTCCCTGCTCTGCCCTTCCCCCAAAAGTGTGTCGCAAAAGAAAAAGGAGTAGGAAAGCTCTTTAAGTCAGTAATCCAGAAATTATTTAGAAGAGGGGACACAAAATCAGAAATATATATGATGTGCTTCCATTTGGAACACTAAAAGACTAAAGAAAACACAAATAATTGAATCATTATTAATCAAAAAAGTACCTAAGTATAAAAGAATTTAAGAGAGACAAAAATGATAAAAGTTTATAATAGGGCATATAAAGAAAGGGAAGAGCATTAATGAAGAGAAAATGAATTGAAAAGGCAAAAAAATCTGATTTAGAAAAAAAGTGAAGAAAATTTTAAAAAATAATGAAAGATGGGGGTGGGGCGAAGTCAAGATGGCAGAATAGAAACAGGACTTCCATGTGGCACCCACTTTCACCTCCTTCAATTCATGTAAAAATGACTAAAGAAACTTTAGAGCTACAGAACCCACAAAATAACATAGAGAAGCTAAACTCCTGCTTAAAATAGCCTGGCAGTACAGCAGGAAGGGGCCAGCACAGAACATTGGGAGCCAAGCACAGCCTTGCCTGAGCCAGAGGTTTTAGCCTCAGGGCAGCCACAACCACCCACCAGGTGGAGGGACTTCAGACCACCAGCAGCTGTGGCAATTTCCAGAATTATCAACCCATATATGCTAAGGAAAAAGTAAAGGGTCAGTGCAGTGTGGACTTTGGGAAATGGGAGTTTGGGAGTCTGGTCCAGCCTTTACCCCTGGAGGGAGAAGCAGCGGAGGTGCCCTGGCTATGCAGCCACCACCATGTGGCTGCTTCAGAACTCCTGCCGTGCAGATTGTAGGGGGACCAAGCAACCAGTCTGAGTGTTAATCATGCTTGCTTTACCTTGCTTGGATCTGGATCACTGTCTAGGGTGGAGGTCCTAGGGTGAGTGACCAGTTTGCCAGAGTGTGTGGAGGCTTCAGAGATGGCACCCAACTAAAAGCTCCAACACCTCAGAGAACCCCACAGATTGGTAAAAAGCTCTCCTCTCTGTTAGCAGAGTTCTACTATGGCAAAAAGCTCAAAAGTCAAGTAACTTAGAGACAACATGAGCAAGCAATGGAAGCAAAGCAAGCAGAGCATTCTGACATTAGGCTCCTATTTTGGGGACAAAAAAGGATCAAAACATGAAAAAGGAGGAAGAGAGCAAAGACAGAACTCCTGCACCAAAAGCTTCTAAGAAAAATATGAACTGGTTAAAGGCCATAGAGGACCTTAAGAAGGATTTTGAAAACCAAATAAGAGAAGTGGAGGAAAAATTGGGAAGAGAAATGAGAATAATGCAAGAAAATTATAAAATGAGAGTCAACAACCTGACTGAAGAAAATAACACCTTAAAAAATTAGACTAAATCAAATGGCAAAAGGGCTCAAAAAGCCAATGAGGAGAAGAAGGCCTTAAAAAGCTGAATTTTCCAGATGGAAAAAAGAATCTCAAAAGCTCACTGAAGAGAATCATTCCTTCAGAATTAGATTGGAGCAAATGGAAGCTAAAAACTTTATAAGAAATCAAGATACTATTAAACAGATCCAAACAAATGAAAAAATAGAAAGCAATGTGAAATATCTCATTGCAATAACTACTGACCTGTAAAGTAGATCAAGGAAACAAAATTTAAAGATTATTGGACTACCTAAAAGCCATAATCAGTAAAAGAACCTAGAAATCATCCTCCAAGAAATTCTAAAGGAAAAGTGACCTGATGTTTTAGAACCAGAGGGCAAAATAGAGGTTGAAGAAATCGACCGATCACCTCCTGAAAAAAGATCCCAAAAAGAAAACTCCTAGGAATATTATAGCCAGGTTCTGGAGTTCCCAGATCAAGGAGAAAATATTGCAAGTAGCCAGGAAGAAACAATTTGAATATTCTGGTATTCATTCAATTGAATTCATTGAATATTCAGGATAACACAGGATCTGGCAGCTTCTACACTGAGGGCTTGGAATATGAAATTCTGGAGGTCAAAGGAGCTGGGATTAAAACCAAGAATCACCTACCCAGCAAAACTGAGTATCATGTTTCAGGTGAAAATATAGTCATTCAATAGAATAGAGGTCTTTCAAGCAGTCTTGATGGAAAAACCAGAGTTGAATAGAAAATTTGACATTCAGATAAAAGAATAAAGAGAAACATGTGAAGGTAAACAGGGAAAATAAATCATAAGGAACTTATTAAAGTTGAACTATTTACATTCCTACATGGAAAAAAGATAATTATAACTTACTGAATCTTTTCTCAGTATAAGAATAGTTCAAGTGACTAGAAATGCGTGTGTGTATGTATATACATATATATGTGTATATATATGTATATACATACATATATATCTTTATAGGAGGATATATGGGTGTATGAATACATATGTGAGTGTGTGTGTATATATGTGTCCAGGAATACATAGACAGAGGGCACAAGACCTATATAATAGGAAGGGATGATACTTAAATGAAGTTAAGAAGTGAAAGAGGAATATAATGAGAGGATATAGGGAGAGACAGAATGGGGAAAATTATCTCATATAGAAGAGGCAAGTGATAACTGTCACAATGGAGGGGAAGAACAGGAAGGCAAAAGGGAGTGAGTCAACCTTTTTCTCATTGAATTTGGCTTAGGAATGGAATGACATAAAAACTAAATAAGGTATCTCACCCTACAGGAGAGTAGGGGAGAAGGGGAAGAGAAGGGGGATGATGGAAGGGAGGGAAGGCTGGGGGGGGATGGAAGATGATTTTCAGTATTCAGAAGTTGAAATTGTGAGAGTTTTATGCAATTTTTCTTGCATTATGATGTTCAGGTCTTATTTTTCCAAGTGTTCTTCTGGGATGTCTTTGATCTTTATATTTATTTTCATGTCTCATAGTCTTTAGTATCATTGGCATTATTATTTGTGATTTTCACATTCATTTATAATTTACTTTTTAAATTATGATATCTTTTTTTTTTTTGCCTTTTAGAGGGCAATTGGGGTTAAGTTACTTGCCCGAGGTTACACAGCTAGTTTTTTTCTGTGGGTGTTAAGTGTATGAGGCCGGAACCAAACTCAGGTCCTCCTGACTCCGGGGCCAGTGCTTTACTCACTGTGCCACCTAGCCGCCCTATTGATTATGATATCTTATAATAAGTTAAAACACAAAGCAAATCTCATAATACATTGATCTCATCTTAAAATGCATGTAGTATTTCACTTTCATATCATAGCAACTCCTTTTAAAAAATCAACAAAAATCTATATTCTTTCCCTCCCACACCTACCTCATTAAACTAAGTTTTGCAATAAATATTTGTAGTCAAGAAAATATACCTCCCCAAGTTTGTTTATAAGAAAAGCATTTGTCTTTCATTCTGGTCTTTAAATCTATTACTGCTAAGTAATGAATAGTATACTTCAATATCGATCATTTGGTTAGACAATGATCATAATTCTTACAGCTTTCAAAGTTTTTTCTTAATACTATTATCATTGTATTTTTTTTTCCTAGCTCTGTATCTGTTTACAAAAGTCCTCAAAATGGTTAAAAAATATTATTGATATTATAGTACAAATTCTTTTGTTTCTGTTTAACTATGAATCAGTTCATACAATTTTTCCACATCTTTTTGAAACCATCTTTTTTTTTTAATTTTTCTTTTCTTACTGCACGATAGTAAGGTATTAAATTTATATGCCATAATTTACCTTGCAAAATTTATTTAAGGAATTAAAAAAATCATTTGTACTCATTTTCCATTCTAATTTTAACATGTGGTATGTTGATACATATGATTATGGTATAGGTTTTCAACTAACATTTCTCCTCTTGAAAATTTGGGTCTTTTTAGATTTTTCCCCCTATTTTTAGTCCCTGATCATATACTTTTTCACTCTCCTCCCTTTGATATTGGATTCACTGTGGCCAGACTGCTATATTATCTTGGCCTTTTTCAGCAAAATGGAGATTTTTTTCCAATGGCCTCAAACTTTTTCACCAATTACTTTTTAATACCTAGATTCCAGTCCACCATTAAAAAAATAGGTTTTCTACTTTAAGTTTCACTACTTTAAGTAGTGAAAATAACTTTTCCCCATATTTGTCAGTTATCAAAGCAGACCTGAGAATAATATATTGAGTGACATTGTTCATTGGATTAATGGTATTAGTGAAAAGGAAGAAAGGTAAATTTCTGAGCTACCATGAAACACCAAAAGAACTAATCAATGTACTCCATTCATTGACTAAAATATCCAAAGCAAATGTTTGGGTGCAAAGCATTACCTTGATGCAATTACTTATTTTACACTTTGATGTTTGGGAATTTTATAGTCACTAATTTAGAAAGTAATATTGAAACGTCATGATCACATCAAGCTATGTAGTAGTTAGAGCATGAGATGGAGTCAAGAAAACCTGAGTTTTGCCCTCAGAACTTAGTAGATAGGTGACACTAGTCAAGTCACTTAACATCTAAATATGGGCCATCTCCAGTTGTCCTGATCTATATCTGGTCACTGGACCCAAATAACTCTGGAAGAAGTGAGGTTGGTGACTTTGCACAAAACTCCCTCAATTAAATCCAATCCTATTTCAACCAGAGCAATGTCTTCCTCGTGTCATGGTCTTCTTCAAGATTGAACGATGAAGCATAACTTGTGAGTAGTCTAGCTGCACCACTAGAGACTGAACTGGGAAGTTTTAGTTGGGCAACTCAACCCCTCCTCTTCTCTCCTCTCCCCTCTTCTCCTCTCTACTCCTCTACTCTCTTTTGTACACATGGGGTATCATTCCCTTATCTGAAGGTACTCTGCCCAAAGGAAGATAAATTTAGTACGTTGAAATCTACCTTGATGCCTTGGGTTTTACTAACTAGATTTCTTCCTTTTAAAAAAATCAATCAATCAATTAATTAATTAATTTTTGGTTTTAACATTGACTTTTGTTAGATTTTCGAGTTCTAAACTCCTCCCCCACACATGCATATAATGGCATACAATGTTATATATGTTATACATGTACATGACAATGAACAAATTTCCACATTAGTCATACTGTAAAAGAAGAATCAGAAGTGAAAAAAATATGAGAAGAAAAAGAAAGAAAAAAAAGTATGCTTTAATCTGTTTTCAGCCTTCACAATTCTTTATCTGGATGTGGATAGCATTTTCCGTCATTGCCTTGTTGAGAACTAAGTCTATCAAAGTTGATAATTGCACAATGTTGCTGTTACTGTGTAAAATTACCTACTGGTTCTACTCACTTCACTCAGCATCAGTTCATATAAGTCTTTCCAGCTTGTTTTCTAAAATCTGCCTGCTCATAATTTCTTATGGAACAATAATATGCTATTACATTCATATACCACAACTTGTTCAGACATTCCCCAATTAATTGGCATCTCTTCAATTTCCAGCTCCTTGACACCACAAAAAGAGCTGATATAAACATTGTTGTACGTGTAGGTCATTTTCCATTTTTATGATCTCCTTGGGATACAGAACTGTTAGTGGTATTGCCAGCTGTAAGGGTATGCAGAGTTTTTATAGCTCTTTGCAGATAGTTCCAAATTCCTCCTCAGAATGGTTGGATCAGTTAACAGCTCTACAAACAATGAATTAGTGTTCCAACTCTCCCCCATCTTCTCCAACATTTATCATTTTCTTCTTTTGCCATGTTAGCCAATATAATAGGTGTGATGTGGTATGTCAGAGTTGTTTTGATTTGCATCTTTCTAATCAATAATGATTTAGAGCATTTTTTCATTTGTATAACATTAATTTCTTCCTCTTAAAAATGCCTGTTCATATCTTCTGATCATTTATCTATTAGAGAATGATTTGTATCCTTGTAAATTTGACTAAGTCCTCTATATATTTCAGAAATTAGTCTTTTAATAGACATTCTGGCTGTGAAAAAAATTCCCAGGTTTCTGCTTCCCTCCTAATCTTGGTTGTACTGGTTTTGTTTGTGCAAAACCTTTCAAATTTAATGTTATCTAAATTATCCATTTCATAGTTCATAATTTTCTCTTTCTCATTGTCATAAATTCTTTACTTCTCCATAAATCTGACAGGCAAACTATTCTTTCTCTCCTAATTTGCATATATTATCACCCTTTATGTCTAAATCATGTAGTTATTTTGACCTTACCTTGGTATATGGTATAAGATGTTGGCATATGTTTAGTTTCTATCATACCATTTTCTAATTTTCTCAGTAGATATTGTCAAATAATGAGTTCTTATCCCCAAAACTGGAGTCTTTGGATTTATCAAACATCAGATTAATGTAGTCATTGACTACTGTGTTTTGTGAACCTCACCTATTCTACTGACCCACCATTCCATTGCTAAGCCAATACCAAGGAGTTTTGATTATTGCTGACTTATAATACAATATAAGATCTGGCACAGCTAGACCATCTTTCTTTTCAGTTCTTCTCATTAATTTGCTTAATATTCTCGACCTTTGGTTCTTCCAGATAAATTTTGTTATTTTTTTTACTTCTGTTATAGATAGTTTTAAATATATATGCACACATAAATATGTGTGTATGTATGTATGTGTGTATGTATACACACATATATAGTTTCATTGGTATGAAATGAATAAGTAAATTAACTTAGGTAGAATTGTCATTTTTATTATATTAGCTTGGCCTACCCATAAGAAACTCATGTTTTTCCAATTATTTAGATCTAACTTTATTTGTGTGAAAAGTGTTTTGTAACTATGCTCATATAGTTCCTGGCTTTCTCTTGCCAGGTAGAGTCCCAAATATTTTATCTGTTTCTATCTTTTGCTGTTGGGATTTGTTAGTAATGTATAGAAATGCTGATGATTTATGTGCCTTTTTTCATATCATGCAACTTTGCTAAAATTATTATTTCAAGTAGTTTTTCAGTTGATCCTGTAGTATTCGCTAAGTTTACCATCATGTCACCTGCAAAGAATGATTTCCTTGTTTCTTCTTTGCCTATTTTTATTTCTTCAAGTTCTTTTCTTTCTCTTTTTTGCTAAAGCTAATATATTTTTTAAAGCTACTGGGGTTAAGTAACTTGCTCAAGGTTACACGGCCAGTTATGTTGTGTGGGTGCTAAGTATCTGAGGTAGGAACTGATCCCGGGTCTCCCAACTCTGGGACTGGCGCTCTTCCTCACTGCACCACCTGGCCACCCCTAAAGCCAACATTTCTAGTATGATATTGAATAGCAATGGTGATAATAGATATTCTTATTTCACCCTTGATCTTACTGGAAAGGCTTCTACCTTGTGCCTATTACATATTGTTGATGGTTTTTGATATGTTCTACTTATCCTTTTTAAGGAAAACTCCTTTTTCTCTTATGCTCCCTCGTGTTTTTAACAGGAATGGGAGGTGTATTTTGTCAAAAGTTTTTTTCAGTATCTATGGAGATAATCATATGTATCCTGTTAATTTTATTTTTGTAATGGTGAATTATGTTAATAGTTTTCCTAATACTGAACCAACATTGCATTCCTAGTATAACTCCCACTTGTTCATAGTGTATTATCCTCATGATAAGTAGCTATAATCTCTTTGCTAATATTATATTTAAAAGTTTTGCATCTATATTCATTAGGGAAATTGACCTATAATTTTCTTACTCTGTTTTAGTTCTTGCCAGATTAAGTATCGGCACTATATTTGTATCATAAAAAGAATTTGCTTGGACTCCTTCTTTGCATTTTTTTCCAGATAATTAATATAGTATTGGTATTAATTATTGTATAAATGTTTGGTAGAATAGACTTGTAAATATATTCAGGCCCTGTAAATATTTTTTCTTAGAGAGTTCATTGATGGCTTCATCAATTTCTTTTTTCCAAAATGGGGTTAAATATTATATTTCTCCTTCTATTAATCTGGGCAAGTCATATTTTGTGTAAATATGCATCCATTTATTTATATTGTCAGATTTCTTGGCATTCAGTTGGGAAAAATAGCTCCTAATTTTTATTTTGATTTTTCTCTTCATGAGTGGTGAGCTCACCCTTTTCATTTTTGATATTGGTAATTTGGTTTTCTTCTTTCTATTTTTTAAATTAAATTAACAAAAGGTTTATCTTTTTTTAATAAAACCAGTTCTTAGTTTAATTTATTCAATATTCTTAAATTTCAATTTTATTAATTTCTCCTATGATTTTCAGAATTGCTAAATTGGTATTTAATTTGTGATTTGTAACTCTCCATCTCATATTCTCTCATCAGTATTTTCTCTCTCCTTTTCACCTTTCCATCCTCCCCAGTATTTTGCTTCTGACTACCACCTCCCTCAATCTGCCCCTCCTTCTATAAACCCCCCTCCCTTTTATCTCTCCTATCCCCTCCCACTTCCTATAGGGTAAGGTAGATTTCTATTCTCAATTGGGTCTGTATGTTATTTCTTCTTTTAGCCAAATCTGATAAGAGTAAGATTCAAACAATGCTCATGTCCCTCCCTTTATTTCCTTCACTGTAATAGATCTTTGTGCCTCTTCATGTAATTTACCCTTTTCTGTCTCCTCCTTGCCTCTGTTCTCAGAACAATATCCCCCCCTTAATTAGTTATTTTTTAATCATCACATGAAACTCAACTTATACCCATAATCTCTGTCTATATATCCTCCTTCTAAATGTTGTAATAAAGATATAGTTCTTAACAGTCACAAGTATCACCTTCCCATATATCTTTGTAAACAGTTTACCCTCATTGAAGAACATATTTGCCTTTCTTTCCTTTTTACCTTTTTATGCTTCCCTTGAGTCTTCCATTTAAACACTGAATTTTCTGTTCAGCTCTGTTTTGTTTTGGTTTTTTCCAATCGGGAAATTTGGAATATCTTTCTTTCATTGAAAATCCTTTTTCTCCCCTGAAAGATTATACATAATTTTGCTGGGTAGCTTATTCTTGGTTGTAATCCAAGTTCCTTTACATTTTGGAATATCATATTCTAAGTCCACAGGTCCTGTAATATAGAAACTGCTATGACCTGGGTAACCCTGCCTGTTCCATGATATTAAAATTGTTTCTTTCCGGCTACTTTTAGTATTTTCCCATTGATCTGATAATTCTTGAATTTGGCTGCAATATCCCTTGGTCTTTTCAATTTTGTGTCTCTTTTTCAGGATGTGAATGGTGAATTCTTTCAATGACTATTTTACCCTCTGATTCTAGGACCTCATGGAAGTTTTCCTTGATAATTTCTTGAAAGATTCTTTCCAGGCTCTTTGTTCATGACTTTTAGGTAGATCAATAATACTTAAATTATATCTCCTGTATCTATTTTCCTGGTCAGTTGTTTTTACAATGAGATATTTTATATTTTCTTCTATTTTTTTCATTCTTTTGACTTTGTTTTATTGATGTCTCATAGACTCATTAGCTTCTACTTGCCCAATTCTAATTTTTAAGGAATTATTTTCTTCAGTTAACTTTTGTACCTCCTTTTCCATATGTAAATTCTACTTTTTAAGTATTTCTTTTCTTCATTGAATTTTTTTGTACCTCTTTTTCTATTAGGCCAATTCTGCTTTGTAAGGAATTATTTTCATCAATGGATTTTCTGCCCATTTGCACAACTGTATGTTTTGAAGAATTATTTTTTAATCAATTGTTGTCCTTTCTTTTCCAAGCTGTTGAATCTCTTTTGCATACCTTTCATTTCTTTACCCAATTTTTCTTCTATTTTTCTCATTTTATAAATCCTTTTAAAATCCTTCTTTATTTCTCTCAAGAAGGCCTTTTGGGCTTGAGACAAATTCCTCATTCCCGTTGGGATTTTGGATGTAGGTACATTGACAATATTGTCCTCTTCTGAGTTTGTGTTTTGTTCTTCCCTGTCCCCATAAAAAATACTCTATGGTCAGTGTTGGTTTGTTTTTGCTCTTTGCTCATCTTGTTTGCCTGTTTCCAGGGGCTTTTAAGGTTGAGGTTCACTGCTGGAGCACAGTAGTCAGTGTCCCAAGATGCTTGTGGTAAGGGTAAAGGGTCTGGTCAATGGCTTCATGTTCTGGGGCCTCAGGGGCTGGCAGCTGGAGCCTGTAGGAATCTGACAGCCTACTTGGTGCTTAGATGGGGAACTAGTAGTTTTATTAGGTATGTGGTGAGGCAAGGTGGGGTTTTTCCTGGGGGAGTATACAGAAGAATATGTTGGTCTGGACAATGGACGATTGCTTCCCACTTTGGGCTGTGCTGAAGCATGTGGAGGTCTAGCCACTGGAAGATATCTACCCACCTGGGGATGCACTGAACCTAGGTAGTCTTTGGATGTTCTGATCAGTCCCCATTCTTCAAGTCTTGCATAACAAATGCAATTTTTGCATTGCCCCTCTTCAATTTCTGAACAGAATCAGACTTAGCTGACATTTGAAGATTTGGGGGAGGTGGTGTGTATACTGTAGGCAAAGTTTATGCTGCCTTTATTTTCACTAATTGATACAAGAAACTAAGTCTACAGCAGGAATTGTGTATAGCAGCAATCTATATGATATGTAGGAAATCCCTGAATGGGTCACAAAGCACAAACTTGTTTTCTGCACCCTGCTGACCCATGGAGTCTAGTGAATGATGAGTATTAAGTGATCATGTTATTTTTAGATTTCTATTCCAGGTCTAGATCTATAAGCCTATGATTAGCATTCTCCATTTTTAATTCATAAGGCTGTTAACTTGGTCTTATTGATTTCTTGTCCTGTGGATTCAGTTATAATTGCTCTACCTCTAGTGCATAATTTCTCTTTTGAGAGTTTTTTGAGAATTAGTGGGGACTGGATGAAATGTCTAGTCTTTTATTTTATTCATCTCATGATGTAGAAGTATTTGGGGAAAATTGAAATTCAAAACTTTTGTAGGATCAAGTAAAGTAATGGCATCCTCAAAAGATAGGATGCAAAATTAGAAAGGAATAATCTGGTTATCTGATTATTCTGTCAAATACATTAATTTCTGCTAGAATAATATCGACACTAAGAATCCATATACTCAAATATATAGAGAAAACTAAGCCAAAATTATATGATTATGACTTATTCCTCAATTGGTAAATGCTCAAAGGATATGAATAGGCAACTTTCAAATGAATAAATAAAAGCTTTATATAACCATATGAAATCATGCTTTAAAACACTACTCATTAGAGAAATGCCAAGTAAAACAACTCTATAGTATGACCTCATATCTATCACATTAGCTAATAGGAGAGAAAAGGAAAATAACAAATGTTGGTTTGGACAGAAAAAAACGCACTCTTGGTGGAATTGTGAATGATCCAACCATTCTGGAGAGCAATTCTGGACTATGCACAAAGTTGCTATAAAACTGTGCATAACTCTTTGAACCCAAAAGTACTACTAGCTTTGTATCCTAAAGAGATTAAAGAAAAAGGACAAATATACACAAAAAATATAGCATCTCTTTTTGTAGTGGGACAGAATTGAAAATTGATGGGATGTCCATTTATTAGAGAATGACTGAACAAGTTGTGATATATGATTGTAATGGAATACTATTGTGTTGTAGAAGTGAAGAGTAAGATGGTTTTGGAAAACCATATGTCTTCTGGGAAGACATATGAACTGATAGAAAGTTAAGTGAACAGAAATAGGAGAATTTTGTACACAGTAAAAGTAACATTATATGATGAAAAACTGTGAATGACAACTATTCTGATCAACAGAATAATCACAGACAGTTACAAAGGACTTATAAAAAAATGCTATCCATCTTCAGAGAAAGAACTCATAGAGTCTGAGTGCAGATTGCTTTTTTCTTTTGCAAGTTAGCTAATATGGAAATGTTTTGCATAATTTCAAATGTATAATTAATATCACACTTCTATTATTCTCAATGGGATGTATAGGGATGGGAAAGAGAATTTGGAACTCATTTTAAAATATGCTTAAAATAATAAACAATAAATTTGAAAAAAATAATGTTAGTGAACATATCCTCCTTTTGCTTGCTTTACATTAAACTAAACTAAGAGAAGTAAGCCCAATGGCACAGCAGGGAGAATAGGAACATCTAAGTTACAGGTCTTATTTTCAAAGCCTTCCTGTAACAGGTAACACATGTATGACAATGAGAAACTCCATTAACCTCTTTTGGTCTAATTTTTCTCACCTGAAAAAGGACACAAGACAACATGTGTTCTCTTGTCCCTTTACTGCTCTACATCTATGATCCTATAATTCTATACATCTTAAATTTACTGAAGCTATAAGTTACATAAAATAAGTGCTAAATAAATGCTTTTAGAGTGGATATGTTAGTTTATAGATGATCTTTAAAAAAACTTTAAGGATCATTCATATGTAATAATCTATTTTGTTCTGGCATTAACACATAAGATTAAGTAGAGGGAATTTGCAAATAAAAAATATTTCATGGGTTAGTCAAAGAATCAGTCAGTAAGTAACCAAGTTAACATTAATGAGTTTCTCTCTGCTTGCCAAGGATGGTCCTTATAAAGTAGAAGCAATCTGTTACCAGGACCCCATGCACTTAATAAATATTTTTGAATAAATGGAAACAGAATTATCTAGACTTTCTAAAGGACACATATTTGGAGAAATATTTATAATAAGCTTAGAAATCTCAAAGTAGGAAAAGTAATTGGGGAAGCTAGTCCCCTAGCTAACCTCAATTGATTCCTTTCTCTGGCTATAATAATTCACCCACATCCCCTGTGACACATTCCTTTTCTTTTCCTTTATCTCCAGGTCCTGGAGATAAATCCTACCTTTTTTCTTCTTGATTGCCTACTTTCTCCTTGACCCTTTCCTTTTTCCTTCTAACATCTTTCATTCATATGAATTCACATTTGTTAAGACCTTCAATAAACTCTTGATGACCAAATGCATCTTTATTTTTTCATAATATGCTAGCTGTTTTCAATTTCATAATATCCCAGCTATTGAATTGCTATTTCCCACTGATATACTGTGATCTTATATTTTGTGACTTAAAAAATTCTTCCTATTTATATTTTTTCCACTCCCTTCCCTCTTACTAAGCCATTTTTTCTTCCATCTTCCATTCTCTGTGTGAACTAATAGCAACTCAGTTGCATGCCTTATTTTATTAAAGTTGAAAATTCTTTGGCTCATAATGTGGGCTATTGTATTAGTCATCAAACAATTCCATATCCTCAGTACTTTTCCTAAAGCTCAGGTTGCTGAGCTTTATATACACCTAGTACTCCACATACTTTATATACACCTAATACATACTCCTAATACACCACAATTCTGAGACCTCCCTTTTTTCCCACAGGGAAATGGTAGAAAGAATGGTGGCTTTGGAGTAAGTAGACATGAAATTGAATCCCGCCTTTCCCTAAGATGACCTTTGGCAAGGCATAGCCTCTCAAAGTGTTTGTTTTCTCATTTATATCATGATACTGTTGGTCTAAAAGATCATCTATAAGTACACCCCAGCTTTAATACTATATTACTAATACACCAAATATTAAAACACCATATTACTAATAAAAAACTTTACATAAGTACTTAAAACATTGTATTATTCCAATAATGCTTTTTTCACATTAGCCTCTCTCATATTGGAAGTGATTTTTTTTTATTCTGGTCAACTACAATATCATTATTGTCATCACTAAATAGATGAAAAAATCAGAGGTTGAGAGAAGTTATGATTTATACATGATTTCTCAACTAGTATATGTCATATCCAAGACTTAAACCCATGTATTCTGATTATAATCTCCATAATCTTTTCAGTATATTGTGTTGTCCCTCCTCCAGAGTTGTCTATATTTTTTCTGCTTTCAGTAAATAAAAATCCTGTGCTAAAATATAGTATATTCCTTGTGTTGTAGGCAAAGCATGTCTCATTTTTGTCTTTACAATTCCAAGAACCTAGCATTGTGTTGTGCACATAGTAGTCCTTAACAAATACCTTTTGAATTGTTTCTATTTTGTTCCTTTCCCTTCTGTGTTTTTCAGTATCTTACTCTCCATAACTCTTTTTCTCTTCCTACTAGGTATAATTAGATTTCTTCCTAAAACAAAATTCAACCTGCCTCTCTATTTTTCCTTCTATCTTATGTTTTTTTTCCTTTTCTACACTATTATTATGTAGTTTTAAAAATATTACAAAAATTTCACCATGTATGCAGAACTATAATCCATGATAAAAGCAATAAAACTATGAAAAAATATATTCTTGTCTCCATAAATGAATTAATGTGCTTTAAATCCATCAACTGTTATCTCTCTATGGTTAGGGAATAAATCCTCTGATTTTACTGATTCTTCCCTTTACCATGCAGGTAGGGACCCTCCCTTTGATTTTTAATTTAAATAAAACTGCTTGGAGGACTCAAAATTAAGGGATTTGCCCATGTTATCCATCCAATATGTGCCAGAAACAGGTCTTGACCAGACAAGTAGGTTCTTGGGGCTGAGGCTGTTGATTACTTTTTTATTAAAGTAAACTAAATCAACTATGTGCATTTTATTTTCCTTTTCTCCTCATAGAGCTTAAATCTGGTTGAAGAGATAACACATAACATGTTAAAGGATGTAAAATTGCCAAATAGCAACCTATCAAAAAATACAAAATTCTCTGTAATACCATCAGCCTTAAGTCTTTCTATACTGAAGGAAACTTTTTTTTTTTGCCTTTTGGAGGGCAATTGGGGTTAAGTAACTTGCCCAAGGTTACACAGCTAGGTTTTTTTGTTTGTTTGTTTGTTTTGCTGTTAAGTGTCTGAGGCCAGAACCAAATTCGTGTCCTTCTGACTCCGGGGCCGTCACTTTACTCACTGTGCCACCTAGCCGCCCCTGAAGGAACCTTCTAAAGAAAAGAATCTTTCCCTTATTCTCAACCTGTTGTCCTCATACTCTACTGAAATTGCCCTCACTGAATTCACCAACAACCTTTTTTTACATAGGTATTCTGTTTTCTGTATGAGGCAGTATGGTAGAATATACTGACTGTGGGTTTGAATCCCATCTCTGTCACTTGTGTGGCTTCTCTGTACCTCACATTCCTTATCTGTTATATGATAAGGTTGGCATTGATGACCTCTAGGGTCCCTTCAAATTTCCAATCTATTTATTTCCATAAATTTTTATATTCTTGGTTGCTAGAGCATCTGATTCTGGTCATGTTTCTAAGAAAATTATCCTTTTTTCAGATTTCTACTTTGTCTATATCTATCCATATCCATATCCATATCCATATCCATGTCCATGTCCATGTCCATGTCCATGTCCATGTCCATGTCCATGTCTATGTCTATGTCTGTGTCTTTCTTTCTGGATAGACTCTATATAATTCTACTACCCCATTATCCTTGTAGGTTTTTACAATGTTATAACTTTTATTTTTCATATATTCTGATGCCCAATCCAATAATTCATTTTCTCATTCATTCATTCAACCTATTATCTACCATATGCATTCATCAAAATGTATTAAAAAATTTTGAATCAGAAACTTGTAACATTATGATAATATTAACTCTATTATTGCTAACATTATATAAGATGTATAATAAATCTACATGGAATATATATTAATTCGATATGATGACAATTGGCTCAGATTTTTTTTCTTGTTTAAAATTATTGACACAAATTGATTAAAAATTATAGTTATTTAATCTCCCTTTATAGTCATTTAGTTTGCCTTTATATCTATTTTATGAAGGACAATTTTTTACATTATTATCATAATTATCTAAATTGCATTTCTTTTCTACTTCTATAGTTTCATCATAACAGGTAAAAGTAATTTTTCCCCTAGAATATCTTAATTACAAAAAAGGGCAAGAGATTTGTAGCCAAGTTCTTTTTGCTGAAAGGGCACAAGACTTGGAGTTTGAACAACTGGTTTGAGTCTTAACACATTCTTCAAAAATTCTACTGGATAGCAGCCATCCAACCTTTCTAGGTCTTGATTCATTGACTTATCATCCTCCCTTACACTTAATATTAGATAAGCAACTGAATATCACTTTACCTCATATCAGATTTTATATTCAACCCTTCTCTCTACTCATAGAAGCAGCATCTCAGTTCAAGCCTGTGATAGTAATGGCAATTAAAGATTCCCCTGTATTGGCTTGGTTTTCAAATTGATTGTGTTAAAACCCAGAGTTTGTTAATCCCACCTGTGGGATGGGCTTGTTGATGTGAAAAGAAAGTCCTGAACTGGGAGGAGCTGGTGAGGTAGATTTGGAGAGACACTAGAGAGAGGCGGAAGATCTTTTTTTTTTTGGAAGCAGCACCTCGTGGAGAGAGAGAGACTAAGAGAATTGCTGGTGGCCGCTTTGAATTGCCCTGGACTTTTGAGACCTGCCCCCTGAGCTGCCAAGGACTGAGGAGACATGGCTGTTTTGCTGGTACTTTGTCTGTCTGTTTTGATGTTATTTTGCCAGATTTGTCCACTGGTGAAAGACTGTCCTTTTGTTGAAGAAGTCCTGGAACCTGGCTGTTCGCTAAGAAGGCCTGAGACTGTCCTGCAGACAGAGAGTGAATACTGTCCACTGGTGAGGGACAGTACTGTTGTTGCAGGGGTCTGGAGACTGTCCTGCAGACAGAGTGAATACTGTCCACTGGTGAGGGACAGTGCTGTTGTTGCAGGGGTCTGGGAGCCTTTCTGTTGGTTCAGAAGCCCTGAAGAAGGATTTTCAAATGGGACCCCTTAGGACAGGGACAGCTCTACATCCGATTTCAGCAGCAAGTAGCCATAGAAGAAGAGATCTTCACCCCTTACCACAAGATTTTGGGGCCCCATTTGTTCGGGGTGGGGGGAATGATGGGGAGCTTGTGCTCAAGCGCCACCCTAAAATATGGTTTTCTGTGTTTATTGTGTGCTATTCTTGTTATATTGTTGTGAAATTTTGTTGACACCAGTTATTCCTACTGTATTTTTGTCAAGTAAGGGACATGAAAGATCTTGGGGCCGAATGTAAGGGTTATGGGATTTAAAGATCTTCCATGCCCCGTTGGACTTGCTGATGTAGCAGGAAGGGGCGGAGCAAGAGGAAGCGGAAGCCAAGCTAGCGTTCCTGCGTTGGCTGGCGGTGGTGGTGACGGCGGCAGCAGCAGAGGCAGTGGCAGCGCAAAGCCCTTTTTGAGTTAGGACTGCTAAGGACTCCTGCTGAGGACTGCCAGGGGCCGGAGCTGCTGGGAGCGCGCTTCCAGGACGCTGGGTGGTTGCTGTGAGTGGGGAGAGGAGGACCTTTGCCTGAGGTAGCCTGTTCTGTTTTAAAGGCTTGAAAATGTGGGTGCTTTCTACTTTATCTACCTGTGCCAATATCATAACTACTCTGATGGCTTTCACTTTCTGGTTTTGGGACTCAGTCTTTTGGTATCTTAATAAATTTTCTAGTTTATTTCCTCAAAAAAAAAAAAAAAGATCTTCCGCCTCTCTCTAGTGTCTCTCCAAATCTACCTCACCAGCTCCTCCCAGTTCAGGACTTTCTTTTCACATCAACAAGCCCATCCCACAGGTGGGATTAACAAACTCTGGGTTTTAACACAATCAATTTGAAAACCAAGCCAATACAGAGGAATCTTTAATTGCCATTACTATCACAAAGCCCTAATTATATTTTTTTCTATTGCAAATGCTACACAATTATTATCTTTTCCTGTAGTCTGTCCTTCCTTCAAACATCCAAGCAGATTACAAAATGAAATTTTCCTTTAACATAAATATGTGCATGTCACTCCCCTACTCAATATATCATAGCTATATCCTTCTGCCTCCACTAAAATATGAATTCCTTTGTTTTGGTTTTTCAAACCACCTACAAACTGGCCCCAAACTCTATTTCCATCCATATTATGTTACTCCCTTTTCACACTATGCAATCCATCCAAATTAAACTTCTCTGCTCCTAACATCAATAAGCCAATAATCAACACTGATAAAGATGATAGATATACACACATATACATATAGATATCTATTATACATATAGATATAGACATATACACATACATATTTGCATAGAAGTTGTCTCCTATAATAGAATGTAAACTCTTTGTAAAAGGGTATTGTTTTTCAACTCACCTTGGTCCCTTCATTATCTAGCATAGTAGTTGGAACAAAGTAGGAGTTTAATAAGTGGTTATTTTTTTCACTAAGATTGAGTGATCTCATTTCCAAATTTGTTTTGTATGTATATGTTTTTAGAATTATTTCTTCTGAAAAGTTTTCTACTTTGAAAACTTTGAATTCCAGGTTATAGATTACGAGTATTCAATATAGCAAATATTAAAAAATAATTATTCTTAAATTTTAGCGGATTAGTGTTATAAGTGTGGCATTATAATCATTGTTATTATTATTTTATAAATTAGGAAACTGAGTCTAAAAGAAATTACTTGTTAATTGAAATTGGATTAAATCCCATAATTCTTCCCTTCTATAATTATTTTCGTTCCCATGAACATTCAATATCTATCTACCTATAAATCTATTAAGAGGGGTGACCAGGTAGCACAGCGAGTAAGAGCACTGGCTCCAGTGTCAGGATGACCAGAGATCCAATCCTGGGCTCAGACACTTAGCACCCACCCAGAAACACCTGGTCATGTAACCTTGAGCAAGTTACTTAACTTCGATTGCTTAAAACAAATATAAAGTAAAATAAATAAATAAATAAATCTATTAAGAGAAATAACTTGATGTTCTATATTTCTCTTACAAGTAATGACTTGCATCTGCTGAGCTTAACCTATCCTCTAGTGAAGTAGCTCATAATGCCAGACTCCCACAGATGGCAAAGATCCCTTCTCTTACTGTCCTTTAACTACCTCCCCTAAAAAAAAAATTGCCCACAGTCTGAGATAGAGAAAGCAAAGAGAATTAGAATATACAGTAATAAAGGAAATGAGGATTTAGGAAGAATAATAAAAAAAATATTAGGAAGCCACTAATACAAAGACTTCCATTCAGTTAGTGTTAAATATTTAAAGAAACTCATTTGCCTCTTACATCATGTTATTATTTTTAAAAACACCCTTTTCATTTAGCAAAGCTTGATGCAAAATTTGTCCAAAGTAAATATCAATTGTATTGAGACAGTCTAATAAGATTGGTAATTTTCTTATGGGCTTTCAGTAGGTCTAAAAGCCTCAAAACCTAAGGTCTCTATTGTAACAATTTACAATTGCAAATAAAAAGAATTGACTTTAGGCCAGTTACCACATAATGTACTTCCACAATAGCCACCAAAAGATGGTGGCATCTGCTGACCCCTCAGAAATCCTAAAAGAAGAAATCAGGAAAGACAGTGCTGAATTTAATGTTACTTGTCCTTCATAAATTTGTGAAGTAAACAAGACTTTTTTTCCCCTATCTGATCAAGTCTACCCACAATTCAAAGAAATAACTTCTGACAGATGGAAAGATATGCAATTTGTCTAGCTACTTTCTTGTTTTCAGTCATGTAATTGAATATTCTTTCTAAGGCAACATAAAGTAAATATATTTTAAAGGCTATACAACAGAATATGCTATTTTTTTTTCTTTTAAAGCTTCATGTGGATATGGTGAAAATGTCTTCTGATATGTATGATGATAATAGAAAAATAAGACAACACTCAACCTATGCTAAGTGCAGAACAGTCATACTATCAATGAAGAAACAAAAAAAAAGTCTCCATGTTTCTCTATTTATTAGAATACCAAAAAAATCGAATGGCCACTGAGTCTAGCCCCTTCTCTTCCTAGCACCACTTTGCATATTGTACAACAGGAACCAAAGAAAGTTAAATTGTCTGTCCAAGAATATGGAGGCAATAAGCTTGAGAAACAGAATTTGAACTTGGGTCCTATAACTTCGCATACCTTGGCCCTGTTACACGTTTGGAAGCTTTGAAAGTTATATCAGTCCTGCTTGACTTTATACGACATCCTGAATAGCCCAATTTCCTACCTAAGCTCAGGGGCACTGGGAAAATCAACCATATTGGCTTATATTTTCTTTCTGAATAAGTTGGTGGTATTGACTATATGCTTGGAAACAGAAATTATCTGTTTTTGACAAAGTGATATGCATTCTTTTCAATAATGTGAATCCTGTTTGAGCTAGTCTGAAATATGCTTTCCTTTTTGTCTCTTCTTATTTGATTTGCAGGGTGTTCTCAGCAGGAAGGTACATCAGAATGGGACATGGGACTTTTTCACCTGCACTTCTGGAGAAGGATGATCCTTCATTTCAACATGACACTTTCAGGTCGCCTTTAATCATTCTCTGGCTTTGCATTAATTAAGGTGAATCCAAAAGGTGTGACAGCCCTGGGCTGAATACATAGCAGAGATACTCTCAAAATCAGTCTGAAATAGACCCCATTGTGAATACTTCTCTATAAATTAAAGTAGGCAAGAGTTCTTTGAATAATTACCTGAACATGGATACAGCTAACAACTGGCATTTAGGAGGAGAAAAAAATCTGATAATCCCCTAACCCTGCTCCTGCATGTCAGAGAAACATATTTCTCCTTAAATCCCCTTGATAGTTTATTAATTTGAACAGGCAGTATGTTAGAAACCTGCTGTGAATCAGTATCCTTTCCTATTCTGACAGGAGTAGCTGAGTCAGGCTACCTTTCTAAAAGAACAAGGCAGTAGCAGCCAGTGCTTGGAAAAAGTACAATGCTTGGGAAGGTGAATATGTAATGACTGTTTATGAAGAAATAGACAATATATGCAATTCATAGAAATTTCTTTTGTCCTCTTTGAAATACTTCTACCCTTCCTCCTTGTTAAGTAATGACTATGAGGAAATTGAGTTATATCTATTGAGAGACAACCAATATTTTGCAACTGATTACACACACACAGACACACACAGACACACACACACAAACTGTTTTAATTCAGAAACAAGTGATGCCAGGTGGAATAGTGGCTAGATTTCTAATTTTGGAGGGAAGAAGCCTTAAATTCAGCTTTACCTACTTATGAACTGGGTAATCCTGCATGTCATTTAAACAGTTTTAACATGTTTCCTTACCTGAAAAATCATTGTAGTAATAGTACCTACCTACGAGTGATGAGTATGAAATGAGATAACACAGAATATGCAAGAGTCTGCAAAATCAAAGCACTATAGAAATGTTATTATTATATTATTCTATCATTATAATATATTATACTTTACTGAATAATTCTCTACTATTATATTATACTGAAGATTTACTAACAATAATACCATTAGTGTATATGTTTAGAGGTGTGTGTTTGTGTGTGTGTGACCTTAAGTGATGATTGAAGCTATAGCATGCTGTACCCAATCATTAACATAGGTCTGTCCTGCAGCACTGAAGATTGCAATGCAGATATAGTTTCAAATCCTAAGGGATTCTGGTCCTATTGAATGATCTACCAAAAGTCCTTCAGCAAAAATCTGACAAAATTGCTGGAGAATTTCTTATTGACTTTCTTTGAATATTCCTTGTGCACTATTACAGCAATTGGAATAGAATAAATTATGATCTTACCTCTTCCTCTTAGTATCTTTGTTTCCTTTGAGAGAAGTAATTATTTTTCTGTTCTATTTATAAGCAATTATTAAATTAGGATTGCAGTTTTTCCTTTCAATTTCTTCATTCAGGAATGAGCCCTTGTGGGTCATTCAATCAGTCTCTGAGGGACATTGCTGATAGATGAAATTGCCCAAATCCTCAGGGTATATGCTGTTCAACCTTGGGCAGGATTCCACCCAACCAGAAGTCATTACCTCTGTTTCAAGTGTAAACAGAATCCAATCTAGACAAGTTTTTGCCCCAAGGAAATGAGCCCCTGCACTCAAAACCCTCCTTTAGAATTTAGGGTGATTCAGCTTATAAAGGAGAAAACTAACAAGACTGGTCTTGGTAGAGATGCATTTCTTTGGACAAATTATTGAAAGCAACTGACTCTCATGATCAAGTCACATTATCTACAGGAAGAGCTAAAGACTTTTGGTTCATTTCCTCATTAATATATCCATGCCTCAGTAGTTATTTACCAATAAGGACTGATTTTCACCTGTCATGGACACCTCTTTTTCCAAAGGTATTTTAGCATTTGGGGATCTCCATGAGTTTGTTTTTGGTTATCAAGAAAGACTTTGGTTATTGGTTTTGGTATTTGTATTTGGTTATTAGCTAGCCTAAACAGCAAATTCATTAATTACCCAGAAACTCTGTCTCACTGACTTTTCATTTGTCAGAGCTTCAAAATTCTGCTGAATTGTTACCTTTTGCATAAAGACTTTCTAGCATTCCCCTAAATTTTGCATTTTATTTCTGAGCTTATGCTGTAGATTGTGACATATATGTATTGTTTTCTCTGACAGAATAGAAGCTCCTTTAGGGCTGGGAACATTTCATTTTTGTCATTTTCTCCTTAATTCCTTGCACAGTTCCTGCTACTAATAAATTCTTGTTCAGTGATTGATTGATTATACTACCTGTCTGTTGATATGTTTCTCTTTACATGCTTGGCCCAATACCTTTTTCAATCACACCTTTCCTAGATGCAATATTATATCCACTTCCTACAGAAAACAAAACTCATGAATACATCACAAGCTCCTCATGTGCAGCAAATTTGTTTCACAATGTCAAAATAAAGTATCAGTGCCCTATCTTCTTATCCTAAGTGCAGTGATCAAGTAAACTTACGGGCATCATTCTCTCTCTCTGATCATTGGCTTCTTTTCTTGTGACATGACAGTACCAACTTTTCTGCTATTTTAGAGATCATATTGTCTTTTTAAAAGTCTTTTGGATGTCTTTTGTCATCCTACCACAGTCATTCCTCAGCATTACAGCTCCTAATGCAATATCTATTGAAATAAAGTGGGAAAAATTAAAATAAATGACATAATAAGTTACCTTGAATTTCTTAATCTATTTCAAGAGTACTTTCTGGGATGGACTTTTGTCATTGAATACAATCAGAATTTGATTGCATTTGCCTTTTTCTCATTTATACTTTTGTAACAATTGTCATTCTTCATTGGGTAATTGTTAGGATCCAATAAATTTTATATGGAAAAGTTTTTTGAAAACTCTAAAATGTTCTATAAATATATACTAAAATTCCTGGGATCCATAAATATTGTTGTTAATGGAAAATGAACTCTTCCTAGAGTAGTGAGGGAAGAATAAGTGGAGGATATGATATCATGAAAGTCAACTTCTAAATGCTCATAATATCTTTGTATGAAATTATATATATATATATATACACATTTATATGTGTGTATAACAAATATCTAAAAACATATATATACACACACAGATAATAACAGATATCTAAAACACACACACATATATACACATATGTGTGTGTGTGTGTATATACATATATATACATACATATATTTATCTGAAAATGAAAACATATTTATTCAGGATTTATCCAGAAACTGATATGAGAGAAAGGAACAAAGAAGCACTTCAAAAGATTTTAATAGGTCTATGAGTTAACACAAAATGTTTGTAGCAACAGTAGCACAAATAATGGTATTCTCAATGAGAAGCATAACCTAGTACATTGATTTCAGTTACAAGTTGTAGGTTAAGCAATGTGTTTGATGATTAGAACATTAAAATTTAATATGGACATACATTGTGATATGGCAGCCAAAATAACTAATGTGTCCTTGGTCTGCAGTGAGAGATATAAAATCCAGGACTAGAAAGGCAATGATCTGTTCTGGTCAGATAACATGTCTAATATTTAAGTCAATAAGATTTAGTTAATTACTAGCTGTGTGCCAGGCACTGTGTTAACCTCCAGTGATATAATAAATAAAAAGATAAAAAGAAGAAAAATAGACCTACATTTAAGGATCTCAAACTCTAAAGGGGAAGTCAGCATGTGGAAGACAATGGAAAAACAAGTTATTTACAAAAAAAAATTCATCTAATATTTTCTTTTAAAGAAGGATCAGAAGCTCAGCCAAAACTTCATTTCTAACCAACTGTTCTCAATCATGCTCCTTTTTGGATACCTTCTCTTCCTCCACCCCTATCTTTCTTTTATGGGTTTTTCCCCTATTAGATTGGCAGAAACTGTATTTATTTTATACGAGATTATATTTAGACTTATTATATATTAAACTATATTTTACATTAGAAGGCAGGAATTTTATTTTTTTTCCTTTTTGTATCTTCAGTGATTAGTATAGTTTCTGCCCCATAATACATAATTCATAAATGTATATAATATTGCATTATATTCTATTGTATATTACAAGATAAATTCAAGATAACACCAGAATGAAATAATTACCATTTCCAAGGGAGATCAGTAAAGGATTCTTGAAGATGTTAAAATTTTAGCTGATACTTTAAGCATAACAGAGACTAAAATTTCATAGCATTGAGAGATAAAGATGAAGTTTACTCAGTTGTGGACGCCATATTTCAGGAAATATTTTTTTTTTTAAAGGAGGCTGCTTGAAAGCATCTAAGAGTAGCCAGGATGATAAAGGAGTTTGCAATTGTGCTCATATCAGGCTTGGTTGATGGAAACAGGATTAAATTTGCAGCCTAGGGAAGAGAAGTCATAAAGAGATACAAGGTAGCTGTGTTGAGGTGTAAGAACAGGAATTGGGTTTGTTCTATTTACTCCCAGCAGGCAGAAGAGACAAATTGGTGAAAGGTATAATGAGAAAATGTCAGGGTTTTTTTGGAAGCGAATATTTGAATTATTACTACTAAAGGTAGCATGAACTGTCTCAGAAGGCAATGGCTTTCCCTTGACCAGGAGTCTTGAAACAATAGCTGGATGGCCATTTGTGTAATGAATTCTTATTATGGTATAAGTTAACTCAGATGGTCTCTGAGTTTGTTTCTTATTTTATAAATTAGTCTGAACGATAAAATAGCTCAGTATAGTTCAGATTAATTTATAAAATCAGAAACAAACATAATAAAAGGACAAACAGTATTCTGCTATCAAAGACCTATATTACCATAACACAAAACTATGAAAGCATTCAGTTAATAAGAAAGTCCACAATAAAAACAGAACAATGAGACTCAGCTTCTTTATTATCATGCTTCAAAAACCAAAAAACAAGTGAGTAAATGCCATTATAAAATATCAATGATGATACATTTTTTTCATAAAATATCATAATAATGCAAGAAAGATATGAACATTTTTCTATATGTCCCAAAAAAAGATATCATTCATGGATTATTGTTACATTTATAAAGTACTTTGGATTTTGTAACTGCCCTACATTCCTTTATTATTACACAAAAGGCCTTCTTCAAGATCACACAATGAATTCACAGTGTTGCTGAGCATGAAAACACAAGTTGGATCTCATAATTACTTGCTACAACAGTAGTTTAGCTTTTTGGTGAGAGGGAAAATGCAAACAAACTGTAATAGTAATTCAATTTGATCCCTTTGAATTGGCACCTAGTTTGAAATTAATTAGATAAAGCCTCTGTTAAGAAACAAAAGTTATGAACCCTTGTTCCTTATGTAACAGGAAGTTGCTGATGTAACAGGAAGGGGCAGAAAAGGGAGTAGCTAATAGGAATAAAAGGAGAAGCCCTAGCTAGAATTTCAGATCCTCTTGGAGCTAGGTTCTAGAGGCTGAAGAAGAGGCCCAGGCTGGAGAGAATTATTTTTGCTTTGAGAACCTGGATGAAGTGATTTTGATTCTGGGAAGCAGCTGAAACTTTTGCTGAAGACTTCTTAGAGTCACTTGGAGCTGCCAAAGACTTCTGAGGGCCAGACAGAGCTGCCAGAGGAAGCATGACTCTGGTGTTGGTACTTTGTCTGCTTGTGGCTTTGTTAAGCCTTGATTTCCCAGGAACAGAGACTGTGAAGGATTTAAGATGGACTGGACACTGTGAGTTTCAGTGTGGAACAGGAACTGCATGAAGAGCTGGACAAGGAACTGGGAGCTGGCTGCCTTTGAACCCAGGTGATAGTTTGGGGAATTCAGATAGGAGCTGGGACTATGGAAGGGGAACCAGGGAAGCTGAGATCCCATCTTAGGTTGAGATGAAAAGATCTCTCTGTGGATACTGAGCAGTGACTGATAAAATTGTAACTTACTTGTGACTGAGGGGTGGATGGCCTGTGTATTTTCCATGACCCCTAAAGAGGGTACTCAGTAGTGACTGATGATGATATTGTAACTTAATTGCACCCCATGGATGGAGAAACTTGACTATTACTCTTTGTGTCCTTTAAGGAGGCAAAGCACCTCCTTAAGGGTAATTGAGTTACTAAGTGATTGAATTAAGGACTTTGTGATTGAGTAACTAAATGAATGTACTTTGTTCAAAACTATGTGAGCACTTTGGTGGAAACTATATGGCTATTTTAGTGATAAGTTGTAACATTGTGAATGCTGTACTTTGATTTCTGTGAATGATTTGCCTTAATTTGTTCCTGAACAAATAGAGTGATCACTACACTATGTAATCAGAACTTTGAAGCTGTTCATAGCAGCAGCCCTCTGGGAAGCTCCTTGTGCTTGGCTTTACATTATGGCATAGTCAGCAGGATTACAAAGTATAGTGCCTCTATTTGTTCCAGGATCCCTGGCCATTTAGATGGAGATTGTAAGGCTAAGGATTGTAAGGAGGGATAGAATGTAATGGCAAACACAGTAGTATTTCACACCTTGTTTTAGCTATTGAATTAACACCTAGTTTCAGTTCAAGTTTCTTTTGAGCCTTGTATCAAGTCTGTTAAGAAACAGAACTATGAATCCAACAACTAGTGAACCCTAAAACTCATGAATTCCTGCAACAGGAAGGGGAGGAGCTAATGACCATATATAAGGAGAATTTCCAGGCTAGAGACAGCAGAAGATGACTCTTGTGGTAGCAGAGTCAAGAAGGAGAAAATTTGTGGTACCCTGGCACTCTGTTTGTCTGCCCTGTCTGTGTTGATGTTTGATTATGATACTTTGTAAAGAAGCCCTGGGACCTTACTGGAAGCTCTGAAAGAGGATTTTCTAGTTATATGTTTATAGAAATCCTGGAGGAGAGTTTTGGAGGTTATGGAACTTTATTTATGATTTGTGTTGACCTCTTGGACCTTGTTTGTGGATCTGCATTGATTTCTATGTTGAAGATTTTTGTTGAGTTCTCAGACCTTGTTGGTGGGTCTGTGTTGATTTCACAGGCATATAGTGAATTGATGAGGGTGCTTGCAATGTATATGCATGTTATTGACTTTATCAAGCTTTATCTTCTCAGAAACAGGAACTGTGAAGGACTTGAGGTGGGCAGGACTCTGTGAACTTTCATATGGAATGGGAACTGGATGAAGAACTGGACAAGGATCTGGACAAGGAATTGGGAGCTGCCTGCCTTTGAAATCAGGTGACAGTTGGAGCTGGGGCCATGGAAGAAAAACTATGGAAGCTGAGAGCCAGCCTCAAGTCAAGGTGAAAGAAGACTTTGCTAGGATGCTGTGTATTGACTGAGAAGATTATGATTTATGCTCACCTAGGGGTGGAGAACTTTTGTGCTTTGTGATTGAATTAAGGATTTTGTGATTGACTAAATGAATGAACTTTGTTAAACCTGTGTGACCACTTTGGTGAAAACTATGTGGCCATTTTAATGGTAAGTTGTTGAGTTGTGATTTGGTGAATGCTGTATTTTGCTTTTCTGTGATAAGTTGTAACATTGTGTATGCTGTATTTTGATTTTCTATGAATGTTTTGCTCTGATTTGTTATTGAATTATCAGAGAGCTCATTATACTATGTAATCATAACCTTGAAAGTTGTTCACAGTAGCAGTCCTCTGGAAAGCTGCCCATGCATGGCTTTACACAAACACACCCAGAAATACCATATAAACTTAATTAATGAATAGCCCCTTTTGTTAGCGACTTTAATTATTTTCATAGCAAACACACAAACACATTTTAATTGGACCATGGTAACAATACAACTATGATTTAAAAATTTTAAATACATTTAATACACACATATTGGAGTCAGAGATTCAGGATTTGCCAAAGGGATCCAAAGAGGGGGAAAAAACACCTAAAATAAAAACAAACACAAGCTATTATCTAGACCAAAGATTTTTTTTTTCCTGAAGGGGAGAAGGTAGGACAATTGGGATTAAGTGACTTGCCTAAGGTCACAAGCAAGTTTTGTGTTGTGTCTGAGGCCAGATTTGAACTCAGGTTCTCCTGACTCCAGGGCCAGTGCTGTGCTCACTGTACCACCTAGCCACACCTAGACCAGAGATATTTAAACTGGTTTCTATTGATAAATGTATTTTGATTCAGTTGATTTTCTTAATCATGTGTATTTATTTAATCCCATGCTTTTAAAACCATTTTTTTTCTGAGAAGGGATCTATCAGACAGTCATAGGGAACCATGACAAAGAAAAGGTTTAGAACTCATGATCTATACTATAACACACAGTTGGACAGCCAGTACTTTATTAGTGATTAAGCAACACTGTTTACAGATACTGAGTTGATCTTTAATTGAAAAGAAAGAAAAGTGTGGGCAGCATTACATTTTTGAAATTACATAGTATTTTTAATGTTCCCAACCCTTTAAAAACAATTACAGTCATAATCACATATGCCTTTGGCAATACTGCATAGTTATAAATCTTTAAGCACTACACATGTGATAAATCAAAGTTGCAAGGGAGAACTGGAAAATGAATAATCCAGTGATGGTCTATGTGTAAAAGGTGAAGAAAGAAATGAATAATTCTTAAATAAATAATGAAGGAAGTATGTGACCAGAAAAGGAAGTAAGTGGGCATAGCACAGAAAGTGGACAACAGTATTGTATTGGTATCCAACAAATATTAAAGGGCTAATAAGAATATGCAAGCACATTGAATTGATTATTTAAGGAACATCTCTGGGACCACATGGTCAAGAATAATGAGGGATATGCAATGCATATTGTGACTTGTTCATTGAAGGAATACTTTCTCTCTCTCTCTCTCTCTCTCTCTCTCTCTCTCTCTCTCTCTCACACACACACACACACACACACACACACACACACATACACACAAATGAGTTCATCCATCCATTGAAGCATGCAAGTATTAGAAATACAATCCATAGATTAGGAGTATGAATTAAATACTTTACTTTTATAAGATTTTAATTTGTAATCATTGATGGTTGTATGGGGAATAGTATGGCCTTCAAGGAGGCAATGAATGACCACTTGAATAATGTTATAGAGGAAAACTTTTTTTTAATATGGATTAGTATAGATTACCTGTGATCTAATTTCCCAATGAAAAGGTAGCATGAATCTAAGAACAATGATAAAAGTAAAATCAATGTAAAGTAATAGGGAGGAGGGTGTAGATAAAGTTAATATTTTATGATTACACATTACTTTTAAATATCATTTTTCTAAAACAACAATAGACATACTGTTTATTATTTATTTATTTATTTTTATTTTATCAGATGTCATTTCATTGTTGCAAGAATTTATATTGAAAAAATTCCTTCTACCAATAGAGACTGACATCACTTCACCACTTACACACTTGGGAAGTTGCCTAGGGGACTGCAATGTTAAAGTACTTGCCCAGGGTCAGAATTTACCAAATATAAGACCTAAGCTCTGGCTACTCTGCCTTTAATATTAGTTTTATTTCCAAGTGATACAATTCTGCCTCATAACTATACTCTTTCCCCCTTGAGTCAACCATTCATAAATTTCTAAATTCAAATTTTTTTTTAAAAAAGTAATCGGGGTTAAGTAATTTGTTCAAGGCTACATAGCCAGTTATTTTTGTGTGGGTGCTGAGTATCTGAGGCCAGAACTGATCTCAGGTCTCCCAACATTGGGGCTGGCACTCTTACTCATTGCCCCACCTGGCTGCCCCTCTAAATTCAAATCTTTGAGGTTCTCTTTGAAGCTTCCCTATTCTTCCAATGTCATACCTATGTAACTGACATATCATCTTGATTTTATATCTTCAGTCTCTCTTGTATTCACCCACTCTTTTGGATTTCCACCATCAACTCCTTTTATTGCCACTTTCCTAGAAGATGGAAGACAAGAAGAGGCTCTTATCAAGTTTTCTTACAACTACATTTTCTTCCTTCATCTGTAGTAAGACTATTGAACTTGTCATATGATTTGTCCTCTCAAAAATTCTCTAAAGCTGTCTATTACCTCCAAGTAAAGTTAAAACACATTTTTCTGGCATAAAGTTGCATATCTGGAGTAACGGCCTGTTTCTGGCTTTATTTGTACTTCTTCTACATACTATTATTTTAGGACAACTGCCCCTAGCCATGTACTACATTTTGTCTGAAGCACCCTTTTAGTGCTGAAAGGGACTATAAATATCAAATATGTAAACTCTCTAATTTGTTAGAGAAAATTGAGTCCCAGAATTGGTCAATGACTTGGCCAATATTACATATCCAGACAAGTCAAAAATCAACAAACTTTTATTTAGTATCTACAGTTTTTCAGGACTATGATAAATTCTGAGGACATAAAGGTAGAAACAAAACAATCCCTACCCTCAAGCAGATTGCAGTCTAATGAGAGAGACAATAAACAGACAGCTATGTGCAAATGAGATATAAACAGTAAAAGTTTGAGGGAAGGCGCTGCATTAAGGTATGTAGTGAAAGACATCTTGCAGGAGGAGAATTTTAGCTGAGAATTTAAGCAAGACAGAGAAACTATGAAGCAGAGATGAGACAGTTGAAAATTTCAGCTATTGGGAAAAGCCAAAGAAAATGCACAGATTGGACATTCAGTATGAGGATCAGCAGCTAGGCCAGTCACTGGACAATAGAGGATGTGGAGGACCATAAATTTTAGCAAGACTAGAAATAAAGGCAATAAAAAGATTTGGTTTTGAAGGACTTCCAAGGCTAAGTGTAGGATTTTGTATTTGATCATGAAAGACATGGGAGAATATAGGGGTTTATTAAATGGAGGTGTGTCATGCTCAGATTTGCACATTAGGAAGATCACATTGATAACTTAATGTAGGATAGTCCATAGTGGGAAGTAACTTGAAGAAGAAAGGTCAGTTAAATGCCTATTTTAATTCTTCAAGGGTGAAATAATGAGGGATTGTACCAGGATATTGGGGCAATGTCTGAGGAAAGAAGGAGGACTACATGAGACATATTTCAAATATAGGATTGACAGGACTTGGAAGGAGATGAAATACTGTGCTGAGAAAAAAAGAGAGGAAGAAGTTAAAGGTGATACCTAAGTGGGAAGGTAGGGTGACAAGTATGATGATGCACCTGATGAGAATTGGAAAATTAAAGGATAAAAGGGTTGTAGGAAAAATCAATTTTGAAAAAGTTGAGTTTAAAATGTCTAAGTGGCACTGAGTTCAAGATATCTATCAGATTGAGGTTGTAGAGGTCAATAAAAAGATTAATCTTACATAAATAGATCTAAGCATCAACAATATGGAGATGTTAATTTAATCTATGGGAGTTGATGAGATCACTAAGTGATATAGAATGGAGGTAGGACAAAATCTTGGGGTCTAGCCATGGTTAGTTGGTGAAACTTAAATTCAGAGGAGCAGTCAGATAAGTGGGAGGAGAACCAGGAAAGAACAATGTTGTGAAAAATTGGAGAAAAGGTAGTATCAAAGAGAATAGGTGACTGATTTTGTCAATTACTTCAGAGAGGTTAAGAAATATGAGAATTGGGGCGGCCAGGTAGCACCCAAGGTAGCAAGTAAGAGCACCAGCTCCAGTGTTAGGATGACCCGGAGATTGAATCCCGGGCTCAGACACTTAGCACCCACCCAGAAACACCTGGCCACATAACCTTGAGCAAGTTACTTAACTCCAATTGCTTAGGGGTGGCCAGGTGGCTCAGCGAGTAAGAGCACCGGCTCCAGTGTCGTGATGACCTGGATCAAATCCAGGCTCAGATATTCAGCACCACACCCAGAAATAACTGGCCGTGTAAACTTGAGCAAGTTACTTAACCCCGATTGCTTAAAAAAAAAAAAAGAAATATGAGAATTGAGAAAAGGCTATTAACCTGAGCAAGTTATAGGTCTGTAATTGTGTACATATTTCTCCTGGTTCTGCTCTTCGGCATCAGTTCATATGAGCCTCTCCAGATAAATATTTAGTCCATCTGCCCCTCATTTCTTGTAGCATAATAGTATTCCATTATATTCATATACCACAACTTGTTTAGCCATTCCCCAATTTATGGGCATACCCTTAATTTCCAAATCTTTGCCACTACAAAAAGAGCTGCAATAAATATTTTTGTTCATATGGGTCTTCCTCCAACTTCTATGTTGCCTTTGGGACACAACCCTAGAAGTGGTATTATTGGTATGAAATTATTTATAGCCCTTTGTGCATAATTCCAGATTGCTCTCCAGAATGGTTGGATCAGTTCACAACTCCACCAACAAAGCATTAGTGTTCCAATTTTTCCACATCCTCACTAGCATTTGTCATTTTCCTGTTTTGTCATCTTAGTCAATCTGACCAGTGAGATGTGGTACCTTAGAGTTGTTTTGATTTGCATTTGTCTAATCAATAGTAATTTAGAGCATTTTTTTTCATATGCTTATAGATATCTTTAATTTCTTCCTCTAAAAACTGCCTGTTCATATCTTTTGACAATTTATCAATTGGGGAATGACTTGTATTCTTACTCTCTCAATTCTTATTATTCTTCTCAATTCTCTGTATATTTTAGACATGAGGCCTTTACCAGAAATATTGGGTATAAAAATTCTTTCCAAATTTTCCACTTCCCTATTAATCTTGGTTACATTGGCTTTGTTTGTACAGAAAATTTTCAATTTAATGTAATCAAAATTATCAATTTTGCATTTTTTTAATGCTCTCTATTTCTTGTTTGGTCCCAAAGACTTCCCTCTCCATAAATCTGACAGGTAAACTATTCCTTGCTTTCCCAGATTACTTACAGTATCAGCCTTTATACCTAGATCATGTGCCCATTTAGACTTAATTTTGGCATATGGTGTTAGATAATGGTCTATGGCCAGTTTTTGTCATAGTATATTCCAGTTTTCCAAGCAGTTTTTGTTAAATAGTGAGTTCTTATCTCCAAAAGTAGGCTTTATCAAACAGTAGATTACATAGTGATTGACTGCTGAGTTTTGTGTACCCAATCTATCCCATTGATCCACTACTCTATTCCTCAGCCAGTACAGAGTAATTTTGATGACTGCTGCTTTATAATATAGATTAAAATCTGGTATGGTTAAGCTACCCTCCCTAGCATTTCTTTTCATTAATTCCCTCGATATTCTGGAACTTTTTCTCTTCCAAATGAATTTTGTTAGTATTTTTTTCTAGCTCTATAAAGTAATTTTTGGTAGATTGATTGGTATGGCACTAAATATGTAATTTAATTTAGGTAAAATTTTCATTTTTATTATATTAGCTCAACCCAGCCACGAGCAATTGATATTTTTCCAATTAGTTAGATCTGACTTTATTTGTGTGAAAAGTGTTTTGTGGTTGTGTTCATATAGGTCCTGGGTGTGTTTTGGCAGGTAGATTCCCAAATATTTTATGTCTATGGTAACTTTAAATGGGATTTCTCTTTCTATATATTGCTGTTGGATTTCATTAGAAATATATAGTAAAACTGAGGATTTATGTGGGTTAATTTTATATCTTGCAACTTTGCCAAATGTATTTATTGTCTCAAGTAGTTTTTTTTTACTTGATTCTCTAGGATTTTCTAAGTATATCATCATATCATCAGCAAAGAGTGATAGCTTAGTCTCTTATTTTCCTAATTTGATTCTTTTTATTTCTTTTTCTTCTCTAATTGCTACTGCTAACATTTCTAGTACCAGATTGAATTAGAGGGGTGATAGTGGACATCCTTGTTCCACCCCTGATCTTATTAGAAATGCTTCTAGCTTATTCCCATTATATATAATACTTGCTGATGGCTTTAAATAGATGCTACCTATTATTTAAAGGAAGACTCCATTATTCCCACATTTTCTAGTGTTTTTATTAGGAATGGATGTTGTATTTTGTCAAAAGCCTTTTCTGCATCTATTGAGATAATCATGTGGTTTCTGCTAGTTTTATTGTTGATATTATCAATTATACTGATATTTTTCTAATATTAAACCATCCCTGCATTCTTGAAATAAATCCTACCTGATCAAAGTGTATTATTCTTGTGATAAGTTGATTTAATACTTTTGCTAATATTTTATTTAAATTTTTGCATCTATATTCATGAGGGAAATTGGTCTATAATCTTCTTTCTTTGTTTTATCTATCCCTGATTTAGGTATCAGTACCATATTTGTGTCATAAAAAGAATTTGGTACGACTCTCTCTTCACTAATTTTCCCAAATAGTTTGTAGAGTATCAGAATCAATTGTTCTTTAAATGTTTGCTAGAATTCACTAGTAAATCTATAAACACCCCTAATTTTGTTAGATGGAGAAACATATTAAACAAAAGTAACAAAGGATGTAGCATCTACTCAACAAAATTATGAGAAAAAACATTTACTTCCTATATCTTTAAACTATTTTTTTTAGTTAGGAAAACTTGCTAGAATTGAATTTGCTGGGCCAAGATGAAAAAGGCAAGGAAACCCTGGACTGTACTTGTGTGCATGTGCGCACAAACACACACACACACATACACACAATGAGGTGAATGATAAGGGTAAGAAAATAGTGAATGATTTGAATATGAAAGTAAGGTAATGGCATTATTACTCAAGTAACAGGCCCTTGTAAAACTGATATGTTAATGGAACGAGACCAGACTCTCCACTCATCTCTTCTATCTGTACACTCTTTCAAACACATGGTGTGTCCATACATGAGTATCATAAATCAAAGATAAAATACAAACTGAATCCAAGAATTATAATGTATATCCCAAGCAATATTTTCAGTTGATCTGTGAAGTGCGAAGTAGCAGATAATTAACAAAGAATGTTGGCATCAAAGAGTTGGAATTAGGGATGTCTAAAAATGACAATTAGGGAGTCAGTCACAGGACTTTGGGGGTAAAACATCAGGGAAAAATGATATATGTTGGACAGTCATGAGAAAAATAGGGGACAATATAGAAATTCTCATTGAGGAAATGGGGCATAATGCTATTGAGGTTCATAGTTGGGAGAGCTGGTTCAGATTTTGGAAAGAATTCAATCAGACCTTCTCTTTAGCCAAAGGGAGCTTTATTTTATTTATTTATTTTTTAAAGCAATTGGGGTTATGTAACTTGCTCAAGCTTACAAGGCCAGTTATTTTTTTGTGTAGGTGGCAAGTATCTGAGGCCAGAACTGATCCCAGGTCTCCCGACGCTGGGGCTGGTGCTCTTACTCACTGTGCCACCTGGCCGCCCCATAAAGTAATGTTTTTATTATTTTTTTTTTGCTTTTTGGGGGGCAATTGGTGTTAAGTGACTTGTCTAAGGTCACATGGCTAGGTTTTTGTTGTTGTTTTTAGTATCTGAGGCCAGATCCGAACCCAGGTCCTCCTGACTCCAGGGCCAATGCTCCTTTCACTGTGCCACCTAGTTGCCCCTTAAAGGGAGCTTTATTAATGCAAAAACATATGGATCTGAGATTCAGCAAGGACCTAAAAAGACATTGATATAGGACAAGGACAAGGCTTATATAGACAGAAAACTATACCACAGATAGGATGGTGATATAAGTTTTAGGGTTTCTAAAGGGGGGTTGGAGATTTAGGGACAAGATAAGTCTTGTAAAGATAAGGACACAGGATGAGGACTATGAATGACACAAGATAAGGGAGACAAGGGAATTTTTATGGCACAGAATGGGAGAAGACAAGGAATTTTAGGATAAGGGGAAGTTTTATGGTATTTCAAGATAAGGGGAGACTTTAGGATGTCAGGGAATGAACAACTCAACCTTTAAGTCACCTTTGTATCGACATCAATGTAAGCAATCAAATATTTATGAAGGATCTACTTTTGCCAGTAACTCTACTAGCGGCTGGGGATACCATTATCAGTGAATTCTTAGTTGGGTAAAAGTATCCAAGAAGGTAGAAAAACTAATTTCTCTGCTGTTCCTGAGACCAGGTATCAGGGTTCTCTTTACATCCCCATTGCTAAGACTAGGATTGGTCAGTTAGATCTAAATGACAAATAATAGGTCACTTAAAGTCATTTGGAATTTCAGCTCTTCTCTTAGGTAAGATGGATAATTCAATTGTTTCCCAAGTCAAGACAATTTCTCTAGCTTTTCTCTTGTAGTACTGATAATTTTCTTTCCTTGTGAATTTATCCAGTTGAATAACAAAGGTATCATAGCAACTTGAGAAAATGTGTGTGCACATGCTGAAAAAAGTAGGTATCAACTTCAAATATGTGACTGCTTTAATTGATACTTTAAAAAAATCACCAACGACAAAAGGCCAAATCAATTCAGCATCTACATATGTTGCCTACCAATGAAGTTTATGAAATGTCAGTGCTTAGGTTTTCCTGATGTAGGAAAGTGTTAGATGTCTACTCATAGTATCTTGGATTTGATTGCTTTTTATTATTTTAAAAAATGAAGAAGGAATTACATAAAAAGTTTACCTTATCTTTTACCACCTCCTACTCCCACTCCCACCATCATTAAATTTCTGCCAAAGCCAACTTTATCTCTTGCAAATTTTCCTGTTCTCACTTAGGGATATGATCTTAATTTAATTTAAGAATTATTAATTGACTACCTACCATGGCCCATAGCCAATTGTACATATATTGATGTATTCATGCTTCAACTTACACTCAAAATAGCATTTAATTTATGTAAGAAATGTTTCATTCTGGTAAGAGATACAGCTTCTTTTAGAGAACATTTTCAGGAGGAGTTGAGGACACCTATCATTTGGTGAATGGCTGAAAATGTTGTGGCATATGATTGTGATGGAATACTATTTTGGTATAAGAAATTACCCTAGGAGTAGCGTTAGGGGAAAAAAAAAAACTCCTCCTTTCCCGAACCTTCTCCCCCCCCCTACCCCCCCCCCCCCCAGCAATTACATCTGTATTAACTGATACGAAGTAAAGTGAAAATAACTGGGATATGATTGTGCTTGACAAAGGCATAATTTTAATGATGATCAACTGTGAAAGACTTGGCTACTCTAATCAATACAGTGATTGAAGACAATACCAAAGTACTCAGGATGAAAAAATTGTATTAACTTCCTGAGAGAGAACTGATGAACTCAGTCTGCAAATTGGAATGTAATTTTATCACTTTTTTTGTCTGTTCTCTGATATAGCTAATATGGAAATTTTATTTTCATTATCTCACATGTATAATTGCTATAATATTGTCTGCCTTCTCAGTAGGTGGGGAAAAGTTGAAAGGGAGGGAGACAATCTGGAACTCAAAATCTGGAAAGAAAAGAAGGCTAAAAATAAATTTAAAAATCAGTTATTAGAATATGTTTTGTATATTGTGCCAAACTTTGGCAATATGAATAAAACAGTTGTGTGTCACAATTTTTCAAAATTATGTAGAAAAATCCTGAGAATATTTTTTACATAATTTTTCATTTTCCCTTCCCTATTATACTGCTCCCAGCTTCAAAACTCGCTCAGTTCATTTTCTTCCATATCCTTGGACTTTTCTCTGCTTTGTGTCAGTCATATTCTAATATAAGTGATTTTTATGCTAGGGTACTCTCTAATTAATTTGTGTGTGTTTATGAAATTACCTTACTAGAAGATATTAAAAAGTCATTAGTAAAATATAACCGATAATATTTCTATGTGCGAACATGCCTACATTTATTTGCTAAGCATAAACGATTATGATTTGCTTGCTCATCTGATATCAGTCCAGAGAAAATTTCTCCATCTGTTTGGATCTCTTTTAAACAGCATCAGTTGAACAAAATGAACTTACATTAACATATGGCAACTAAATTCAGCAAAGTTGTTCCATAGCCATGATAAACATGGGAAGCTGTCTTATGCAAATACAAATGTTCATTAGGACAGTGACTTCTTTTTGGAAATATATATTTTCCAGAGAAATTCATCTGCTACTTAATGAGAAGCACCATTTTGAAATCAAAAGCTTATTGGCATTGGAGACACAAGCTGTAGGTCCAAGTCCTGGCTGCCCTATTTGTCATACGTGGAATCTTGGATAGGTCACTCAAATTCTCTAGGCCATAGTTTCATTATTTATGAAATGAAATGGTTGAACAATGGCCTTTAACATAACTTCTAGGTCTTAATCCTAGTATCCTAATTGTATGTGGTCAATCTTACTGAGGTTTTTTGAGGTGTAATTGAATATTAGAGAGAAAGAATAAAGTCATAGAGTATCTAGAGGAGGATGACTGTGATGGTATTGGGGTTACAGACTATGCTATGTGGATATGTCATTCATGGATTGTGTGTGCATTTGATGGATATCCTACATGATAATTTAATATGCACAGTACTAGTACAAGAAATCTGCATTGATTGCTGGTTGCCCTCTCTAAAAGTAGTAAAAAGGGATGACTATATTAGTCATCTAAAGAATGGATAAAATATTTGATATTCATCATATATTATTCATATCGACATTGCTCTGATTCCTCTATCATATAGGTCTTTGTTGTTGTTGTTGTTAAAGTTGTAGCATCCCTTGTGGGATGAGCACAGAGTGCTCACCCTGAAGATTTTCAGATTCATCATCTTCCCAACATCATCATTAACCTGTATAGCTTCTGACAATAGTTAGATTGTCAATTTAGTCTACGTGATTAAGGGACATATTTTAAGAAAACAAAATAGGAAAAATAAATTACTCCACCTCTCCATCTGGAATCTCTTGTATTAGTCTCAATAATTTCCTGTATTTATGAATACAGGACCTATTGGGGCTAAACAGTTTATTAGATATAAAAGTAAAAAAGAAAAGAGATACCTATAGCATCCACCCACTCATCTCCCCCAAATTCTTCTCTTTTACGACTAGGAGTATTTTATGTCTGGGACAAAGTACTTTCTTTCTAAAAATCCAGAGCATTCCAAGTTTATCGTATTTCACCAAGTCCTGTGAGGACTTCTAGTGATCTTTCTCTTCCACCCACAAGATCAAAATGCAATTATAGAAATATCTGCTAAAGGGGTGGCCAGGTAGCACAGTGAGTAAGAGCACTGGCTCCAGTGTTGGGATGACCTGGGGATTGAATCCCGGGCTCAGAAACTTAGCACCCACCCAGAAACACCTGGCCGTGTAACCTTGAGCAAGTTACTTAATCCCAATTGCTTAAAAAAAAAAAAAGAAATATCTGCTATGCAATGATTCATTGGATTAATCAAAAATGCTTTCAATGGAGAAAATAATCCTGGGAAGGTTCCTAAGAGTTGGTCTGAATTTAAAGCATCATCATATGGAAGATTCTTTTTGTTGCTTACCCTTCTTTCACATCAGGAGCACGATGTCTTGACTTGAAAGTGAATTGAATTAAAGTGAGGCAGAGCTGTGCAAAGTCATCAGCCCCGATTTTTCCTAGAATAGAAATTACAAACATCTCCCCCTCTTAGTGTATGCTCTCTTCTGTGGACAATTCTCCTGATATTCTTGTTCCAGAAGACACTGGATCTTTTTAACTCCTTTTACTCTGTTTACAAAATAGTGATAAACAGCCCAAAGTAATTTAGCTAACTCATCCCTGCTTCCCAGGTGAAAATAGATCATTGAAAAATAAAACCAAAAAATGGATTACATTTCAATTTCCCTAAAAGACACATTGAGAGAATCTTATTGAGTTGGATGGACACCATAAGGCACAGAAGAATAAAGGAACTAAACTAAACTAATACAGTAAGATAGATTTATTATGGGGTAACATGGAGTCTTCGTAGGTGACCTCTTTGTAACTGATGGGGCTATGAAACTTTCATGGTAAATAGCAAAAGATAAAAATAGCCCAGAAACATTTTGAACACAGGGACATTAAAGAGCTATAATACTGACAGCTAAAATTCTGGAATAATCATCCTACATTGAAAGGGCTAGACCCTAGATATATGTTACTAGTTTTATAGCTAGGCATAAGTTGCTTATATATTCTAGATTTCATGACTTTATCATATGTTTTATTTCTAATCTTTTCCCCTGGTTTGCACATTTTTTATAGTAGATATCTATATTATTACTATGTAACTAGATATTGTATATAGATATGATATAAATAAATGATATAGGCATACATAGATAGATATGTCCATAATATATAAACATATCTATACTTTGAATTACCAAATAATTTATGGAGCTGTTCATCTAAATTTATATCCTAACTTTTTTGTTATACTTTGTACATTTACTTTGCTTTTCTTTCTAATCTATGGAGTTCCACTGATCTTTTTACAAATGATTATCGATTTCATTGAGCCTCTGTGGTGTTCCCAGGCTTAATATAATTAGCAAATGTCTTATACAAAAAAGATTATTTAAAGAACCTCATCATTGATAAGAATTTTCTCTTCTTTGGACTCAATACTTCATAAGTTTTTAAACACTGAAAATGTTTGTTGATCATCTTGATTGATGGAAATATCCCATAGATCATAAAGTAACATCCTAATGAGAAATGGATGAAATTTGAGTTTAAGGGATGTTCATTTTATTAACACTACAGATTTTTATCAGAGACATTAACTAGGACATAACAATTGGTACTCTGACATAGGATGGGAAATTTTGAGAACACTGGAGCTAGGAGTACACTTCTTTTCATGCCTGACCTACTCCCAGTAGTAGCTTTGTCTTTGGAAGAACTTACAAATTTCACAATATGCCCAGGACTGAGAATTTACTTCTTCATCTCCTGTTTCCCAAGCAGTGTTCTTATTAGCCAAGACACCAACCCCTGACACACTGTCACTTGCACTTGTGTACATTTCTAATTATAACTCTGAAAGTGATAAATATTTTATATTCACGAAACACCCAAGTACTTGAATTTCTCAACAATACTCCTGGGATCAAATTCTTCCTAAGAGTAACACAAGCCTCCAATATTTTGTGGCTTATCTCATTTAATTTACATAAGATGAAATGACTGGAAGTCTATTCATTTAAATATTTAATAGCTAACCTTTGATTTGTCTGGCAACTCAAACTATGTTGATATAAATATACTCTCTATAGAAAACATGAAACATAGCATAAAATAGTCTTTTATATATCCTATATTTTCCTTCTTGGTTGTCTAGTATACAGTGCAACTGCTTTGGGGAGAGGCATCAAATGTTAACATGAATATATAGAAACATCTTTCTAAAATTTTCTCTTACTAAAAAATAATCAACAATAAAATGCTTCTGCTCATCATTGTTGATGGGGAAGGTCAATATTTAGATGTCATTTAATTATCTTTTATTCAGCTTATAAGTAATTTTAAGGTTCTTTTTTCTTGTAAGTTAATATATGACAGATATATCTGGATTTGTCATCTATTACAACCTCTTTATATTTCTCGGTGAACTTTCCATTCTCTTATCACTGTAAATGTTTGCATTTTAATTGTATAGTCCTATATATTATGAATTATGAAGTTGAAGCCCCCCTCCCTCCACTTATTTAGATCATCTTCTAAAACTTACTGTTATTAGAATTGTTAATGTGGCAGTTGACTGAGAGTTCTAAGAGGTTAATTGACTTGACCCATTTTTAGACATCTACTATATTTCAGGGGCAGGGTTCAAAAGCAAGGCCCTAATTTATCCAACATGACATTGTGCCTTTTCCAATTCTACCCCATTTCAGGTTTCTTTTTCATAATAACTTTTTATTGCCATTTCCTTATATATTTATTGTGCAAATAAGTTTCCTGGTTTCTATAGCTGACACACAGTTTATCCTTCTTAATTTCTTGAAATAGATGTTTTACATCTTGCTTTATTTTATTTTTAATTTATTGAATAAAACAAGCATTTCTATAACAGTAAAATAAAGATGATTATTCATTAAATTGCAAATTTTTGCATATAACTTGCTATTCTTTTAAAATATATAATAAAGTTTTCATGCAAGTTTATTTTTCCTTTTTTTTGCTTCCCTCCCTCCTCCACCACCCTAGAGATAGCTATCATTGGACACTAGTGTGCGTTGGTGTGTGTGTGTGTGTGTGTGTGTGTGTGCCTGTGAAATTATTCTACAGATACTTCTATTTTTCAGTTCTTTCTCTGGATGCAGATAGCATCTTCCTTCATATGTCTTTTGTAGTAAATTTGAGTATTTGTAATGATCTAGGAGGAAATATATGAAGACCAAGAAATAGGGACAAGTTAAAAGAAAGAAATACAATAAAGATTTCTGAAGTTTAAAGCTACAAATGTTATTATTTCATTGAGTACATTCTAGGAACTTATCTCAAATATTACTAGTTGCAAACTGACTTAGGAGAGACTAAATAAATATTCATTAATTTTGACTTTTCAAATATAAAAATATTGAAAACCAAACCAATGGAGAAAATGGTAATGAAGAGTTTATCATGTTTTTTACGTATAATGTGTATATATATGAATATGCATACATATATAAATACATAGTGATACACACATACATATACAACCCTTTAATGATGGCAGGTAAATAGTGCAGTGGATGGAATGTAATATCAGGTCTGGAGTCAGGAAGACCTAAATTCAAAACCTATTTCAGATATTTACTAGAAGTTTAACTCTAGGCAAGTCACAACCTATGCTGACCTGTTTCCTCACTAGTAAAATGAAGGTTAACTTCATTAGTAAAATGAGGGTAACCTTCTTCCCAAGTGTAGCAGCAAGCACCCCAAGTGTCCTCAGGGTTTGCTGCCAATACAGGTTCTTGGATCTGCTTTGATAAAGGAAAGCAACTCAAAATGGGTTAACAAGCTTGCTTTAATCAGTCAAACATATATCATTTACCTCGTTCAGGGGAAAAAGGTCAGCACCCTGAACTTCAAAGTATACAGGCAGAATTATCAAGACAGAAACAGATCAAGTAGACAGCTTTCCAAACTGTCCAACTATTACATCCATACCAAATCAACATCTGGGTTTTTCAAAGCTGGAGGGCTCTGGACAATGGCTTCCCAGAATCCAGAGCAAATCACAGAACACTTTTCAAAGTGAGCCCCAAAACAAAGCTACACATCAGGGCTTATATAGCCTTCTCCTGGCTCAGAGAATGTAACAACCTTATTGACTCACTGGCTAATCAAGAAGTATCTGCTGAAAAACAAGCCTCCCACCCCAGGCTCCAGATGCACTTTAGCCTAGGGGCAGGGAAGATCTTTAAATTTACATTCCCATTACACCAAGGTTATTGTGAGGCTTAAGTGAGACAATAATTGTAAAATGCCTAACATCATACCTGACACATAGTAAGTGATACATAAAAGTTGCCTACAATTGTTGTTATACTCCTGAACACATATTCATCAAACCAGTGATACCTGATGGAGTGCTTGCTTGCCTGTGCTTGAACCCAAGTTTGGAAAATCACATCAGTCTGCAAAATCACATTTTTCCTTAGCCTTAAATCTCCCGGGCCTCTGAGCGTTATCTCTGCCCTTTCACCCTGCTAGCACTCTGCCTAGCAACCATTCATGAACTGTTTATCTCCCCTTAGTATACTAACCACCTGCACCTAAGAATCCTTCACTGGACTATCTGTGAGTAACTCCCTAGCCAATTATACACATTCTGAGTCCCTCGTTTGCCTAGGTTCCCAACATCCATCTGGTCAAACATGACATTGATGGGTGGCAGACAGGCACTTCTCAGTTAGCCCTGACTGCTGGCTGATTTAGTGATGCCTCAAGCCCAAAACCACACCTCCATTCAGTTCCCCCTTGGGCTATTTCCCAGTGAATTATGGGCAATACTCCTGTGCAGTACATGTTAAAAGTGCATGTTCCTTTAAGTAGTGACCACTCCTTAACTGCTCCCTAATCCCACCCTTACTCCCCTAGTTAGCATGATTGGCACAGGTTATACTATGGATTATCCTATAAAAACTTTAACTTTACTGTTTTAAGGTTGCAGGTTCCCTTAAGACCTTCTGACATCTGTATAGCATAACAATAAAGTTATACCACCCTGACTTAAAGATGCTTGAGTCCTGTGAATTCGTTTCAGACTGCTCACCAAGGGACTCTGGTTATCAGGGTTCCTGGATTCCCCTTGGCAATACTGACCTCCTTACTATTCCTCAAAGAAGCCCCAGTCTTTAGGTTCCAGGCATTTTCACTAGCTCTCCCTCATGCCAGAAAGTTGTTTTTCTTCATCCCTGCCTGCTGATTTCCCTGGTTTCCTTTAAAGCTCATCTAAAATTCTGGTTTTTACAGAAAGCTTTTTAAAATCCTGCTTAATATTAGTGTCTTTCCTCTGTTATTTACTTCGCATCTATCATTTATATAGAACTTGTTTTTGCATGTTTTTTGCATGTTATCTCCCTCAGCAGATTCTGCACACATGTTAGGCAAAGACTCACCTTGTCTTTCCCTAGATGCCCAATACTTAGCACAGTGCCTGGAATATGTTGCTGTTGAGTCATTTTCAGGATGTTTGCCTCTTCGGGGTTTTCTTGATGAAGATACTGGGGTGGTTTACTATTTCCTTCTCTAGCTCATTTTACAGATGAAGAAACTGAAGCCAATAGAGTTAAATAAATGACTTATCCAGGGTCACACAGCTAATAAGCATCTGAGGTCAGATTTGGACACAGAAAGATAACTCCAGGTCTGGTACTCTATGCACTCTGCCACTTAGTTGCCCTGTATGGTATATAGTAGGTCCTTATTTATTGACTTTCTTTTTTCTCTTAAAAATACCTTTTATTAGTTCTTTTTATTCAATCCCCTCTTCTTTTTCTTTGTTGTTTTGGATATATACAGGCCCTAACAAGAACTAAGCAATTAATAATCTTTTATAACTTTATAAAGTCTCATTAATTTATTGAATTTGAATAGTTTTGAATTGGGAGCAATTATAATCTCTAGGCCAATGTGCTTAACAATAAGCTTAGGGCCTTTCTAATGACCAAGAATTTGGGGAACTTTAAAGGAACTATGCCAAATAGAAGGCTGACACTATTTCCAGGGTACTCAGAAAGCATTAAATGCTGTGAGCCTTTTGAGACTCTTTCATTCACGGCACTGTCGGAGATACTTGACAATATAATATTTCATCCTTATCCCACAGAGAAATTTCTCAAGGTATGGATACATACTAATGTTCCAATCACACCTCAGTATACTTGCTGCAACAACTATGAAGCATGAGGATGTGTGTGATGGTGCTTATACTGCATTAATGGAGCATGCCCAGAGTTGCCCTGCCTATTTTGGGGTATGCCAGGGATGATGTTGAATCTTTAAAATGTAATTATCTGTCCTCTTTTTCTCATTCCTTTCTGTAGACTCAGCATAGTAGATGTTCTTGAGTTCCTGCTTAGATTGATGGGGCAAGTGTAGAGTCATTTCCCTCACACTGGCATATTGAAGGCCTAGGTCTCTAATTATTAATTCTGTCTTTCCTGATCATGAGTAACTGAACAGAGGTACTACAAAAGATATGTCAAACCATGGGGGATGTCGTATGGGTACAAGAATTCAGAACATCTTGGTTCCTTGTTTGCAGTTTGATGGCAGCAGGGGAATTCTTGGATCAAAGAGAATGATGGAGGAACCCAAGACTTGGCCTGAATTGACAAAGTATGGGCCTAGGTAGAATTGGTTGGAAAATTCAAGGTTAGGTTGAAATCTAGAATGCTGATTTAACATTCTAAAACTACTTTATGTCTTGATAGTTTTAAGTATCAATCAACTGAGAGAATAAAACCATATTTATGATATTGTTTCTTGTTTTTCTGTTAATGTCTATGTGTTGGTCGTGTGTGTGTTAAATATTTATTTTATGTAGTAGAAATGAATATCTATGCCTTATTTTGTTTGCATCAAATCTTGAATACTTTTCTTCTTCCCCTTTAGGAATAACATATATACATGTCCCCAAACCTAAATGTAAAGTAAATTTCCCTACAACTACAAGGTGGCAATGTAAAGAACCAAAGAGTATGATAAAAAGAGGCTAACTAATCCCTTTCATTAGAATCTGGATTTCCCCAGGACTGAACTCAAAGCCACTGAATATTTTTGGATCCAGGTCCAAGACAGACTCCTTTGTGGAAAGAGAGGTGGCTCAATATTCCAGCTCCTTTGATCCAGCACCAATTCTAGTGATATAGATATATATAACAAAACCAGAAAGCATTTATTGTTCTTGGTTAGTCATTTTCAGTCCAGTCCAACTCTTTGTGACCCCTTTTGGGATTTTCTTGGTGAAGATACAGGAGTGGTTTGCCATTTCCTTCCTCATCTCATTTTACGAGGAAATGGAGGGAAACAGGGTTAAAGTGACTTATCCAGGGTCACACAATAAGTAAGTAACTGAGGCTCTATTTGAACTCAGGTCTCTCTGACTCTAGGTCCAGTATTCTATTCATTGTACCACCTAGGTGCCCCTCTAAACATTTTTAGGCATTCTTAGGTCCAGGGTATGCAAATGCAAATAATGAAATAAACCTATTGTCAATTAGTTTATATTAGAATGGTGGAAGCAACAATTTAAGACAGATAGATAGATATAGACTTTACATACATGCACAGAATAAATTAAAACAGAATAAATGTAGTCAATAAAAAAAAATCTATTAAATGTCGACTAGGCACCAGATACTGTGCTAAGCTATGAGAATACAAATGACAGACAAAAGGCAATCTCTGCCCTTGGAGGAGTCCATAATATAACAGAGGAGACAATTTGCAAACCAACTTGTAAAAACAAACTACATAAAGGATGCTTAAGAAATATTCCACAGAGGGAATGCACTAGAATTAAGAGGGATTGGGAAAGGCTTTTCATAAAAGGTGGGATCTTAACTGAGGCTTGTAGGAATCCGGGGAAGGCAGAAGGCAGGATAAGGAAAAGGGAGATCATAATACAAGGTAGATGCTATCAGAGAGGGAAATCGCTAGGAGGTGTGTGTGTGTGTGTGTGTGTGTGTGTGTGTGTGTTTGTGTGTGTGTGTGTGTGTGAATACATAAGAGCAGAGAGAGCTATTTCAACCTTTTCATTTTACAGGTAAAAAAACTGAGTCTTGGAGAGATTGTGTCAGCTCTCAGAATGTCAGAAAAGAGATCTGAATTTACCGCTGTATAAACAAACACTGTCCCTGCTTGCATCTTAGACAACAAGTATGCTGCCAATTCCTTCTGAAGATACTGCCAAACCTGGAAATTCAGAAGTCAAAAGGTACTGAAGACCCAGAAAATAAAGTTTTTTTTGTGGTGCATGACAAGATATTTGCATCAGAAATAGATTTTTTTCCCAATGAAATTAATACCGAAGAAGAAGCATTATATTTGCTTTGCCACTACCCTCTAAGGACCACTTGACTTTCCATCTGCCCCACAGCTGAACTCTCCTAAATATATTGTCTCCTTCTGATAGAATGTGAGCTTTCTGATGTAAAGGATTATTTCGTTCTTCTACTTATATTCCTGGGGCTCAGCACAGTGCTTTTCATATAATAGTGCTTAATAAATGCTTTTTAAATGAATAATGTATGTATGTGTGTGTTTCTGTTGCTGTGAGTGTTTTTAATTACCCAGTGAAAGAATAATCAATGAAACAATAAAAGTTATACTCTTTCCAATATGCAAAAGTTCCTGGGGTTTTTTTAGTGTCCTGTTTATAGAAGACAATCATATAAAAGCAAATCATTGCATTGATCAAATTATTGCTTTGGTAATCTGTACATATATTCCTCAGGGAATAAAATTAAAGGAAGAAAAAAGGGAAAAAAAGTGCTCAGTCCCACAGGAATACCTGAGACAAACACAAATAATTCACTGTTGTATTTGGATATTCCTGCTTATCTGCTACATTTCATTCAAGGTTCCTTCTGTATCTACCATATAATTGCTCAGGGGCCTTATTAGTAGAGCAATTAGGATTGAGAAATTTGATCTTATTGAGATCTGTATGTAGAATCTTTTCCTCTGAACATCTGGTAATTAGCCCTACCTGTTCCATTACATTTCTTGGAACAGAAATTTATTTAATTTCATTTGTATCGATACAAAGAAGTATAAACGATCAACTGGAAAGACTACGAGACACTGGTAAATGGAAAAATGTAACTTTTATAGACCAAATGATGTTAAAATGCTATTTACAGCACTGACAATAATTTAGTTTTAAATTCACAATGGTTTTAAAATTATCTTTCAGAGTTAAGGAATAAAATCGAATGAAAAAGACAGTACATTGGGTCATTCTATTATTTATTACTTAAAACGGAAAGAAAAGTATCAGTCAAGACAATTTTAGATATCCTGTGCTTGTTACTGAAAGGAACAGCAGTGAAATCATTTGAAGGTGAAGCTGACTGATGCATGCCATTATGTTTCTGACACTGAAATAGAGAAATGCAATAAAATCAATATTGAGAAATGACAGGAAAGGAAATGTGCAGATGTAGCCCAGGACCTCCTAAATATTTTTTTCCTTGAAGCAATAATTCAATCCCACATTGTCTTCTGAAATATAATACATAATGTTCCATGCTGTTCTACTATTTTAAGTAGATTATAGAAGGAGGCAGTTTTCCTTTTCCAATATTCACCTGCTGTAAATTTAGTTTCAGTTCAATGCTCTTACACTTTCCTCTAAGTGAAATTAGGAAATATGCTGATATCAGTTAATAATTTAATTTTTAGATATAACTCTTCCTAATACTTCCTCATTCTGTCTCCATATATTAGAGGATGACCATAGGCATCATTTTTTTAAGATATTTGAGAAATAAAAAAGCTGTGTAATGATTTGAAAACTTAATCTATATTCCGCACAACTGTCAAAGTGGTTTTCCTTAAGTACAACTCTGACCATATCACTTCATTACTCAATAAGTTCTAAAAGCAATATACTGCCTCAAGGATCAAATATCACCTCCTCCATTTGCCTTTAAAAATTAAATTTCATCTTATTTTCTCCAAGATCCCCTTTCCTCCCTTCTATGTAGTTTTGAGAAAATAAGAAAATCAAGGATGGTCTAACAAGTTTGAATAGTAAAGCAAAACAAACAAAACCCCATATTTCCCATATACAAATATGTGAATCTATATACTTATTAGCATATATAATATTAGATAAAAGTACATTACATATACGTATAGATACATTTAAACATATATCTGTGTGTTTGTATGTATATATGTGCATGTTATATATCAATAAATGTTTGTTTATATGTATGTCTACTCATCTCTCTCTTTCTCTCTGCCTTATGAGACCATCATCTTCTTTCTATCATGAGGTAGATTATCATGAATCCTTTGTAATTGTGATAGTTCACTGTATTGAGTGAAGTTCCTAAGTCTTTCAAAGAATTGTCATTACAATATTGTTGTTGTCTAAACTGTTCTTCTAGTTTTGCTCATTTCACTCTGTATCAGTTCATGAATTTTCCCAGGTTTCTTTGAAACTTTTCCCCTAATCATTTGTTATAGCTCAATAGTGCTCTTTCATATTCACATACGTAATTGGTTGAACCATTCCCCAAATGATAGAAACACTCTTGGTTGAAGTTCTTTGACAACAGAAAAAAAAGATACTGTAAATATTTCTTTAATCTCTTTGTTCTATAGAATCTACATTTGACTTTTGAACTTCTTCACAACCTGGACTATACCTACCTTTTCAAGCTTTATTGTATATTACTCACTTTTTATACAATATGTGCTGCAGCCAAAGTGGATTTCTTAATGTTCCTGAAAGGTGATATTCTGTCTCTTTTCTCTATAATTTGCAGGGTGTATGCTCCATGTCTGGACTCACACCCTAATTCAAACTTATATATTTCTTTACGTTTTTAAAACAGTTCAAACATCTTTTACATGCAGATTTTCCTGATTTCAGCCCCCCCCCATTGTTAGTGGCCTCTCTCCCTAAACAATATATTATTTTTAATGATTGCTTATTACAATTTGTAATAATACACATAAATGAGAAAGTAAATATATGTATATAAACATGTATATATGCATACATGCATGCCAAAATATGAATTTATATATAGATAGAAGATAGCTTAAAGACAGGGATATAGATAGATATATTTAGATAGAGAAGCATCCTTCTTTCCTGATAGAATGTAAGCTTTCTGAAAGCAGATGTTCTGTAGTACTGAGGATAGTGGCAGGCATATAATAAGTGCTTAATAAATGAATGCTTTTTGATTGATTGAAAAAATATATGACATAAAAAGAACAGAAAATATAGAACAGAGCAAATATGATGGAGAAAGGGAACTCTGCTGTGCTCTTTTTATTTTTTTAAATTGATTTGTTTATTTACTTTTAGTCTACATCATTCAGTTTCACAAACCCTTGAGTTTAAAATTTTCTCACCCTCACCCTCACATCATGGTGGCATGCAGTCAAACATAAGATATACAAATACTTTTACTTTAAACATTAGTCAGATTATAGAGAAGGATTTTAACCAATGGAATGAACAATGAGAAAGAGGAAACAAAACAAAACAAGAAAAAGAAATAGAGTGAGTATTTAGCTTCAATCTTCATTCAGACTCTTCAGTTATTTCTCTGGATATGGACACCTCTTTCCATAATGAATCTTTTGGAGTTGTCTTTTAAGCTTACATTTCTTAGAGGAGTCTAGTCTATCAATGTTAGTCATCACATATATGTTGTGTCTGTAATTGTGCACAAATATTTCCTGGTTCTGCTCTTCTCACTCAACATCAATTCATATAAGTCTCTCCAGGTTATTGTGAAGTCTGTCTGCTCCTCATTTCTTATAGCACAATAGTATTCCATCACATTCATATACCACAAATTGTTCAGCCATTCCCCAATTGATGGTCATCCCCTTGATTTCCAATTCTTTGCCACAACAAACAGAGCTGCTATAAATATTTTTGTACATATGGGTCTTCCCCCAACTTCTATGATCTCTTTGGGATACAACCCTAGAAGTGGTATTGCTGGATCAAAGGGTATGCACTTATTTATAGCCCTTTCGGCATAGTTCCAGATTTCTCTCCAGAACAGTTGGATCAGTTCACAACTCCACCAACAGTGCATTATTGTTCCAGTTTTTCCACATTCTTTCCAGCATTTATCATTTCCCTGTTTTGTCATCTTAGCCAATCTGGCCAGTGAGATGTGGTACCTCAGAGTTGTTTTGATTTGTATTTCTCTAATCAATACTGATTTAGAGCATCTTTTCATATAGATCTTTAATTTCATCCTCTGAAAACTGCCTGTTCATATCTTTTCACCATTTCCCAATTGGGGAATGACATGGTCTTATAGATTGACTCAATTCTTTGTATATTTTAGAAATTAGTACTTTATCATAGACACTGGTTGTAAAAATTCTTTCCCAATTTTCCTCTTCCCTCTTAATCTTGGTTACTTTGGCTTTATTTGCACAGAAACTTTTCAATTTAATATAATCAAAATTATCCATTTTGCCTTTTATAATGCTCTCTACCTCTTGTTTCATCATAACATCTTCTGTTCTACATAAATCTGACAGGTAAACTATTCCTTCCTCTCCCAGCTTGCTTACAGAATCAGCCTTTGTACCTAGATCATGCACCCATTTAGACTTGACTTTGGTATACAGTGTTAGATAATGGTCTATGCCCAGTTTCTGCCCTACTATATTCAGTTTTCCCAGCAGGTTTGGTAAAATGGTGATTTTTTTTTTTTTAAGCAATCGGGGTTAAGTAACTTGCTCAAGGTTACAAGGCCAGTTATTTCTGGGTGTTGTGCTGAGTTTCTGAGCCCGAGATTCGATCTCCAGGTCGTCCCAACACTGGAGCCGGTGCTTTTACTCGCTGAGCCACCTGGCCTCCCCTAAGCAATTGGGGTTAAGTAACTTGCTCAAGGTTACACGGCCAGGTGTTTCTGGGTGGGTGCTAAATGTCTGAGCCCGGGATTCGATCTCCAGGTCTTCTCAACACTGGAGCCGGTGCTCTTACTCGCTGTGCTACCTGGCTGCCCCCAAAATAGTGAATTCTTATCCCAAAAACTGGGTCTTTGAGTTTATCAAACAATAGATTACTATCGACATTGACTGCTGAGTCTCATGTGCCCAATCTATTCCATTGATGCTGTACTCAGCATCAATTCCTCAGTCACTACCAAGTAGTTTGGATGACTGTTGCTTTATAATACAGATTAAAATCTGGTATGGCTAGGTTACATTCCCTAGCATTTGTTTTCATTAATTCCCTTGATATTCTGGACTTTTTGTTCTTCCAAATAAATTTTGTTACTAATTTTCTAGCTCTGTATAGTAATTTTTGGTAGATTGGTATGGCACTAAATATGTAACTTAATTTACTTTTGTGTTTTGAAAATTTCCCTTCCCCTATTCACCTAAGAATTCCTATATGTTAAAAGAGAAAACACATTATCTGGTCATAGCTGATATTTATCTTTTTTTAATTTATATTGTAGGGTTTGTCCTGAGGTAATCAGTTTGTACCTAGCAAACATTGCATCCTTCATGACAGAAAGGTTGTTCCTGTCTCATTAGCTTTCAAGCTTCCCAGGAGCTATGAAAATAATGCCAAATTGAATCTTTGGTTTGCTCAGTAAATGTGGTTTATGATTTAGTTTATGAAGTCCATAATGAGGCTACAACATAAAAGGTCCCAGGAACATTAGATTGTTATTCTTTCCAGAGAAGAAGCATGATTTGTTTCTAATTGATAACTAACTGAAGAACTATACTCCATTTTTAAACCTTTGTCCTAAAGTTATAGTCTAAACAGTGATTGCAGAATAAAACATTTTGCAATTATCATCAGATAGATAAGGCTGGAAAATCAAATAGATAAGTTATATAGGAAATAATAACTAAAGCACAATCCATGGTATCTACACAATTTAAAAATATCAGTGAGAACTAACCTCTCTGGATGATTTAATAGAAGAATATGGAATTAGAAAAGATAAAAAGGTTTAAAAGCTTTGTCTCAGCACAGTCAAAGAGATACCTATATTGATGAAATTTCAGATACATAGAAATATCAATGAGTTTCATCTCTTACAGACGACTGAAGTCTTGGTTACCAAATAATGATTCTGAAGAAACTATTTGATAGGAAAAGGGTAAATAATTCCATATGTTTTAGTACTTTAAATAAAAAGAATGCAATTATTATTGAGAGTGACCACATTGTGTCTCAGAATTAATGGTATTGAAATTCACCCATAACTATTGATTAACAATTCATTTTTAACTTTTCATCTTATAGAGTTTGCCAGGATATTGAAAAATTAAGTAATTACTACACATGAGTAGGCAAGCCCAAAATATTAAAAATTATAATTCTAACTAAATTAACTTACTTTTTCAGTGTCATACAATTAAACTACCAAAAATTGTTTTACAGAACAATAACAACAACAAAAAATTCATCTAGAAGAAGAAAAGGTAAAAAATATCAAAGGAATGGAAGGAATAAAATATGGATGCCTAGAAGTAATACATTTAAAATTACATTATAAAAATGTAAAAGTTAATCAAAACAATTTAATATTGACTAAGAAATAGACTGCTGAATCAGTGGAATAGATTAGGTTCACAATGCACAGTTATAAATCACCACAGTAATCTAGTGCTTGATTCACCTAAAGATACAATCTTTGAGGGCAAGAACTCATAATATGAAAAAAAACCTTGCAGAAAAAAATGGAGAGTAGTTTGGTAGAAAGTAGACATAGATCAACATCTCACATTATATACCAAGATAAAGTCAAAATAGGCACAAGATTAGATATAAATGGAAATATTTAAAGCAAATTAAGAGAGCATGGGAAAACCAAATTAGGGGAGCATGGCTAAGGGAACAGTTTATGACAAACAAGAGATAAGGAGATTATGCAAAACAAAATATATAACTTTATTAAATGAATTCAAAAGTTTTTTGTACAAACAAAACCAGGAGAGTCAATATTAGAAGCAGAGCAGGATTTGGTAGGGGTGGTGTTGGCATGCAGCAGTGGGGTTGCAAGTTTCTCGAATCCAGGGCTCATTTCTCAAATACATATTGAATTGAATCAAATTTACTAGAATACAAGTCATTCCTCAGTTGATAAATGGTCAAATGATATGCACATGTGGATTTCAGAAGAAAACAAAGCTCTCTAGAGTTATATAAATAACTTCTCTAACTCACTTTGATTAGAGAAATGCATATTAAAACAACACCGAGGTATTACACCATACCCATCAGATTGGCTAATAGGACAGGAAAATCATAAATGCTGGAAAGGATGGGGAAAAATAGGTATAATAATGCATTTTTTGTTTGTTTTTTGTCTTTAGATAATTTTTATTAATTTGTTTGTTTCCTTTTAGTTTACAGGATTCAATTCCACAATTCTCTGAGTTTTACATTTTGTCCCCCTCCCTCACCCCCCTCCCCATGGTGGCATATAGTCAAGTATAGGATCTGTAAATACTTGCACATTAGACATTAGTCAGGTTATAAAGATGGATTGTATCAGATGAAATGAAAAATGGTACAGAGGACATAAAACCAAACAAGAAAAGGGAAAAGATCAGGTATTTTGCTTCAATCTGGATATTAACTCAGTTCTTTCTAGTTCTTTCTCTAAATGTAGACATTTCTCTCCATTATGAGTCTTTTGGGATTGACTTATGTCACTGCATTGCTGAGAAGAGTCCAGTCTATAAAAGTTGGTCATCACACATACATTGTGTCTGTAATTGTGTACAAATTTCTCCTGCTTCTACTCTTCTCACTCAGCATCAATTCGTAAAAGCCTCTCCAGGTAAATATGAAGTCCATCTGCTCCTCATTTCTTATAGCACAATAGTATTCCATAGCATGCATATACCACAACTTGTTCAGTCATTCCCTAATTGATGGGCACCCCCTTAATTTCCAGTTCTTTGCTACCACAAAAAAGGCCACTATAAATATTTTTGTACATATGGGTCTATCTCCCACTTCTATGATTTCTTTGGGATATAACCCTAGGAGTGATATGCTGGGTCAAAGGGTATGAAATTGTTTATAGCCCTTTGGGCATAATTCCAGATTGCTCTCAAGGAAGGTTGGATCAGTTCACAACTCCACCAACAATGTATTACTGTTCCAATTTGCCCACATCCTCTCCAGCATTTGTCATTTTCCTGATTTGTCACCTTAGCCAATCTGACTGGTGAGATGTGGTATATAAGAGTTGTTTTTATCTGCATTTCTCTAATAAATAGTGATTATAATATTTATATCATATATAACGTATAATAATATATTGTTAATAAACTTGTGAATTGTTTCATCCATTCTGGAGAGCAATTTTTAAGTCTGTCTGATAGGTTTTAAAACTGTGTATGTCTTTTGATCCAGCAATAATAGGACTATATCCCAAATAGATTTTTTTGAAAGGAGAGAGCATCTAAGTACAAAGATTTTTATAGCAACTCTTTCTGTGGTGGCAAAGAATTGTAAATTGAAGAGATGCCCATCAGTTGGGGGATTGCTGAAGAAACTGTGGTATAATTGTAATGGAATAGTATTGTGTCAAAAGAAATGATGAGCTGGATGGTTTCAGAAAAAACCTGGTGTTATATGAATTGATTAAAAGTAGAGTGGGCAGAACCAAGAGAACATTATGTGCAGTAATAACAGTATCATAATGATCACAAATTATGAATGATTTAGCTAGTCTAATCTTATCCAAGACAATTTCACATACTATTCACCTTCAGGGTGGAGGAAAGGAAAAGAGAGACACAGAGACAGAGACAGAGAGAGACAGAGACAGAGACAGAGACAGAGAGACAGAAAGAGAGAGACAGAGATAGAGAGAGAAACATAGAGAGACAGAGAAAGAGAGATCTGGTGAACTCTGAGTGCAAATTGAAGAATATTTTTTTTTTACTTTACATTTCCTTCATATATATTTTTTTCAACAGGGCTAAAATGGAAATATGTTTTATATGCCTTCACACATATAACTGATATATTGATTGCTTTCTCAATTGCTGGGAGAAGGGTAACAAAGAGGAAGGAAATTTGTAACTCAAAATTAAAAAAAAGAATTTTAAAAATAAATAATAAAATAAAAGTTAAGTAAGTTGTGTTTGGCTATGCACTATGTGTCAAAGGCGTGACATGAGTTCAACTGTCTCTGACTACAAAGCCAACTTTCTATCCAGTATGTTTTTGACTATCATCTCTATCATTTCTTCTTATTTGTATATTTTTTTGCTTTTTAGTGGGCAGTTGGGGTTAAGTGACTTGCCCAAGGTCACATGGCTAGTTTTTGTGTTAAGTGTCTGAGGCCAGATTTGGACCCAGGTCCTCCTGACTCCAGGTCCGGTGCTCTATTCACTGTGCCACCTAGCCACCCCATCCCTATAATCTCTTATCATCATCATCATCATCATCATCATCATCATCCAATCAATCTTTCAGTGTTGATTGAACAGATACTATATTTCAGACAGCATGCTAGGCATTCTGGATATAAAGACACAAATGAAACATTTTTTGCCTTCAAAAAATTGTTTTATTTTAATCAGGAAAGCAATGTTTAAACATATCAGTATATACTGTGTTTCCCTGATAATATGACACTGTCTTATTAATTTTTTTTTACAGAAAAACACCAGAGGGCTTATTTTCAGGGGAGGGCTTATTTTAATGAACATTGACAGCAATTTTAATAAACAGGTAAATATGAACAAAAAAAATGTACCTTTATTCAATAAGCAAATCACTGGGGAAGAACAGGATGACACGCTCACTGCTGCAGCTCTGATTGGATGCAGCTCGGAGCGTGCGTTTCACTCGGGGGGGGGGGAACGGTGCATACAGAGGGTACCGTAATGCAGTGTGTAGCGCAGGGGATCACCTTCACTACAGTAGCAATCTCAATAGGGCTTATTTTCGGGGGAGGGCTTATTTTAGAGGAATCTTGCACAGTAAGGGGAGGGCTTATTTTCTGGATAGGTCTTATTATCGGGGAAACACGGGTAACAAAATACATGCAAGGTAAATTAAACAAAATTATTTTGATTTGCAGTCACTAGTAAATGGAGTGGGGGTATCTTATATAGGAGGTAGTGGTGATCTGAGATTGAAGGAAGCTTGAAGGATTCTAAAATTTTATTTGAGATCATCATCATCATCCTTTAAACACCACCTACTATGTGCCAGGCACTAGAACAACCATTTTATAAATGTTCCATTTGATGCTCACTACATTCTGGGGATATCATGTAATCCACATATTTCAAGAAAGGAAGGAGAAAAGGAATAAGCATTTACATAGCACCCACTCTTTGTTGGGCACTTTGTTACATGCTTTATGAATGTTATCTCATTTGATCATCACAGTAACCCTGTAATGTTTGTACTATTTTTATCCCCTATTTTATTGTTGAAAAAAACTAAGACAAACATAGTTTACGTGTCTTTCCCAGGGTCACAGAGATAGGAAGTGTCTGAGGCTACGTTTGAATGCAGATTCCTGACTCTAGGCCTAGCAGGTGACCCACTATATCACATATTTATAATAGTTCTAAGCAGGAAGAAAAGACTATGTACAAGTATGAAACTGATTGATAGATGGGGATTTATGAGGAAATTCAAGAAAATTTTGTGGGAACATAGAGTATATGAAGTGTATAAATGTGTGATTACATTAGAAAATGATAAAAAAAAATGGTGGTAATGAAGGAGTTACCATTTATAGCCCTCTCCATTTTGCAAAGCATTTTATAAATATTTTCTTATTTGATTCTCATAACAGTCCTGGGAAGGAAGTGCTATAATTGTCCCCATGTTTACAGATTAGGAAACTGAGGCAGGTAAGTATTAAATAACATATCTAGGGTGACCCTCCTAGTAAATATCTGAGGTCAGATTTGACCTTGAGTCTTCCGGATTCTAAGTCTAGTACTCTATTGACTAGTGCCAAATAGATACCTTTACATGTGTTACCCCATGTCAGAGCTGTCAAATACAAGCAGGCTGCAAGCAACTCATAATAGACCTGTATGCAGCTCAAACTAGATTAAAATTTAATTGGGGAATATTTAACAAAACACATAAAAATGCAATAAAACATAGATAACATTTTAAAACTAGATGAATATATGGCCTACTTGCTTCCTCATGTCAGTTTAGTTGACCTCCAATTTCTCTTTGTGTGTGATATGACTGTAGGTAATTGTTGTTGAGTTTGTCCTTCATTTTCAAAGAGGACCATGATATCAGGGAAATGATGATGTGACTTGCAGTTGACTTTGATTTAATTGAGGGAGGGCTGTGTAAATTCACAAACCTCACTTTCTCCTCTAGAGCTATCTGGGTTCAGTGGCCAGATATTCATCAGGATGACTGGAGATGGCCCAGGCTGCAATGGGAGACCCTGGCCCTTTTAAACTAAGGCCTTTTCAGGTTCTCACTTCTCACTTTGAATGAGGTAACATCCACTCAGTGAATTGGCCTCTTTAAAAAAGTGAGTCAGGGGTTGGCCCCTTAATGTACCAAAAAAAAAATCCAACTAGGAGGGGAAGACCCTAAGGGTGGCTGGTCAAAAGAGAAATCATTACTATTGACATTCACTCTGAGCCATGGAGGCCCACACTATAGCTATTAAGTGATGCTTGGGCAGGCTCTAGGTAGAATGCCAGGAAAACTTCCTGAGTAGAAGAGTGATGCAGCTGAATTTGAACCATTTAAAGATTACTTCAGAAGCTATTTGGAGGAAACACAAGACATCTGAGGCAGGAAGGTAATGAGGTTAGATTGGGGTCTGGTCACATGAGTATGGTGATGAAAAACCAAAGCAAGTTTATGGAAGTACTATAGGTAAGAAGTGGCATTTAAATAGTTTTCTAAGATTTGCCAAGTGTTTGACATAGGTTATCTTACCTAATGCACACAGTAGATACAATTACTATGTTGGTTTCACAGATGAGGAAACTGAGGCTGAGAGATTTTGTGTGAATTACTCAAAGTCACACAGCTAGGAATTCAAGGAATAATTAGAGCACAAGTATTTCTTATTCTAACAACAATATTCTATCCTTTACTCTCTTATTGGATGTGAGGGAAGGTGATGAGTCAAGCGTGATTATGAGGGAGCAAATTTGGTTGATTGAAGGATGGTGGGGTCCTCAATATAAAGAGATAGGTTAAGGGGAAGAATGAGTTTAGGGGTAAAAAAAATAATTGGGATCTCGATTTTAAATTGGAGGAAAAAGTTGAGTGATATATTCTATGGGTTAGTTTTTAACTCTTTTTTTTTAATGAATCTAGGACATATGAAAAATAACTATAAAACTTTTACAAAGCTGAATGAAAGCCGAGTTCTCCTGCCAGGCATCTGGTTTTAGCAATGAAATTACATGTTATCTAAAAGTCCTAGAATCTCCACTTTTTTTGGTAGAGTGCCATGTTCATTCTGTTCTCTCAAAGGACAAATTAAATTTCATTCTTTACTTAATGAGGTCTTCAGTTTTATTTATTTCTTCAAGGTAGCCATCACATCAGGGCAGTATACCAGAGCACCTACTGATCAGGAGCACAATGGACCCTCAATTATAACCCAGTCAGTCTTATTCTTAGGCCAAAGTAATTCAAAGCAAAGAAATAGTCTACTTGATATCTGCACCTACAGCTTTCAAAGAAAAGAGACAGTTTTAGGTAATTAGTTTCAATGGACAAGTTTGTTATTCTTGGTAATTCTAGTAAGGAAAAAAAATATTCCTTTCTAATGGAGGTCATCTAGTGGAATATTGTAATATTCCTCTAAATTACTTTCTTGCTTCAAAGACTTTTTTTCTCCAATCCATCTTTGAAACAGGTGCCAAAATATTTTGAAGTTACATTATATCCCTGACCATATCATATTTCTATTAAAAAGATTTCATTTCCTCCCTTTTAGATCTAAAATTACTACAAACTCTTTTTGCTTTTTATTTAACGCCCATCATAGTTGGACCTTATCCTATTTTTTCAGATCCTATTTATCTAAATTGCACTAATTGGTGTTCATTGCCCTTGACATTCGACCCCTGGATTCAGTCCCTTTGAATAAGTGGTGCCTATTCTTGGAAAGTACTCATTGCTAATATTTGAATTTTTGAAGTCCTAACATCTTCAAGGAGTTAACTCACATTCCAGTTTCTGTTCAAAGCCTTTCCTAATGCTCCTAGTATTGTAGTGAGAGCTCTCCCTCCATCTTGAAATAAGCTGGGATTTATTTACCTTGTTACATATTTTATCTTTCAATAGAATATAAACTCTTTGAGGGCAGCGGATGTTGTCTATCGATGTATGGGACCTTGTACATGTTGGACAATTAATTCTTCCTGAATTGAGCTCACTATTTAATAGCTTGATCTGAAAATAATTTTATACTGGTATTATAATCAAGAATGTAAAAGGTAGGGCGGCCAGGTGGCTCAGCGAGTAAGAGTACAGGCTCCAGTGTCGGGATGACCTGGATCAAATCCGGGCTCAGATACTCAGCACCACACCCAGAAATAACTGGCCGCGTAACCTTGAGCAAGTTACTTAACCCCAATTGCTTTAAAAAAAAAATCTAAAAGGGAAAATTGGAGTCAGAAGACATTGCTTTGAATACAAATACATATTTTTTACATATGTGAACTATCTGATGATCTATTTATCTAGCCCTAACCTCTCCCCTGACCTTAATTCTCGTATTTCCAACAACCTGTTGTACATCTTGTAACATGTGAATTAGAGATATCTGAAACTCAATATTTCAGATAACAAACCTATTACCTTTTCCCCAAAAACTCTCCTTTTCCTAACTTATCTATTACACTAAAGTGCATCCTATCCAGTCACTTAGGCTTTCAATGTAGGGGTGATCCTGACCTCTTCATTTTCTTATAGCCCTGTATCAAATCTGCTGCCAAGTGCTGCTTATTCTGTCTTTGAAATATCCCTCCTGGGGAGTTGCAGAGCCAAGATGGCAGAGCAAGGCAGAAATTTGACTGAGCCCTCCAAATTCCCCCCTTCCCCAAAATAATATTAAAATGATGCCTCAAAATGATTTTTGGAGCAGGAAAACCAATAAAGGGATGGGATAAAAACAATTCTCCAGCTAAAAACTACAGGAAACAAGTAAACAACAAGAAAGGTCTGTTTCAGTGAAGTAAGAATGGAGAGCAATCCCAGTGGCCTGGGCAAACCAGTAGCAGGTTAAGCCCAGCATAAGCCAGGAACAAAGCCCTGTGACCAGAAATCCATCAGAGTTGCCTCACACTCAGTGCGAGCCAATGGAAGACTCCATCACAGCAAGCCAGTTTAGGCTTTCACAGGAACTGAATTAGTAGCAGTGACTCCCAGAGTTCTCAACACACAAACAGGAAGGAGGTTAGACAACTGATCAGAAGGATATTATAAAGGACACTTTGTTGGCACTGGGTGCAGGACACTTTTGCATTGCTCAAAAGGATGATCTCATTCACAGACCTGGAGGATAGTCACAGGGGGAGGAAGATCATGAGCACACTAGAGTCTGTGACCTCAGTGACTACAGGTATTGTGACCACAGTTCCTGCATAGAAAAGAGTGCTTATGGTTACTCAAAAACCAGAGAACAAGCCAAGAGAGTAGCAACCACACCTATCCTTAGGTCATAGCACCTTGCATGAACCAAAAACTTACAGGTCTACAAAATGACCTCTGAAAATACCAGCATGAAAAACCTGAAGCTTGGGGCACTAGCCCCTCCCCTCCAACAGCAGAATCCAACTTTAACATAAAATTAAAATTCAAGAAATAGGCTGGAAAATGAACAAAAACAAGCAAACAAAAACACAGGGGAAGAGCCAAGATGGTGGAGAAAAGAAAGCAATTATCTTGAGCTCTCCCCCAAACTCCTTTGAATACTTCTAAGTAATGACTTGAAAAATTTCTGGACCAGCAGACACACAAAAGGACAGAGTGAAATAATTAGAAGGTCAGCAGGAAAGGTCTGTCACACCTGGGTGAGAGTATAGCACAGGCTGCACCAGCACAGAACTAGAAAAATGGGAGCAGGCCTTGGAAGCCACTGAGTCAGCTCTAGCACCAGCTGCTTCCAGAGCTCTCAGCCCACAGAAAATTAGGGTATTGCACAACTGGTCAGAAGGGGCTCCTTGCTATCACCAGGGGTAGGATTCTGTTGCGTTGCCGATACTCAGATCCAAGTCCCAAGCCCAGGTGGCAATCCCAAGGCAAGGAGAAAAACTAGCACAGAAGAGCTTGTAGCCACAGTTAAGAAAGGATGCTCATCACAAATTCAAGACAGAAAAGAGTGATTGTGGTTCCTCAGAGACCAGAGCACAGGAGAGGAAAGTTATAAATACACCCCTCCTTATATCATACAACCTTGGAAAAACTGAAACCTTACAGGTTCCTAGATGTATCCTTGAAAAGAGCTGCCCAAAAGCTTCTAAGCTTGGCACAGCTTGCCCTACACCCTGGAAATAGAATCCTACTTTAACAAAGAGTTAAAAGCCAAGAAATAGACGGGGAAAATAAGCAAACAAAAAAAAATTCTGATGATATAAAGTTACTATGGTGACAAGGAAGATCAAAACACATATTCAGATGAAGACAACAAAATCAAAGCTCCAACATCCAAAGAGTCCAAAAAATGAATTGGTTTCATGCCATGGGAGCACTCAAAGGAGATTTTGAAAATCAAGTAAGTAGAGGAAAAATTGAAAACAGAAATGTGATGCAAGAAAATTATGAGAAATGAGTCAACAGCTTGGTAAAGGAAACACCAAAAAAAAAACATGAATAAATGAACACCTTACAAAACAGAGTAAACCAAATGGAAAATGAGGCACAAAAATCCACTGAAGAAAAAAAAAACACAACCTCCTGAAAAAGTAGAATTGGCCAGATGGAAAAGGAGGTACAAATGATCACTGAAGAAAATAATTCCTTAAAATTTAGATTTGAGGAAATGGAAACTAATGACTTTATGAGAAATTGAGAAAGAATAGAACAAGATTAAAAGAATGAAAAAAATAGCAGACAATGTGAAAGAGCTCATTGGAAAAGCAACTGACCTAGAAAAATGACTCAGGAGAGATTTTTTTTTCAATTTATTTTTTTAAAATAATTTATTTATTTTAGTTTTCGACATTCATTTCTACAAGATTTTGAGTTACATTTTTTCTCCCCATCTTTCCCCTATCTCCACTCCAAAATAACATGCCTACTTTCCCCTTTCCCCAATCTGTTCTCTCTTATGTCCTTCCCCTTCACCCCCCTAACTTTCTCATAGGGCAAGATGGATTTCTATACCCCAGTACATATATATCTTATTTCCCAGTTGCATTTAAAAAACAATTTTAAACAGTTATTTTAAAAACTTTTGAATTCCAGATTTTTTTCCCTTTCTTCCCTCCTCATCCACCCCAAATGGGAAGATAAGCAATTCAATATAGATTGTATATATGTAGTTTCCCAAATCATTTCCATAATAGTTAGATTGTGAAAGACTAATCATATTTCCTTTACATCCTATCCTACCCCCCACTTATTCTATTTTCTCCTTTGACCCTATCCCTTTTCAAAACTGTTTGCTTCTAACTAACCTCTCCCCCAATCTTCCCTCCCTTCTATCCTCCCCCTGCTTATCCCCTAACCCCCTGTTTTCCTGTAGGGTAAGATACCCAATTGAGTGTATATGTTATACCCCCCTTAGGCCAAATTCAATGAAAATCAGGTTTTCCCATTCCCTTTCACCTTCCCGTTCTTCCCCTCCATTATAACAGTTTTCTCTTGCCTCTTTTATATGACATAATTGGCTCTAATCTATCCCTCCCTTTCTTCTTCTTCCAATAAATTCCTCTTTCATCTCTTAATTTTGTTTTTTAAATATCATCCATTCATATTCAACTCATCCTGTGCCCTCTTTCTATGTATACATGGACATACAAACACCCACACTCACACACACACACAAATATATATATACACATGCATCGTCTTATACATACATATATGTATACATATATACATATATATTCCCTTCAGCTATCCTCATACTGACAAAAGTCTTATGAGTTACAATTATCATTTTTCCATGTAGGAAAGTAAATAGTTCAACTTTAATAAGTTCCTTACGATTTCTTTTTCCTGTTTAATTTCTGATGCTTCTCCTGCTTCTTGTATTTGAAAGTCAAATTTTCTGTTCAGCTCTGGTTATTTTCATCAGGAATGCTTGAAAAACCTCTCTTTAATTGAATAACCGTATATTCCCCTGAAGCATTATACTCAGATTTGCTGGGTAAGTGATTTTTGGTTTAAGTCCTAGTTCCTTTGACCTCTAGAATATCATATTCCAAACCCTTTTATCCCTTAATGTAGAAGCTACTAGGTCTTGTGTTATCCTGATTGTGTTTCCACAACACTCAAATTGTTTCTTCCTGATTACTTGCAGTATTTTCTCCTTAACCTGGGAATTCTTGAATTTGCTTATACCATTCCTGGGTTTCTTTTTATGATCTTTTCCAAGAATTGATCAGTGAATTCTTTCAATTTCTATTGCCCTTTGGTTCTAGAATATCAGGGCAATATTGCTTGATAATTTCTTGAAAGATGGTGTCTAGACTCTTTTTTTTTATCATGGCTCTCAGGTAGACCAATAATTTTTAAATTATCTCTCCTGGATCTATTTTCCAGGTAAGTGGTTTTTCCAATGAAATATTTCATATTGCCTTTTATTTTTTTCATTTGTTTGTATCTGTTTTCTAGTATCTTGATTTCTCATAAAGTCATTAGCTTACATTTGCTCCAATCTAATTTTGAACAAGTTATTTTCTTCAATGAGTTTTTAAATTTCCTTTTCCATCTTGCAAATTCAAATTTTTAAAGCATTCTTCTCCTCATTGAGTTTTTGGGCCTCTTTTGCCATATGAATTAGTCTATTTTTTTAGATGTTATGTTCTTCAGCGTATTTTTGGGTCTCCTTTAGCAGACTGTTGACTGACTTTTCATGATTTTCTTTCATCATTCTCATTTCACTTACCAATTTTTCCTCCACTTCTCTTACTTGATTTTCAAAATCCTTGAGCCCCTCCAGGGCCTGTAAGCAGTTCATATTTTTCTTGGAGGCATTTGATTCTGGAGTTCTGACTTCACTGACTTCCTCCCATTCCATGTCTTGATCATTTTTTGTCCCCAAAAAAGGATTATATCATTTGTTTGTGCTTCTCATGCTTGCTTATATTGCCAGGCAATTATTTGACTTTTGACCTCTTTGCCACAGTAGAACTCTGCTTCCAGAATGGAGAGACGTATGTTGCAAATTGCTAGGGTTTTTGCAGCTGCCAAAGCTATTAGTTGGGCGCCCTTTCTATACCCCCCACACACTCTGGTACACTACCACACACCCCAGGATCACTACCCAAGGCCATGATCCAGATCCAAGCAGTTCAAAGCAAGAGCAATTGCCCTATGAATAGTTGCTTGGTCCCCCTACAATCTGCAGGCCAGGAGGTCTGGAAGCAGCTATTCTGCAGCAGGTACAGCCATCACACCTCCTCTGCTTCTCACCCCTAGGGTAGCAGCCAGACCATCCTCCCCTTTTCCAATAAAATTCCACACTGACCTTTTACTTTGTCTTTGGATTGAGAAGTCTGAATACCACTATAGTTGCTGGTAATTTACTCTCCTGAAGTCTGCTCCAACTGCTGCTGGTCAGAGCCACCCTGGTGCTAAAATTGTGGCTTAGTTGGGACTGTGCTCTACTCCCATCATGCTGTGATGGACCCTTCCTGCCAGCCTGCTGGGCTTCCTTCACTGAGAGAGTTGTTTCTCTCTGTCACTTTGTGAGTTCTGTAGCTATAAAATTTGCTTATAGTCATATTTTACATGTATTAGAGGAGGTGGGAGCTGGAGCTATATTGAAGTCCTATTTCTACCCCACCATCTTGGCTCTGCCCCCAGGAGAGATATTTTTAAAATTATTGGGCAACATGAAAGTAATAAAAAAAAATTGGGAATAGAGGGGATACTCATCAATTGTGGATTGACTGAAAAAAAAACATATGGTGTATGATTGTAAATTCCATTGCAGTACTATTGTGCTTTCAGAAATCATGAAAAAGTTGATTTCAGGAAAACCTGGAAAAACTTACATAAACTGATGTAAAGTTAAATGACGATCATCAACTTAATTTTTTTTTTCCTGAACAATACAATATCCAAGAAAATTTCAAAGGTCTCATGATGAAAAATGCTATTAATCTCAGGGAAAGAACTGATGGAGCTTGAATACAGATAAAAAAATACCAATTTTCACTTTATTTGGGGTGGGAGGAGTTGTCGACTTTCTTTCGCAACATGACTAATATGGAAATATATTTTGCATGACTGCACATGTGTAAACACTATCAAATTACTTGTCATCTCAAGGAAGCATGTGGAAAAACAGGGAGGGGAGAATTTGGAACTCAGTGTTTTGTTTTGTTTTAAATGAATGTTAAAAATAATTTATATGTGAAACTGAGAAAAAATAAAATATTATTAAATTTAAAAAAAATCAGGCAGAGCCAAGATGGCAGCATAGAAGCAGAAAAACTCAACGAGCTCCCCCCATAACTACCTCAAAAACCTACAAAATGTGAATCTAAACAAATTTTAGAGCTACAGAACCCACAGATTGACAGAGACAAACAATCCCTCTGAAGACAGCCTGGCAGGTGACCAGGAAGGGTTCATCGCAGGGCACTGGGAGCTGAGTTAAGCCCTGAGTGGCCCGAGATTTTAGCTCCAGGGTGGCCCTGACTAGCAACGGCTAGAGTGGATTTTGGAGAGTGGATCACATGTAGCTATAGCAGTTTCCAGAAATATCAACCCATAAATGCCAAAGACAAAATAAAAGGTTAATGTAGAACTCTGTTGGAACTGGGGTCGATGGAGTGTGGTCTGGCCCTTCCCCCTGGCGTGAGAAGTGGCAGAGGCATAGTAGCCCTGAAGCCACCCCCCACCCCCTCCTTGGCTGCTTGAGAGCTCCTGGCCTGCAGATTGTAGTGGGGCCAGATGACTATTCAGAGAGGTTATTGCTCTTGCTTTAACCTGCCTGGATCTGGATCACAGTTTTGGGTGGTAGTCCTGAGGTGTGTGACCAGTGAGCCAGAGTGTGTGAGAGCTGTAGAGAAAGCACCCTCCTAATAGTTCTTATAATGGTGAAAAGCTCAGTAATCTGGGACAAAGCTCTCCTCTATGGAAGCAGAGTTCTACTTTGAGCTCTACTTTGAGCAAAAACCTCAAAAGTCAAATAATTCAGTGGCAACAAGAACAAGAAAAGGAAGCAAAGCACGCACACCAATCCAACTTTAGATTCCTTTTTTGAGGACAAAAACGATCAAAACATGGAATGGCAGGAAGACAACTAAGTCAGAACTCCTGCACCAAAAGCTTTCAAGAAAAATATGAATTGGTTATAGGCCATAGAGGAGCTTAAGAAGGATTCTGAAAATCAAGTAAGAGAAATGGATGAAAAATTTGGAAGAGAAATGAGAATGATGCAAGAAAATCATGAAAAGAGAGTCAAAAAATTGACTAAAGAAAACAACTTAAAAATTGATTAACTCAAATGGCAAAAGAGGCCCAAAAAGCCAATGAGGAGAAGAATGCCTTAAAGAGCAAAACTTGCCAGATGGAAAAGGAATTTCAAAATCTCATTGAAGAGAATAATTCCTTCAGAATCATATTGGAACAAATGGAAGCTAATGACTTTATGAGAAATCAAGATACTATCAAACAGTTCCAAACAAAGGAAAAAGAGAAGGCAATGTGAAATATCTCATTGGAAAAAAAAAATGACCTGGAAAATAGATCCAGGAGAGATAATTTTAAAATTATTGGACTACCTGAAAGACATGATCAAAAAAAGAACCTAGAAATCATCCTTCAAGAAATTCTCAAGGAAAATTTCCCAGATATTTTAGAACCAGAGGGCAAAATAGAAATTGAAAGAATTCACCAATCACCTCTTGAAAAAGACCCCAAAAAGAAATCTCTTAGGAATATCATAGCCAGTTTCCAGAGTTCCCAGATGAAAGAGAAAATATTACAAGTAGCCAAGAAGAATCAATTTGAATACTGTGTAAACCCAATCAGGATAACACAGGATCTAGCAGTTTCTACATTAAGGGATCAAAAGGCTTGGAATATGATATTTTAGAGATCAAAGGAATTAGGATTAAAACCAAGAATCACCTACTCAGAAAAACTGAGTATAATGTTTCAGGGGAAAATATGGTCATTCAATGAAATAGAGGACTTTCGAGCATTCTTGATGAAAATATCAGAGTTGAGTAGAAAATTTGACATTCAAATATAAGAAACAAGAGAAGCATGAGAAGGTAAACAGGGAAAAGAAATCATAAGGGTCTTATCAAAATTAAACTATTTATATGCCTATATGGAAAAAAACAATAATTGTAACTTACAAAACTTTTCTCAGTATGGATAGTTGAAGAGAATATAAATGTTTGTATATATTGCATACATACATATATATATGTCTATATAAGAGGGCATATGGGTGTATGAATACATATGTGAGTGTGTATATATACATATGTGTGTATGTGTGTGTGTACATGTATACATAGAGACCACAGGATCAATTGAATAGGAAGGGATGATATTAAAAGGTGAAATTGAGAGGCGAGAGAGGAATATAATGAGTGAAGATGGGGAGAGACAGAGCAGGGTAAATTATCTTATATAGAAGAGGCAAGGGATAACTGTTACAATAGCAGGGAATGACAGGAAGGCAAAAGAAAATGGATCAATCTTACTCCATTGAACTTGGCTTAGGAAGGGAATGACATGAACACGAAATTGGGTATCTTGCCCTTTAGGAAAGTAGGGGGAAGTGGATTAGAGGAGGGATGATGGAGGGAAGGGCAGGTTGGGGGGGGAGGGTAGTTAGAAGCAAACCCTTTTGTAAAGGGACAAGGTCAAATTAGAGAATAGATCAAGTGGGGTTTGTGATAGGATGGAGGGAAATATAGTCAGCCTTTCACAATATATCTACTATGGAAATATTTTGCCTAACTACATATGTCCAACCTATATTGAATTGCTTATCTTCCCAGTAAGGGTGGGTGATGAGGGGGCAATGGAAAGAATTTGTAATTCAAAGGTTTAAAATCAAATGTTTAAAAATATATTATTATTATTACTACTACTATTTACATGCAACTGGGAAATAAGATATACAGGCACTGGGGTATGGAGATCTATCTTGCTGTACCAAAACGTCAGAGGGGGAATGGGAGAGGATATAGGAGAGAGCAGATGGGGGAAGAGGTATACAGTGGGATCGCTGTTTTGGGGTGGTGTGTAGGGGAAAGACTGGGAGAAAATCTGTAACTCAAATCTTGTGGAAATGAATGATATAAACTAGAAATAAACATAAAATTTAGTTTAAAAAAAGGAAAAAAAGAGAGAATAAAATCCCTCCTATATCATGTCCCCATCTCTCTTCTGTTACTGCCATGATCCTAGTACAGGCCCTCATCTGTAAACATGGTGACTATTTCTTGCCTGCAGTCTCTCATACTTCTGTGTATCTATCATTCAGTTGTCAAAATGATGCCCCTAAAGAATAAGTCTGACTATGATACTACCTACTCAATAAACTTTTGTAGCTTCCTATTATTTCTAGTATCAAATAAAAATTCGCTATTAGACTTTTAAACACCTTCAGAACATGACGCCTTTCTACCTTTCCAAACCTCTTACACCATATTCTCCTCTGCCTATGTTAAGATCCAGTGACACTGGACTCCTTGCTTTTCCTTATTTGTAACACTCTATCTTCTAATTAGATTTTTAGTAACTGTCCTCCATGTTTGTTATGCTTTCACTCCTCATCCCCCATTGTCTGGCTTCCCTGGATTCTCCCAATTCTCACCAAAAACTCCATCTTTCTCAAGAAGCCTTTCCGTATCCCTCTTATTTGTAATGCTGGAATTATTTTCACATTATTCTGCATCCATCTTCATTATACATAGTTATTTACATGTTGCCTCTCCCATTAGACTGAACTCCTTCATGGAAGCATGGAAAACTTCCTGATTCCAGAACTACCTTTGAAAACAGCACCACAAAAACAAAAACAATAAACCCAAACCAAAGCAAAAACCTTGAATTTCGGGAAAGCATCTTTTTGACTTTGGGAGCAAAGGCCAACTTTAACATAAAGTAATAAATCAAAAAAGATGATTGCAGGTGGCCCATGCTAGTGTGGCTGAGTGTGCCCAATGGGGCCATGCAGTATGAGTCTGGGCTGGGCCATGGCATTCTCATTGACTTCCCAGACTCTGAAGGAACAGTTACAAGTAGGATGCTTTTCCCTCCCTCTGTGCAAGAAACTTTCCAGGAACTCCTGGATGCAAATGACCTGTGCCATGTAGTCCCTCAGCCTGACAGGATGGGCAGACCATGGAGTACCTAGAACTCTGATGCTGCAGCACAGAGAAGCCTGCAATCAGTACTGAGCATGATCAATAACCCAATGGGCGATATGCTATCAAAACCACCTCTGGGCTTTATTCCCCTGGACACTACGAACTCTGACTTGTGGAGAAGTTTCCAACACTGTCTCTGAGAGGATCCCACCTGGATGCCTATCCTGTCCTGGATTCTCATTCCAGTAACACCTCTGATTCATATGCAAGTGATTTTGACTCTGGATCAGATCATATCTCCAGTTTAATTTCCAGGCTTCACATCTCCCCTCCTTTGCCCTTCTTGCCCCTCAGGACTGGTTCCAGAGGCCCTTTAAAGATGGGTGTTGGGTCCTGGTAGGACCAAGACCAGGTTGTTCTAGCTGCAGTAATTCCCTGTCTTGCTAATGCATCAGATATGACCTGGAGAATTGGTATGGCCTTTTTAGGACTTGTTAGAAGGTCCAGAGGATCCTTATAGTAGTGAGAGGGAAACCATACTCCACAGAAAAGCTGCAAGTGTGAATGAAGTCACTTGTATCGAAACTGGTCAGCTTCCTCCTCAAAACCACAAGAATCCTATCTACTCCTCCAAGGTGTTTCTGGGAGGAGTTCCTTGGGACATCACAGAAGCTGGATTGATTAAAACCTTCCATTTAATTGGCTCTTTGAGTGTGGAATGCCTGGGAAAGGATGGCAAACACTCCCACAATTCTTCCAAAGGCAATATATCTAAAATGTGTGTGTGTGTGTGTGTGTGTGTGTGTGTACCTGGTGTTTGAACTAGAAAAATCTGTGCAGGCCCAACTCCAAACTTGTTCACAAGATCCACTAAGCCCAAAGGACCTGAATGAGTAGCACTTCAAAATGTACAAGCACAGGATGTTGTGAGGAAGTTCAGGTTATCTTGTGGGACTTGGCTGATAGCAACTTTGTTCAGAGTTCATCACAAAGGCTCAATCTCAGCAGAATGGTCTTTGTTGCTGTGCTGTGTGGGATGCTCCATACAGAGGCCCTGGATGCAATTGTAAAGAATCTATTTGGTGAAGTAGTTTATACTGGTATTAACACAGATAAATAGAAGTATCCTACTGGGTCTGCTGGAGTGACTTTTAATAATCCACACAGTTATCTGAAGGTAGTCAGCACTGCTTCTGTGATCAAAACCACCAAATTCATGAAGAAAGTTCAGATTAATCCCTACCTAGAACAATGCCTGTGTCACATTTGAAGTGCCCAGACAGGTCTGTTTTTCTGTCAAGATCAAGCCTGCTACAAATATTTTTACCTAAGCTGTTGGCACTGGCCACACAACATCAAGGGCCTTTTTTACCATTGCCAGCTGCTGTGTAACCAGAAGAGTTGAGACTCTAGCTAGAGTGGTGGCGGGTGTCCATCTGCCCCTGGTGAAGCTGGTTTAACCTGAATGATGAGAGCCAGAGAGTCCCTACCAGCCTCAGGCCCAGGCAGGCAGGGAGTACACTTGCAAAAGACATGGGGAAAATCTTACATTCACCTTTGCCCTTGCTGATTTGTCTTTGTTTCTGCACTAATGCACAGAGAGTTTTGTTGGGTTTTGTTTTCAGGTGGTGTTATAAAGGGAAGGTCCTTCCAATAATCTCCCAAGTGACTTCAGTTTTCACATACTATGGTTCCTCATTTTGCTGATGGAAAGCAAAAAGGGACCACATTTTAAGAAGGTATTCATGTAGATGCATTCATCTAGGTTTTTATTTATTGAAAGAGCTTTTTTGCATTCCTCCCACAAGTGATGGTTATGACATGGGTCTCAGGATCTCCATTTTTGTGTTTACCATACAGTGACTTTTATTTATTTAATGCCACTTGAAGGTGACTGTTCAGCTAGTGTTTTTTTTTTCTTTATTGTAACAAAGAAATTTTGCTCTTCACTTAAACCAAAATAATATTTCATATGTTATGCTTCAGGGTTTTTGCCAGTTCCTTTTTACACTCTTAAAAACAGTTTTTTAAAGTAACTTGAAACAAAAGTTTTTTTTTTTTTCTTGGCAGTTTTTCACAATAATGCAAATTTGTGTCTGTAGACTGCAGCTTTGGGTTTCTCACATTGTGAAGGAGGGTGTTTGCAACCATGAAAAAGAGTAGATTTTCACAATTAAAACTGGACTTAATAAACAATGGTGGAGCTGCAATACATAGGCTTAAGCCATTTTTTTTTTTTTGTATTTTCTTAAGCTACACTTAAGTGAGAGGTTCATAGAAGTTTTTAATCACAAGGTTACAGGACTTAATTTTTTTTTCATTTTTGTAACTGAGCTAAAAATGGATGCTTTTTGATGGGGTCAGATGAAGGATCAGGGGAATCCTTCCACATAGAGGGGGAGACGTAACTTTCCTCTTTTTTCCATTAAAAAAAAATGTATGAAGGAAGAGGGTGGTTGGCTGAAACTGCTGTGATTTGAAAATTTGACCTTTTTTTTGCTAAAGAAGAAAATAGAACTTTCCCCTCTACAGAAAGCTGTGTGCCAAAGAAACAGTGTTATAACCCTCCCTCCTCCTACTCCGTCTCCTGCTGAGCTGATGCTGCGTTGTCGCCTATCCCAGGTGTTCTGTGTCGGTTTTTGTGAATCTTTCTGTGAAGTTCTTACCTTATTGTACTTTATGCAGGCAAGATCACATTCTCCTGATGATGTGAAGAGTTAAGCTGTTATAGTTTCTTGGGGTTTTTTGTTTGTTTGCTTTTGTTGTTGTTTGTTTTGTTTTGTTCTTTGTTTGATTGTGATTTTTTGGCACATATTAAATATGTCGCAAACAAAAAAAGTCAAGCAACAGTCTGGAAAAAAGAAGAGCAAACAACAGCAACAAAAGAGATTTAATGTAAAAAAACCTACTATAATGATAGGAAACAACAAGACAAAAATAGAACACATCAATATCAAAACAGCTGAAGCAAAATCTCAAAAAAATGTGTGTTGAACATAAGTCCAAAATTGATTCCTTTAATAGCTCAAAAAGAATAAAAAAAAATTAAATGAGAGGTAGATGAAAAATTGGGAAAATAGATGAGAGTGATACAAGAAAATTATAAAATGAGGATTAATAGTTTGGTAAAAGAGCCACAAAATTCCTGAAGAAAATAACATTTAAAAGCAGAATTAGCTAAATGGTAAAAGAGAAAAAAGTATTCAGGGGCAGCCAGGTAGCACAATGAGTAAAAGCAGTGGCCCCAGAGTCGGGATGACCTGGGATTGAATCCAGGCTCAGACACTTAGCACCCACCCAGAAACACCTGGCCATGTAACCTGGAGCAAGTTACTTAACCCCAATTGCTTAGGGGAGGCCAGGTGGCTCAGTGAGTAAGAGCACCGGCCCCAGAGTCGGGATGACCTGGGATCTAATCCAGGCTCGATACTTAGCACCACACCCAGAAATAACTGGCCGTGTAACCTTGAGCAAGTTACTTAACTCAGATTGCTTTAAAAAAAAAGGGAAAAAAGTATTCACCAAAGAGAAAAACTCATCAAAAAGCAGAATTGTCCAAATGGAACAAGAGGTACAGAAGCTCATGGAAGAAAATATTTCCTTAAAATTCAGAAATGGGCAAATGGAAGATAATGAGTCCATGACACATCATATAAAAATAGCACTAAGTCAAAAGAATGGAAAAATAGGAAAAATATTAAATAACTCATCAGGAAAAAAACCTCACCTGGAAAATAGATTGAGGAGAAATAGGAATGGAAGTAGAGAATTGGATTAGATTTAAATTTTAAAAAAATTAAGAATTAAATTAGATACATGACTATTGATAAAAATACCATGATAAAAAATAGAACTTATACATAATATTTCAAGAAATAATAAAGGAATATTGTCCCATGTCTTAGGTCAGAGGGTAAAATGGAAATTAAAAAAAAATCTACCAATTACTAAAAAGTGATCCCAAAATGAAAACTCCCACTTATATATAGTCAAATTCCAGAGTTCCCCTATCAAGAAGAAAACATTGTAAGCAGTCAGAGAGAATTAAAATAAAGTGGGAATACAGTCAAGATTACACGAGTTTAGCAGCTTCATGTTCAAGGAGTGGAGAGCTTGGTATATGAAATTCTGGGAAGACTTATTTGAACTGATGCCAAGTGAAGTAAGCAGAAACAGGAAATTATTATACACAGTATCAATAATGTTGTAATGATGATCAACTCTGAAATACTTGTCTATGCTGATCAATACAATGAACCAAGACAGTTCCAAAAATGTATAAGGAAAATGCTATACATCTCTAGAGAAAGAACTGATTCTCTCTGAGTGAGAATTAAAATATAATTTCCTCATTCTCTTTATTTTTCTTGGAATTTTTGGCAATAAGTATAATATGAAAATCTCCTTTGCATGATTTCACAAATATAATTAATATTATATTATTTGCTTTCACAGTGGGTAGGAGAGGGAGAGGAGGGAGAGAAAGAATTTAGAAATCAAAAATTTTAAAAATACAAACATCAATATAAAATATATATATACACATATGTATATCTGTATATATATACATGTATATATATATATTATATACACGTACATGTACACATTGACACTCCTATATGGATATGTGTGTAGTAACTCTATGGTTCCTTTACCCAATACTCACACTGCAGTCTATCTCTAAGTCTCTGATTATGTTTCAGTTTATGGAGAGATCATGGAAAACATGTGGAAAAATAATCTTGTGAAATAAAAAAAAAGTATGAGGAGGGTGTTATTTTCCTTGTGAAGGAAATTTCAATAACAATAAAATTACTGAGCCATAAAAATATCAAAAAATAGTTACTTGAGGTTATATCAGAAACTATGCAACATTAGTCGGATTGGAATAAACAAAATTACAATGATGACATTTTTAGAGATGTTTAAAGTTATCAAAAAGCTTTATATACATGATCTTATCAAATCCTCACCCCAATCCCATCAACTATGTACTACAGTTATTATATTTCTATTTTTAAAGGGGAGGAAACTGAAACTGAGAGAGTTTAAGTAACTTACTGAGATCACTCTTTTTTTTTTCTTTTGCAAGGCAGAGTTAAGTGACTTGTCAAGGGCCACACAGTAAATATCATGTGTCTGAGCCCAGATTTGAACTCAAGTTCTCCTAACTCAAGTTCCTATGCTCTATCTACTGTATCACCGACCTGCCCCTTATATCACTATTAGAGCAGGTTTCCTTGACTCCAAGTCCAGTGCTTCATCTATGGAACCGTGCTATTCTTTTTTTTTCCTACTTCTGCATTAGGGAGGAAGAGGAAAGTCATTACATTCAATAAACACATGTACACATGCATATACACAAAGACATATCTGTGAAAGTTTGCCTATGAAGATTATTGGGATCTAGTTAAAATGATCAGGTTTATTACCACAACAGCTATTTACAGACCTCTTTGAGGTAGGCAAATTCTTTTACTTAAAATGTATCATAAATGTCTGCTCTCATCTCTCCCCAATGAACTTCCTGTGTATGCAGAAATCTCACATGTTGACCACTATAAATATGAAGGGAAAAAAACATAGTGATCAGCAGAACACAATGCATTTCACAATACTAAGATGATTTCCAAAAATAAAGAGAAGGTCCTTATCTCAGAGTCATTCATTTCCATTTCTAAGCAGTCTACAGCAGGTACATTTTTTCATCCTTAAAAATCTTCATAGGAACCTGCCTTGGATTCTTTCTTGTGGAAATGCTTCTGTCCTCATGTAAAACAAAATGACACTGAATAATTTAAAAGAAAACACAGCTACCATTGGAAGTTGGATATCTAATGGCAGGCTCATAAAAAATCATATTGAGTTAAAATCTGATTACCACACAATTCTGGGCTCTACTGATTCTTCAGTTTAAATCTTAGTATCATGAACTGGGGCAGTCTTGATTGCTGTGAATGTTTGTAGAGACAGATAATCAATATACAAGGTTTTATTGAATTGAAACCATAATAGAGCAATAATTCCTAAGTAATTTTAAAGCAGATTTCTTTAAAATACTCCAGTGCTTATGAATAACACACAATGTCATACCCTGAAGAGTTGAGGGAGTGCTCAGCACTTATGATTCCTTTGGTGTAAGGAATTCCCTATGTGGAAACTCGTCATCAAGTCAGATCAACAACCTTCTGTGACAATCTTGTAGTTTCAATGTCAATCTCACATCAAAATGGGAGCCAATAAATTACATATAAGTATCCTTGAGGCCCACATATTTACTTAGAAAACCACACACACACACACACACACACAGAAGTATATATGTGACCATGTATGTATACACTGTTAAATGCACATTTTTGGTTAGTATATAAACACATTTAAATCATATATAAACTACATTTTAATCTTGTTTGGGCCACATGGTGGTATTCTGGGCCTCAGGCAATCCAAAGTCCAAGTTTCTGATATTTCTACCTTACAGAAGTAACTAGGACACTATGAGGCTGCTTGATTTGGCCAGAAGTGGAAACCTACCATGTGTCGTTGACATAATTTGAACCTACGTTTCCCTTACTCCTAAATTGTCCCTCTCTCCACCAGGTCATGCTATTTGTCATTTCACATCCAGTGAAACTTTTAACTTGAATTTGCTTATAATTGGAAATTTTCAGAAGCATTTTTGAAGGTAAAGAGGAATTGTCTTTTCACACAGAATAGAGTGTGAATAGATTTGTGTTCTTTAAGATCAACCTGTGGGAACTTGTTTCAAAAAAAAGAAAAAGAGAAACAGTAGAAGCAACATGAAAGAACTTTCCCTTGTAACTGTGCTTGGATAGATTGCTAGTATGTGTGTACTATAGTAAATATTTCAGTCTAAAATGAATGTGCTTTAAAAAGCCGTTCATTTCAAGATCCATTCTGAATGTTTTAACATAACAATGTTAACTTGTGTTGCTTAAGTGGATTTTGTAGTAAATATTGTCCTTCATTTTAGTGCTATCAACTGTAAACTATAGGAATGGACTCTAGTTCTTCCCCACCCCCCAATACTGTCTATGTTTTTATTTAGACTACTGGGTTAACTATTAACAGATCAAATATAGATGACTGAATACATTTATTATCTCAACTGAAAGAGTTGTCATAACAAACATTTAGGTGGTGCAGTGGATAGAGACCTGGGCTTAGAGTTAAGAACACCTGAGTTATAATGGCTCCTTAGATACTTACTAGCTGTATGGCCCTGGGCAAGTCACTTAATCTACTTTCCCCAGTTTCCTCATTTATAAATTTGGACAATAATAATACCTTCTTCCCAGGCTTGCTATGAGTATCAAATAAAATAATATTTGTAAAGTACTTGGCACAATGCCTAGCATAAAAGTAGAACATATTATATCATCCATCTATCTATCTATCTATCTATCTATCTATCTATCTATCTATCTATCTATCTATCTATCTATATCTATCTAAACACACATATATGTGTGCGTATATGTATATGTCAATTCTTAATATTAACTACTAAATAATTGGACTATAGAAATAGGGTAGAACTTGGCTGAAATACATTTGAAATAACTCAACTATTGAGAAATGTAACATGGCATAAAAACATCAGCTTTTATCACCCATCATCTATGGCCTATAAACTTTTCTCCCATCCACAAATAGTTAATTGAATATTAGTCAGTTTTCTTGAGTTCTAGAAAGATAGTCACCTAAAGATCCTGAATGTGTCAAAAAATTCTTTTAATGTTATTTTTTTCTTACATGGAGAAGTGAATAATGTGTCTTCTACCTTTTCCTAATATGTGTTAATGGAATTTGAATAGTTTAGAATGAGCTTTTATGGGTAAAGCTCAAAGTTACCAGTTTGGTGTTTGTTTTATTTTCCACTGTCAAGAGTGTTTTGCAATAATAATAATAATAATAATAATAAATCAATAAAATAATTTAAAGTTATAGTGCTTTAATAGTTGAGAAATTTTAGTATGCTAGATTCAGCTTATATTCTCCTTTTAGGCATATTATCATAACACACTCATGATTATATCTATTGCTCATTATGGAGGTCAAACAAAAGGGGGCCCAGCTAGTAAGATAATGGCACACCTTGGTCATGAATGATGAGAGGACTCAAACATGTTAACCTACTGTGCTCATTAACAAAAATGTTTTAACTCAGATTCTAGGTGCTGAAATCAGAGTATGATGTCATGCAAAAATAAGCATTGGAGAGTCAGGAGAGATTCAGATTCCAATTCCTAATATGTTACTGTTGACTGTATGAACCTTGGGTAACTGTTTGTTGCTCAGATGTCAGTTTTCTCATCCATCAAATGTCAAAGTTGGAATATATGATTTCTAAGTTGCACTCCTCCTCTCTCCCCACCTCCCTACCTCTGCTAACCTTCCATGGTTCCATAAAAAATAAATGATTATAGGGAAAATGTTTTGGTTGAAGTGAGGAAGTTGAATTTGAGAAGAAGTAGAATATCTAATATGGTTCTGTAAGGGATGATATCTTAGGCTATTGACATGTTATCCCTTTTAAATATTTTATTGCCAATGTAGGATTTCACAAATCACTACTGAGTTATGGCACTGACCTCAAACTTTAATGAGGAAGAAATATAAAATGATGTTAAAGGTAGAAAGAGGGAAATAACCTCTTTTTATCCTGCATCAAGAAACTTAAACATCATTTAATGATCTTCAACATTCAATTAAAAGACCAGAATATAGATATGATTAGGCTGATACCAGTCTGGCAATATATTTAGACCCATTGCTAATACATACATACATATATAATATATACCCAAATATGCATATATATTTCAATTTTATTTACTTTTATCACAAATGAGAAATACATGAAGACAGGAACATGATCTTAAGGAATTTCATGAGTTTTAAGGTTTCTATGAATATCATATGATGACAAAAACTGAACTTTGTCTCCAACATTTATATGCTACATTGGATCTATACAGTTATGGTAATTCTAATTCTCATTTACATAATGTTTTACTAATCACTTTCTTCAAAACTCTATAAAATATTAATATAAATATCATCCCCATTTGACAGATTGAGGAAATTGAAGTTCAGACATTTTAAATGACTTTTCCTTAGTTACATATCTCATTTATGTCAGATCTGAATTCAGGTCATTAGGCTGCAAGTTCAGTACTCTTTCTGGTAATCAATGGTGTTAATCAATAAATAAATTCTAATATTTTAAGCCCATGTTATTAAAAATATTTGCCATATAACTCATGGTAATATATATTGTAATGTTGTCTATTATTCATTGCACACATTCATACAGGAAGAATGAAGGGTGAATGTTGGAAGATATGTATCATGGGTGCAAAATGTTGGAAAAGTATAGATTTTGAAAAAATATGATGTAGAATATCTATTGCACTTCCCTCATATTACATTCAGGTAAGACAATGTATCAATATGCATAAAACATATAATTTCTCACATAAAAAGAGAAGGAAATCACAAATTTTCATGTTATCATGCAGAAGTATATGAAAACTTTCCTGAATGCTACAAGTTATGGGAAGATCTGTAATTGTTATAATTAGTGAGTACCAATCTCATCACGTCCTATGTGTGAGGCAGGCAGTCATATTTTGTTGTTCAATCCTGTCAGTCCTGACTGGCTCTTCGTGACTCCATTTGAGGTTTTCATGGTAAAGGCACTGGAATATTTGCCCTTTCCTTCTTCAGATAATTTTATACATAAGAAACTGAGGCAATTGAGGGTCATATGGTACTGGGTATCTAATATAATATGAAATTATTTAAGACATTTGTTCTCAAGGAGTTTTCATTCTAATGAAGGGGGTAAATTAAATATATTCACACAAATCTCTGTCTCTCCACCACTTTCTCTGTCTTTCTCTGCCTCTTGCTGTGTGTGCGTGTGTGTGTGTGTGTGTGTGTGCACAGAGAACTAAAACATATTATGTTCAGAGGTAGAGAACAAGTGGGGAGATCAGAAGTATCCTGTAGCTGATAAAAAAATAAGCTAAGCTTTGCAAGAAGTTCACAGTTGATTCTAGAAGATGGCAGTACAAGAGAAAACATTTTAGTATGGTGGACATTCTCTATAAAAGAGTGAATTAGTAAGTGGGAATCCATACACATGGGATAACAACTAAGCCAATTTGTCTTGACTATACAATACTTGACAAGGAATACCATAACTTCAGACAAAAAAAAACAGCAAGTTATAACTAGATTGTTAACTATCGCCATTATTTAATTACTCATAAGGAAAAGACAGAATTCTGTCCCCCACTACCTGTCACACTGGCATGGCTGCATGATTTAAATGACAACCTGCAGCAGAACTCAACTTTACCTCCCCCACCCACCCACAAAGAAGACGAAAAGGTAGTTCAGTACTCCCAGAAGACACTTATACTAGTGACTCAGAAACTTAGGATAGAAACTAGTGAGGAATCTGAGGCAGTTTTGCTATGAAAAAATGCTATAAAAATTGGAGTCAGAAAGTGAATAATAATGCAGTGCAAGAAAATGAGAATTAAATAACCAATGATCTTAAAAGGAAGAAAAATCAAGTAAAGATATACAATAAAAAGGAAAATTAAAAGGGAAGACATTAATAACAGAAGTCAATATTGCCATCAGAACAAATAAATGACTATCAATTTATAACAACAAATATCACAAAACAAAGGAAAAAGAATTGACACAATTAAGATAAAACCCATTAGATTCCTAAGACACCATGGAATCAAATAAAATTTTTCCTGAATAATTAATTTTCTATTTTTTCTTAATTATTATATATATTTACACAATAAAAAAAGAAAAAAAAAACATTATAAACTTAAATACAAAATAAGAAAAAAATAAAAGAATTGTCATGTGCACAGTGGAACATAAGAGATGATTCAAAATATACAGCAATAAATTTCCATTTCAAGAAAGCCTATATAAGGGCTTCTAGGTGGTGCAGTGAATAGAGTACCAGCCCTGGAGTCAGGAGGACCTGAGTTCAAATCAGGCCTCAGACACTTGACACACTAGCTATGTGACTTTGGGCAAATCACTTAACCCCAATCACCCTCCTAAAAGAAAAAAAAAAGCCTGTACAATAAATACTACATGTTGTGCTCAGTGCTATACATATTTTGGTTGCTTCCTTGTAAGTTTTCTTTTGTTTGCTACTTTGCGCTTTTTAATTGATCTTTTTCCCCCTTTCATATTCCCACCAAAAAGGCTCCAATTAACTGTGTACACACAAACACACACACACAAACACACAAACACAGATACACACACAAACACAGATACACACACAATTCCCTTATTTACCCATTCCTGATGAGAATAGGGTTCCAGAACTACCAACCCTCCTCCTCCATCAAATTCCTCTCTGTCAGTTCTACCTCTTGTACTTCATTTATATATGATAATGAATTTTTCCTTTTCCTGGATAGTCTCAATTTTTAGGATGCCATCAAATTCAACTCTACCCAAATCTTACTTTTTTTTCCTTTATTTTTGGAGGGAATTGGGGTTAAGTGGCTTGCCTAAGGTCACATGGAAATTTTTTGTGTTAAGTGTCTGAGGCCGGAATTGAACTCAGGTCCTCCTGACTCCAGGACCAGTGCTCTATTTACTGTGCCACCTAGCCGCCCCCCCATCTTACTTTTGAACTACATAATTATTAATTATAATTTTAGAAACACATTTTACATTTCTTGTTATAAAAAGTAAGCCATTTGTTCTTATTGAGTCCCTTTTTATTAGTCTTTGTTGTTTATATTATTTTTTTCTTGTATCTTTTATGTCAAATTTTCTTTTAGTTCAAATCTGATTTTTAAGATGTTATTTTCTTCAGTCAGGTTGTTGACTCTCTTTTCATGATTTTCTTGCATCATTCTCATTTCTCTTCACAATTTTTCTCCACTTCTCTTACTTGATTTTCATATTCCTTCTTAAGCTCCTCCATTTTTCTTGGAAGCTTTGGATGCAGGAGTACTGACTTTGTTGTCTTCCTCCCATTCCATGCTTTGATCCATTTTGTCCCCAAAAAAGGAATCTAAGGTTTGACTGCTGTGCTCACTTTGCTTCCTTTGCTTGCTCATTTTGCCACTCAATTACTTGACTCTTGAACTTTTTGCCACAGTAGAACTCTGCTTCCAGAGAGGAGAGCTCTGTCCCAAATCATGGGGGGGGGGTTTGCAGCTGCCAAAAGTATTAGTTGGGTGCCCTCTCTGAAGCCTCCACCCACTCTGGCACCTAGTCACATGCTGCAGGACCTCCACCCTAGAGAGTGATCCATATCCAAGCAGGCTAAAGCAAGAGTGAATACCCCTCAGACTGGTCACTTGGTCCCCCTATGGTCTGTAGCCCAGGAGCTCTGAAGCAGCCACATGGCACCACCGCCATGCTTCAGCTGCTTCTCCCTCTGGGGCAAGAGGCTGGACCACTCTCCCATAACCGCTGTTCCCAAAGTCCATTGATCTCTAATTTTGTCTTTGGCATTTATGGGTTGATAAATCTGAAAACCACCATAGCTGCTTGTGATCCACTCTCCCAAAGTCAGCTCCAGGTTCAGGGCTGCCCTGAGGATAAAACCCTGGACTCAGGTGGGGCTTGGCTCTACTCCCAGCATGCTGTGATGGACCCTTTCTCTCCACCTGCTGGGCTGCCTTCAGCGGGAGGTTTCTCTCTGTCACTTTGTGGGTTCTGTAGGTTTAAAGTTTGTTTAGAGTCAGTTTTTTTATAGGTATTTGAAGTGGTTTTTTCCTGCTTATACCCTGCCATCTTTGCTTGTATCTATATGTGGTATTAACTTTAATACACATATTAAAAAAACACATAATAGTAATTAATAGTTTCATATATAATCCATTTTTCTATCTAGTGAAATGAATTTTTTTATTAAATTTATTTTTAGTTTTCAACATTCCTTTCCACAAGAATTTGAATTACAATTTTCTCCCCATCTTTCCCCTACCCCAAGCTCCAAGATAGCAAGCCTACTGTGTACCCCTTTACCAAATCTGTTCCCACTTATATCCTCCCCAATAACCCCTCTAACTTTCTAGTAGGGACAGATAGATTTCTATACCCCAGTGCCTGCATATCTTATTTCCCAGTTACCTGCAAAAACCAAATTTTTAACATTTGTTTTTAAAACTTTGATTTCCATATTCTTTCCCTTCTTCCATTCTCTCCCATCCCCACTGGGACGATAATCAGTTCAATATAGGTTGTATATGTGTAGTTACACAAAATGTTTCCATAGTATATTGTGAAAGATTAACCAAATTTCTCTCCAATTTATCTCCTCCCCATTCCATTCTCTACTTTGACCCTGTCACTTTTCAAATGTTCATGCATCTAACTACCCCCTCCCCCAGCCTGCCTTCCCCTTCAAGGTGCACCCCCCTTTTCTGTAGGGCAGTATACCCAAATGAGGGAGTATGTTATTTACTCCTTAATTCAAATTCAAAGGGAGTAAAGTCGACCCTAACCCTTTCACCTTCCTGTCCTTCCCCTCCATTGTAATAGTATTCTCTTGCTTCTTTTGTATGAGATAAGTTACCGTATTCTATCTCTCCTTTTTTCCTTCTCTCATTATATTCCTCTCACCTCTTAATTTTATTTGTTAGATATCATACCTTCCTATTCAACTGATCTTGTCCCCTCTGTCTATATATTCATGTACACACATATACACCCACTCACATATGCATCTATACAGATATATACCTTCTTATACATACACACACATATGTGTGTGTATGTGTGTAGAAAATTCTCATGAGTTACAATTATCATTTTTTCATGCAGGAATGTAAATAGTTCAGCTTAACAAGTTCCTTATAATTTCTTTCTCCTGTTTACCTTCTCATGTTTCTCTTGCTTCTTTTATTTGAACGTCAAATTTTCTGTTCAGCTCTGTTTTTTCGTCAAGGATACTTGAAAGTCCTCTATTTCATTGAGTGACCATATTTTCCCCTGAAGCATTGTACTCAGTTTTTCTGGGTAGGTGATTCTTGGTTTTAATCCTAGCCTCTTTAACTTCTTGAATGTCATATTCCAAGCCCTTTGATACTTTAGTGGAGAGCCTGCTAGATCTTGTGTTATCCTGATTGTGTTTCCACAATACTCAAATTGTTTCTTCCTGGCAGCTTACAATATTTTTTCCTTAAAGTGGGAGCTCTGGAATTTGGCTATGATATTTGTAGGAATTTTCTTTTGGGGATCGTTTTCAAGAGGCAATCAGGGAATTCTTTCAAGTTCTATTTTGCCCTCTGGTTCTAGAATATTAGGGCAATTTTCCTTGACAATTTCTTGAAGGATGATTTCTAGGCTCATTTTTTTTGCATTTTTTTTAAGCAATCAGGGTTAAGTAACTTGCTCAAAATTACACAGCCAGTTATTTCTGGGTGTGGTGCTAAGTATCTCAGCCCGGATTTGATCCCCAGGTCATCCTGACACTGGAGCCAGTGTTCTTACTTGATGAGCCACCTGGCCACCCCTTAGGCTCTTTTTTTGACATGGCTTTCAAGTAGTCGAATACTTTTTTTAATTACCTCTCCTGGATCTCTTTTCCAGGTCAGTGTTTTTTCCAATGAGATATTTCACATTGCCTTCTTCTTTTTTTTTTTGCATTTTTTTGGATCTGTTTTATAGTATCTTGATTTCTGACAAAGTCATTAGCTTTCACTTGCTCCAATCTAATATTGAAGGAATTATTCTCTTCTGTAAGTTTTTGAAATTCCTTTCCAACTGGGCAATTAGACTTTTTAAGGCATTCTTCTCCTCATTGGATTTTTGGGCCTCTTTTGCCATTTGAGTTAGTCTATTTTTTAAAGTGTTATTTTCTTCAGTATTTTTTGGGTCTTCTTTAGCAGGCTGTTGACTCACTTTTCATGGTTTTCTTGCATCATTTTCATTTCTCTTCTCAATTTTTCCTACTCTTCTCTTACTTGATTTTCAAAATCCTTCTTGAGCTCTCTCCTGGCCTGTAACCAATTAATTTTTTTTGGATGCTTTTGATTCAGGAGTTTTAACTTCTTTGACTTCTGTTTTAATGTTTTATCCTTTTTGTCTCCAAAAATGATTCTATCATCTGAATGTGCTTCCTGGGCTTGCTCATCTTGCCAGCCAATTACTTGAATTCTGAGCTCTTTACCATGGTAGAATTCTTCTTCCAGAGTTTAGAGCATTGTCCCAAATTGCTGGGGTTTTCACAAATGTTGTCAGAGGTCTGAGGAGGGCACCCTAGAAACCCCCCAAGCTCTGGTTACACTGCCACACACCCCAGGACCACCGCCAAAGACCAAAATCCAGATCCAAGCATGTCAAAACAAGAGTGATTATCCTCTTAATGGTCCCTCTACAATCTGCATGTTCTGGAGACAGCTATGTGGCAGCCACTGTAGCCACTGCCTCCACCACTTTTTACCCTGGGCACAGGGGATGGATCATGCTCTTCTGTCACCTGTTTTCAACAGAGTTCCCCAGTGACTACATTTTCTTTGGCATTTATGGGTTGAGAAGTCTGGAAACAACCACAGCTACTGGTGATTCACTATCCTAAAGTTTGCTCATGCTGCCACTGGTTGGGGCTACCTGGGGTCTGGAACCATGTGACTCATGTGGGACTGTGCTTGGCTCCTAGCCCAGTGAGATAGACCCTTCTTGTTGTCCTTTTCAGTGGGAGATTTATTTCTCTCTGTCACTTTTTGGGTTCCGTAGCTCCAAAATTTGTTTAGAGTCATATTTTACAGGTATTGGAGGTGGTTGGAGCCAGAGCCTAGTGGACTTACTCTTTTTACTCTGCTATCTTGGCTCCACCCTTGAATTTTTTTTTTGAGAAAATAACTCTTCCTTTAAAAAGTAAATTTTATAGATAGAATCAATGGAATTATTCATGTTTTCTTATGTTAAATAATTTACTCTTCCAGAAATAAAAGTTAACTTATTTATATAGGCAAGTCCCTGGCAAGCAAGATGGTTTAGTAGAGCTTGCAGTCAGAAGACATGATTTTAAGACCAAATTTCAGTAGCTGCCAACTGATCTGCTCCAGACCAGTCACTTGACCTCTCCAAATGTCTGTTTCTTCTGTTATTAAATGAAGAAAATCATACTTTTACTACCTGTTTCACATGCCTTTTGTGAGTGAAGTGCTTTGCAAATGATAAAATGTTATTTCTTCAAGACCGATTAAAACCCTCTGTAATATCTCCAGGTAGAGAAATGATTCAAATTACTCTTCTTCAGCCAGAACCACTCTTCTCATGGAGGCTGGAGAAGCTGCAATACATGTATAGGCAAACTGATGCTGCTATGATCTTTGCCTCCCCAGTTCCCATCCTATTCACTTTTTGGCTATATAATCCCTAAATAGGAAGGATGTATTGAGTATATAGGAAATATATATGAAGAAAGACTGATTCTACCGTCATATATGGAGATTTGGAGCATCTGTTTTTCAAAGCCAACCTTTGCTCTGGGGCCTGGAAGAAAGAAAAAGAAAGAAAATGAAAAAAAATCTTGGAAAAGAGGGGTCAAGAGAAAAGATAACTATTCTAAATTATTGAAAGTGAAAATGGAATCATATGCATATTTGTCTAATGGGAAAACTATTAGAAAATTAAAAAAAAACTTGAATAAAATATTTCAAAAAATGACAAGACTGAAATTGAATAAATTCCTTCATGAAAATTGATTGAGCTATTCTGTTATCTGAAAATTCTGCAAATGTAAAGACCTACTATTGTCATCAAACCCATGAGATATGCTATCTACAAAGTCTTCAGTTTTAAAACTAAAAGGCAATCTGCTTTTTAGTACCACCTATCAGCAGCTTAACATCTGTTTTATTATTCAGTTTAAGTTCTGAATTTCAGGCCTGTAGTTCTGTCAAAAGCAAAATTGCAGTAAGCACATGAAAAAGGAACACTATCATCATCCAACTTTTTTATTCATATTCCATTCATTTAAAATAATTTAAGAATAAATATTGTATGACAATTAAATCTGTCTGAAGTAGGTCTATGATTCCAAACACCTATCTTTTCTTGGATAAATCTATGATTGGTTATATATCTACCTGAGAAACAAAGAAATAGAGTAATTTCTTTGTTTTAGTACTATTGAATCTTTTCAAAAATGGATGTAACTCTATAATGTATCTTGTAATCTAGCCTTTTGGTTTTCATTATCTATGTTATCAGATGCAAAGTTTTGTAAGGGAAATGAGGATTTAAGTACATAAAAAATGCAATAGTGACTTTTTTCACTTTAAAAATATCAAACATTTGACTATGAGTGCAAATTCACATGTGCATAAGCATATGTCTGATGTTGTACATGTATGTATTTAATTTTCAGACTGAGGAGGGTTGGCCTCTAGTTACTTAGAGTGACATATAAGGAGGAAATCATTCAGGAGATTATTGAAAAGGAATAGCAGTAAAATTAAGTAGGTCCCTTCTTCTGTATTCATTTGATTATTCTGCACTTTAAACTATTTGACTAAGATAACCACATCTTTGTAGTAGGCTTCACAGAGCATTTTTAAATACTTCAGACCTCTCTTCTTAACCATTAGCAGAATAGCCAAGGGCTTGATGGCTTTATGGATTTTTTTCTTTCATCTCAGCAATAAAATACAGAATCAAGAGAATTCATTGTGTTTGTAGGTGCACTATGACATCTTCAAATTTGTTTAAGTGCTTGTAAATTGAAGAATTACTTTCCAATATCCAATAAAATAAAAATATCTCTAGAGTCTAACACATATAGGGAATTATTTGGGTAATGACTCCAAGTTTTGGAAATAAGGATAGATAGGGAGTGGTTCCCTTTTGTTCTTGGTTGAGAACTATTCTCAACATAATGTGTTTGTATGATCTGTTGTGAAAATTCAATGACTTGCTTTTCATCCTATATTTAGAGAGAAAAAGAAAGCAGTCACTTAAGTATCCCTTTGTTTTTGTTGTCTTCCCTTTATGGAAACAGTGGACAGAATGATTGAAAATAACCTACCAGTCTTAGTAATTGAATGGAATCAAGGTGTAGCCAATATGGTGGAGTAAAAGCAGGGAGTTGCTTGAGTTCTCCCTCAAATCCCCGCAAATATATGCAAAAAATGACTTTAAACAAGTTCTAGAGCAGGAAAAACCACAAAACAACATAGTAAAACACATTGCCAGCCCAAGAAAACCTGGAAGGTCAACAGGAACAGTCTGTTGCACCAATCTGGGAGAAAATGCAGTCCAGCATGGGCCTTGCTGGCACAGACAAGGCTAAGTGAACCTAGAGCAGGCCTCAGGGGATTGAATCACTGGCAGCTATGGAGATTTCCAGACTTCTGAACCCACAAATACCAAAGGCAACAGAGAAGGTCAGTGGGAAAGGTCTTTCAGACCTGGGTGAGAGAGGAGAATGGTATGGCCCACCAGGTTGGAAACAGCAGGAGTGACAGAGGCTGCTTCTGGAGCTCTCAGCCCACAGATGGTAGAGGGATTCAGAGGCTGATCAGATGGGAACTGCAGTGATCCCTTTGCTGGTTCTGAGGCAGGATTCTCTTGCTTTGCTTGTGCTTGGATCTGTGTCTCCATCCTGAGTGCAGGTCCTGAGGTGAGAAGGAGTGCTAGCTTGGTGTAGCTAGTGGAAGTGGTACAGAGAGAATCCTCCTCACAGTTCCAAGGCACAAAAGAGTGCTTGTGGTCACTTATAGACCAGAGCAAAGGTCTGGAGAAGATGAAACACCTCTCCTTTGATCATACAAACTTGGAAGAAATAAAAAATTACAGGTCCCTAGAATTATATCCAAAAATAGTTACTCCAAACCCCTGAAGCTTGGGACAATACACTTTCCACACTGGAAGTAGAGTCCTTCCTGAACAAAAATGTTGAAAAGTCAAGTAATTGGCTGGGAAAATGAGCAAAGAGTGGAGAAAATCTGACTTTAGAATCTTACTTTGGTGACAAAGAAGATCAAAATGTACAATCAAAAGATGACTGCAAAGTCAAAGTTCATACATCCAAAGCCTCCAAGAAAAAAAAAGAATTGGTTTCAGGCCATGGAAGAGCTTAAAAAAGACTTGAAAAATCAGGTTAAGAGAAGCAGAGAGAGAGTAGGAGAAAATTTGAAATTTAAAATACTGTGGAAGTGAATGTTGAAGACTAAACATAAATTAATCATTACCTATTGCCTTATGACTTAAGAAAGCACAGAATTCATGGTATTTTCTGTCTTCAGATGGGTCAACATGAAAAAAAAATAATAATTTTCTAACACAGTTGAGTTTGAAACTTTTGCCCATTTGGAACAGATAGAACTTCAACATAGATCTCTTTAAGACTTCCATGTGTTTTCTCATAATAACAACTTATATCCATATATTATTTTAGTCTCATAAACTAAAATATACTTTTCTAATTGATATAATGATAACATATTTCCTCTTCTTTCCCTTCAAGGCTCTCAGTCCTATGTTTATAGTCCTCTCTCCCCTTCCCAGTCCCTATCGTCTTCTAGCTATCCATTACTCTGTGGCTGCTGGAATCAGTACTCTACTGTTACTAACTCTTCTTCTTCTGAGTTCTTTCATTTCTTGTTCCTTAGACCTTATGCTGGTCCATGAATAGTAACTCATGAACACACCCTATATCCGCATATGTTGCCTGGCTACCCTGGTTTTCACTTCCATCATCGAACAAGGATGAGATATTGCCTTAATCCTTCCTCTCCACTGACGATTCCAGACTAATTTCAGCATCACTCAGTGGCCTCTCTGCCATAATCTTACACATATCAATCCATTTAGCTAAAAAAAGTTATCTCCCAACTCTGGTTTTCTGAGGCAACTTTACATGTACTTTTGATTCATTCCATTACACCATAACTTGTATTATGCTTACCATTGTAAATTTCCTATGTCCTGCTCTCCAGGAGAAAGTAAGCTTCTTCTTAAATGTTTTTTTTTTCTAATTACATATCAAAAAACTTTTAACATTCACTTTTTTTCAATTTGAGTTCCAAAGTATCTCTCTCCCCCCTGCCCCATTTCTAAGAAGGCAAGCAATTTGATCTAACTTATCTAACTTATAAACATGCAGTCACACAAAACATTTACACATTAGCCATTTTGAAAAGGAAAACAGATCAAAATAAGTTAATAAAAAGAGTTTGCTTCAGGCTGTATTCAGATTCCATTAGTTCTTTCTTTACAAGTGCATAGCATTTTTTTATCATCAGTCTTTTTGAATTCTCTCATATTGTATTACTGAGAATAGTCAGTCACAGTTACACTGTTAATAGTACAGTATTGCTGTTATTGTTATGATGTTTTCTTGGTTCTGTTAATTTCACTTGCATCAGTTCATGAAAGTGCAAGATTTTCTGAAAGCACTCTGCTCATCATTTATGAAAACACAATAGAATTCCATCATATCCATATACCATAATTTGTTCAACTATTTCCCAATTGATGGGCATCCCCTCAATTTCCAGGTTTTTTTCTTCTTTCTTTGATCTCTTTAGGATAAAGAAGTAGTAGATCATAGGGTATGCCCGATTTTGTAGCCTTTTGGGCATAGTTCCAAATTGTTTTCCATAATTTTTCAACCTATTCACATCTTCACCTACCTATTGTAAATATTTTTCAACAACCCCTCAAGCATTTATGATGCTCCTTTTCTGCCATATTAGCAAATCTGATAGGTGTGACTTGATACCTTGGAGTTGTTTTTAAATGCTAAACATAGATAGCTTTTGATTTTTTTATCTAAAAACTGCCTCCAGTAAATGCATCCACTTGATGATATTTTCCTTGTGATCTTGATAGTGGTCTTTGGTGGAGTTTGATATTGTCCAAAGGTAGTGGGGAGAAAGTATCTTATATTTACCATATAAGTGCACTTGGATATAAGGCCATAGTTGAGATGGTGATATTTCTTTATATTTAGGCAATCTATATCACAGATGACATTCAGACTGTTACTTGGTGACAGATTCAGAGGTTAAAGACTTCATGGATTGGTGGGACTTTTCAAAATTGTATTTTGTTAGCATGATCTTTAAGAACACATACTTGAGGGGCAGCCAGGTAGCACAGCGAGTAAGAGCCCCGGCCCCAGTGTTGGGATGACCTGGGAATCGAATCTGGGCTCAGACACTTAGCACCCACCCAGAAACACCTAGCTGTGTAACCTTGAGCAAGTTACTTAACACCAATTGCTTATAAAAAACAGAACACCTCCAAAATACATGGCATCCAAATAGTATGCCAACAAATTTAATAGGAATAAATGTAAACTCATGTAGGATTGGGATTTCGACCCATGATTCTATTGCTCTAGGAAACTCTAAATGTAAGCAACTCTCCTAACCATTTTACATGAGCACTTTCTCTGAAATATATAATCTTAGAGAATTGCCTAATACCAAATTGCTTATATGTGGCAGAACTAGGACTCGAACCCAAGGAGAGTAGTATTTTTTATTTTTTTTTTTTATCCATTGTGCAACACTGCTTCTCATAAAGTGCTATACTTGGTTCAAAAAAAGAAAACAAAAGATATATAGAGAGTATGGGAGAGACAGTTTGAAACAATTTACTGAAGAAAAAAAAAAGACCTTAGCTTTCATGTACTATAAGCCTTATATTAGTCAATAACATGACATGGCAGTAAAAAACCCAGTCAGTTTTATGTGCTTATCTAACTTCACCCATCTGTCATACCATGAACTGAGGATACATGAATAGAACCATGGTGTTTCCAGTGAGGGAAGGGACACTGTCTTCTACCTTAGATGGGCTATATCTAAAGTGTCATGTTCCATTTGGCACTCCCAATTTTTGATGTAGACATTGATAAAATGTAGCATATCAGAGGAAGACAATGGGGATGGTAAAAGGAACAAGCAGAAGAAACTAGGGTTATTTATCCTTCAGAATAGAAGACTTAGAAGGGAAATGAAAGTTGTCTGCAAGAATTGATGGGTTGCCAGGTAGAAGAAGAATTAGTCTCATTCTTCTTGGCCCTGAAGGCAGAACTGAGAGATAGTGCAAGTTAAAGAGATATATTTAGTCCATATTTGTGTGTGTGTGGCAGGGGAAGAAGGAGAGGGTGGGCAAGGGGAGCTGGTATATTTCCTCATAATTAGAGTTGTCCAAAAGCAGAATTGTCTAACTTTGGATATATTGAGTTATCCCTCACTGAAACTCTTCAAATGAGTTGAGTTTGAACGACTATCATGGACTAAATAGAGGTGATTACAGTTTAGATACAGGGTAAAGTAGATGAACTATGAGGTCTCTTCCAAATTGGAAGCTTTGAGATTCTTTAATATATATATATATATATATAATTTAAAAGCTATAATGTGGACAATTATTTAAGGAGATTATTTGAATTAAATCAAAAGAAAGAACAATATAGTTTGTAAAGTTCAGTTAAAGTGAAAAAATGCATATAAGAAGTTGAACAGGAAAAAAAAGTGACCAAATCATGTGTAGAGAACAGGCAAATGGTTTATTTTGCTACAGAATACAGTTAGGGTGTATCATATGGGTACTTTTCTTTGGTAAATTGATATAGCTGTTAGATGTATGGGTTGATAAGTATAAGTAAGAATTTAAATTTTGTTTGAAACACAAAAAAACCCTATACTAGACTTATTAGAATGTGAATAATATTGTTTAAAAGACCCTAAAGAAAGAGAATTCACTTTGTTTATAATTTGAGATGGTAAAAACCAGCAAGCAGGACTGATGCCAGCAACTGTCATATACATGTACACGCACATCCATGATATGGCTTGATTTTTTTTGAAAGCAATCAGGGTTAAGTAACTTGCTCAAAATTACATGGCCAGTTATTTCTGGGTGTGGTGCTGAGTATCTGAGCCCAGATTTGATCCAGGTAATCCCGACACTGGAGCCAGTGCTCTTACTTGCTGAGCCACCTGGCCACCCCAATATGGCTTGATTTTTAAAAATAATTTTTAATTAAAAATGTTGTAGTTCTCATATAATAACAAAAGTTCTAAGCCATAGAATTTAAGCAAACAGATGGATGAAAAATGGGAAAGGATTAAAAACATCTCTAACCATAATGTAGCACAGATTAGGTGCCTAATAAATGCTTGTTTATTGCCTTTATAACAGGATTTTAGTCAGTATTAGTGAATACAACAATCTCAGCCAGCACATGCCAAGCGGAGAGATATGGAAGCCCAGGGGACAAACGATTTTTAATACAAACTCATTTTCAAAGTGTTACAGGAGAAGACGAAGATTACAAGTAGAAACACTTCAAAAACCAATTGAAAACATCGTATGGGAAAACAGGGTTATAAAAAGCTTGTCAGCCTCAGTCAAGCTAGATCATCCCAAGATTTATTGATGAAACTAGAAAAGAACAAATAGTAATGAAATGGATATATTTTCTAGAATTCCTATAGTTATTTATCATCATAAATGAGGACCGAGGAAACCACAAAGATTAGAACTATAATCTATGACTTAGCAGATGAATTACGGAAGTTGTCTTAGGCACATACAAGATATATTATTTACTCAGGGTCATACAACTAGTAAATGCTTTCCTGACCTCAGAGCCAGCACTCTATCCACTAGGCCACACTTACTGCTTCTTACTGACACTTTGCCTACTTTTTCATCCCTAAAACATAAGAGAATCATCATGTCATCTACTATAGAGGAAAGAATATCGACTGATTTTGAGTGAGAAAATGTGTTGAAATCCCTCTTCTGCTACTGATTATCTTGGATAAGTTAATTGAATCCCCTGGTTCTCAGTTTTCTTGGCCACTGTAATCACTGTTGTAATTTGCTTTCATTTTTTCCCCAAAAGAACAGTTCTTGAAATTGTTGTATTGGGAAATGTGTTAATGCCTAGGGATGTGTGTGTATTTGTGTGTGTGTGTGTGTGTAATTACTTCCCCCCACCCATTTTTCATTTCGATAAAATTCTAGCTATTTTTTTCCTTCTTATCAACTGGGCACTCTTTTCTTATCTCAGGATGTTGCCCCTTGAGCTACATTTAGAAAAAAAAATGTTGTTGGCATCAGCATCAAAAGTGAATGATAGAAATTATCACCATTGGCAGTTTAGTGCTTCAATTTACCAATCAATATTTATTAAGCACTTGCTGTGTTCCAGGTACTCTGTTAAATGTGGGAGAAAAAATTACTAAGAATGAAACAAAAAGTTGACTTTTGAAGAAAGGAAATCATAAAGACATGTAAGATATATACAGTGTAATTATACAATGAATAAGTATAAATAAATTCAAGCAAGAAAGTTTTGGAGTTCAGATACTGACAGTACGTAGGCTCAGAGAAAACAAAATGCATGAGACAGTACCTTAGGTGAAACTTGAAGTGATAGAAGGCCTCCAAAAGGCAGAAACAAAGCAAGAATCTGTGCCATGTACATAAAATAAGCAATACAAAGGTATGAAGATAGGAAATGTAATGTTATATGGAAGCAACAGAAAGAAGGTCAGTTTGGCTTAAATGAAAAGTTATGGGGGTGGAATTAGGTACAAGAACCTTGGAAAAAGAATTTGAGACCAAATTGTGAAAAGTATTTTTTTAACTAAATAGAAACCATTACCCAATTGATGAATGGTCCAAGGATATGAACAGACAGTTTTCATATGAAGATATCAGAATTATCTATAGTCACATGTAGAAGTGCTCTAAATCACTTTTGATTAGAGAAATGAGAATTAAAACAATCGTGAGGTACCATCTCATACTTATGAGATTATATGACAAAAAGTACAATGATAAATGTTGGAGAGGATGTAGTAAAATTGGGACACATGCATTGTTGATGGAGTTGTGAACTAATCAAACCATTCTGGAGAGCAATTTGGAACTATATCCAAAGGGCAACCAAACTGTGCATACCCTTTGATCCAGCAATATTACTACTAGGTATGTTTCCCAAATAGATTCAAAAAATGGGAAAGAACCTACATGTAAAAAAAGTTACAGCAGTCCTTTTTGTGGTTGCAAAATATTGGAAATTGAGGGAATGCCCATCAATTGGGGAATGGTTCAACAGGTTGTGGTATAGGGCGGCCAGGTGTCTCAGCGAGTAAGAGCACCAGCTCCAGTGTCGGGATGACCTGGATCAAATCTGGGCTCAGATACTCAGCACCACACCCAGAGATAATAACTGGCCGTGTAACCTTGAGCAAGTTACTTAACCCCAATTGCTTTAAAAAAAAAACCAAGTTGTGGTATATGACTGCAATGAAATACTGTTGTTGCAATAGCAAATGAACAGGCAGATTTCAAAAAATAAAACCTGTAAAGAAATGTATAAATTGATGGAAACTGAAATCAGCATTTGGACACACTAACAGCAACATGGTATGATGATCAACTATGAATGACAGCTCTTCATCAACACAATGATCCAAGAAAATTATAAGAACAGCAACATGGATTTAATTATGCTAATTTATTTATTTTAAAAAGTATTTGATGCAAAAAAAACCCAATCATTGCTTTAAGGGAGTTAATAATATCTTCAGCAAATTTCCTCCCATGCTCCTAAGATTATACAAGATTCCTTATAGATTTAAGTACATCAGTAAAATCCCACCCCCATTTATCTGGCTATTATCAAACAAAGCATAGAACAAGTAGATTTATGCTTATCAAAAGTGGGTGATGTGGCTCTATCTATATCTATTTCTATCTATCTATAGATACATCCTTTATGGTCTTAAATGAATGAGAGATCACTTATAAATGACAAGTTTTTCCAGATATTTCTCTTTTCTCTTTATTGATGATTTCATTGAGTCCTATAATACTGCAAAGTACACACATGCATGCTTACATATATGTTTATCATACACAGGTATATATACAAAATATGAATATATGATATATATGTGATATCCATGAAATATTTAAAGCTAGGCTTCCAATATGAAAGACACAGCCTTTTTAGGGACTTATAGAAGAATACGTAATCATATGGAGAAAAAAGCCTAAGATAAGAAAGTATGGGAAAGTCATGATGTGCATTGCTTAGGAAAGTAATTATGTTAATGAAATTATGGGATCATCAAAGTATTGGAGTAATTTTACATTGAATATTGGGATCTTTTCCTTCTTCAAATTTAGCAAATTATTCACTGTAGCTAGGAACTAAAATTTTGCACTGCTATTGCTTAGGGGTGAGTTCTACCTAGTTTCATTAATTTGGTTCTGGTCAGGTTTTCTAACACAAGGAACTTGGGATATTTTGATTTTCTTTTTTTTTTCCTATTAATTAATTTATTTTTCGTCATCAGCAGTCATTTCCACAACATTTTCCCCATCTCTCCCCTCCCCCATGCCAAAATGACATGCATACTGATTACCCCTTCCCCCAATCTACCCCACTTTCTATCACCACCCCCTCCCCTCCTCCTTCTCGTATCCCCTGCCCTTCTGTTTTCCTGTAGGGCAAGACAAATTTCTAAATCCCATTGCCTGTATTTCTTATTTCCAAGTTGCATGATTTCTTGAATTTAGAATAAAAGTTATGACACACTAGAATGAGTGTTCCCTATTCTCTTCTTCAGGCTTCTAGGTGCTGGATATTCCACTGTTTCAAGAATGTGAAGCTTTGAAATGACAAGCAGGATGATTTCAGAAAACAAACAAACAACTTAGAAAGACATATGAGAATGTTATGCACAATAGCAACATTGTCCAATGAAAAACTGTTAATGACTGAGTTATTCTCATCAAAACAATGATCTAAAAACATTCCCAAAAGACTCCATCATGCATGTTGAAACATGTTTCTTTCTCCAGAAAAAGAACTGATGCTCTCTGATTACAGATTGAAGCATACTGTGTTTCACTTTCTTTCTTTCATTCCTTTTTTTTTATTCAAGTCTTTCTGTATAGAATGACTAATATGGATATGCTTTACATAATTGCACAAGCATATCATTGGATTACTAATAATCTTGGGAGGAGGAGAAGAAAGAGGGATAGAATTTGGTACTCAAAAATTTTTTAATGCTAAAAATTGTTTTAACATGTAATTGGTGAAAATATAGTGTTATATATTTTTTTCTAAATAATATGTGGCTTCATTAGTTTGAGCTTTGTCTCCACTGGAAGAGAGAAAATTTCATTTTTGATTTCATGAATAGTCTTCAAATTTTTCTGTAGCCTAATAGGTATCATCCTGTGGCCAGTTGGGTAAAGTTCTTTCTCTCAGAGTGTTGCTTAGAAGGTATAGAGGCCATCAATTAATCCATACATGGAATCTTCCCTGTTTGGCAGAGTCTTCCAAAGCTGGGTTCTGAAAATATATGAGTTCTTAGCATCATTCTAGCACCACTCCTTGAGAATTATAGTGGAAATAGATAGTGTAGAAAAATATACCAATAATTATGGAGGTTTTCTCTCCCCTCTAACTGTAGGACTAGAGCACTGCACTCTCATGGAAGAGGGCTCACAACCCATTCTCTATCAGTTACCTTTGCTTTACTTCTGCTCTATGGTACAACATGCCACCTGCGGGCCCCACCTCTTTTCAGCTTCCTTTTGTTTTCTTTTTCCATTAGATTGTAAGCTTGTCAAGGGCAGGGATGATGTATTTTACTTATTTACATCCTTAGAACATAGTACCTAATCTAGCAAAAAGTACATGCTTAATAAATATTTAAAGAATTGAATCGGGGTGGCTAGGTGGCACAGTGAGTAAAGCGCCAGCCCTGGAGTCAGGAGGACCAGAGTTCAGTTTTGGCGTCAGACACTTAACACACACACACACACACACACACACACACAAACACAAACTAGCCCTATAACCTGGGCAAGTTATTTAACCCCAATTGCCCTCCAAAAAGCAAAAAAAAAAAAAAAACTGAATCAAATTGAATTTGAATAGCAGTCATGTATAGAATACTTTTGCATGACAAAGTACATTGTCATTTACTTCATATTTACAACAACCCCATGAAAAAAGTTTTTTGTTCATTTTTGTTTTTATCTTTAGACCTCTGACTCCATATGTAGAGGAATTCCTGAGGAGAAATCACCCTCCACCAGCGAATATCAACGCATTCTCATCCACTTATAATCTTAGCAAGTACCTTGGGGCACCGGTTTTCCCCATGAAGTAGAAATGGAGGGTAGATTGTCCCAACTACATATCAGTCTCTTTTCACTATGTCATACCAACTATCAAGGTAGGTATTACAGATATTATCCCAAATACAAGGAGAGTTAGATGATAAAAAAACAGAAGGGGGAAAGGAAGGAAAACAAGAGAACAAATTTTTTAGAGCATGGAAAGTTCCCCCACATCCAGCTTAGTTCTAATACCCCAGTGACTGATCAATACTTTGTACATAGGTATTTATGTTTGCTAAATTAAAATGTATTAAAGGAAAATGGACTTCACTTGAGTCCTTCATCACTTGAAGGAGGCTAAAAATTTGGACTGGCCAATTAGCAAAGGACATTTTGACTCACTCAGAGTTAACATACCTATGATCCTTTTGAAGAGGTTACCCATAAAGAGGATTAGATTTGCTCTGGAGACGACAAAATACCAACACACCAAGTCCTGCCGAATGAATTCGACTCAAGTGTTCTTAGCCAAAGAAAAGTAAAGTTTATTAAAAGGTCGCTTGTATTGGACACAGAGTAAGCCTGTGCTAGGCCATTCTCTGACACTCTCACAAATATGGAGACAAAATGGGGTCTTATATACAGAAGGTTGTGGAAGGAATCTAGGGGTGGTCTAGAGGAGGAGATTGGGGAGGGTCTTCAGGAGTAGTTAATGAGGTCAATGAGTGATTGAGGATGGGAAGTTACTGGAGGATACCTGGAGCCAATAGACAATGGTGGGCTAGGTCAGTTCAAGGGTGGATTGATATTTTAATAGGCTCAAGGGTGGGAAGTCTAGTAATAGAGGTTTGGGCCGAGCCATAATGTAAGGCTTATGGCCTCATGCAAATGCCTCATCAAATGTGACTATTTAATTAGAGTTCAAGGGGGGTTCGCAGAGCCTGTACCTTAAGAGGTCTCTCAAGATTGGAACCTATAAAGGAGAGGTTGAGGGGGCTCCCAGGGCCCATACCTCATGATTTTGTAACACCAAAGTTCTGCTCTGTCTGATACACCAAAACTGGATTAAGGGGACAGGAGCATTCTTCTATTTATGACTGATAAAGACCAGGTAACTTGAATTAGACACTATTTTCATTAATGACATTTCTCTCATCTTGCTGTTTTATGGCTCTCTCCTGTTAAGACACTATTCTGTTATGATACTCTCTTGTTCTGACATTCCCTCATTTATGGATGACAGAAATTAGACATCCTATAGGCACCCTCTTGTTCTACGGGAACTGAAATTTTGACTGAAACAGGCATCCTGATCAGGGGGTAGGGAAGTGGGTATGCTTCCTTCTACACAGTGCTCTCCTGCAATGAAGCTTTCTTTGAGTTAATTACAATTGAGCTTCCAAGAATTCATATCCTTGTCTGCCTGCTTTGAGAAATAAACGTGGGTATACAGCCTAACTCAAAATCAATAGATAGAATTAAGCCATTAAAAACATTAAAGTCCCTCTCCTACCCCATTCACATTTCTCCCCCTAAAGATCCAGGAACACTTAGACATGTGACCAGGTGGGACTTTAAAGTTCAAGTAGTTCAATAATTAATTTTAGAGTGCAGAAAAATGATGAACCTTAGAAAGTGAACTAAGTTGTAGAGTAATACATAACTGTGCCCTTTTTTGCAGGGATGAGTGACAGGAGTCCCTTTCAAAAGTTTAGTGTCATCAACTAGTCACAATGGAAGATCCTACTTCCTTACATAGAAAGTTGTGTGGGGACAGCTAGGTGGCACAGTGAATAGAGAAGCAGCCCTGGAGTCAGGAGGACCTGAGATCAAATTCGGCCTCAGACACTTAACATAAAAACTAGGCATGTGACCTTGGGCAAGTCACTTAACCTCAACTGTCCTACCTTCCCCCCTCGTAAAAGAAAAAAAAAAGAAAATTATATGATAACCATGGTAGGGTAGGGATGTGGGAAAAAAAAAGAAAACAAATACAGATGACTTCAGAATCAGAGGAGTTGAGTTCCAATCATACCTCTTACTTACTATGTGTATAAACTTGGGCAAATCACTTTACTTCCCTCTGCCTTACTTTTGTCATTTGAAAAATAAAGGTCACCTTAAAAATACTGACAGCTATTGATCTATCATACTAAAATAACTTCTTGATAAGAGCTAAAACCATTAATCTTCCCTAAACAATCAGGTTGGTTTACAGGCATTTATTCAAAAAGTCTCAGACAAATATTCCAAAGTCAGAAAGAATAATAATTTAATATGCTGTGTATTTGATTCAAATATAATAAATTAAATCATTTGATTTTTTTCATACATTGGCACAAGGGATAAGTTACAGTGGCAATTTTACCTCATTTCCCAAATTTTAGTAACACTCTCACTTCCATCCCCAATCAGTTACCTTGGCTTGTATTTACATTGTCTATACTTTATCCATACTTATATGCATACATAATGTTTCCCCAATAGAATGTGCGTACTATGAGGACAGGAGATAATTTTTCAAAACAATTTTTCTAGCAACTTTCAAACATCAGGTATTCAATAAATCTGTGTTGATTGACCTCACTGAGGAGATGCTATAATGTGTTGGGGCTTGGTGTAATCTCTATGATATATCACATACAAGAAAATATAGAGAACCTGCCATTTGTTCGGAATTCTTCCATTTAGATCATGAATGAGAAATTGGGCTCTGAAGTATTATATGCTTTTAGAGATCACACATTCAACTGTTTAATTCCTTTATTGTTTTTAATTATCAGGTCGTTGGACAGATTTCCCTCTGTGGCTGCATTTGTCAAGAAATCTTCCATGATCTTACCATGTACAAGAGACTCATTGGTAGGAGTTATTAGCAAATCGTATATTCAGATTATGACAGAAAAATCACAATGATCATTTAACAATATTTACATACTTATGAAGTACATTGTTTCTGAATGAGAAAAAAATAAAAAAACAAACATATATAAAACAAACAAAAATCTCTACTGCTATTTGGTGGCTATTTGTTGTATCTCTTATTTCAGTTTGGAGTCCCTGAAAAATTCCTCCCAAATTAAGCTTTTTTCAATTCTTGAAGCTTTTCATTATTTCATTCACAGTAAATCTAGCTTCCCAAAGTGTGTATTCTGCTTGATTTTGTCCTTGAGCTTTAAAAAAAGTAAATTGCTGAAAAAAATGCTTCTCTCTCCATGAGGCACATGAGGGATTTAGATATGTTCTTTACAGGTCATTTGCAACAGGGGATAGCAGCAGAATCATCAATCTAAGAAAAAGTGAGATGTTTTGCAAATGCCAAAGAAAAATGCATTTGAGCAGATAGAAAAGAGGAAGCTTAGTTTTGTTTTATCAGATGACATTGACTCAGAGATTAGAATGTTTATGTTAAGTATTTTAATTTAACCTCTAAACTTTAGGGAGAAATGTTTAAGTAACCTGTTAAAATTGTATTCAATTAAACATTTTTCTTAAACACACTCTATGATGCTTATATGTACATATATACATATGTGTGCATATACATAAGTAAAGGGACTGCTAAGTGGCACAGTGAATAGAGAACACCAGCCCTGGAGTTAGGAGGACCTGTGTTCAAATCCAGCCTCAGACACTTAACACCTACTAGCCGTGTGACCTTGGGCAAGTCACTTAACCCCAATTGCCCTACCCTCCCCCCTCCAAAAAAAGCAAAAAAAAATATATTAAAAAAAATCAGAGATAGTTTTATAGGGGCGGCCAGGTAGCACAGTGAGTAAGAGCACCGGCTCCAGTGTTGGAATGACCTGGATCAAATCCGGGCTCAGATACTCAGCACCACACCCAGAGATAATAACTGGCCATGTAACCTTGAGCAAGTTACTTAACCCTGATTGCTTAAAAAAAAAAAAAACATTATCATTGAATTTGGTATGGGACCTGAATTATAATCTTGTTTCTGCTCTTTAATCAGTTTGTTGATTTTCAATAAATCTTCAAACATTATTTTTCTTACCTCTGGAATACACCCCTTCAATAATAATTTTAAGCAAGTCCCAAGGCTTCCTTGGCCTTAGCCTCAAGTGAGTAAAAATGTAGCAAGGATATAAACTAAGGCAAGTTTTCCAGGCAAGATAACCATTTGTTAATTGATGCACATAATTGTTACTAAAATGGGTCAAATTGCTCTTTCTCAGGGGGTTACTCTAATAGTAGGAAAGCTATACAACTAGAGAAAGTTGGCTAGCCTTGAGGTGTGGCTGATTACTCCCCTCTCTGACATTTGCTCAGACAAATTATAATGGTTTTATGAGACACAGCTGCTTCTAGTAATCTTGGCTAGAAAAAGAGTAATCTCAATCAGGATTCACCCCCACCATGTTACTCTTCTCCTTGGAGACACAGTTACTCCTAAGCTTGATTAGGAAAAATAAACAAAGCCAGGGTTCTACTTTAAACTAGTTAGCTAACAAATGTTGGGGCTAGGAGTGATCACATTATTCAATAGTACCTTTAGTTGGGACTGGAGGATCATCTTTAGAGCTAGACTGAGAAATGGGTTTAAAAAAAATGGACACAAGTTTATAGAGCAATACTGATTATTGAGTGATACAGCATAATATTAATTTTTCTCACCAGCAATACCCTCCCCAGTTCAAGTAGGATAAGATCCTTTGTGATCAGTTTATTCTTCCTGGGGCCATCTATACTTCCTGGCATCCAATGATCACTATTCTGCTGTGCCTTAGAGGTATCAATCTCCTGGCCTAAGCAGAGGCACCCAATTTCTGGTTTCTAATATTTTGCAGCTTCTAGGGCCTTACTCAGGGTAGGCCCCAGGGAAAATACACTTTCTCCCTTCTCTCCCCCATTGCTTCTCCAGGACAGGACAAACACCCTTGGCTCTTGAATAGACTTTTTTACCTCCTCCTAATGTCTATGAGGCCAGGCTTGGGGGTTCATACGGTATAGGATATATTGATCTATCATGCTACAGGACCTCAAAAGGTGTTATCACATGCTTAACTCCAAAGATTTCTCTCCAGCTTCCTATAACCTTTCAGTATTCATTCTTCAATGATTAGTGTAATTATCATATATTTATACTGAACATATCACAGTCATTCTGAAATCCTGGCTATTAAATCTTATTCTCCATCCCCATCTGGCAGCAGCTACCTTACAACTTTCCATTCCAATAATAATAATCCCCACCAGGAGTGCTCTGGTTATTGTTTAACAACCAGCACTCCAAAAAAAATGTGTGCACAAAATTTAAACTCAATTTTTCATTATTCCAACAATTTTAAATTATCTCAGAAAAATTTAAAAAAAATTAATCCATAAAATAGATCAAGGAGAGAAGACAGGAAAAATCTAACACTTAAATTATCTCTCCTCCAACTATTTTCTATATCATTTATTTTTCTGATGAGATATTTCACATTTTGTATTTTTTTTTGTTTTGACTTTGTTTTATTGTTTCTTGATATTTAATTGTCATTAGCTTCCATTTGCCCAATTTTAATTTTTAAGAAATTATTTTCTTTAATGTACTTTTGTACCTCTTTCTTCTTCTCCCCTAATTTGACCAATTCTGATTTTTAACGAGTTATTTATAGTAGTGAAATTTTGTATCTCTTTTTCTATTTGGCCAATTCAGTTTTTTTAAGGGGAGAATACTTCAATACTTTTGTGCATGTTTTACCAAGTTGCTCATTATACTTTTATAATTTTCTTGCATTGCTCTAATTTATTTTCACAATTTTTCCCTCTATAACATTTATTTTATTATTAAAATTTTCTTTAATTGTTCCAGGAATTCTTGTTAGGTTTTTGTCCAATTTACCTTTTCTTTGAAACTTTGCTTGTAGCTCTTTTGACAGCATTGCCATACTCTTCATTTCTGTCTTGCTCCTTCCTGGCAACATACTAGCTTTTTTTGATTAGGTTCTTTTTTTTTTGCTCACTTTTTTAACAGTCAGTTATCTATCTATCTGTCTGTCTATCTATCTATCATCTATCTATCTATCTATCTATCTATCTATCTATCTATCTATGTATCTATCTATCTATGTATCTATCTATCTTCCTTCCTTCCTTCCTTCCTTCCTTCCTTCCTTCCTTCCTTCCTTCCTTCCTTCCTTCTTTCCTTCCTTCCTTCCTTCCTTCTTTCCTTCCTTCCTTCCTTCCTTCCTTCCTATCCATTTATTTCTTTGTTTTTACTTTAAACTTGATGTTAAGTTGAGATCTACTTACTTTAGTGTGAGGAGGCACTTGCTCAAACTTCAGGCCCTTTTGGGCTATTGATTTCAGATTGAGTTTTGGTGGTCTGGAAGTTTTTGCTACTCCTAAGGTGGTATAATTCAGAGAAAGTTGTGTTCCTTCCTCTCCTGGTCTGTGCTCTAATCCTTATCCAGGAAGAGTCTCTGCTGCTCCCTTGGGACCAATAAATAAGTGGAATAATTCATAGCAAAAAAGAGGAGAGAGTTTAGGAGAGAGCTTTGGAGGTTACCCACAGTTAATAGGTCTGGTTGGACATGGATGAAAATCAGCAAAGGAGGCTAAGAAGGAATAGTAAGAGAAATACTCAGAGAGATTGCATTGCTTTCAGAGAGCAGTATCATGAAAACTCAGAGAGGAGAAAGTATCTAGGAGGACAAGGTAATTAACACTGTCAAATTCTGTAGAGAGAACAGAGAAAGGACATTATATGTAATAATTTTGCGGTCTCTGATCCCTTTGAAGTTTCATTTAAAATGATGAGATGGGAAGCCATCCTATAGAGAATAAAGAATAAAATTGATGGAAAGGAAGTGGATGCATTAATTATAGATGGCCTTTTTGAGGATCTTAGCCACAAAAGGGTAGATAAATATGGATGTGGGACTAGAGCAAGTAGGGATAGTTGCTTTGGTGTGTGGGTTTAATGTTTGGAACAGTAATTTTTTGCTTTATATCATAGTCATTTGAATGCCCCTCTCCTAAAATCTAAACCGTTACTAGTGGCAAAAACAAACAATTAACCAAAAATATACAACACAGTGACAAGATCAGAAATCATACTATATTCTGTCCTAGTAATCATCTTCCTCTCTGTTCTGAGGAAGATATTATGTTTCATTATCTGTTCTCTAGCACTTTGATTTATTTAAATTATTCAAAATCATTTAAGTGCTTTTTAATTTCAATTCATTTCATGTTTAGGCAGCTAGATAACAAAATGGAAAGAGGACTGTGTCTGAAGTCAAGAAGGCCTCCGCTTAAATATCAGACCCTGAGCAAGTCATTTAACCTATATCTGCCTCATTTTCCTCATCTGTAAATAGGGAATCATGATAGCCCCTGCTTCTCAAATTTGTTCTAGGATAAAATGACATAATATTGATAAAAGCCATTGTAAGCCTTAAATAACTATGTAAATGCTACCAATTTTTAATTAGGTATGATTTACATTGTTTCAGTCATGTTTTTTTTGTTTTGTTTTGTTTAGTTTTCTGCAACATATCATTTTTCTTACATACCAGAACCATGTTTCTCTGAGTTTCTCATATTCCATTTTCTATTTCCTGATACAGAATATCATATTTATTTTCTTCCTCTTATTTTTTAATCATGAAAGGGCTTGTTTTATTTCCAGAAGTACTCTTTCTGTTAGTTATGCTGTCCTCAAACAGCAGCACAAGTTGTACTCACCCTTCATGCTTCAGCATCGTAATGATGGAAAATGAGGTGGGAGCCCAAATGTGAACACCTGATTCTTCCAGATAAAAATGATTTACCAGCCTTGGCATCAAGAGATTAATGTGCTGGCATTCATTTTGAAGCACAAAAGCCAAGAATTCTTAAAGCCCACCAAATTTTCTTGTCCAAATGCTAATTATAGTATTTGTCACTTAAGGACAGGCTTCACGGTTTTCGGGAATTTAATAGCTAGCATATGGTAGCTGAAAAGTCAGACAGAAATGCTAGTTTATTCTGATGAATCTATAGCTGTAGAAGATTTTTTTCTCCTTTGTATCTATATTTATTTCCCATTTAAATAGTTCTACATTTCTTCAACTGATTTTAGAATATCTGTTTAATTAAGGGACATCACCAATAAATTTATCAAGTTTCACATAAAATAGTGTCTATATTGGCATATTTGTATGCCTATCTGTAGTATCTATACTATCTATAGTATAGTAGATGCAAGGTGATGTATTGGTAAATAGAGCACTGGACCTGGAGTCAGGAAGATTTGAGTTGACATGTAGCCTCAGAGACTTACTAGCTGTGTTACTATGGGCAAGTCACTTAACCTTGTTTTCCTCAGTTGACTTATCTGCAAAATAAACTGGAGAAAGAAATGGCTAACCACTCTAGAATCTTTGCTAAGAAAACCCCAAATGATGTCATGAAATGATGACATGACTAAGCAACAATGCAGTATACATATATATCTATTGCATATGCATACATACAAATTTGTGTATAAATATACAACATATGTATTTGGATAGATTGGTAAATTGTGCCATTGATAGTGGATTGGATCTGAAGTCAGAAAATCTTTGGGTTGAATTCCATTCTTAGATACTGGCTGTATGACGCTTGACAAGTAATTTAATCGGTCTGCCCTGGATTCTTCATCTATAAAATGGGGATCAAAAAAAAACATAAAAAAAATTATCAGAATTTTTGTGAGGATAAAATATTTTTAAAAATCACTTTTCAAACTTTAAAGTGTCATATAAACACATGCATGCACATATATACACACATGTGTACAAAAATGAAAATGACACATATATATGTTGTGAGGTTTACAAAGCTCTATACATATTTCCTTATTTGATCCTCAAAACAAATGTGACATGGGCTCTCTTATTATTGCCATTTTACAGGGGAGGAAACGGAGGCTGAGAGAGGTCACATTTTTGCTTCTGGTCACACACCTAGTATGTATATGAGGCAAAATTTGAAATCAATCAACTATTCAATGAATTGAAGCACCTTTTTCTCTCATTTTTCTGCCCCCCCCCCCAAAAATACTCTTCCTAGACCACCAGGTCTTTTTTCCTATTGAAATAGAAGCTTCTTGAGGGTATGGACAGTGCTTTTATATGTATCTCAATCACTGAACACAATAGCAGGCATGGCACTTTATAAATATTCACACCTGCATATATATTTCCTGTCTTTTTCCCATTATACTTATTTGTATACCTCTCATATACTTCTAGAAGGATATAGATTTAGATCTGTAAGAGACCTCAAAACCCATGGATTCCAAATCTCATTTTATAGATGAAGAACCTGCTTCTGGAAGAGGGTAATTGCACAGGGTTACCTAACCAGTATGCTTCTGAGGTGGGATTTGAACTTAGCTAAGTCTAGTGAATTCCTAGTCCAGTTCTCTATACACTGGACTACATAGATTCCTTAGGATAAGGATTCCTTTGTTTTCATCTTCATACCCCTCACATTGCTTTATACATATTCAGTGATTAATACATGTTTGATGAATTGAATTCTAAGCATTTACCCTATCAAGCATTGAAATGGAGTACAGATAAAAGCTAATATAATTTAAGGTAATGTAATTAACCTGTGACAGGATTTTTTCAAAGTTGTTTCAAATAATTTTAGCACACTGAAAACATATGGAAATCTAATGTGAAAGCCATAGATCAATTTTAAATGAGAGACTTTCTGAAATCTTGTAAGTGAACTTTGGAACAATGATGACTTTATTCTGCATAAAACAGAAAAAAAATATCAATGTGCTCATTTTACTCCTTTTTTCTGTGTCCAGTGATACTTATTGTAAATGAGAGTTTAGGAGCTATAAAAATCATTTGATAACTTGCCACTTCTCCCTTTTTGTTGCTGTATCCCTATGTAAAATGTACTGAGCTATTTTTCCTTTGCAAATGATAATAACAATCATAATTAATGATAATAAAAGTAAATTGTATTCTCCTTTTATGACTTCTAGCTTTGAATTTTCTTTATCTTAGATCTTCTCTTGATTGCTGTAATTTCTGTGCTCTGGCAAAGCTAATTACACACTTAGTTCTGTGGTGCAGTGCTCTCTGAATTTGGGTCTGGGACTTGTCTAAGTTCTATAATAAAGTACTCACAGAGTGAAAAGCTGTAGCTTATCCTGCTCCTTTCAATAAAAGTCAGTCATAGGTTCCAGAACAAATAAATTAATCCCTAAAACACTTACCTCTTCTGTTATCTGCCACAATTAACCTATTACCTTTCTCTTGGAGAAATCATAATGATGCTCAATTTTGGATTGTATAGAGAACGAGAACTCCTTCAATCTTCTTGTCTTTAACACAGAATGGCAATCACTCCATTTCACAACTGTCACGTGCTCTACTTCAAAAAAAAGTGGAGGGCAGGGCAGCTAGGTGGCACAGTGAATAGAACACTGGCCCTGGAGTCAGGAGGACCTGAGTTCAAATCTGACCTCAGACACTTAACACTTAACTTGCCATGTGACCTTGGGAAAGTCACTTAACCAAAATTGCCCTGCTTCCCACCCTTCGAAAAGAAAAAAAAAAGTGGAGGAGAAAGGCTGAAATCATAACCAATGGTGGGAAATTCATATTTGCATTTCATTATCTAAACTTTACCCACATTACAGAGACAAACAGAGGCAGAGAGTGGCAGAAATTTTGTGATTTGTATTTCCTGTGAAATCATTGTTTGCATTTTTTCTTCCTTTTTGTAAGTCAATTTTCAGTGGTACCTCTTCTTACTTTACACACTACTGTGGTGATTGTCTACCTTTAAATGAAAGGTATATGTGTGTGTGTGTGTGTGTGTGTGTTATATTATATATATATATATATATATATATATATATATATATATCCTGATAATTTGGCTAAACTAGACAAACAGGCTAGGTGGTATGTAAATACATATTGTTTATTCTCCTTTAAAGTAAGCTAAATCATGTACACATGGAGCCAGAATTGCAATTCTGACTGCCTAATAAAAGAACTAGGAGCCTTTTATACATTTTAGAACAATCCCAACTCAGGATGCCTGTCACTCAAATTTATTATCACCGTATATGTTCAACCATAGCATGAAAAAATAATGTTCTTAGTTGAATAAATTGTAAATATACTAAGACAAGACAATTGATAAAATGTCAATTGAAATTACAGTCCCAAGATATCTGTGTTTCCCTTGTATGGCATATGTCCATAGAATACCAAAATCAGAAAAGTCCCTCTATTCAAAATAATGCCTGGTCCCAGGCATCCTGTCCTTTAATGGTTACAAACGGGAAGAATGCTTTTGGTCAGTCTCATCTGGTCCTAACAGAATGAGACTTTTTTAATTCACTCACATAGCATGTCTGATGATTAGTTTGGGCTTTGGTCCTTATTAGGGTTCTAATGATCTTAAATGATTGTATCTTTTTATCTAGCTATCTAGCTAGCTATCTAACTATCAACAGAGCATTTATTGTTTTTTTTTTTTTATCATTCTCAGAGCATCCTGACCCTTGGCACCCTCAGGTTTTCTGTACCTAAGGGATAATGAACTTTAACAGAAGATTTGCATGTCTTATTTTTTTTCCTTTCCTGATGATTCTTGTATCTCTATTCATTACATGTTGGCAAGACTAGAGGAAGACTAACTAATATGAAACCCCAGGGGACAGACATATATGTATATTGTCACTTAGAAACCTGGGAGGGTCTGATTTAAAGAAACCATGCCATAACTTGGTATTTGTGGTGCAAGGAAATGAGAGAGGTTAGACAATGCTTACTTATGATTATATTCACCTACAGTCTCCTTCATTGGAATACCTGAAAGAGTCTCTGCACACACTGAATGATCTTATGGTACTTCCATTATACAAAAAAGGAATCACTCATATTTATTTAGCACCACAATTAGATTTAGAAACCTGGTGATTATTTTTCTTCTGATAGGATTAGCTAGCATCCTCATCAGTTATTGAAATATGTGTGATTTCCTCCCCTGACCATTTTGTAGGTTGTTATAACTTGAAAAACTATAAAGAGTAAAACAATTCCATATTATTTCAGACCAGGTCAATGAATGTGGATACAAGAATAAAGTTTATTATCTGATGTACTTTTGACATTTAATAATCAATCAATCACCTTACAGGAATGATTTTTCAAAGAAGTAGTTCAATCAGTGACAAGTGGTATTTTGCCAGTTCAGGCACCTCACATACTATATTTAGATACAGACATTCTGTAGATTCTTAGCAAGACTCAAATCTCAAACACTATAAACTTAAAGAATAGTCTAAAAGATTAGCATTGTTTAAAGACACTAGATAATAGTACATCTATCTTGACTGAATGTAGAAGTAAGCACCTTAGCATAACCAGCATAGTTTTGTATCCTGGTTAATTTTTTTGTTTTTCATTTAAAAGATCTTGATTGTTTTGAATTATAAAAATCTCTTCCCCTCTGATTTAGGGTGTAAATGTCAGAGCTGAAGACCTTGGTCCTGATTTTTTATGCAATTGGCATGCATTACCTAATAACTAGACATGATCAGAAGCTGAAACTTTTGTTTCCTCAATCATTTCATCTTTCACCCACCACAATACTCATAACAGTTATTGTATGTATAAACAGAGAACCAGTATGGAGTTCACTCCTTGGGAAACCCTGGCATCAGGGAAAATACCTATCACCTCCCTTGGATAGTAATGACAGAGATTCATATTCAAAGCAGAGTTTTTACCATAGAATTAAGGTATTACAGTGAGAGTTTTTTTTTAATACAAGTCACAGCTATATGCATAGAGATAAATAACAATATGATGAACAGTTATTTCCAGTGATTTGGGGGTGGGGGTATGCACTATTCCCCTCATTACACAGCAGTTTGTGGTCTGGTCAGTGGAACTGTCAACACATCTCTCTTGCTTTCAAATAATATGGCCACAGTTTTAATAGATGGGAGAATGATCAAATTTCTCCTTGAATAACTATACACACTCACACACACGTGTGTGTTTGTATGCATAAATAATTTTTTTGTCCTTGTATGACAGTGTCATGGTAAAAGATTCCATAGAAACTACACATGCATTGGAAATAAGGCAGTTAAGCAGTATGTCATAGTCTTCTTCTCCCTGAAAACTCCTAGAAGAGTCCAGTGCTAGCCCCGGAGTCCAAGTTGATTGATTGATTAACTGAGTGACTGGTGTGTAGTTGTGACCATAAAAATAGTTCTAACCAATCAAATCAAATTCAAATGGATTCATATCCAAGAGTTCTTTGCTTCATTACACCAAAACTCACTAATTCACTGAGCTAATTAGCATTCCTATTCTTAAGTCACTCCTTCTTCAAAACACACTCCATACAGCTTCCAAATTGATATTCCTAAAACACAAATCTGACCATATTACTCTAACCCTCAAGGAGCTAGCATCCAATTAGTTTAAGGATAACATACAAACTTTTTTGTCCTTTGCAGGATTTGTAAATATAATTTTATTTTACCTTAACAACAACTCTGGGAAGTTTTATTAGTATTACCAATTTGCAGAAGACAAAACCAAAATTTAAATGTCTTTCCCAAGGTCACATAGTTAGTAAAGCTTCAGCTGGATTTGAGCTCAGGTCTTCATGAGTCTAGTTCTCTTAATGTTACACATAGGGACCTACAAGTAGATTGTGTGAATAAGATACTTAAGTATCCTTCAAAAACAAATATTTCCTATCAATTTAATTCTTGATGTTTTTTTTTTTTCCCTGGGGAGAAGGTCCTTAGTATATCTTGGCTTGCCCTAAGGTCATTAATATAGTCGATCAGTGATATTAATACTTCAGATGCTTATAACCATGTAACTTAATGAGAGGAAAGTTAATTATCTCTATTTTCCATGGAATTTCCTAGTGCTCCCCGGAAAATTTACTTTCTGGAATTCTGAATATAGTACATTCAATGATGTTAGAACAACAGAGAATGAGCCTAGAGAAAAACTTCAGAAATTTCTGTTCAAATTTAGTAAAATGTCACACAAGGTAAGCATTTTAAAATATCGTTGAATTGAATTGAGAGAAAAAGCAAAGGGATGTCAGCTTTCTGCAAATATTCAAAAGACTGTTTTGTGAATGTATAATTAGACTTTTTATGTTGACTCCATTAAGTAGAACAGGAAACAGTAAATAGACATTAAACAGGGGGAGATTTGAGATTATAGAAAGAAAAATTCTAACAGAGTCATTCTATATTGAAATGAGTAATCTCAGGAAGCATCAGTTTTCCTATCTGTGGACATCTTCAAGTAGATATGGACATTTTTAAGGGATATTTTAGGAGGGACTCTTACTCAAGTGATATTTTGATTAAATGATCTTTGAAGAAATTTCCGATTCTAAAATTTTATTTTCATAGAATGTTACAGTGGTTTTAGAATAATTTCAGCAGTTTTGTCTTCTGCAAATGGGCAATACTAATAATACTTCCCAGGGTTGCTGTTAAGGTCAAATGAAATAATATTTGTAAAACAGCCTGGAAATAAAGATCGGAGTAATATTATATAATCCTCCAAAGGGGGAAAAAAGTTTGTATGTTATCCCAAATGAAGTTTTGTCATTACTAGACATTCTATCTGTAGCAGCAAGCACCCCAAGAGTCCTCGGGGTCGCTGCCAACATAGGTTCTTAGATCTGCTTTGTTAAAGAAAAGCAACTCAAAATGGGTTAACAAGCTTACTTTAATCAGTCAGATATGTTTCATTTACCTAGTTCAGGGGAAAAGGTCAGCATCCCAAACTTCAGATATACAAACAGAATTATCAAGACAGAAACAGATCAAGTAGACAGATTTCCAAACTGTCCAACCATTACATCCATACCAAACAACATCTGGGTTTCAACATCTGGGTTTTTCAAAGCTGAGGGGGACTCTCAACAAAGGCTTCCTAGAATCCAGATCAAATCACAGAACACTTCTCAAAGTGAGCCCCAAAACAAAGCTACACATCAGGGCTTATATAGCCTTCTCCTGGCTCAGAGAATGTACCAACCTTATTGACTCACTGGCTAATCAAGGAGTATCTACTGAAAAACAAGCCTCCCACCCCAGGCTCCAGGTGCACTTTAGCCTAGGGGCAGGGAAGATCTTTAAAATTTACACTCCCATTACACTATCATTCCTAATACTGTTGCCTCAGGCTACTTTGTAATATATTTTACATTTTTCTTTAATATCCTTATTTATATATGATGTTTCCCCAATTAGAATGAAAGTTTCTTGGTGACAGGGGGTTTGGGGGTTTTATATTTGCATTCCAAATATTTAGCTAGAGCCTGGCACATGCTACACACTCAGTAAATAGCTGCTGATTAACATGCAAATTCTCTTCTCCCTTACCTTTTGGTAAAAATACTAAAATTGTACATGTGAGATGCAAACCAAAGTATTTATGTATTCCTGTTATTCTTGCACACTACTTCTTCTTTTCTTCAACTCTGCCATGATAACTGTAGTGAGACAAAACATAAAATAATCCCTGAAGAATTAAAAAATAATATTACACAGTGGGAAATGGAAAAATACATTCTTGGTAATCGGAGGAAAAACAAAAGGCTGAACATTCTTACAAATATTTACAGCAATTCTTTTTGTGGAGGCGTAGAATCATAAATCTAAGGGGTGATCATCAGTTGATGAATGGCTGAATAAGTTATGGTATATGAATGTGAGAGAATTGTATTTTGTATGAGAAATGATGAACTAGTTTCAGAGAAACCTAGGAAGACATCAACTGATGCAGACTAAAGTGAGTAGAGCCAAAAAAACTAACTATACAACAAATAGCAAAGACACACAACTTTGAAAGACTTAAGAATTTTGATAAACATTTTACTTAGCAATTGCAGAAGACTAAAAATGAAGCATACTATCCATCTCCTAAAAGAAGGATCCTAGACTAAGAGTGAAGTGAGACCACTGACTCACTATTAGGAGGTAATTATGTATGTTTACACATGCACATAAATACACTTTTATTCATCAGAAAAAAGTCAGCAATAACTGGATGGAGGGAGATTATTTCAGTTCAAAATTAAGGATTCCTGTAGAAGATGGCATGTGAGATGATTTTTAGATAAAATAAGAGATTTCCAGACTTACAGGCAATGAAAGTGGTGTCATGGAGTAGAATTTTAAAGTAGTACTTAAAAAACACAGAGATGAGAGATAGGGTGTGTGTGTGTGTGTGTGTGTGTGTGTGTGTGTGTGTGTGTGTGTCTGTGTGTGTGTCTGTGTGTTTGTGTGTGTAGAACAGCAAGAATACTTGGTCTGTAGAGCTTGTTGTAGGGAAGTAATTCATATGGTAGATGGGGACAGAAAGGTTCAGGTACCATGGTATTTAAATAGCAAAAAATGAGTTTTAATTTTATCTGTGAGGTACTAGTGTTTATTGAATATGGGGATAACATGGCCATATATGTACTTTAGGAAAACCACTTAGGCAACTGCATGTAGGAAAGATCAGAGGTAGAAGAGACATAGTGTAGAGATAGCTTTTAGGATGCTGTTGAAATAGTTCAGGTGAGAAATAATGCAAGCCTGAAATAAGGGAATACTACGCTAGTGAGGTGTTGTTAAGGCAGAAGCAGTAAGACTGATTTTTTAAGGAATTATCAGAAAAAAAAAAAGACTCCTTGGCAAATGGCCCTATCTGTCAGAAACTATTATGAATCCCAATAGAATTTCTAAGATCTAGTTTACCCCATGAAGGTGTTAATTGGGCCACTCCCCTCTATGAATAAGGTGCAAATAGTGCCCTTGCTTCCTGCTTAGGTGATAATTAAATTTACTTTAGCTAAATCATAGCAAAAAAAAAAAAAAAAAAAAAAGAAGTGGGTAAAAAACTTGCTTAAAAAAAAAAAAAATATATTCTATAAAAAAAAAAAAAAAAAAAAAAAAGAAGAAGAAGTGGGTGAGAACCATTTGTACCAAACTAGAAGGCAAAGTGGGTAGAACAACAACAACAAAAAAAAAACAAACCCTCATTTTAATCAACAAAACTAGAAGCAGGGCAATAAGGTATAAAATTCTATATAACTATGCAAATAACTGCACCTTTCTTGTTTGATTAGTAGGGTTTTACTAATTGATAGTTATACTTTAATCAAATGGGGCTCTTCTGGTTTTAATCTCAGTCAGTAAATTGGGGTTGCTGCTTAGATGCCTTATTATTCTTTTCTTTATTTGTGTCTTTTTTCTTCCTGACCATTTCATAATAACTTGTCTCTGAGAGAAAACACTTTTTAAAAAGCCTTCTCTAATTTTCCAGTAGGAGTTATGGGGATTGGCTCTTCCATTTCCAATAAATTCATATGATACAATAATGAAGTTATTTTTTTTCTTTGCAAATGTCTATCACTTATTTTCTCTTGATTATGGAATATTTTTTTAAAAAGTAAATAAAATCAGTTTTGTTTATTAGAATGCCGGAACCTTACATTTTTATTACATTCTTAGAGTAAAGCAGTAGATAGAGAAAACTGAGGCATGCACAATTACTTTCTAAAAGTTTTCCACCATAAATTTTATTTTTCATATAACTTCATAAGTCACCATTCAATTTTTTTGCATGAAACATTCTTGAAATACTAGTATATTAATTTATTCCACTTTGAATCTTACTTTGTATATAATACAAATCCATGGATTTAACAAACTGGGGAAAGAATTTAAGAATTCATAGTTTGTTAGCTTCAACATATTTGCGATCTTTAATATCCCATAAGTTACCAGTTTAAGGCTTTATACTTAGCATATATTTATTTTTCTTCCATTCATTTATTGACTATACAATTGATTTAACCCCTTGAATATTACATTATGTATGCCAATGTCCAATATATTTTTCTCTCATCATTCCTTAATAATGATTACATAAAAACCAAGAATAACTTGTCTAACTTCATTTAGTAAACCAACTTAAACAATGATCTTTCAAAGCATAAGTATATCCTTACATTACTACTTTCATAGCTTAACTTGGAGACAATATTTTAGAGTTGAAAGACAGCTGGATTTTGAATGAGAAGTCCAGGGTTCAAATCTCACCTGTACTTCTTACTATTTCTATGATCTTGAGCAAGTCACTTACTCATTAACAGTCTCAGTTTCCTCCTCCATAAAATGAAGGACTATAAAGACTGACCTAACATTCTTTCCAGCTGTAAATAAATTTTCAAAATAAATATTGATTTGCTCATCATCTAATTTCAGTATCTGGTTGTTGTTTTTTTTTTTTTTGGTTTGCTTTGTTTTGTTTTTACTTCTATATGGTTCCTTTTGGTAAGGGAAAAATCTCTCTTCCTCACCTCTGCCTTCATAGCTTTCTGTAGATTGTCACCACCAAGTTTTGCTGATGAATAATACTATCTCTATCAAAGCTTCTTATTTCTTTTTTGTTATTAAATGAGATAATGTGTATAAAGTATGTTGTAATCATGAAAGCATTAACTAAATATCATTTAAAATGCATACTTTCTTATTCTTTCCTTTCAATGAACATTTTATTTACTTCTTATGCTCTTCTTCCCCTCATAATAGAAATAAATAAATAAATAAAAGAAATTGGTGATATAATTAGGTATTGTGGAGCTTGGGGTGGGGCAACAGATTTCTTTGGTAAAGCAAAATGATGATATGATATCAAGAATTTGAACATGTCATCTTCTCTGCCTATCGTATGTTTCTCTGATGATACCTTTTACTACTCTCCTTTGAATTTTCTTGTTACATAGATGTTACATTCTATCCATGACCACTATTTACCTCTCCTTTGACCTTCATGTGATATTCATTTTTAAATTCTTCAGAGATTGCCATACTTTGTCTCTTCCAATCATGCCTAAACATTTGCAAAATGTTGGTATTAAAAATATAGGTAAGGGGTGTCCAGGTAGCACAGCAAGTAAGAGTACCAGCCCCAGTGTGGGGATGACCTGGGGATCGAATCCGGGCTCAGGAACTTAGCACCCACCCAGAAACACTTGGCCATGTAACCTTGAGCAAGTTACTTAACCCTAATTGCTTAGGGGCAGCCAGGTAGCTCAGCGAGTAAGAGCACTGGCTCCAGTGTCAGAATGACCTGGGGATCAAATCCGGGCTCAGATACTTAGTGCCCACCCAGAAACACCTGGTTGTGTAACCTTAAACAAGTTACTTAACCCCAATTGCTTATATATGTCTTTTTAACTCTCTAAGAGGTTATAGTTGTTTTATGGTTTTGATTTGTTTTGTTTTTAAGGAGGTTCTGTGATGTTCCAGTGGCTTGCCCCATGTTATCTACACATGTATATTTTCCATTTTCATTCTTAAATACTCTGGATATGACACTATTTAGTTGTATTTCTTTTTAACAAACAAACAAAAATATGATTTTACTCTTCACTGCTGCTCTCTTCTGTAAGAAACAACACTGTTCACAATACCTATAATCCTTGTTCATAAGATTTTACAAATGAGTATTTCCTAAAGGTACTGCCTTTGGTTGGCACCTTTCTCAATTTGGTAAAAAAAAAAAAAAAACATCAAACACCTGCTGAATAAAGAACATTCTTAGTTCTTCTGTTCTTATTGTGGCAACTAATTTACAATGGTTACATTTTTTATAAAATTACTATAATCTGTGTTAAAATATGTGTACATGTTTAAGCTAATGTTTTTGCCTAACTTTCACTTTGAAAAATATGAATAATTCTAATTTAGTGGTAAGGTAGAAGTTTCTTTGCTAAGGTTATAATAGTTCACATTCATTTATTGTTTATTCATACATTTTACTCTGGGATATTCTGAGGTGGCACAGCCTTAGGATACATGCTGGCTATGTGACTGCTGAGGAGCCTTGGAAATGGCAAATTTGTCAATAAAAATGAAGTAGGATATGTATCTACATTCATAGAATATTGTGAAAGTAAGGAATCTAGCATAGTATTGATGTATCATTCAGCAAGCCATAACACAGTCAATTTGGGCTTGCATTAAAATCTTTTGTGATTTTATTATGCTTACTAAACAAGCTTCTAATTTAGAGAAACATGAATTACCAGTAGTCAATCATGACATTTTGAGAGTTTATACTTAGGAAAACCATGAATTCTAGGACACTAGCCAAATCAGTCTTTCTGAACCGACCGAATAAACAACAATCAATCATTTGTTAGATGAATATACAATCAATCAATCAATCATTTGTTAAGTGGCTATGCTGTTACTAGCAACTGTTTGAGGTGCTGAGGAAGACAAGTATAATTTTTAGTGTGCTTTCTCAAAGACCTGTTTTCAAATACAGCCTATCATTACCTCTGTAATCTTGGTAAAATCACTTATCCTCTCTAGGCCCCAGTTTCCTTATCTGTAAAAAAGGAAAGAGGTTTCGCTATCTGATTTCTAAAATCCTTTCAATGAAATATATGGTCCTATTTTGAAATATATACATACAAACATATGGATATGTGTGTATACATATTTAAGCATATCTATATGTAAATATGCACATTTTGGTTTATATTTTTGGGATGTGAATTATGTAGTTTAAAGCATAACTCAACATTTTATTTTTATTTTTTTTTGCTTTTTGGAAGGGCAATTGGGGTTGTGACTTTCCCAAGGTCACACAACTATGTAAGTGTTAAGTGTCTGAGGCTGGATTTGAACTCAGGTCCTCCTGACTCCAGGGTCAGTGCTCTATTCACTGCACCACCTAGCCACCCCATTAGCATGATTCAAATTTGAAATTGAATCAAAATGATATCCCAAAAATGGCATCACCAAGGAATTCATCTGCTAAAAATTAAAATCACTAAAATATGGTTGAATTCAGCAATTCTTTCAGACTATTTTAGGGAAGGTATCACATTCTATTTATCTTTGTATCATCCCCAGTACCTAGTACAATGCCTTTCACCAAAGTATGTTTCTTAAAGAAGCCAGCTGAAATACCCCTACAAGGCCTATTTGTGATTGTTCTGTCTTTTCAGTCATCATAATCTTTGTGACCCAATTATAGATATTCTTGGCAAAGATATTGGAGTGGTTTGTCATTTATTTCTCCTTCTAATTGTACAGATGAGAAAACTGAAGGAATTAGAATTCAGTGACTTGGTCAGGGTCACACAGTTAGTGTGTATGATGCCTGAGTCCAGGTTTGAAATCAGGAAGATGAGTCTTCCTGACTTCAACCCTGGTAGTCTATCCACTGAGTCAACTATCTTCCTATTAGGCCTATACTTCAAGCAAATAAAAGAAAGAGAATGAATTCTGTTTATGCTTCTTTTGGTTCTTGATATTGGATGTCAAATTTTGGGTTTAGTTCTGATCTTCTGCCTATGTAAACTTGAAATCCTTCTATTTCTTTGATTGACCATTTTTCCCTGATGTATTATACTTAATTTTACCATGTAAGTGATTCTTGGTTGTAGTTCTAGCTCCTTTGCCCTCCAAAATATCATGTCTAAGCACCTCTGGTACTTTAATATTATAGCTGTTAAGTCCTGTGTGATCGTGATTGTGACTCCCAAACATTTGAATTGTTTCTTTCTGGCCACTTGCAGTATTTTCCCTTGATTTGTTAGTTCTGAAATAAGGCCATGATGTTCCTTGGGGTTTTTATTTTAGGATCTCTTTCCTGAGGTGATTGGTAGGTTATTTTAATGCCTATTTTGCCCTGTGGTTTCTGGACATTGGGACCATTTTCCTTGATAATTTCTTGAAAGAGCTATCCAAAATCCCTGAAGCTTGGGACAGAGGTCCCTCTACACTAGAAGCAGAGCCCTACTTTAACAAAGATTTGAAAGTCAAGGAATAGGCTGGGAAAATGGGCAAACGAGAAAAAAAATCTAACCATAGAAAGTCACTATGGTGTCAAAGAATATCAAAATGCACACGCCAAAAAAGTTAACAATGTCAAAGTTATAGCATCCAAAGTCTGCAAGAAAAATATGAATTGATCTCAGGCCATGGAGGAACACTAAAAGGATTTTGAAAATTAAGTAAGAGAGGTAGAGGAAAAATTGGGAAGAACAATCAGAGTGATACAACAAAATCATGAGGGGCAGTTAGGTGGCACAGTGAATAGAGCACCAACCCGGGGTCAGGAAGATCTGAGTTCAAATCCGATCTTAGACACTTAATACTAACTGGCCTTGTGTTCTTGGGCAAGTCACTTAACCTTTATTACCCTGCCTTCCCCCTCCAAAAAGCAAAAAAAAGAAATCATGAAAAATGAGTCAATAGCTTGGTAAAGGAGACAAACAAGAACAGATACTGAAGAAAATAACACTTTTAAAAAAACAGATAAGGCCAAATGGTAAAAAATGCATATAAAAATTTGCTGAAGAAAAAAATCAAACTCCTTAAAAACTAGAGTTGGACAAATGGAAAAGAAGGTATGGAAGTTCAGTGGAAAAAAAAATTCCTTAAAAATTAGAATTAAGCGAATGTGAGTGAATAACTTTTTGAGAAATCAAGAAATAATAAACAAAACCAGTAGAATTAAAAAAATAGAAGACTATAAAATAACTCATTTGAAAAACAATGGCCTTAGAATATAGATCCAGAAGAGATAATTTTAACAAAAATATTGGACAGAGGCAGCTAGGTGGCACAGAGCAACAGCCCTGAGTTAGGAGGACCTGAGTTCAAATCAGACCTCAGACACTTAACACAAGAACAGCTGTGTGACGTTGGGCAAGAAACTTAACCCCAATTGCTCTACCTTCTCCCTCCAAAGAGCAAAAAAAAAAATATGACTGGCTGAAAGCCTCCTTCCTTCCCTCCCTCCCTCCTCTCCCCTCTCTCTCACCTTCTTCCCATACCTACACCCACTTACTGGAACACACCCACACATACACACATACTCATCTGTCCTAATGCAGGGATCTGAACACTCCTGGCTCCCAATTGCCACGTCCAATTGAGAGAATAATGTGTGTGTGTGTGTGTGTGTGTGTGTGTGTGTGTGTGTGTGTGTGTGTGTAATCAATTAGCAATTACTCCTCCTTTCAAGTTCACTCTATCAAAATTTTCATCCTGTATGGACCAGGATTGCTGAATAAATTTTGGTATATGAATAAAATAGAACACAAAAGTATCATAAGAAACAACAAAAGAAATAATTATATTTTCAGAGAAAATTAAGAAGACTTGAAAGAAATGATGCAGAGTAAAATGAGCAGAATGGGAAGAATATATATTAACAACACTGTAAAAAAATAATAATACAATTGCAATTACTCCAGAGGACTGATTGTGAAGTTTGTTAACCAACTCCTAATAGAATGCCAGACAATCAAGGTGTAAAATGAAACTTGTTATTATTATTATTAAACATTGAAGGTATGTGGAGTAAGGAAGTTGCTGATTGAAATGGGTGGGATTAGAGAACAGCTAGCCATTGGCTGGCTAAGGCAGGCTTTTTTAAAGTGAGGTACTATCTAAGGAGAAAGTAGAGACAAGGGGAATATATAAAAAAAATAGACCAAAGCCAAAAGGAATAGACACAAGGATACTTCCCTGAGAAGAAGAAATATTTAGAAAAGGATAATGGCATTAAAACAAAACAAAACAACTTTGAGCAGGAAAGGATATTAGGTCTTTGCATTGTTAGATATGTAATATTCTTGAAATTAGTATCTCTTCTTACTGAATATTTTTTTTACTAGTAGACTCTATATGTGACTACTTTTCCCAATGATGCTGTGTATACTTGTGGGGAAATGTGCCAAGGTTTATGGGAGATTATCTTTAAAACTACTCTTCTTACATCAATAATTGACTTTGATTAAAAAAATAAGATTCTATTGCTTTGTTACACAGCATTTTTTCTGAATTGAGAAAGTTTCCAAATGTCTACTTCATCAAGGGAAAAAAACACCACTATACATTTCTTGTTTTATTTTATTTCAGTGTATAGTAAATCATATTACCCATTTTCCCCAAAGATAACATACTACTATTAATTATGTACATAAGATGACACTAAGGAAATGTTCTGCTGTCTTAGTAGTGAAAATGTAATATTCAAATATTATTTTCTAATGATTCTTATTTAAAAATCAAGGCTTTATAATATATAATCTACTCACATATATGATATACATCATAAAATGTATATGTAAAACATCCTTTATATATGTATCATTTTATATGTATATATGTATGTGTATATATATATATAATTTTAGCACACACATTTAAGTATGATAAAGATTCTAATTTCCATAACTGTATGTTTCCATTTTTTTCCTTTTTAAAAAAAGTTTTAAAATAAAACAGTATAACCAGAGTTGAAATAAGTTGGGTATAAATGTGTTTTGCAAAACACAAAGCTTTGCAGAAGGAAATTAACTAAGCAGTCATCTACCATCCATATACCAAAGTAATGGGAAATGTTCCTCCAGCTAATTTACACATGCAAATGAAGTCTGCCTCCTGTATCAATAAATCAATACAGGATAATGCATTCCTCAGATAGAATTCAAATTTAGTCAAAAGCAATGCAGATTTTTTTTCAAGAAAATTATCTGAAACTAAGTTTTCCATATGGACTTCTAAAGTGTGTGTGTGTGATATAATATGTATAAGTAGCCAAAAATATTTAATGATAGCATCTATCATTAAAATCTTTTAACAACTATAATTAAATAGTTGATATAATTTTCAGAAATCTTGTTTTAATTCTTCCTTTCCTTCTTCCTTCCAGGTTTGTTTCCTTCTTTCTTCTTTTTCTTTCTTTCTTTCTTTCTTTCTTTCTTTCTTTCTTTCTTTCTTTCTTTCTTTCTTTCTTTCTTTCTTTCTTTCTTTCTTTCTTTCTTTCTTTCTTTCTTTCTTTCTTCCCATTCTTCCTTATTCCCTTCTACTTTCCATTATTTCTGTCAATTATTCAATGTCATAAAACATATACACATAAACTCACTTGTAACCACAGGCTGTACAATGTGGTTCAAAGCAATCCTATGTACAGTATCAATCCCCAAATAGTTTATATTTTAGTTGAGAGCATATCACACACGCATGCGTAAGTGCGTGTGTGTGTGTGTGTGTGTGTGTGTGTGTGTGTATAAAGATACATTCTAGGTGGGAAAACACAGCTATAACAGTTTTAGCAAAGACTTAGAAATGATAATGAATAAGGTAGATTGATGATATAGTAGACCTGTCTGATTTGTGGAAAGATTTTCTATTGGAGAGTATGAGAAAATATGGTTGGAAGTTAGGGATGCCTTAAAATATTCTGGGAGAGAAGGAGCTTGAATTCCATAATTAAGAGTTTTGTTTTGTTATGTTTTTTAAATTATGGGGACAATAACAAGGATTAATTAAGATTTTTGATCATTTATTGAATTTTTTTTCATTAACCATGAAGTAAAAGAGTTAGGTAGTTAGAGTGGGAGAATAAATAACATAATGGATTTGGAATTGGAGAATCTGGGTCCAAATCCTGGCTCTGAGCTTTACTATGTGTGATCTCAGACAGGTTACTGCATGTTCTTAGGCCTAAGTTTCAACATCTGTAAAATGAAGATGTCAAACTAAATGACTCCTCAAGTCCTTTTTGGTTCTCCCTGAATCTATCACCCCAGGTTTCAGAAAGATGGATCCATCAACAAAATAAAGGTGGAGTCAAGTGGTGGGACATTTTAGATTTTAAAAGTTCAATAAGACTATTCGTGCAATCTGAGAGAAAGATAGAGAATAATGCTAAATAATCACTTCATGTATGCATCTTTTGAGTTTGTCTCCCAATATAATTAACAGGTTCACAGGTATTTTTCAATGACATTAAACGCAACTATTGCATTGGCTACAAAACCCAGAGGAAATAAAAGTGGGGAATTCCAGGTATAGTACCTGGCTCAATGATGATGATGATGATAATAATAATAATACTTAACTTATAATATACTCATACAGAAGCTATCCTTCCTATAGGAAACTTTTCTGAAGAAGTAATTCCTCAGTCAATGACTTACAAGAATACCTCAAAATATGTGTTGGAGCCAAAGACTCATTGGTTCCCCCATTCATTCATTGCCTATTCATTAAATGAATACTAGGTACAAGGCATTATTTTTGCTCTCTAGGATTTTCAATCCTAGTAGAAGAATTAAGAAAGCTGGTTTTGGGAGAATTATGTCAAATCTGATGCATGGATGGGGGAAAAGAAATTTATTTTATTTGACCACTTACAACAGAAGCAAGAATAATGGGTGGAAGCTACAGAAAAATAATTTAGATGATTTCAGGAGAAGCTTTTTAGCAATGAGAGCTATCCAAAAGTGGAATGAGAGTAAGAGAAAAGATTATTTCTCTCATATTAATAAGCAATTATTGGATTAGGATTAAGGTTTACTCTTCTGTGATAGTAATGGCAATTAAAGATTCCCCTGTATTGGCTTGGTTTTCAAAGTGATTGTGTTAAAACCCAGAGTTTGTTAATCCCACCTGTGGGATGGGCTTGTTGATGTGAAAAGAAAGTCCTGAACTGGGAGGAGCTGGTGAGGTAGATTTGGAGAGACACTAGAGAGAGGCGGAAGATCTTTTTTGGAAGCAGCACCTCGTGGAGAGAGAGAGACTAAGAGAATTGCTGGTGGCCGCTTTGAATTGCCCTGGACTTTTGAGACCTGCCCCCTGAGCTGCCAAGGACTGAGGAGACATGGCTGTTTTGCTGGTACTTTGTCTGTCTGTTTTGATGTTATTTTGCCAGATTTGTCCACTGGTGAAAGACTGTCCTTTTGTTGAAGAAGTCCTGGAACCTGGCTGTTCGCTAAGAAGGCCTGAGACTGTCCTGCAGACAGAGAGTGAATACTGTCCACTGGTGAGGGACAGTACTGTTGTTGCAGGGGTCTGGAGACTGTCCTGCAGACAGAGTGAATACTGTCCACTGGTGAGGGACAGTGCTGTTGTTGCAGGGGTCTGGGAGCCTTTCTGTTGGTTCAGAAGCCCTGAAGAAGGATTTTCTTGTTGTATGTTTACAGAAATCCTGGGAGAGGGCTTTGCTAATATGTTCAGGGGTTCTAGGACTGTTCTACAGACAGAGGATAAATTCATGAAGGGACTGGCAATGTATCTTGTGGCTTTGCTAAGCCTTGTCTCCCCAGGAACTAAGATTGCTGAGAACTTGCCTCCTGTCAAGATGAAGAAAAGACCTCCATTTGGGTATTAAGTGATGTGTTTAAACTTGATGTAACTCTGGGGTAGATTCAATTGTGATCCAGGGGTGGGGAACTTTTGACCTTATGTTTGGAAACTAATCTCCATTTGAGAAGAGGGGCTTTGTGGTGGACTTAATTAAGGTATAGCCTAGGGGTGGAGAAGTATTTAGAACCGAGACTTTGTAATTGATTGAATGATTGGAAGGTCATGGGGTGGGGTAGTACTTGGAGATTATTTAATCACACTTAGTAAATGCTGTATTTTGAATGATGTCATGTTTTGATCTTCTCTGTTCTGGGTTTGTTACTGAATAAAATAGAGAGCACCTATGCTGGTATTTTGAACCTGGGAAGTTGCCTTTGCTTGGTATTACATTACATCTTCCTATTTTCTCATTCAGAAACTAGTTCCAGTAGGTTATGCAGTCAGTCTCTGAAGGATGTCTCTGATAGATAAGATTCCCAAAGTCTCTGGGGACATGCTTCTCAATCTTGGGTGGGAACTCACCCACCTAGAAGACTTTACAAATAGAATAAAGTCTAGACAATTTCATACCCTTAGGAAATAAGCTCCCATCCTTAAAATTTTCCATTAGATTAGAAGGTGACCCAGTTTATGAAGGGGAAAACCAGTAAGAGTAGTCTGGGGAGAGATGAATTCTTTTGTCCAGATTGCTGGAGGTAGCTATGTCTCATGATTAGGTTATGTTCTCATCATACTGAAGACTTTTGCCCATTTCCTCATTAATATATCCAATTCCTCAATGAATTGATTTCCACCTTCAGGTATACCCTCTTTTTCCAAAGACTTTTTAAACATTCAATGTTCTCTAGGAGTACATCTTTGGTTTATGAGAGAAAGTCAATGCCCTCAAACTATTAAAAATTTGCTAGTGAAAATTAATAAATTGAATATTAATTACTCAGAAATTATATCTCTTGGACTTTTGCTCCATAACAAGAGGTTGTAATAAGAGGTAGTGTTTTCCCCTTTTGCCTGACACTTGATTGCTATTCATAGGGAAGCTTCCTTTTGTCGCTGTTTTGGATGAGATGATCTCAGAAGTATCTTCCAAATTTAAATTCTATGATTCTGAGATTCTGTGAGAAAGAGGAGAATTTGAAAAGGGTGCTGACATTAAGGTTATATATTTTAGGGTTCAGTTCAATATAAACCTTTTCATGAGCTGAAAAGGACTTTGAGATATTCTTATTAAAGGTTAAAATGTAGACAGAAAGCACCTGAGATTAATTTATTGGAGTCCTGCTAAACAAACAAACAAAAAAACAAAACACACAAAAACATTTCTTATTCCTACGGACTTGAATTGTTATCTATTGTCAGTTCAGTTATATTATAACCAGACCCAGAGTGGACTGGATGAACTTTGGCAAATTATTTTGGAAAATTCAGTTATAGCATAACCCACAAATAATTATTACAATTAATATTTGTTATGATTCAAAATTTATAAAATATGAGAAATTAATAAGCCAAGAGAATATTCAGATTTAGGAGCTTCTTTTTTCATATTGTTGATAACCTACTCAAAATATTTTTGTTTGTTTTTTAATGAAAAGTGTTTGTGTTGCACTTGTATTTATTAAATATTCAAAAGACCAAATGAAGACCTCCAATACATTGGGTATCTCCACCATGGAGGACTTCATGGAAATATGTGGAAAGATTCAAAGATGATGAACAGTTAGAAATGGTGTTCAGGTCTCCACTAGTGAAAAATAAGTTTACATTGATGAGTTCATAAATTCTTTGGATTACCAGTGATTATGCTTTAAGAGTTTTCCTATTACAATTAATAATTAGAAAATATTTTCAAAATATTTATGTAAAGAATTTCTAAGCAAAACTCTTTTAGTCCCACTGAGAGGGGAATAGCTCTGGGCCAATCATTAAACCTTTTTCATATTCTTATAAGCTAGCCCAACAGTTGCATGTAGGATATGAGGAAACTTAATTAATCCTCAAAATACTTTAAGATTGCAGTAAAGATGATAGAGAAATACAAATAGCTTTTCCTCGTGATGGATGTTTTGTTATCTATACTTTGAAGTCTGTGTGAAATCTGATAAACTGAACTAATATGATATATTGCAGTGGCCAATCTAGAAGGATAATATGCTATTTATCAATAATTTTAAATTATGGCATTTACAGCCAGCAATTTCTTAATTATGAAATCGTAATACCTTTGAATTTAATCTTTTAGTGTTTCAGCCTACTCAATACTGCCAAATTAATTCTAGAGACATTTTTGGTAAGTTTTTCATAAATATGCCATTTCTTCAAAAGTTGAATTATAAGGAAAGATTCATTAGACTTGACCCAATTGCTCTTTAAAATATGAAAAAAAAATCCTGTGGAAGGTAAAATCTAATTTAACATTCAAAGCACTTTTTTTCAAATAAAGCTTTCAATTTATTTGTATAGCATAGTCAGTTCTGTTATAGAAATTTATATAATTTTATTTTATGTAGAGTCAATAAACAAGCATTCTTTAGACTGTCTAAACATATAAAAGGTTTTAAAATGTCTCAGCAATCATCACAATTTCTTACTTCATTTTTGCTTTGTAGGCAAAAGTAGAATAGCTATCTGCAATAAAGACCTGAACCAGGGAGACCTGAAAGTGATTTCTGCAGTAAAATTAGGCAGAAGTTAATATTAAGCAGAGACAAAGTACAGGCCAAGAGATGAAGAAGGGTGTGTATGAGACATTTTCAAACAGAAGCCACAGCTTCTTAGGAGTTACTTAATGTGGTGTATAGAAATAGATACCACTTAACTAGACCAAGTTTTTTTTAGCACTGAATGAGTAGGAAAATAATACAATTTGAAACAGGGGCAGGAGATGTTGGTTTTAGATGGGAAGTGTAGAGTATCCTGGAGCCTCCTATAATTTGAAGTTAAAGATATTGATCTTACCCTTGAGTGAAAATATAGGGCTGCAAATATAGAATTAGGAATTCTCAGCCTCAAAATGACAAATGAAACTTGGAGCACGAATGAACTCTCAGATACAGAAAGCAGATCAAGAGAACAGAACCCAAGAACTAACGCTATATACTCCCAAAGATGGAATTTAGTGCCAAAGAAATTCTCCTCTGTTCGTTACAGAAAGCCAACTCCTCAAAACTATCAGTATGATTCACTGGGATCCTCTTATTCTTTGTACTAGAAATGAGGTGGGAGAAGTGCAAGATGTAACAAGACACATTTAAAACATCTAGAACAAGCCTGCACAACCTGTGGGCCTCATGCCCTCAGGCTGCTTGCTGCACAACAAAGGATTTCAGGTGGTCTGGGAAAAATGTAGAGGACAACATCATTTGTATGTAGAGGTAGTCTTTGACTTGTGTTAGAAATGAACATTACTATTATAAACAACTCTAAGACTTTTTCCAAAAACTCTTAATAACAATATGGCCTGTCTGCCACTATACTCATCCTAATTTCTAATCAAATTTTACAATTTGATAAATTTCACATACAAGAGAGACACTCAAGGAGTTATACATTCTTGCTTTGTCAATGTGAATCAATTCACATTTTGCTTTTGATATAATATGTTTTGCATTTGATATGTTTCAGAGAATTTGTTCCTGCCATTGCACATGTTGACTGAAATAATTTATGAAAGAAGCTCATATGGAAAGTGAGAAAGCCATAACATCTATATTATTGAATGTAATCCAAAAAATAAACAATATCTTCAAGTCTTTCTGGTGATCATTTTGCCATTTTTTTTGTTTTTAAATTTTGATTTCAAAAATCTCTCCCTCTAACACATTTCTCACACGATGAAAAGGCAAGCAAATACTATCAAGTAAACATATGAAATCATGCAAAACATTTCCATATTACCACATTGTTGAGGACTACAGGCAAGTGGGACTCGGACCCTGACTGCTGAACAAGCCCTCTCAGGTGTTTGGGCCTGTTGACCACCTGGATGGGTTCCCCCATCCTGCAGGAAGCATACAGGTGTGAGGATTAGGTCCTCAATATAAGCCTGGCATTTACACCTAAGGTCTGGGGCAAAGGAAGTATGCAATGTCCGCAGGGGAAAGCAATTAAGAAGCATCCTTTAAAAGCCTGGACACAGGGTAATAAAATTGGCTCTTCGTTTTCACCATTCTGAGAGTCCTGTCTCTTTTTATACACTAGCAGCCTCTGGGTCAGTGACTATTTCTCAGCCCTGTCTGGGGATGAAAGGCCTCCCACTCTTTCTCAGCCCTGCCAGCAGGGCTCCCCAAAATTGGCTCCCCTCAACTGGCATCCAACATGGGGCCCAGGCACAGAAATGCAAGGTACAGAAATGTCAGTCCTGAGTGAGGTGTCTGGAGCCCACTCTGGTTCTATCCAGGAGGTCTCCCTTGAGCAAAGCAGGATCCTAGGACAAGGTAAGGGGAAGGTTGAGAAGAACTGCTTTCCTTTCGGTATTCTCTCTTTCTTTCCTCCGGGGCAACTAATGGCCACGGGACTATTGCAGATTCAGCAGCCCAGCCCGGAGACTTATGAAAAGGTCCTACTTCATAAAATAGAGGAAAGAGGACTCACAGTCATGCAGAATCAAATATAAGAATTTTTAGATCTCCTGGAGATCACTTCTCCATGGCTATTTAAGGAGGGTACATTAGACCCTGAAAAATGGAAAATAGTGGGTGACCAAGAGAATATTATTCCCAGTAGAACCAGAGAGTAATCTAGTGCATTTCTTTCAGTTACATAATGTTCTTAAATTGTGCTTTTTTGAGTCAGATTACTAAGGAGAAATGCAGAAGTTTTATGCAGGGACTCAGGTAGAGGAAAAGGAGAATGAAGAGTGAGAGCAGGGGAATACACAGGGAGATAAGGGCTATTACCCAATTGGGGTGGAGAACCCTATGCAACCATCTCCCCCGCCCCCATTGTCTCAATTCCCCTCTTATCAGAACAAATGCACCCCCTCCCTAGACGTAGTTAAATGGAAAGAACGCAGTACCCTCTCCCCCCTTGAAAAGGCTATCCAACAAACTAAAGTGCAGAGATTTAGGATTACAGACATTTCCTGTAATAGAAAGACTTGATCCTAATTATCCTGGACAAGTCTTTTGTGATTACGAACCCCTTAATATCAGTCTGCTCAGAAAAAAAGGCCTCTAGCTTCCAGGTATGTCAGAACACTTTTGGACCAAATAGCTTATGCCATCATCCTACCCAGTCATGATTGGAGACAGGTAGTGCGCACTTGCCTGGAACCAGGAGAATATTTGATTTGAAGCTCTAAATTACTTGAGCAGTGCAGGCAACACACCAGCCATAATAAGCAGCAACAGGTGCCCTTTAATTCTGAGCAGCTCTCAGGTACCTGCCTATATCAGGAAATAGGTCAACAGCTACATTATGATATAAGGGGATACCAACAAATAGCTACATGTGCCATCACGGCTTGGGCAGCTCTCCCTGGAAAAAGGGACGAAAGACAATCATTCACAAAAATAACTCGGGAACTCCAGGAGACATTTACAGATTTTCTAGCCCTCCTTAGATAGACTGTCATTAGGACAGTTGGAGTAGGATATGCAGCTGATTTTTTTTTTTTTTTGCTTTTTGGAGGGCAATTGCTGTTAAGTGACTTGCCCAAGGTCACAGGGCTAGTTTTTGTGTTAAGTATCTGAGGACAGATCTGAACTCGGGTCCTCCTGACTCCAGGGCCGGTGCCTAGCCGCTCGTTCAGCTGATATTCTATCAAGGCAATTAGAAAAAACAAAACTGCAGCCAAGACTGCAGAAGAGCTCCTGCAGGATGCAGAAAGGGTATCACTATAGAAGACACGATTCACAGGTGTGCCACTCAGACGTTCTGTGTGAATCTACTTGGAGAAAAATTGGGGGCAATGAACTTTAGCACAGGACAAGAGAGAGGCTGGAGGTAGGAAGACTGAAAATGCTTTAATTGTGGGAAACCAGGTCATTTACAAGCCTAGTGCAGACAGAAAGGGAAAAACAAAAAGGAGCTAGTTAGAACTAGGCCCTCCAGGACTAATACCCTAGGCCCAAAATGTGAAAAAGCTTTTCATTGGTTATCGGAATGTAGGGCGGGAGGAGACCACTCTGGAGCTCTTTCCCCAGGCCCTCAACAGCAATAGGGAATAGCCATACCCTTGGGCTGCGGGAGGGAGTGGGGGGAAGGGAGCCGAGGTTTACAGCAACAGCAAGTCTGGTGGGACAAAACAACTGGGGATCGAAGTTCCTGCGGGGGGCAATGTATGCAGAAACAAATTTAGAATTCTAACTAATGAACTCATTGGTGAAAAGTAAAGACATATATGTTTGCCACCTGCACTTAGGCATTTCAGTTGAAAACTAAATAGCAAATTCCTTTTAAGGTGGTCCATATTAGTCGACCCTCTTTTCATGTGGTAACTGTTCCTATTTTTGCTAATCAGGAGGTCAGGATACCTTATTTTAATCACACTATTGTTTCAGTGCATGGCATATCACCCTTGTCACCTGGTACCATGGGCATCCTCATTATGCCCCCAGAGGTCTCAAATCAAGGTTTTACAATACACCTATTTCTCCTGACTTGCTGCCTCTAAGGGCTTGGCATCCTTTGGTGGAGCTTCCCCCTTACACAGACCAGATAATCTTTTCTTCCCTATTCCACAGTCAAACACCCTCTCTCCATTCTTTTTTGCTAGAAAACAAAGTATTCTTGTATCTTACAGGTCATAAAATGCTTATGGTAAATTGAAGAGTGTAGGAGCAATATCAGGTCAGAATTAGAAAGAAGTTTAAGCATGTAGTAAAGAGAAGAGCTAGGTCGAAAAAAATTTAGATAGGTATAAATTAATTGAATGAAAAGTGTGAACAAAAATTGAGATTTTTAAGAGCTTGGGAATCTCTTTTTCTCACCCACTGTGGCCAGGTTGGGTGTAAACAAAGAGATAGGATAAGGGACTTTTCCCTCACATCAAAGAGGCAAATGGACAAGCATTTCAACATTCCTGCCTACCTGTGAGAAAAAAAAAATGTCTTCAGAATGCAACTATAAGTCAATTAAATTCATGTGAAGGATACAAAGTGTCACTCCTAATTTGATGCTGGAGATAGGTCAAAATTTGTTATATTGCTTGGTGTTTGGGCAGATTGGGACATTCTTTAGGATCTGATAAAAAGTAGGAAATTTTGAGCTTTCTAGTATGAAGTAAGGCGCTATTCTCAATTTCTTTTTGCTAAACTGTTTGGAGCTTTCACTTTCAAGGTGTATGGATCAGAAGACCACTCACCCAAAATGACTCAGAGACTTCTTAAGGTAGAAGCAAAAACTTTATTACCATCTCTCTCCAGAAAGGGCATCCCCAAATCCAACAAAAAGTCAGAAGGGAGGAGTACTCAGAAAGTAAAAGCAAGATTATAAAGCCCTAATGTGGGAATTCCATACCTTCTCCACGTCCCACCTTACCATTGGTTGGTAAGGCAAGCTCACAATCTTTTTATTAATACCAACCAATCGGCACAAAGCCCTCTACATCCATTAACATAATTATTACTAATAAGGCTCTGATTTTGTTAGATAACATACATAATAAATGAGGTTTACTAAGCAAGCACAGTAATAACCCCTGAATACTGAACCCCCTTCAGGCCAACGTAGATGTGTCCTATCTGGGCCCGAGTGTCCCAAGGCTGCTGTCTGTTTTCTGGTCGGTCAAACCTACCTGCTACTGCCAGCTCTTTTTATTCCACATTATTTCATTTTTAGTATTACCTAGGCGTTCTCTGGGAACCCAAATTCTTCCTAAGGTTTCTACTGCCTCAACTCCTCAAGGCCACTGTCTAGTACTTTCTATCAGTAGTGTTGTTTCAGCAATTCTTGCAGTTCTATAGAAAATTAACCTTTTGCTATCTCTCACACTACCATTTCTTTCCCTAAACTAAAAACACCTCTAATTTGGTCTCAATAGTTAATCCAATCAATTGTAAAAATACTCAATAGCTCTTATATTACCTCGAAATGCACAATAACCTGTGGGTGTGGGTGGGTGTGTGGCAACAATACTGAACTTAGTTACAAAGTATAAGGAAGTAATAAGAATGTATACAGAATGTTCTGAATGGGGAAACTTCTCTGCAAGTTATACCTCACAAAGGTTTTAGAGAATGGACATATAAGCACAGTTTAAAATACTTTCCAAAGATTCATTGAAGCCTCTTATCTCGAACTAGAACAATAGAGAAAGTGCCAAAGATTAGTGGAGAGTTTCAGTTGTCCTCCCCAATCTGACCAAAGGGAGGAAGCATACTAAATTTATCAGGCACCCCTCTAACAGCATCTCTGAGATGCCCTGAAGGCCACACCTTTAAACAAGTAAATAGACCTCTCCAATTCAAACTCCTAAATCCACAAGCAGGCTTTGTAGTTAAGGAGAAGAGAAAAACCTCTACAACTGGCAGGTGTTTAAAAAAAAAAAAAGGAGGCTACAGCTAAAACCATTTGGCTATCACTTATGGAAATTACTACCTAAGTTGCTTTACTGTTTAATGCTAAAATTTTTTAATACAAAATTAGTTACAAGTTTTCCCTTAATTTTCTTCATAGAGGTTTGATGATCTTTTATGAAGCTTAAAACTGCTTTGCTTCCAAGAAATATACCTTTAAAATTTCTTTTCAATCCTTAGTATGCTTTTTTAGGAGGCCTAGTGAAACCCTCATTTCCACAACAATTTATAGCCAAGTTCACATACAGTGGAACGGATTTCACTGTTTTGATCTCAATTTATGCTCATTCCACAAGCTAAACAAGAGTTAAGTAGGGTCTGAATTTATTGTGGGTAAAAGATCCAATTTCTGTAGTATCTCTTTTTCTAAAATAAATATAATCAGAGGATAAACAAGCTTTGTGAGATAGGGATGTATGTCTACTATGCAGGGGTAAGGTTCCAGTTAGGAGCTTCTGCATACCAGCTTCCTGGAAATGCAAGCTACTGCACTAATTCTAATAATGATAAAGTGATTAATACTCACTCTACATCTGCTCAAACTGCACCCCTTGATATTGTGTCAAACAGCAAATATTTAGTGTACATATGCCAATATATTGATACTACTAGGCTTAAACACACAGAATAAAAAATTTTCTTAAAAATTACAAACCCTCATAGGAAAGTTTACAACTTATACCTATGTACACAGATCCTTAAAAATTGCCGTTTATTTGGGTTGTCCTTATTCCTCCACTACTTGTCGCTGCCCACAGGGGATGGATGTAACTTATTATCCTCCCTTTGGTAAAGTTGCTTCAAAAAAAAAGGGGAGGGGGAACGCAGGTGGAACACACTGTAATAGATCAAAGGTGAAAAGACCTGGCCACAAACACCTGGAAGGGGCCTGAAACGGTAATTATTTGGGGGAAAGGGTATGTTTGTATTTCCCCAGGTGATGAAGCCACTCCAGCCTAGATCCCACAAGTTTGCTCGAGTATTCACAGCGTCTCTGATGCAACGAATCCACCAGCATCCTTCAAGAAAGAAAAGACCCCCACCCACCCCGCCAGAACAGGATGATCCACTTGAGAGTGCAGAGCTGCTTACTCCTGCTGACATAGCGCACCCTGAATAACTGCAGCAGAGGGTGATAAAGAACAACGAGGAACTCAATAGAACTCATGAAAAACCTTTGCAGCTATTGACAATTGTACATAACTATCAAGGATGAGCAATACAGTTTAAGCAGATTTTCCTGCTTGTCTTTTCCCTCAATTTGCTTACATCACCACAGAGAGCAAACATTGAAGGACCTTATAGAATGTTACTTGCACTCAAGGCCAACTTGTGCAATGTATAAACCACATTTGTTGGGGATAAGATTGTAACTCAAGCCTCTTTTGCCTTTTAAGTAGTGTTGGGTGGTTTGGTAGTCCTTCTGATAGGATGCTTATGCAATTGGCAAAAAAGGAATGGCAAAAGAAGTGTATTTTGTGTATTATTTGCTGTTACAGTGCTTCCACAGTTCTTGCAGTGTCTGTCCCCTCTTTACAGAGTAGAGAAATATCACAGTAGCATAAGTGAATATCTATTGCTAATTGATTGAAAATGTGAAAGAGGTGGTTATAGCTAAATGAAGTATGGTTATGGATTTTATCCTATCTATGTAAGGCCAGTTGGATATATGTTGTTTTTTCCCCTGATTACATGGTGTCTCTTTGTAATTTGCATTTTTCCCACTGTGTTGCCAGTGTCAGACTCACGTGGGATGTGTGAAGTCACCACTGACCTTCTTCACTTATTCTTTTTTTTTTTTCTTTTAGCTTTTTGGAGGGCAATTGGGGTTAAGTGACTTGCCCAAGGTCACATGGCTATTTGTGTGTATGTGTGTGTGTTAAGTGTCTGAGGCTGAATTTGAACCCAGGTCCTCCTGACTCCAGGGCCAGTGCTCTATTCACTGTGCCACCTAGCCACCCCAAGCTTCACCTATTCTTGTAACAAAAGAAAGGGGGAGATGGTGAGGACTACAGGCAAGTGGGACTTGTACCCTGATGGGTGAACAAGCCCTCTCAGGTGTTCAGGCCTGCTGATCTCCTGGATAGGTTTCCCATCCCCCAGGAAGCATACAGGAGTGAGGATTAGGTCCTCCAGATAAACATGGCATTTACACCCATGGCCTGGGACAAAAGTACACAATGTCTGCAGGGGAAAGCAATTAAGAAGTGTCCTATAAAAGCCTGGAAACAAGGTAATAAATTTGGCTTTTCACTTTTACCATTCTGAGAGTCCTGTCTCTTTTTATACACTAGCAGCCTCTGGGTCAGTAACTCTTTCTCAGCAGGCTCCCCAAAATTGGCTCCCCACACCACATAAGCAAAAAAATAGAATACCAGCATCAAAAATGAAAAAGATGAATCCATCACAAATTAAAACAATTATTTAATGAAACTAAATGCCAGACCTACACAACTTGACAGTAGGTAGGGGCCAAAATTAAAGTAGGCTAAACTTCTTAGGGTCATGGACAGGTTTTTAGTGGCTCACTTTTCTAAGTAAAGGTAAGTAGAGACAGACTGATGATGGTTGGTTGCTCCAGGAAAATTGACAAATGGGCTAGAGTGTGCACTGTCATATTTCCCAAAATCTTTGGCAGGTCACAGCTGGCCCATGAACCATATGTTGTGCAGGCCTGTTATATGCTAATAATTCTGATGATCTGAGTGAAATGGATGAATGTTAATTTAAAAATGTACATAAATTGACCATATTAACACAAGAGAAAATGGAATACTTAAATAGCTCTCTCTTACAGAAAAAAAAAAAATTTGAACAAACCATTAATGAGCTCCCAAAAAAGAAAAAAAAGGCCTCATGACCAGATGGATTTGCAAGTGGATTTTGCCAAACATTTAAAGGAAAATTAATTTTTAAACTATACAAACTATTTGGAAATAGGCAAAGAAGGAATTCTAGCAAATTTCTGCTGGAAAACTTTCTCAATATCTTTCTACATTATTTCAGTTTAAGGAGAGTACTTAAATTGTCCTTCCATCTCATCATCTTTTTATTTCCTTGTATAATTTGCCTGACATAAGTTTCTAATTTTCTTATACCTTAAATCACTCCTCCCCATCCCATGCTCTTTGATTCTGTGAAATTGGCCTCATTTATTTTCCTCAAACAAGAAACTTCATCTCCCAAATCCAGGTAACTTTGCTGTGATATTCTCCCTCACATTTCAACCTCTGGGTTTATGAAGCTTCTTTTGACATTCCAGAAAAAAAAATGCCACTTTCTAAAAGAAATCTTTTTAAAGGGGAAGGTGAAGCCAAAAATGCAAAGTAGAGAAGCACTTAGTTCAGCTCTCGCAAATTCCCCTCAAAACAAGTTTAAAATTAATGCTTAAAATGGAATTCTTGTGTGACAGAACCTATTAAAATTTGGGCAAAACAATTTTTTTGAAAAGACAACTTAGTGGGTCCAAAAAAAAATCTATCTGTCTCACCAAAGTAGTCAAGCCATTTTCATATTCAAGCAGAATGTTCTGCCATAGCAGCAAACCTTGCTGGCAGCTGCATTGTTGGTAGCAACAGCTTCTGGAGGTGTCAGGGCAAAAAAAAACACTTTAGGGTATGCTGTTGAACAAATGATTGGAAAGAAACTGTAGGGTAGTCTTTGATGGCACCGATTTCAGGACCCTCTTGCATTGGCCATATGAAAGTCCAGGTAACTGTACCAAAGCAAAAAAGGATCAATACCTCTTTTAACAATAGGGAAGCAGGGTGTGTGATTGCAGTAGCAGAATGGAAAGGAAAGATTGTGGTCATTCTTCAGGAAGCAGAGACCCTGGTCTCAATTCCAAGATAGAGTGAAGCCCTAGGAATTTTAGCTAGAGAAAATTGGGAGACCTTGTCAAAGGTTAATTGGAGTGTTAGCCTTTGTGGCTACAAGGGAACAAGGTTACTTCCTGGGCAAGGACTAGGGCATAAAACAGGAGGTCAGTGACCACAGCTCTTCCTAGATTATGCCATATTGGAAGCAGTGAAAAAATATAGAACCACAAGAATTACCTCTGAAAACAGCACACAAAAACATGAAGCATAGGGTAGTGCTACCTCTAGCTGGAGAACAGAGTCCAACTTTCATGTAAAGTTAAAAGTTAAAAAATAGGCTGTAAAATTAGCAAACAAGGAAAAAAGTAACTTGACCATAAAGTTATAATAGTGGAAGGAAAGATCAAGACACAGACCCAAAAGAAGAAAATAATGTCAAAGCAGCTACAATTGAAGCCTCAAAGAAAAAAAAATAATTGAACACAAGCCCAACAAGAAATTCTGAAAGAAGGGGTGGTCAGGTGGCTCAGCGAGTAAGAGCACCGGCTCCAGTGTCGGGATTACCTGGGGATCAAAGCTGGGCTCAGAAATTTAGCAACACACCCAGAAATAACTGGTCATGTAACCTTGAGCAAGTTACTTAACCCCAATTGCTTTTAAAAAAAAGAAAGAAATTCTGAACGAGTTCCATTAAAAATGAAATAAGAGATAGCGGAAAACTTGGGGAAAGAAATGAGAAGGATGCAAAAAAGTTAAGAATAGAAATTCAACATCTTGGTAAAAATGATTGGAAAGAAACTGTAGGGAACTCTTTGCTGGCACTGATTTCAGGACCCTCTTGCATTAGCCATATGTAGTTGGGCAAAATACTGAAAATAATTAAGAAAATATATATTTTTTAAATTTGCCAAATGGTAAAAGAGGCACAAACATCCACTGAAGAGTAGAACACCTTAAGGGACAGAATTAGTCAAGAGGAAAATGAGGTACAAAAGTTGATTGAAGAAAATAATTCACTAAAAATTAGAACTAGGCAACTGGAAGCTAATGACTCCATGAGATACCAAAAAATAATAAAACAAAATTAACAACAACAACAACAACAACAAAAGAAAACATAGAAGAAAATGAAAAATATCTCATTGGAAACACAGCCAACTTGGAAAATAGATCAAGGAGAGATAATTTAAGAATTATTAAACTACCTGAAAGTCATAATAAAAAAGTTCTTACTCTTATTTGAAGAAGTTACCAAGTAATGTTGCTCTGATATCCTAGATGCAGAGGGTAAAATAGAAATTAAAAGAAGCCAACAATCACCACCTAAATGAGATGCAAAAATTAGAACTCCAAGAAGTACTTTTTACAAAATTGCAGAATTAAGGAGAAAATATCATAAACTGTCAGAAAGAAACAATTCAAATATCATGGATCCACAGTCAGTATAACTCAGGATTTAGTACCTTCCACATTAAATGATCAGAGCAATTTGGATACTATAATCTGATGAGCAAAGTATCTAGGATTACAGCCAAGAATATATACAGTGAAACTGAGTATAATCTTGCAGGAGAAATGATGGATATTTAATGAAAGACAGGACTTTCAAACACTCCAGATGAAAAGAGCAGAGGTGAATAGAAAATTTGAATTTCAAATACGAAGCTCAGGAGAAGCAAAGAAAAGTAAACATGAAAAAGAAATCATAAGGGAATCAAGGTTAGAATGCTTGCATTCCTATATAGGAAGATGCTAATTTTAACTCCCAAGAGCTTTATCATTATTAGGGCATTTAGAAAGTGTACACACAGAAAGTAGGAATGGGTGAGAGATGACTATAAGATGATTAAAAAAAATAAGAGGTGAGGAAGAGAGATGCACTGAGAGAAGAGAGGAGAAGAATGGAGAAAATTTTCTCACAAAAAACAGACATGAAAATAAGAACTTTTGAAATGGAGGGAAAGACAGGAGTGGTGGAAAATGCTTCATCTTTATTCTTATAAGAATTGGCTCCATCAGGAAGTAGCATATGCACACAGTTGGATATAGAATCTATCTTACCCTACAGATGAACTAGGAAGAGAAAGCATTTAGAGAAGGAGAGGAAACTGATAGGAGAAAGGACAGATTAAGAATTAGTGGTGAGAAGCAAAACAGAATTTTGAGGAGGGACAAGGTAAAAAGAGAGAATGAAAAAGATAAACAAAGGAAAATAGAATGAAAAGAAATACACAGCTAATAATCATAACTGTGAATGGAAATTGGAAAGCTTCACCCATAAATTGGAAGTAGATAGTAAATTGGATTAAAAAACCAGAATCCAACAATATGGTGTTTACAAGAAACATATTTGAAACAGAGACATATGCAGAGTAAAAATAAGAGGCTAGGAAAGAATCTATTATGATTCAGCTGAAGTGAAAAAGGCAGGGGTAGCAATCAAGATCTCAGACAAAGCAAAAGAAAAATAAGTTCTAATCAAAAGAGATAAGAATGACAACTACATTTTGCTAAAAAAAAAAGGTACCATTGACAGTGAAGTAGTATCAATATACAAAACATATATGCAACAAAAGATATAGCATCAAAATCCTTAAAGGAAAAGTTAAATGAGTTGCAGAAGGAAAAATGAAGCAAATTTAGGTTAGTGGGAGATGTAAAACTTCTCTTTCTCAGAACCAGATAAATAGAACCATAAAATAAATAAGAAGTTAAGGAGATTAATAGGATTTTAGAAAAGTTAGATATAATATACATCTGGAGAAAACTGAGTGGAAAAAGAAGAGTATGAATTTGTGACCCATTCACAAAGATTGACAATGTATTAGGACACAAAAATCTCATGTACAAATGCAGGAAAAAAAAAAACAAATATATTAAATACATCTTTTTCAGATGAAATAAAAAACATAGTAAAGTACAGTAGAAGGATACATTCAAATTAATATAAAATTAAATAATTTAATCAAGAATGAGTTGATCAAAGAAGTAATCATATAATCAATACATAAGTTATTTAAAAAGAAATACAACAATGAGACACTATATCAACATCTATGGGAAGCAGCCAAAGTAGTATGTAGTGGGAAAATTATATCTCTAATTTTATTAATTTTATCTCTAATTTATATATTTAAATTTATATCAGTAAAATAGGGGAAAAGCAGACTAATGAAGTGGGCATAAACTAAAAGGGGAAAAAAAGCTATAAGAAAACACAAATTTAAAATCCCACATTAAACAGTATATTAGAAATCATGAAAATTAAAAGAGATCTATAAATTTACAATTATGAAAATCATTGAATTAATAAAAGCAGAAGTTGATTTTATGAGAAAAAAGATAAAAATTTATAAGCTTAAAATATATTTATAAATATAATTATTATATTTATATATAAATATATAATGAAATGTATGGATTCTATATAGTATAAAATATAAATTTATATTAAGTTTTAAAAATACAAAAAAAGGAAAAAAACAAATTCCCATTATTAAAAATTAAAAGAGTGAATTCACCACCAATGATGATGAAATTAAAGCAATTGTTAGCAGTTATTTTGGTCAATTGTATGCCAGTTAATCTGACAAACTAAGTGAAATGGATGGATATTTATAAAAATATAAATTGTCCAGATTAACAGAAGAGGAAATAGAATTCTTAAATAAACTTAACTTAGAAAAATAAAGTGAGTAAAGCATCAATGAAAAATTCCTGGAGCTAGATGGATTCACAATGAATTCTACCAAACATTTAAAGAATAATTAATTCCAACACTACATAAACTATAAAAAAAAAAAAAAACTAGGCAGAGAAGGAATTCTACCCAATGACACAAATATGGTTTTGATACCTAAACCAGAGAGAACAAAGAGGAAGAAAACTATAGATTATTTTTTAAAATATTAAATGCAATACTAGCAAGGAGACTGCATCTATATTTTACAATGCTCATATATTATGATGTGGTAGAATTTATACCAGGAATGCAGTTCAATAATCCTGAAACTATCAGAATGATTGACCATATCAGTAACAACAACAACAACAAACCTTAAGATTATCTCAATAGCTGCAGGAAAAGATTTGGCAAAATACAGTACTCGTTCCTGTTGAAAACACTAGAAAACATGAGAATATAAAGAGCTTTCCTTAAAATGGTAAATGATATCTCTCTAAAATCATCAGCAAACATTATCTGTGATGGGGATAAGATAAAAACTTTTCTAATAAGATCAGGGTGAAGTAAGAATATCCATTATCACCAATATTATTCAATATTGTACTATACATGCTAGCTGTAAAAATAAGGGAAAAAAAAAACCTGAAGGAATTAGATGAGAAAACATGTGTTGGGGGTCTGTGGGATGAAAAACCCCATTCTAAATTTAATTAAGAACATGGAGATTTCTCAGGATAAATACAGGGAATTTTTATTCTTTTCCCCCTGGGAGAAGAGGGCGGTTTTCTCTATGATGGATCAGGGAGAGGAGGTGCTCAATATGGGGCAAACAGAGTTTTTAAACCCTAATAAAGCAGGGTCATATTTCCCCCACTGTCCCTCATATCCATTGTTTGGGATAGTGAGCTTGGTTTGTCTCTGGCTCCCATTGGCCAGGAGGAGGGGCCTACAGAGACAGAAAAATAAATCAAAGAACTGAAGTTAGGTGGGGGATCAAAAGACTCCTAAAAAGACGTGTGGCTGATTGATGGCAGCAATGAAGAGGGTAGGGGAAGCCAACACTCAAACCTGACACCAAATTCCAAGAACCATTGTAGCAGCAAGCACTCTAGCATACCCAGGGTGGCTGCCAACACAGGTTCTTAGATTTGTTTTTCTAAAGGAAAGCAACCCAAAATGAGTTAACAATCTTGAAACATATGTCATTTACTTAGTTCAGGGGAAAAAGTTCAGCACCTCAAACATCAGAGAATACAAACAAGTTACAAGCAGAAAACAAATACAGAGAAGTATTACCAGACAGGTTTCCAACTGTCTGACCATTACATCCATACCGAGTCAGTTACCAGAGAGGGAAGCACCAACATTTGGTTTTTCAAAGCCAGGGGGATCAATGGTTGCCCAGAGTCTCATCTGGTCAAATCATACAACTCTTCTCAAAGTGAACCCCAAAGCAAAATCTCACATCAGCATATACATAGCCTTCTCCTGGCCCACAGAATGTCACAACCCTCTTGACCCACTGCCCAATCACAAAGTATCAAGGTATGGGCATTCCTGAAAAGCAAGCCTCCCACCACAGGATCCAGGTGACCACATTCAGCCTATTATGGGGCAGAGTATATTTTCAAATCTGGGAAGGTTCTCAGCATCACTTAAACCTATCAAAGGGCCTAGCAGCAGGGAAGCTCTTTAGATTGCCATTCCCATAATACCCATTCTGAGAAGTTTTCACATTCCCCAACACAGGGGAACTTCTTGGCAGACAATATGAATGTTTACTTACAGTATCCTAAAGATTCAACTAATAACCTAGTTGAAGTAAATAACATCTCCAGTAAAGTTCCACGATATAAAATAAACCCACATAAATCATTATCATTTCCATGTATTACCTACAATACCTAGCAGGAAGAGACAGAAAGAGGATTTCCATTTAAAATAATTGTACATAAAAGAAAATACTTCAGAGTCAAAACTGACAAGACAAATTCAGGAACTATATGAATACAATTACAGAACAATTTTCATATAAATAAAAAACAGATCCAAACAATTGGAGAAAAACCTGGGAAGACATATGAACTGATGGAAAGTTAAATGAGCACAATGAGGAGAACAGTCTATATGGCAACAATAAATATATACAATGGTCAACGGTGAATGTTGGGTGTAGACTTTTGACTGAATCTAAACTTTAGAGAACTTTAAAATCCTTTAAAGGGGATTTGTTCTGTGAAGTTTGGGTGCTGTCAAAGACTACACTTGAGGACCTAGTGGTCCACATATGGCGCAGGGCCACAGGTTCCCCACACCTGTTTTAATTAATACAATTATCCAAGAGAATTCAAAGGATGTATGATGAAAAACACTTTCCATCTCCAGAGAGAGAACTGATAAAGTTTGAATATAGATTGAAGCATAACCTTTTAAAAAATTTTCATTTTTTTTTGTTTTTGTGTGTGTGTGTGTGTGTGGTGTTTTTGGTCTCTGTAATAATACAAAACATATTTTAATATTAGTCTTGTTTTTAAAGATATATGTGTATATGTATATATTTTTTAAGGTATGCTTCGACTGGGAATTCAGAATCTATCAGTTCTTTCTCTGGAGATGGACAGCATTTTTAATCTTAAGTCTTTCTGTATTGTTCTGGATAATTGTATTGGTTAGATTAGCTAAATTATTCACAATTGTATAATATTGCTGTTACCACATGCAGAGTTTTCCTGGTTCTTGTTATTTCACTTTGCATTAGTTTATGTAAGTTCTCCCAAGAATTTATGATAACATTTTGCTCATCATTCCTTATATACTATAGCCATTCCTAAATTGATGGGCATCTCCCCAATTACTTTTTTTTTACTCAATAAAAAGAGCTGTTATGAATATTTTTGTATGTATAAATCCTGCTTCCTCCCCCAAGCTTCTTTCTCTTCTATCAAGCCACTTATTCTCTTCTCTCCTTCCTCTCCTACTTTCCTGTAGGGTAAGATAGATTTCTATTTCCAGTTGTATATTATTCCCTCCTTGAGCCAATTCTAATGAGAACAAGGTTCAAGCATTCCTTCCCCACTTCCCTCATCCCTTCCACTAGAAAAACTCTTGCACATTCCTTTTATGTGAAATAATTTGCTCCATTTTACCTCTCCTTTCCTGCCTATTCCAGTGCATCTCTTTTCTCACTCCTTAATTTTCTTTTTTTTTTTAAATCATTCCATCAAATGTAAATCACATTCATGCTCTCTGTCTATGTATACTCCTTTTAACTTCCCTAATAATGAGAAAAATTTTAGGAGTTACATGTATAATTTTTCCATGTAGGAATGTAAATGTTTTAATTTTATTGAATTCCTTATTATTTCTCTTTCCTGTTTACCTTTCTATGCTTCTATATAGGTCAAATTTTCTATTTAGCTCTGGTCTTTTTGTCAGAAAGGCTTGAATTTCTTTTATTTCATTCAATGTCTTCTCTCTCCCCCACACAAAGGGTTATGCTTAGTTTTCCTGGGTAGCTGGTTCTTGATTGTAATACAAGGTCTTTTGCCCTCTGCATTATCTGATTACTCTGCTTTAATGTAGAATCTGGTGAATTTTCTTATCATTATTGTGACTCCATGATTTTTGAATTGTTTCTTTCTTGCTTCTGGCAATGTGTTATCCTTGACCTGTGAGCTCTGGTATTTTGCTACAATGTTTTCAAGATTTTTCATTTTGGGAATTGTTAGAGGAGGATTCGTGGATACTTGAAATTCCTATTTAACCCTCTGGTTCTAGAATATTGTGGAAGTTCTCATTGATAATTACTTGAAAGGAGATGACTAGGCTCTTTTTTTGATCATAACCCTCAGGCAGTTCAATAATTCTTAAATGATTTCTCCTGGATCTATTTTACAGGTCAGTTGTTTCTTCAATGAGATATTTCATATCTCTTCATTTTTTTAACTTTGTTTTATTGTTCTTGATGACATTTCGAGTCATTAGCTTCTCACTTGTGGTCACTTGCCTAATTCTAATACTTTACAGTTAACTATTGCATCTTTTTTTCCCATTTAGTAATTTCTGTTTTTAAATGAGTTCTCCTCAGTGAACTTTTGTGTGTGTGTGTGTGAATACACACACATACATATGTGTATATATATATATAATCTTTCTATGTGTATAGATAGAGAAAATCTCTCTCTCTCTGTCTGTCTGTCTGTCTCTCTCTCTTTTTCTCTTTCTATTTGCCTCATTCTTTGTGTGTGACTCACCACCTCAGAATTTGTTTTGAGACACAATTTAAAGTTATTTGGAATGGAATTTAGGAGAGTTCAGATGAGTCCCTGCCTTTTCTTCATGATATTGGTTCCACCTCTCTGTGCATTTAAAAACAATTAGCTTTGAATCAAGAATACAAAATAAAACACAGTCTCCTACTAGAAATATCATGTCATAGCTAAATTTTTGACATTAATACTTTTTGATAATAAGTAAACTGTGACAAAACTTGAACTTCTTGCATGAAACTAGTCATTTATTAGGTTTTTACTTTCATATACAAATGAGGGGCAAAATATTAAAATACAAAGAAAAGATATTTCTATGGGACCTTTGAAAATAAAGTCTATTAGGCAGTATGTACTAAAGGATATTGTTATCTGTGTGGCTCCTATTCATTGGAATTGCTTCATATTGCTTTTCCTGAAGGCAAAAATCTCAATCACATGACATTGTCTCATTCCAACATGCAAAACTCCCTCTGAATTTAAATAAAGGACCTAATACTACCTTTCAGTTCTTATTTCTTAATAAAAGCAGGAACACATTGAGGGTAGAACAACCTAAGGCACTTTTATAAACACAATTTTTCAACTTTTAGGACAGTAAACTTGAAAATCTAGATGTATAGGCTAAGCTTTAGCTTTGCAATTTGCTTCAACTATATACCGAATTTTGCCTTTTTGAGTGTGTCGTAAGAATGATTTTCCATTCCATTCTTTGCCTTTTTGAGTGTGTCATAAGAATGATTTTCCATTCTATTCTATCTTAATTCTTTATCTCTTCACTAGCAGAGACTTCAAATGGTGCCATTACTAATCATTTATTTGAGTAGTCACCAAAAAATAAAAGTCAACCCTGGGAAACTCTCATTTGTGAATTCTTTGAAGAAAGGTTAACAATCTTATTGCTAAAAATTACAATAAAAATTGAATTTTTCAGGGTTTCTAATTAATTTTCTAATTAAGAACAGAAAGGCAGCCCTATACATTCCATGGATCTTAAAAATGTGGCCATACTTTGGGAGTACTGCAATTGAGAAGAATTTAAATGAGCCCTTACCCCTACTCTAGTAAATTCCATGAAAGATAATAGAGATATTGACATCTAAAATTATTTGGAATTACCAAATGTTGGGAAAGCAGAGTCAACTACACACAGCTGTTTGCAATTATTACTTACAACTTGTAACCTGAATTCCTTGCCTCTGTCTTCCCTCTAGTCTTGTGATAATTTTCTGCCTTTGACATTGTTTAAACCTCAGGCATTTTCTCCAACTACTAACTCATGCCTGATCACTGACTTTTCTAAGTAGTTATTGGATGGTTGGTTGTTGTCCTTTGTTCTCAAAGAGGACCAAAATGACATCACTCGTGTTAGAGTCAAGGTGTAATATGTCCAACTATGGTTAATCAGACCAAGATGCTCTCAGAAAGCTCCACCATAGGGCAGGTACAAATAGTCCACATGAACAGTATAATTGGAGATATTTCTGAATTTGCACATCTCATGTTTCTTTTGAGGTACTGCAATTCTGCTTTGCTCTTAAGGCACAGAAACTTTTTTGCGATGGGGACATGCATGATGGGCAAGCCTATGCCAGCGTCTCCCATTTATCACGATCAATTCCAAAGTTCTTTAGAGAGAACTTGAGAGCGTCCTTGTATCCCTTCTTCTGACTTCCACTGGAGCTTTTGCTTTGTGTGATTTCTCTGTAAAAGAGTGTTTTAGGCAAACATGTCTTTGGCATTCTGACAATATGGCCAGCCCATCAAAGCTGTGCTCTTTGCAGGAGGGTTTGAATGACTGGAAGTTCAGCTCAAGAAAGAACCTTAGTGTGCAGTCCCTTAACTTGCCAGGTGATATTCACATCTTCATAAGACAATTAAATTGGAAGTGCTCTAATTTCCTGGAATAATGTTGGTATACTATTCACGTTTCACAGGCATACAACAATGAGGTCAGCTCTGCAGATCTGTAGTCTCATCAATGTTGATGGATATTCCCTCTAATGATGCATAACCCAATCAATCCCCCATGCTTACCCATCCTCAGCTATTTTTGACCATATCCTCCCATGTTGTAACCACATAGGGTTAACTCAAAGTACTGAAGGTAATCCTGCAGTTGTCTTTGTATGCCATGGATGTGAATTGAATTTAAATCCTTGACAATTCAGCTCTAGAAAGGAACTCAGTGTCTGGTAACTTATTTTGCTAGGTGATCTTCAGCATCTTCCTAAGACAATTCAAATGAAAGTGATTAATTTTCCTGCCCTGTTGCTGGTATACTGTCCATGTTTCACAGTCATAAAACAACGAGGTCAGTAAAGCAGCTCTGTAGACTTTCAGCTTGGTAGACATCTTCTCTGCAACTTTCCTTTGGAGCCTCCCAAACATTGAGCTACCTCTGGTCATGTGTGTATCATCTTCTTCTATGTGCACATCACTGGAAAGTATACTGCCAAGGGAAGTGAGCTTCTCCACTCCATTCAATCTTTTCCTTGTACTGATGGTTCCATGTATAAATGGTTTGGTGCTGGCTAATAGAAAATTTATGGGTTTTTTTTAATGTTAATTGTTAGGCTAAAATGAACAAAAGCAGCAGAGAATCAATCCATATTTTGTTGCACCTTGGCCTCTGAGACTGCAACATTTGCATAATCATCTGTGAACAGAAAAACAAAAAACCCAAAACAGTAACTTTCCTTCCACTTTAGAATTGACATTTAACCTTTTCAAGTTAAACAATCAACTGTCAGGGCAGTTGTTCATCTTGATGCCATTTGCAACTTTACCAAAGATATCTGACAACATTGCAGAAAACATTATGCTAAAAAAATTAGAGCAAGTGTGGAAGAAAGCCCTGCTTCCCTCCATTGGTGGCTTGGGGAAACACACTGAGCAAATTTTCCATTATCCAGAATGCATACAAGAATGCCATCATGAAACTGATGTACAATTGTGATGAACTGCCATGGGTAACCAAATTTTGCCATAATTTTCCACAATCCCTCATGATTCCCAGTATTATAGGCTTTTGACAGATTAAAAAATGTTGTGTACAGATGTTCTGTTTTGCTCCTGGTATTTCTTCTGTAGTTGTTGGGCAGCACACACTATATCAGCCATTCCTGGGCCCCTTCTTAAGCCACACTAGCTCTCAGGTAGGTGACCATCTTTCAGGTGAAGAATCAACCCATTAAGGAGGAGTTTGACAAGAATCGTGGCAGCAATGCCTAAGAGAGAGGACCCCTCCCCCCAACTTACCCTCCAGTAATTGTCACAGAACAATCTGTTTCCTTTACCTTTATAGAGATGGGCAATGGAGTCATTCTTGAACTCCTGGAGGATAACCACCTCTTGCCATATAACCTGGAAAATTTCAGTCAGCCCCAGCAGTGGGCTCCCTATCTTGTAAAACTCAGCTCTAAGAATTCAGCACCAATCCATCTCTCTCGGATTTTTTCTTTATTGCTAATCAATGTGCTTCTATCAGCAGAGAGTATTTGAGATGCACCTAAATCTGATCCATAAATAGCCTTCAGTGTTTCATAAAAGTGTTTGGATTGTTACTATCAGTATAAAACTGAATTTCATCTGCCTTCTTACTGAGTCAAAAATTCTTCATCCCTCTAAGCTTTTCTTGCACTTTACTTTTGATGGGATTAAATGCTACTTTCTTAGAAATGGATAAACTATCCATTTCAAATTCTATTGATTCTCTCTCTCTCTCTCCCTCTCTTTCTCTCTCTCTCCCCTCCCCCTCTCTCTGTCTCTGTCTCTCTGTCTCTGTCTCTGTCTCTCGGTCTCTCTGTCTCTTTCTGTCTCTCTCTCTCTGTCTGTCTCTGTCTCTGTCTGTCTCTGTCTCTCTCTCTCTGTCTCTGTCTCTGTCTCTGTCTCTCTCTCTCTCTCTCTCTGTCTCTCTCTCTCTGTCTCTGTCTCTGTCTCTGTCTCTCTCAGCAGCTTCTGAATTTCCCCATCATTTCCATCAAATCAATCTTGATGTTTTCAAATGTTCTGGCCCAAATGAGCATGTTCACTGCTATATACCAAATCTCTGAAAACTGCCCACTCCTTTTCTGCTCCATTATTAACAACTATATTGGCTCAGCTTTCCCTCCAGGTTAACTACAGACTGTTTTAATCTGATGACAATGTCTTTTACATTGGTCTTGCCTTAGGGTTGCTTCATTGTTTGAATGTGAATATTTAGCTTGGTGAGGATAAATCTATGAACAATTCAGCACACTGCACCGCACATCACATTCATCATGCTCACATCCTATCTATCTCTTCTCTTTATAATGACATAGTCTATTAAATACCAATGTTTACTGCCCATGTGCATACACAAAACTTTATTGCAATTAGGTAAATGGAAGATGGCATTTGGTGATAAGGTCATGAGATTCACAAAACTTTAGTAGTAAATGACCTTTACTATTGCTGGTTCTGACTCCATTCATCTCAAGGACTCCCTGCCATATTTGGTAGCCAATGCCTATGTTTGCTTGAAAGTAACAAACAATTATAAGCTTGTCCTCTTTTGGTACATTGATGCTGAAGGTCTCTGGATTTTCATGTTTTTTTTTCTTTGAATTCATCAGGATTTGTCATGGTGGGAAATGACACAATGATGATGGTAGTGTGGCACTGTTTTGCTAATAGCAATCATATTCTCATGAACCTGTCATTCTCTCCTTTTGGTACATGTACAAGCTTGTTAAGTAGATTAGCTTTGATTGCAAAACCTAAACTAGCTAACTCCATGAGGCTCTTTTTTACTGGGGCCACTCCAAAAAAAATGTGTATCCAGATGTGACTTCAGTAAGTGAACTTTCATTTGCCAGCCTTGTTTCACTCAGAGCTGCTATTTGGATATGATACTTAATTCTCTCACAACAAAAGCTGTTTGTCTTTCAGGCTTACTGGATTTCATGGTGTCTATAAGTATGGACCTATTCCAAATACCTATAGTGAGTGGGATCATTTTTGCAAAAGTTTTTATACAGTATGTGTGTGTGTGTGTGTGTGTGTGTGTGTGTGTGTGTTTTGAGAACAGGGTGGAAGCATCACCTATATAGTGGTAAGCAGGCCAGCAGGGTTGGGTAAAGTAGAAAAAATTTAGGATAACTTTTCCAGCCCCTTCTGCATGACAAGAGAAGGCTCGTGTGGTGCTTCAAAAAGGCTTGTCAAACACCAAGTGAGGTGCCTAATACCACTCTTGCTCCAATCCAGTGAGAAGACAACCTTGTGCAGTGTTATGACTACTGCTTCCAGTGAATCCACACCTATAATTCATCACTTGCTTGTTGCTACAGGACTTAGAGGTAGGTAAAAATGGGGAAATGATATAGGTTACATCTTTTGATTTGCACGTAAGTTGGATTTAAGTGAGGCGGAATTGGAAGAAATCTTTGGCCTCACTCTCCCAGAGTCATTGAGGCAATACAGATGACTGGTGACAACTTGGTATGCAACGAATTACCTTGTCATCTCTAATGTCTAATCGAGTTCCTGCTTCATGGCTATTTAAATGAATTGTTCTCATCTGCCCATTCCAACAGCGGAAGTCTTCACATGCTTGCTATAGACACCTCCCTAACTCACTTACTGATTTCAGACCCTTCCATTACCCTCAACATCATTTAGCTTGTCTGTTGAAATGGTTTACTGGGGTGTGACCATTGTTCATGCTACAGATTCTTGGAGTCACAGGTGATAATTGGGTGAATCAGGTGGACACGAAAGGTGGAAAGTAGCCCTGAAAAGGGCTCAGCAACCCTGACACCAGAGGTAATAGCCTTCTGTGAATATACAATATACCCTGAATAGTATAATATTCTTTTGATGCACATCTCTCACAACAACACACATATAAATAGTTAGTTGGTCAATGAGTATTCCATTGGCATAAAAATATACAATTACCACCAAAATGTATAAATACTGTTTTAGCCATTGACAGGGTCACCTGTTTTTCATTAGTGCTAAGAAAATATCAAAATAACAAAGGTAAAGCAAGTCATTTAATAAAAGAACTCACCACCACAAAGAAGAGTTTGTGTTGTTGTTCATGTTATTGTTGTTCTTTCCACAAAGGGAAAAAAAATGAAAAACATTTTTAATAATGGAAGAGGAACCGAATTTTAACTTAGTGATACTTTTAAAACTAGGGTAGCTTCGGCTGAGAATTATGTAGATACATAGATATTAAAAAAAAGTGTTTGACTAAAACTCACCCATAAATAAAGTAGAACCCATAAATTTAGTAGAAACATATTACATATTGTAAATAAAATATTAATAGAGAATACAAAAATGAAATGAATAGAGACATTATATAGAGAGGCATATTATTTTTAGAGGTTAGTGAATTCCAACCAAATATATCCTAAAGTTTCACAAAGACCTTACAATGCCTTGGCTGCCAATTTGATTTTTAAAAGTTTTTTTTTTGTTTATTTAAATAGAATTTTAATTTTTTTCCCCAAATATATATCAAAATAATTTTAGCCTTCATTTTTACAAGATTTTGAATTCCAAGTTTTTCTCCCTCCATCCCTGTCCCCTCTTCCAAAGCTGTTGAGCAGTTTGATATAGTTTATACATGTGCTATGATGTAAAACATATTTCCATATGTTTTACATTTGTTGAAGAAGAAATAGAAGAAAAAATAGAAAGAATAGAGTGAAAAATATGCTGTTATCTATATTCAGAGACCATCAATACTTTATTTGAATATGATTAGTATTTTAGTATCATGAGTATATGAGTATCATGACTCCTTTATGCTTGTCTTAGATCACTGTGTTGCTGAAAAGGGCTGAGTCATTGTTGATCATCAGGTATAATGTTACTTAAATTATGTACAATGTTTTCCTGGTTCTGCTCATTTCACTTTGCATCAGTTTTCACAAGTTTTTCCAGTTTATTCAGAAATCTGCCTCTTTATCTTTTCTTATTGTACAATAATATTCCACTGCCCTTAATATGCCACAGCTTGTTCAGCCATTCCCCAACTGATGAACACCACCTCAATTTCCAACATTTTACCACCACAAGAAGGGCTGCCATAAATATTTTTGCATACGTAGGCCCTATTCCCTTTTTAATGATTGCTTTGTGGTATTGCTGGATCAAATGGTATGCAGAGTTTTGTTGCACATTAGGCATAATTTCAAATTGCTCTCCAGTGTATTAGTCTCCCAATTTTCCTACCTCTTCTCCAACATTTAACATTTTTTTTCTTTTTGTCATATTAATCAGTCTGATTTGTGTGAGGTGGTATGTCAGAGTTGTTTTAATTTGCATTTGTCTAATCAAAAATCATTTAAAGCTTTGATTTATTTATTATAAATTTATTAATTTTTTTTAATTTATGTTTGGATTGATTTCTCTAACTGATAACTATTTATACCCTTTGACAATTTATCAATTGGAAAATGGCTTTGATTCTTATAAATTTGACTCAGTTCTCTATATCTTTAAGAAGAGTTCTTTATATATTTGAGAAATAAGGCCTTTATCACAGACATTTGCTATAAAGATAGCTTCCTAGTTTTCTTGATTGATTAGTTTTATTTGTACAAAACCTTTTCAATTTAATAAGATCTAAATTATGTATTGTACATTTTGTAATGCTCTCTGTCTCTTATTTGGTCATGAATTCTTCCCTTCCACATAGATCTGACAGGTAGACTGAGTATTCCTTGTTCTTCTAATTTAATTGCTTCCTTGTCTATGGTAGCTTTTAGCAAGATGTAGTTTCTGGCCTTATCCCTTTTAATTAGTTCTATTTTTGCTTTTATTTTTTCTAAGATCAACATTGCTAGCCTTGCTTTTTTGAAAATTTAACAGAAGTATAACATATTCTGTTTGAAATCCTTGCCTTTATGCTGTGTGTATCTCTCTGCTTCTTGTGTTTCTTGTACACATATTGTAGGATTCTGGATTTTGACCCATTCTGCTATCTGCTTCCATTTCAGGGGAGAGTTCATCCCATTCCCATTCACAGTCATGATTATTAGTACCTGTGTAATTTCCTCCATCATATTCTTCCTCCTGTTTGTCTTCTCTTTCCTTTCACTCTTTCCCACCTTAACAGTGTTTAGCTTTTATCAACTCCCCTGATCTTTGCTCCTTTCTGGCAGTCACAATCTTTCCCCCTTTACTTGATCTCCTCCCCTCCTGCACTGCATGTAAGATAGATTTCTATATTCAAACAATTTTGTACATTATTCCCTCTTTTAGCCAATAATTATGAGAGTAAGTTTCAAGTGATGCCTTTCACTCTTCTTCCCATCTTTTCCTTCAGAGTAATAGGTCTTTCTGACCTCTTCATGTGAGATAATGTATCCTATTTTACCTCTCCCTTCCTTCTGCACGCAGTGTACTCTTTCTCATTCCTTATTTATTTTATATAATTCCCTCAAACGTACCTTATGCCTGTATCTTCTCTTTATGAATATTCCTTCCTTCTATACTGTTAGTGGCACAATTTTTAAGAGTTAGAAGTATCATCTTCCCATGTAAGGATATAAACAGTTTAGCTCTATTGAATCCCTTATGTTTTTTTTTCCCCTTTCTGTTTATGCTTCTCTTGGGTCCTGATATTGGAGGTCAAGTTTTTGGTTTAGTTCGGTCTTTTCCTTATGAAGGTTTCTATTTCATTGAATGGTTATTATTTCCCTTGATACATTATGTTTACTTTTGGCAGGTAAGTCATTCTTGGTTGTAGTCCCAGGTCCTTTACCTTCCAGAATTTCATATTCCATGACTTCTGATCTTTTAATGTTGCATCAGCCAAGTTCTATGTAATCCTTATTGTGACTCCTTTATATTTGAATTGTTTCTTTCTGACCACTTCTAGTATTTTTCCCTTTGACCTGATGGTTCTGAAATTTGGCTATAAAATTCCTTGGGTTTTTTTATTTTGGTATCTCATTTTCATCAGTGGATTCTTTCAGGGCATATTTTGCCCTCTGTTTCCATGATATCATGGCAGGTTTCCTTGATAATCACTTGAAAGATGCTGTCCATGTCCTCCTTTTGATTATTGCTATTAGGTAGTCCAGTGATTTTGATATCAGCTTTCCTGGATATATTTTACAGGTCAATTTTTTTCACATGAGTTATTTTACATTTTCTTCCAAATTTGTTCATACTTTTAATTTTATTTGACTGATTTATGATGTCTCATAAAATCATTACGTTTCATTTGCCCAATTCTAACTTTTAAGGTGTCATTTTCTTCAATTAGCTTTTGTACTTTCTTTTCCATTTGGCCAATTGTACTCTTTAAGATTTTATTTTCTTGAGCGGATTTGTCTATCTCCTTTTCCGTTTCACCAGTTTTCCTTTTTAAGCAGTTTTCTAAGTGTTGACTCTTTTTTCATAATTTGCTAGCATCTCTCTCATTTCTTTCCCCCAAATTTTTTCTACTTCTTTTACATGATATTTAAGCTCCTTTTTGAGCCCTTCCATGAGTTCTTTCTGGACTTGAGACCACTTCTCATTTTTCTTCAGAGTTTTGCTTATAAATGTTTTGACATTATTGTCCTCTTCTGATTTGTGTCTTTATCTTCTCTGTCACCATAATTACTTTCTGTGATTGGATTCCATTTTTGTTATTGTTGCATTTTGCACATCTTTCACCACCCCACCCCCCTTGCTTTCTTCCTTTCTTTTAAATTTGAGCTTTGCTCCCAATGTGGAAGGGAATATATCTCCAGCTTCTTGTGCTAGTATCTGTAGGCCCTGGTTTATCTAGTGCTATATGATAATGCTGCCCTGATCACTCATGGGAGTCCTTTGTTGCTGGTGCTCCACTGAGGGGGTTGAATGAGGGTTTGCTGGTGCTTCTATATGTTGCAGGCATCTAGCAGTTTACCTGGTGCTGAGCAGGGTTCCCAGTGTTGGTTTCTGGCATGTGCTGAGGCCTGGTATGGGTTTTTTCTTTGCTTCCACATGGCTATACTGAAACCCATAGAAGCCTGGCCTCTGGACTCTGCTTGGCTGCTCTGGGCTGTGTGAAACATGTGTTAGTTTTGGCACTGGAGTATGCTGGTTCTAAGGTATGTGGGGCATCCTGGTGTTGGTGTTTGCCTGCTGCACAATACTGGAGTTCAGGATCTCTGACTGGTTTGCTGAGGTGGGGCTTGTTACTGGCTTACTGCGATGCTCCCTCCCCTGAACTTTGCTCCCCTTTCAGTTGAGTGAGATGCACCTTTTTTGCTGATCATCCATGTTTCTTGGGCGAAAAGATCGTTCCATCCTGTCATTTTGCTGGTTCTGCTGTCCCAGCTTTTGTTTTGGGGCTCTATTTTATAGCTATTTGTAGGTGAGTATGGCAGAGTTATAGTAATTTGCTGCTAACTCCACCATCTTGACTTTCAGAAGTCATTGTCTACTAATTTAAATGTAAACCAAAGTTAATACATTATTATGAACTTCATTAAAAAGGAACAAAAACAAAGTTACTGTAAATTTCTTTATAACTAGGGAGCAATCAACAAATGCTGGGAATCCTTGGTCAAAATGACTACTCTGGGACAGAAAATTGCTGTAAAGTGCCTAGTGCCAATTGCATTTATTTAATATTTAATAAACACTATTTATAAATGGGGCATTGTGTTTACAAAGCACACAGTGAAGGGGTGAACAATTGCTAAATGGATCATTTAGATTTTGCTGAGGCTCAAAGCTGATAAGTCATACTCCCTCAATGAAAATAAAAACAAGACCCCCATCCCCAGAAGGAGATGTCTCCCTAGACTGTCTGTCATTGTAAAATAGTTTAAATGTACTGACTTACTGCTTAAATATCTTACCCAATAGAGACATAAGGCATGCTTAAATAGAATTGTGGAGTCTTCTCTTTATAGAGATGCTTAGGTATCATATTGTACAACTCCTGTCAGATTCAGGGATCTCTTTTTCACTTCTCTAATGCTCTATTGGTACAGCCTATTAGATTTTCTGAGAGTTCTAGATGTTAGGAAGATCTTCCTAAATACTTCAAAATATATTTTCTTATAATTTAATTCATTGATGTTATTTTTTCCTCCATGGAGATATGTAGATAATTCCAATAGCAAAATGTATGACTATTACCCAATACTTCTATTGACCTACTGACTCCCTTCTAAGTTTTCTCATCTTAAGCTTAAATACCCTCATTCACTTCAATTATTTCTTCTATGACATGTGACCACTCACTGGGTATGTTATAGACAGTATTTTCTTTAATGTAAGAGCTGAACTAAATGGTTGATGAGGGGTCTCCTGACTCTCAGATCTAGTTTTTTTGTGTTAGCTTTAAATCTTCTCAGCACCTGTTTTATATTATTTGGAAGCATATTAGTGTGTTCATGCATATATTTTAATACATGTAAATTTCTTCAAAATAAATAATCCCTTCACATTTACAGATTGCTATTCCCTCAAAATATTGGAATGAAAGTTCAGTCTTAAAAGTGTGCCTAGGTAGTGGATGCGGCTAGACAGAGGGAGAAAGAAATGTCAAGATCTCACCAAACTTAAAGTTAATGGCTTTAATGAGTGGATTTTATTTAGGTGTAAGTACATGTGTGTTACCATTGGGGAATAATTAATACTGTTAAAATAGTACAGACTTAATTTCCTTATGAAAATATAAATAATTTACAAAAGAAGCTTAATAATTTCACAATTATAAATTTATATATAAATGCACTGAATTTGCCTTTCAAAATGTGAAAATAATTTGATGGAATGAAAATAACAACAATACCAAAATATTGTTAACGATACATATGCAAATGCATATTAACAAAAAGCATTGTTAATGATACATATGCAATGACAAAAAGTATACATATTTTGAAGAACGTAGAAAAGCAAAGAATATAATATAATTCAGAGGGCATTTCAAATTATAGACTATGGAGAGGATAATCAAGAAAGTAATTTAATGCTTTCTCATTCACAAAGAGAACCTCATTATTAAACACATAAAATGGCATAATAATTAATTTTATACAGGCTAACTCTATTTCAAAAAGAATTAGTTTGAAAGTCAGTTGTAGGTTAGCATAATAGTACATTAAAAACTGAAATGGCCTGGTGTTACACAGCCAAAATGTGTCAGAGGTCGCCACCAGGCTTTCTCAAGGTCAGCTCTCTGTCCAGACTGAATCCTTTTCTGTCTCTCCCTCTTTAAGTTTTCTCTGTACTACCTCTATTGATAAAAATTTCAGCTTTTTTGGTAAACTTTGTAGATTATCTTTGAGAATTGTAAAAAAAAAAAACATTCATTTTATAATTTAAAAAGATTAAGTCCATGACACTCCATCTATATATAAAGATTCCCTATTTCCTGGGATTTTTAAGTTGGTTCCTAAATACTCTTTTGCAATTAATAACAATTTTAATGTTTAGCTTTCATATTCATCTGTAAAGTTGAGAGATGACTTCATAAGTAGTAAATTTTATCTCATTTTATCCTAACAATGACCATATGATGTTTGTACTGTTATTATAGCCACTTAACAGATGAGGAAAGTGAGGTTACAAAGAGAGGTTAGTGGCTTGTCCAAGTTAATACGAATAGTGAGTGTGTGGCAAGAATTTTATCTTGGGTGTTCCTAACTCCAATTTCAGAGTTTAATCATTTGTATAACCTTGTGGCCTATAATGTATGTGTTTATGATTTTCCTTAACTAGAAAGTCAGTGGAAGTTTTCAACATCACTCTCAGGTTTTTATTATATCTCTCTATGTACTCTCTGTCTGTCTGTGTCTTTGTCTCTCTTTTTCTGCTTCTGTCTTTGTGTGACTCTCTGTCTATCTGTGTGTCCCTCTGTCTCTCACATGCACACAAACATGCAAGCATGTATGTGCGAACATACATAATTGCCTGTGATGCCTACAGCTAGATTTCAAATTACTTTTTGTGAAGGTTGAATCCAAGTCATTTTGAACCTCCTCAGAACATATTAAAGCACCTTGTATTCTGCATTTTTTAAGTTTGTTGAATTAATTAATGAATCAATTAATCAATGAAGAAGCATTTTTAAAGTGCCTATTAGGTTACTGATACTTTGTTAGATGCTTAGAGGGAGGGAGAAAGGAGGAAAGAAAACAAGGAAAGAAAGAAGAATTCCTTGTCAAAAAGAATTTGTTTTATCAGGTGAAACATCAACTATCTACATATATTTGAGCCCAGTCATACAACAATGATGACAACAAAACATATTAATAGAGGACATGATAGTGTGTGTTATAGGGGAAGGATTCAATTTAATGAATAACTAGTATCCACTCAAATGTTTTTAAATTGCATATTTATGTTTATTAACTCTGTGTGTATACTTGTCTAAATTATTGGAATGCAATCTCATCATGAATAGTGACTTTTTCATTATACTTGTATTCTAAGAACCTAGCCCAGTTCTTGAACATAATAATGATTTCTTGACAAATTGCTAATAATTTAAATTGTATTCAAATGCCCCAGCATAGCTCTGGTATAAGAGATCCACAAGTAATAAGGGGCCTCAGGCTACTAGTCCTTGTAGCAGCAAGCACCCTACCATACCCAGTATGGCTGCTAGCACAAGTTCTTTGATCTGATTTTCTGAAGGAAAGCCACTCAAAAAGGGGTCAATCATCTTACTGTAATCAAACATATATCATTTACCCAGTTCTGGGGAAAAAGTAAGCTCCCTGAACTTCAGAGAAAATACAAACATATGTTACAAACAGACAAAACATACAGACACAGAAACAGACCAACAGACAGGGCTTCCAGTTGTTTGACCATTATATCCATACCTAGTTAGTTACCAGAGAGAAAAGCATCAACATCTGGGTTTTCAAAACTGGGGAGATCAATGACTGTCCAGTCTCATCCAGTCAAATCACATAACTCTTCCCCTGAGTGAACCCCAAAAGAAAACCTCACATCAGGGTGTATACACACACACACACACACACACACACACACACACATAGCTGTCTCCAGGGTCAGAGAAGATCATAACCCTCGTGACCCACTGCATAATCACAAAGTAACAAGATGTGGGAGTTCCTGAAAAACAAGTCTCCCACCACAGGCCCCATATGACTGCATTCAGTCTATTAGGGGGCAGAGCATATTTTCAAATCAGAGAACGTCCTCAAATTTATTTAAGCCTATCAAAGGGCAGGGAAGATCTTCAAATTTGCTTGCCATTATAGTCCTATGAAATGAGTTGTTATTCCATGGCACTTTTCTGCCATCAGTTCATGCTGATATAGAAGAGGAATGGTAAAAAAAATCATCAGGTATGGTAAATCCCTAAAATTGTTGGTTAAGAAAATGCAGTCAATATTGTTTTAATTACTAGCCAAGTGGAAACATATGTAGACATGGCCAGAGATTAGTTACTTTATTAACAACCCTAAAATGTAATCCAAACTATTATTTTAAAATTGTCCATAATTCATCTTCATGGAAACCATGACTGGTTTATACATTTTGCTATGTAACTATTCAGAGACAACATTTATTCTTGTGGTAACTTCTATAAGGATACATAAAATGCAATGAATATCCTGTTCATGCTGAAAATGAACCATGAATGATATTTCTAGTTCACAGTGACTGCACAGTGTTGCTGGCAACTGAACTCTAGGGAAATCAACAAAAACTCATCTCTCTGCAAACAGAATCCTATCACTGCCATAGTAAAGAAGCCCTCACCACTGACCTTGCTTATGAATTACACACATTGTCAGATAGGCCATATTAAATATTTTGTGATTTGATCCACTCTACAGTATTTAGAGATTTGCAGGTAGGAATTTCTCTTCATTCTAGGTAATGCCTTATTTTACTAGATGCTCAGCAGAAGCTCAAAGGCAGATGGTCATTTAATACAGTAATTAAATAGATGATATTTAATGCTGATAAACTTTTTAAAGCTATTTAGAGATCCTTAAATAAAGAGATATATGATTTCAGGTAATTATTAGAGTCACAATACTTTTAAAATATTATTAATTCAACACTGAAGATTTTACAAGAATAAAGAAATGATCACTTCCAACATAGCTATCTCTGGGATGTAGTAAAATTTAATAGTGTAAGACATTGTCACTGTGCTAACTTAAATGCCATTTAAGATGGGTTGTGAAAGTGAATTCAATATCTAGCTGAACCCAAGAGTTTAGATTTATATTTGGGAATATAGAAAAAAAGAGGGACTGAGGTTTAGGTGATTCATCTGATGCCTTGTAATGATTGAGATGAATTCCTAGAAAAGGGGTCTGGCTGTAAGTGATATTCTCCTTAAAGATGCTCTCAATAAATAGTTTTCCTCCAATTTCCCCCTAATGCCTTAACTTTGCTGTGGATTAGTATAGAATGGGCATTTTAAATTTATTATCAATTGGGACAAATGGGTATAGTTATTAAACAACAAATTCAGTGAATTCATACTCACTGTGTATTTGAGGAAATATGTTTAAATCCTTTATTAAATAAAATTAAAAATTTTAATAACATTTCAATAGAGATACAAAGAAAATGGTGATTTGATTAATTAAATTATTTGATTGGAATAAGTAATAGGCAATTAAACACCTTATACATTCTCTAAATGATTTATTTAATGACTTATACTTCAATGCTGAATCAGAGAAAATTAAACACATATATGTTTGTGTGTATGCATACATGCATGCATGTATGTATGTATGTTTTAATTCTAAGCACTACTATGAAATCTTACATTAAGAGGCCATTCTAATGTGTCTGGCAAAATAATATTCTATAAATTCATATGAACAAAGTATTTAGATAAACAGTTCATTTCCAATCAAGGAATGTGATTAATTTATACATTTGTGTTTTCTCTTATCAGATTTCATTTAAAAATGACATCATTCTCTAAGGAATATTTTACTTTCCTTCAATATTACTTGACCTGAAATTTTTCTTGTTTTATTGTTTCTCATTGTGCTGGCTGTCCTCCACCCTTTAGAGGATTTTCATATACTTAAATAATACAGCCTTAGTTTCAATGAATGCTGAAGTTCCTTAGTCTGTTCTCAGAAAATCAAAAGATGCATCCTTTTTGTATCATACCTCATTGTTGTTTCCATTTTCATTTAAAAATATTTCTAATGCATCAAAAGAAACTTCTAAAAAATATTTACACTATTTTGATGACTGGACTGAGATACTCATTCTGTTACATTTGTTCAATTCCTTGTTCATCCTTCATACTCTTTCCCAATCACCTTTCTCCCTGAATGTATATTGTGTATTGCATTACCAAATCAATCAAAAATTATTTATGTCCTCCCAGGAGCTTCCTTCTTAAACTGCCCTGAAAAGCAGTTCTATTTTCTGATTCATGGTGTGACATAACGCTATTTTTTTGTTTTCTTGTATAAAATAAGATATTTTGCTTATTTAATGATAAGTTTAAAATTAAACATGGATAAAATCAAATATGCTTTGCAGTTATATTTAAATGAATGTGTTTTAATATATAAAATGTGATGCAAGTTGTCAGTGCCTCCTCAGTATTTTTTTGGTTTCTATGGGTGTGCATTCATTCCCATTAATATTTTGTTTTACATAGTTTTAATTAGAATGCACACTATTTTTATTTTTAAATTAGCTTTCTTTTATTCATTTTATACTAGTTCAGAAATAAATTTCCAGAATTTGATTTATTTTTGTCTAGCAGTGACATGTGCTTGGGCTATTGGATTAGAGGTTTACTGCTTCTTTCTCTCCTCTACACATAAGAATGGGGTCTCTTTTCTCCTTCTAATTCCCATTTTCATCTTGGACATGATTGTTTTTTTTTTTCTAGTTAATCACCTTTCTTTCACCCCTTGAGGGATGCTTTTTATTTTCAGACATCCTTGGGAGAAATCATGGGAAAAACTAAAACCTTGTAAGGGTTCTCATAAATCTTGTGCCACCAGAAACTGGTAAGATTTTGTCTAAGATTGATCCAGAATCACACTTTTTCCTTGTTTCTCTGCTTTTGGGAAAGTTTTTTTTTTTAATGAATCAATAAATCTATTTTCTGTTGAGCTTCAAACCTCCAATGATCCCTGAAAGATTCTCAAAATTATTATTATCCTTTTAAAAATCTATCATCTTTTTCCACTGTGTTGGCATTTGTTGAAGGTCACACATACATACAGACACCGGGAAAAACAATACAAATTAATAGCAAATAAGCTAATTAGAAAAGGTAACCAAGAAATAAGCTAATCTATCTGCCAAGAGATAAAGAATGACAATGGTAGTGAAGAAAAAGAATTTTCTATTTTCCATCACTTTCTTCAATCTAGATGATCAACAAGCCATAAAATCAAACCCTACCTTTTGTAAGTAGAATCACTGCCCAAAATAGTAAGAAATGGCAAAGGGAAAAAGCTTTGTATGAGGACTAATTTGTATATATCTTCCCCAGGGTTTTTGCCATTCAACTAGTAGAACAACAGATAAAAAGTGGAGAACATGCTTCAACATTCATAATACAAAATATTTTCCAAATCAATAACAACAGAGTTACCACATTTGAATTCTAGTATCCCCAATAAAGAGAAATAAACAGTAGCTAGAATAGATCAAATATACATAAAAAAATCAATTGTGAGGATATTGAGGGATTAATTCTGCAAATAAATAAAAGAAGTAAAGATACAAATCATCATAAAAATATTATTACTAAAATTGATGTGTTCAATGTTACAACTTCAATTCATAATCTCCTTTGTGAAATAGCAGGGATGATCATAAGAAACTCTGCTCAATGTTTTGAGCCTCTCTATCACTGCTTGCTAGGTAATTTCTGATTGTTACCAAGGGAATAGGCTGCTTCTGACAAATGGTTGACTCATATCCAGGAGGATAGATTCTTGGGAAGAGATGATGACTCATCTCTGGTTGACAAACAATGACTCCATTCTCTTTTTCAAGCCCTTACCTTTCCCCCCATTCTACCTCTTTCTTATATTTCAAGTTGCATCATTGGATAATCCTCCATCTCCCCACACACTCCAGCAACAAGGGTGACTCAAAACAGAAGCACATACTTGTTTGTTTAAAACATGTGATTTACTAGGTGACCTAGAGACAGAATTCTCTTGGTCTCACAGTTCAGGTTAAATTCTTGGGCCATTACTTTTATGAGAACATAATCAAAACTAGCTCTCTTAAAAAAAAATGTACATTTTTAGATCTGGGTGTTACCTCAGGGACAATTTTTACTGTTTAGATTTCCTGAGTTCTTTTGCCTGAGTTTCATGCTAAAAGAATTTTTTCAATGTCATGCCTTTCAGAGGATGAAGATTATTCCTAGGTTCACCATTTATTTGGAAGACTGTTATCATTCTTTTTCCCTTGCCTACATTCCATGATAATTGCTGTGAACAGTTTTTGGCATTCTTTTGTTTTAAATTTTTAGTTACAAATTTTATCTTTCCCCCTTGCCTGCCACCCTCCCTGAATGCTAAGTGACTTTATGTAATACATGTACAATAATGGGAAACATTCCCATATTCATCATGTTGGAAAAGAAAACACAGGATCCCCTAAAAATGAAAGAAAAAAGTGAAAAATAGTGTCTTTCAATCTGTATTCATACACTAACAATTGTTTTTCTGGAGGTAGATATTAATATTCAGGTTGTGGCATACTTGAATGACAAGAATTTATTTTCCACTTTTTGTTTCTTTTGATTATAATTTTGTTGTACAGATTTATATTTCTTATATTTGTGTCATCTAGCACTTCTCCTAAGTCCACAAAATTTGTTTTATTACTTACCAGAAAAGTCTATTCTGTCATGAAATAAATTGATTCTTTATTTCACTTTCTTCAATATTTTTAGTTCTTTTTTATTATTGTCAATTATCCAGATGGAATTTTATGAGTATATTATATTGTTAAAAATCTTTATCTAAATTCATCTCTTGTCATATTGCTAACCAGTTTTCCAAATACATTTGTAAAATAATCAATCCTCATCCATTTAAAAATGCTTACAGCTTTATAAAACACTATTATTTTCAACTCATTTTATTGTATCTCTACTATTTCTATTATTTTCCAATGACCTATTTCTCTATCTTCTTCCCAATTTTAAGTATTTGTGATCTGTTATTTTTGAGAATTTGATATGATAGAGAATTGAATGACAAGTTGTAATTTCTTGAGTAAAAAACACACATAACTTTTCATACAAAATCACACTTGAAAATTAAGGAAATATACATAAATGTACACAAACGTTTAAGAAGGTACCCTCTATTTTGGCCAACTGGAAAGTTACATTACAAAATTAAGTATTTCTCCTATGAAATCTATTTGATATATATGATATATATATATGTATATATATATACACACACATACATACATACAAATTTTCCCACCAATGGGAGAAGAATAGTTGAAGAAGGGAGGACGGGGGAATGAGAAAGATAAATGGGAAGTGACTAAGGTGGAGATTTATATTTTACAGTTATTGTAAATTTACAGTAGTTGTAAAATTCTCATTCTTATATAAAATGCAAGGCTAATTATTTAAGCAATCATATCATTCCCATTGTATCTCTATTTTTCTTATAAGTTCTTGCTTGACACTGCATTATCCTTGAGAGCAGAAAATGTATCTCATCTATGTAGTTTATCCTTCATGTTGTCTAATAGAGTGCTACAGAATCAGCTGGTGCTTAATAAAAGTTCATCAAAAGGATATAAAATGAAATGGTGTGAATTGAATCATAATACAGTTATGCACTGAATGTAGATTCTCTTTGAGTGTGTAATCAAACATTACACAAGAGAGAGTGCTGCTATTGTGTCTTCTCTTTTCCAATAAAATAGCTGCATAGCTTTCACTTGTAAGGTAAAAAATTAATGTCTATAAATTCATTCTTACATGTGTTGAGTATTGGACAAGGTACTCTGGAGATGAAGAAAACTTCAGAATACCCTAAACCCCAGACTTAAAAGCTCAGAGTTCATCCGCTCCAACTTTTTCATTTTACAGATTAAGGAACTGAGTCCCAGAGAGATTAAGTGACATTTTAAGTTTGTACAAGCTGAATGCAGGTCCTTTGGCCCCCAAACAAGAACATATATTTCTACTACCGTATGTTAATATCTTAAGTCCATTCCTTCATGATATTTCCTGTATCACTTAAGAGATATATTCTACCTCTACAGAACTGTTAGATTAAATATAATAAATATTTTGATTAATATTATAATTAGATTTGTATAATAAAGTGCAATAATTATAATAACAATATTTGGAATCAGAGGTCTTGTATTCAGGTCCTAGTCCTTCACTTATTGTGAGATCTTGGAGAAATCACAGCTCGCCTTGGCCCTTGGTTTCCTAATCTGTAAAATGGGAGAATTGTACTAGATTATTTTTGAGCTTCCTTTCAGTTCTATGTTTATGATCCTCTGAATTTTTCACCACTTCTCCCACATCCCCTACTCAGTCAACCAGAACTGAACAGAATGTTAAGCATGTTATGGGGTGTTGTCTATAAGTAAAATTTTAACCTTCAAAACACAAGCTCTGGGGTTATCATATCACAACAGAGAAGACCACACCAACAGCCACTTCCATGGAATGTTTGATTAGTTATTCAAGGAGACTTCCTTCATTGTACAACTATATCACTTCAGTACACTCTTTTTAATTTTAGACAATTTTGTTGCTTTTCAGTCATGTTTTCATGACCACTTTTTTAAGCAAAGATATTGAAGTAGGGGTGGCTAAGTAGTGCAGTGAATAGAGAACTGGCCCTGGAGTCAGGAAGACCTGAATTCAAATCGAGCTTCAGACACTTAACACAAAAAACTAGCTGTGTGACCTTGGGTAAGTCACTTAACTCTAATATTCTTGCCTTCCCTCCAAAAAGAAAAAAAAAAGATATTGAAGTGGTTTGTCTTTTTCTTCTCCAGTTCATTTTATAGATGAGGAAACTGAGATAAACCAGTTTAAGTGATTTGTCCAGTGACACACAGCTAGTAATTGCCTAAGGCCAGAATTGAAATTAGGAAGATGAGTCTTCCTGACTCCAGAACAAGAACTTTATCAAATCCCCCTTAAAAAATTTTAATGAATTCTTATTAACTCTTGACCATACACTTCAGTATTAGGCATCATAGAGAATGAACTATGTAGGTTTGGACACACCTCCCACCTGAAACCTATAAATACAAGATATTATATGATATCCAAAGGGTCATAAAGATATACAGGGAAAGCCATATATTTCTATTATTTTTTCATACAAATATTCTTCCAGTATATAATTTACTTCTTAGTTTACAACTTAAAGATTATCTATCTATCTATCTATCTATCTATCTATCTATCTATCTATCTATCTATCTATCATCTATCTATCATCTATCTATCTCTATATAATTACCTTTCTGTGGGAAGCCAAAGAGGCCTTATCCAGGACTCAGATAATTACCTTGATAATACTGGACTTTTAATATCAAAGAGATCCTTGAGATGCAACTTTTTGTTAAGTTAGCTCCTGAGTTCTTTGCTATGGGTTACACTTATAAGGATGTTGTTTGAGTTCTGAGACCAACAGGCTCTGCCCCAAGACTTTAGTTGTTCAAAACTAAAATATTTGAATTCTTAGGTAGTCAGTTCCTACGCAGATGTACTTGATGATGGGGCTTTGGTTTTGGGTCTTGAAGCCAGCTCTCCAGAGCATCCTTTGTAATGTGACTGCATATGAAAAGAGTTAACTGACTCTTCCTAAAACTCTGGCACCTAAAGAAGTTATCCTTATCAAATTATCTATTCTGTGCTACCTCCAGGATACAACAGACTAGGTAATGTTTAGAAAACTTGAGTCTCCTTCCTTTGTCTCATTGCTCTATAAAAATCTTGTCCTAAGAATCAATAAATGGAGTTCATCATTCTTCCTTGAACTACCCACGTGGCCTGGTCATTTCTTATTCACGTGTCTGAATCATGCTAAGTGCTGGACACTGTGCAGCCCATAGCATATTTCTATCTTTATCGATTTATCTATCTATCTATCTATCTATCTATCTATCTATCTATCTATCTATCTATCTATCTATCAATCATCTATCTATCTATCTACCTATCTGTCTGTCTGTCTGTCTATCTATCAGTCTGTCTATCTACATGTGTGTATGTGTATCCTCCTAATTTGTTTGCATGACTAAAATCTTTCCTTACTTCAGGCTGCCATCCACTTATCTGCCTAAATGATTTTCCTTATGCAACTATTTGACCATTTTATTCTGTTACTTAATAAACTTCACAGTATTCTTTGGCCTTTTGGCCAAAACAGGAACTCTTCTCTTTAGGCTTTAAAGAGCTTGACATCGTGTCCCCAACCTATCTTCACTGTATTATTGTAGTATTCCCACACATTTTTAGTCAAAATATAACCAAAGCCTCAAGTTATACTTAATGAAACTAAAGTCACTGGAGGTATAAGGTGGTCAGTAAGAGTTGTAGAAAGACAAAACTGATAGCTTGATAAAACATGTTTTCAATAAATATTCCAAAGAATTCCTATTATAAATAACATTCTACAAGCTGAGTTTAATGGGATGATGCCTTATTAATTTCTTTAATAAATGGTGACATTGGCATGAATAAGATTTATTATGTTAGTCAAATTAAAGTGCATATGATGAATATAGAAGTTTGGCTGTCAGTACCTGTACAACAACACTAATTAAAGGGTATATCAATGACAATGATTTAAATGAAAAGATAATGAAGCAAATCTTATGAAATATGTTTAACAGGATTTATGCTGAAAGGAATGGAAAGGTCATTATAATTAAGAAAGCAGTTCTCCATGTTAGCAAACTAATTTTTAAACTGTCCAATTTAACATTCTGAACTAACAAATCCAAAAAGAAGGAAAAAAAACTTTATTTTTTATTCATTTTTTTCTCTGATATTAAAAGGGCATTCTCAACTATTCTATGTGAAATTATGGTATGACTTAGAGGATGCCAAAACATTTGAAATAGTAGTAAAAATATATTTGTCTAGATATTTTTATTCCATGTGGACACAGCACATGATAATCAATAGAAGAAAATATATTCCCTTAATAAAGGATTGTCATTTATACTTTGCATAGGCATTGATAATGTGGACATAGGAAAATCATATAAGGGGGATTCTTTTAGTATGCTTTAATAGTTATGTATGATTTAATTCATTATGTGATTCAACTATACATTTTCCTATACATCATTATTTCTACATTTCAGATGCTAGATCATGTGGAATGATTATCTTTATGTTTCCGGAGGACCATATATTAAAATCTCAAAGTGACATTCGGGGGGAGGGCATCAAGTTCCTCAATTTCACAGATAATGAAAGTAAAACAGTGAGTGGTTAAGTGGTTTGCTTAGGATACAGCCATTTAGAATTTGAAATAGAATTTAAATCTATTTCTTTACCATTCCAAATCAAGTGCCCTATCCATAAAACTATGCTGAAAAAAACTAAAGTAAATTAGTGAAAAAAATACTATGGTGTAATAGTAATGTAATCTAATAGTAATGGAATTACAATCCCTCTGTATTGGCTTGGTTTTCAGGTTGAGTGTTAAAACCCAGAGCTTGTGAATTCCACTTGTGGGATGGACTTGTTGACATGAAAAGAGAGGGCTGAACTGGGAGGAGCTGGTGCCATGGATTTAGAGAAGGCCCAAGCAGAGAGAAGGCCTGAGCAGAGAGAGAGGCAGAAGAATATTTGGGAACAGCATTGTGTAGGATTGCTGAGGGCCAGTTAGAGCTGCCCAGGACTTTTAAGAGCTGACACCTGGAGCTGCCAAAGACTGAGTAGACATGACTGTGATGACGATATTTTGTCTGTTTTGATGTTTTGACAGATTCGTCCTCTGGTGAAGGACAGTGCTTTTCTTGCAGAGCTCCTGGAACATTGCTGTTGGTTCAGAAGCCCTGAAGAAGGATTTTCTTGTTGTATAGTTACAGAAATCCTGGAATAGGGTCTTGCTGATATTTTCATGGGTCCTAAGACTGTTCTGCAGGTAGAGAGTGAATTGATGAGGACACTGGCAATGTGCATTGTGGCTTTGTTAAGCTTTGTCTCCCCAGGAACAGAGATTACTGAGAATGTGCCTCTGGTCAAGATGAGGAAAAGACCTCTCTTTGGGTATTAAATGTTGTGACGATATCTTAACCTTGCTGTATCTCCAGAGTAGATGGCCTTTGTGCTCTCCACTGCCCCCTTTGAGAAAGTGCTTGGTGTTAACTGATGATAATTGTAATTCAGGTGTGGTCCAGGGGTGAGAAATTTGAATTTTTGTGCTCTGTGACTGACCAAATGAATATACTTTGCTTATTATTGGAAACTAATCTTAATCTCCATTTGAGAAGAGAGAATTTGTGATTGACTAAATGAATGTACTGCCCAGGGGTGGAATAGTACTTGAAAATTATTGATTCACACTTGGTGAATGCTGTATTTTGATTTTTTCTGTTCTGTGAAAGTTTTGCCTTAATTTGTCACTGAACAAAATGGAGAGTTACTATGCTGGTATTCTGAACCTTGGAAGTTGCCTTTGCTTGGCATTACATATGGTAAGATGAAAATGAATTTTCCTAAAGAAGCCTGATGAAAACTGTAAATACAAGTCTTCAAAAATATATCACCAAAATTAATTCTGTGATGTGTAGAACTCATAGTGTCATAATGAGTGTCTATAAGTAGATAGGAATAAAGATTCTGTGTCTGTCTGCCCCATCGGTAGATGAGGTTCACTGACTTCTTTGGTCAAACTGTTGAAAAATGAAATAAGTTTCATAATGAGTGGAGTCAAAATATTTGCAATCTTGTAGTCCTTAAAACTAGGTTATTGGCAGAACCATTTTTTTTTGCTTTACAAGATGGCATATGCTGATATGACCTAATCCAAAATACTCATTGCAAATAAGTACCACAATATTTGAAAGAATTCTTCCCATCTCACTTTGGAGAAAAGATAGCTGATCTCATAGATGAAATTGTGACTTTAAAAATGATGAACAGATAATACATTTTCTCATCCCATGGAAGAACCCCGCCATCTTTTTACCTTCGCTTCTCTCAGTTCAGTTGATTTCCTCACATAGTGTTCTACCACCTCCAAACTTTCTATAATACATTAAACTGTCTGCCATTTCCCAAGCTTAACTTGATTTTATGGTACCATTTTTTAAAAATGCTAAGCAATTACTGGGACAGCTGTCAGTACTTTATTACATTTTGACAAGTGAAAATATGTTTTGAAATCAAAGGTCATTGAGAACAGGAAACATAAAATGGAAACAGCTTCCATCTAGAGAATCTTTTTTTTCATATTTCACTATTTTGTGTGCACAGTGAAAGAGAAATCTGGCAATAAAGTGACTCTCAACAGACACTGTATTGCAGGTGCTTAATTGTCTAGGACAATCACTTATCTGTGAAATAAGGCTCTAAATGGTACTGTAGCTTCAATTGTTTTCTCCAAATGAAGAATAAGAATTACCATTAGGTTCAAAGGTAACTAAAATGCTTTTGGGTATTCTGTAGGAAGTGTGCAAAGAACTTTTTTTTCTGACTAATAAGCTGTAATTGCAGGTTACCTTCTAAATGTCCTATTATGCCTTAAGAGCAAGTTGTATCCATTCCTAATCAGGCCTGTGTTGCTATTTTCAACCCCTGCACAGGCCATGAGTCTCTTTGACTCAAAAGATGTTTAGGTCAAATGCCTCCTGGAAAATACCAACAGTATTTCAGAAGCTTTTCTTATAGTGTGAAAAGAGTAGACACACAGAGGGGAAAATGGAGGGGAATGAAATTCATATTACACTAGAACACAAAGTTTAAAATCCTGTAAGGAATGGATTTTAAAATAACTCATTAAGTAATGGCAGCATAAGTAATAAAACATTTCCACAAATCACCTCTTATGGAAAATTCTAAAAATCCTGGGGAAATTGCCAATTTCTCAAACAAGGTTAAGATTCGTTTTATGGAAAAGTGACAAGAGTGATGGTTAAATATAATTCCTTTTAATTCCTTCTTTCTCAAATACGAAAATTTCATTAAAATATATTTAAGTATAATTTGAATATGGCTGGTTCAAATAAAAGTAGTTGAATTACCATGAAAATGGATTTAGAGTCCTTTAAATAGAAATTAGTTTTACAAAGAAAGTAATGAAGGTTTCAAGCTTTTGGCAATGGGGTTCCAATATAAATTGTTTTTATATGTTTCTTTTCATAGGTACCAGGTTTGCAATATTTTAGCCTAGTTAACCAAGTTTCTAAATTTAGATTAAAGACTTTGGATGTCAATCTGTGCAAAACAAAATAAAAAAAATTTACACTTCATAAATAAAAAACAAACTTTTTAAAAATATAGTCACAATCTTTAATTCAATACATTTATGTCAAATACCTATTATGTGTTTAGCATTGTGTTAAGTAGTATGAATTCTAAAGAAATGCTTTGCTGATCAACTCTTCTCAGAGCACTGGTCTTTTACTGATACTCAGCAATCTTTTAATTAATCTTCATATTCAATTCACTACAATGAGTCTTTCATACAATTTCCACTGTATTTAAATCCTCAAACCTACCCCCCATTTTCATTTCATTTCTTTTACTGGAGACAGGCATCATCTGATTAAAGCTTCGCTAACTACCCTCTTCCAAATTTCAGAATATCTTAATCATTATCAATAGTCAATAAACATTTATTAAGTGCCCACTATGGGCCAGACATTGTGGTAAGTGCTAGGTATACAAATGCAACAAAAGACAATCTCTGCCTTTAGAGAAGTCAAAATCTAACAGAGTTCATAATCTAATCTAGTCTCTAGAATTCTAGTTTGAGGGGATGAAAATATCTTCCAGAACTCTTCTTGTGTCAAATGTTTTCATATCATTTGGTTTCAGTTTCCTCATCCACAAAATGAGTAGGTTGAACTCCTATATATAGATCTATGATGATATGACTTACTACTGCAAGAATTAAGCCCTGTCAATATTGAATTTGCATTATTTATAATTATCAGTCTATCCAGTGGAGATGCAGGTAAATTATAAAAATAAAATTGAAAATATATTCCCATAAAAATAAACATAGACCTAACAGTTCAATTTTGTAAATGTAATTTATTTGTTTTCATTTTTTTATCCTTTAAGATTGAAAGAAATGTGTTTGGCTATTCAAATGTTTTTCAGTAAAGAAAAATGGAACAAAAAGTAACAGTTTAAAAAAAACATTTTGATCTGACAAATACGGTTTCATCTTTTCATTCTTCTCACTTATAAATCTTTCAGCTTTTGAAATGAACACATTATTCTATTTAATAGCATGTTCATATATTCAGAAAATTGTCCACTGAGGATTCAGTCATACATATTCTTTCATAAGTAATATAGAAAAAATTGAAGTTATTTTTTTCTTCATACATAGGTTATTTATTCTTTTAAAGTTATCCTTTTTTCAATATGGAATTAATACTTTCAACTCATAGGGGTGCCAAGGTAGAACAATGGCTATAGTGTTCATTATGGAATCATGATTCCTAATCTCACATTCTACATCATACATTTACTGCCATATATCCTGTACAAGTCGCTTAACCACTTAGTATCAATTTCCTCATGTGTAAGATTGAGATAATAATTGCACCTAACCTACTCCATACAGTATTGTAAAAAATCCAATAAGGTATTATATGAAAAGCATTATGCAAACCTTAAATATGTATATAAAGACTAATTATTATTATTATTGATTTGCATTTACTACAGGGTACATAATTGTACCAGGTTGAATTAAAGGCTTAAACTTTCATCGAAGGTAAAGACTTGCATACTAGAGATGTAGGGTTTTTTTGTTTGTTTTTATTTATAGAGCCATGCAATTTTAAAAAAGAAATGAATACCATCAATTGTCTCAGGTTCTCCCATTTCTAAAACATTTCTATAATATCTGATATTCATAATTTTGACTTCCTTGACTTTATTTTCTCACAAATGTTAATTCATTATTCCCCTGGTTCTCTAATGATTTGTTCCTTTCCTTCTTTTTCTTTTTCTTCCTCTTTTTTTCCTCTCCCTTCCTTTCAATAGTAATATACTGGAGAGAGCATTGAGATGAGATTAACAAAGACACTTTCCCTCTCTTTATTCCCCTATATCATTAGTACTTAGCACAGTGACTGGCAGAAAGTAGGAGCTTAATAAATATTTGTTGATTTGACTTGACTTTCCTTACACTTCCAACTCAACATGAGCCCAAATAAACTCATTTCACTAACCTCTCTATTTCTTCTTAGGGTACAACCATTATACAAGACACAAGCCCATTGTACTCATCTCTCTTTCACACAATGCTACCACTTTCCACAGCATTCATTCAAGCACTCATTCATACATTCATTCATTTATTCATCCATTCATTTATCTGTCTGTCTATCTATCAATTTATTTACCAAGCACAAAGAATAAAAGAATCTCTGAAGGAAAAGGTGCCTTTCTATAATAACGTATAACTAAACAGGAATCTCCTGTGCAATTTTGCTAACAAGATTCCCAACAATCCAGCCTCTGAATGAGGACATCTAATGAGTGGTAATTTGCTAGATCTCAGGAAAATCTATTCAGAAAACTATTTTGGAAATATAAAACTGTCAGAATGTTTTTTTTCTCCTTAAATAATTTCTAATCCTTCTCTCTACAACTTCCAATCATTGTTCCTACATCTGCCCTTGGGACCAAACAGAACAAGTTTAGTTTCTCTTCCATATGATAGTCTTTTAAATGCTAGAGTATATCTACACTAGCATGTACTGTTGGAGAGCACAGGGTCAAGAACTTATTCCCTGGGATACTCCACTAGAGAGCTACCTGAAGATTAGCATTCAATGATTGAAGCCTACTCTCTGGTCATCCTATTTAAACATTTTGCATACCTATGTAACTGTGGATCATCCACAGGCCCACATTTTACGTTGTATGTTTATGGCATTTCTCTCATGTACCAATCTAGTTTATCTTTTTAAAAGAGGAAAGAAATGATAGTAGCTTGGCATCACCTGTTATTGATGAAACTATGCAGGGTTTTAGTGATCATAGTTTATATTTATTATTTTAACTATTTTCCCCACTTGCATATAAACATTTTTTTAAATTTTTTTTTAAGTCCTGAGTTCCAAATTATATCCATCCCTTCCTTTCTTCTCCCCTCCCTGAGATGGTAAGAAATCTAATATAAGCTATATATGTGTAGTAATGTAAAACACTTCCATATAAGTCATTTTGTATAAGAAAACTTGGAGAAAGGGTAAAGGGGGAGGGAGATGGAGAGAGAGAAATTATATTTTGATCTGCATTCAGATTTCATCAGTTCTTTCTCTGGAGGCAGAGAGCAATTTTTCATCATAACTTCTTTGGGATTGTCTTAGATCACCAGAGTTCTTAGAATAACTATGTCATTCAAAGTTGTTCATCATAGAATATGTTTATCACTGTGTACAACTGTGTTCTCTTGGCTCTGCTCACTTTCTTTTGTGTCAATTCATGTAAGTATTTCCAGATTTTTCTAAAATTATCCTGTTTTTCATTTCTTATAACACAATAATGTTACTTAAAATCCTATACCACCACTTGCTCAACCATTCCTCTAATGGTGGACAACCTCTCAATTTACAATTCTTACCCACCACAAAAAGAACTGCTAATCAAGGTTTAAATTTCAAAGACCATCAATCTAATAATATATTAGAAACCCTGAATAGAAGTTTGTCTTTCTGATTTATAGTGCACAGATTATATTCTCTTACCTTTATTTACAGTTTCCCAATCTCATTCTGTGCTGTAATCTTTCATATCCTTTTTCCCATTTATGAAAGGATTGTGGTTCATGACACCTTGCCATTACACATATTCTTTTTTTTTAATAATGTGAGAAAGAGTAATACATTGGATAGAACAGTTGACCTAGAATCAGGAAGATCTGATTACAAACTGTGTTTCAGACACAACCTGGAGAAGAGGAAATGGACATTTATTAAATGATGGTGCCTCCTGTATTCCAGACATATTGATAAACACTTTAAAATATTTTGTCATTTGATTCTCCAATGAGATATTTCACATGGTATTCTATTTTTTTATTCTTTTGGTTCTATTTTATAATTTCTCATAAAGTCCCTAGTTTCCATTTACTCCATTCTAATTTTTAAGGAATTATTTTCTTCAGCGAGCTTTTGGACCTCCTTTTCCATTTGGCCAATATTGCTTTCTTCATTCTTCTCCTCACTGACTTTCTGGACCTTTTTTGCCATTTGGGTTAGTCAATTTTTAAGGTCTTATTTTCTTCAGTATTTTTTTTTGGGGGGGTCTCATTTAGCAAACTAACTCATTTTTTTATGATTTTCTTCTGTCATTCTCATTTCTCTTCCCAATTTTTCCTCTTCTTCTCTTACTTGATTTTCAAAATCCTTTTTGAGGTTTTCCATGTTCTGTGACCAATTCATATTTTATCTTGGAGGCATTTGATGTAGGAGACTGGATTTTCTTGCCTTCTTCTGGTTCTATGTTTTGATCTTCTTTGTTACCAAAGTAAGATTCTGTAGTCTGATTTTTTTTAATACTCTTTGCTCATCTTCCCAGCCAAATATATGACTTTCTAAGTCTTTGTCAAGGTAGAACTCTGCTTCCAGTGGGGGTGAGGGTGGGTGTACTGTCCCAGGCTTCAGGAGTTTTGTATCAGTAGCTCAATCCTCCACCATCTGTGGGCCCAGAGTCCTGGAGACAGCTGCTGCTATTGCTGCCACTGCTTCTACCTCCACCACCCTGGGACTGGAGCAGGCTCTTCTTTCACCCAGGCCCCATAGAGTTCCTCCATTAACCTTCCATTCTGTCCTCAGTATTTGTGGGTTGAGAAGTCTGGAAACCTCCACAATTGCCAGTAATTTACTCCCCTGAAGCCTGCTCTGTCCCAGTCTACAGCACCATGGCCCATGCCATGTCAAAGTTTAGACAATAAGTAATTGTCCATAGGTAAATTGGAACACACGTCTTCCTGAGGAACATTTCTCTAGGTAGGTACCAACTCTGCCTCAGATACTATGTGATCCTAGGGAAATAAAGTCTCTGGTCCTCAGTTTCCTTAATTGTTGAACTGGAGAACATCTAAGATCACTTTTAGCTCAAAATTCCTCATCCTATGATCTTCACATGTGCTGCCTTTATGTTATCCCAGAGTTCACCAGTCTTGCCTTTATGAATAGAGTACCAAAGTAAGGCTGATTTTCCTGATGACCTTTTAAGTAAAATGCAAATAATACTGATATCTAAGAATGAAGGAATTATATATCTTTTTCCTATGCGGAAGATTCTACTCTTACACAAATTTCTTGCAGGTTCTCCTTTATGGCTTTGCCACATCCTCAAATAAAATCCACTTTAAAAAAGATTTAGATAAATTCATTTTGAGGCTTAAGTTGACAGCACATTAGAAAAATAAATTAATAAAAGATTAATAATACCTCTTATGGAATAAAAAAATGAAAAATATTGTGTAGAGACAGCTGAATATGTAAACTTTTCACTGAATTTCGTATTTAATGTCATCATTTAATTTCTTGCTGTAGTGAATACAGCACTGGGTTTGGTGTTAGGATGAAGTGAGTTCAAATCCTGTTTCAAAAATTATGTAACCTATGGGAAGTAGTCACCAGAGCCTACCTAGCTTTTCTTATCTGTAAAATGGAGATAATAATAGCAACAAACTCACAGCACTGTGGAAATGGTCTGGTGATAAAATATGAGTAAAATGATTTGCAATCTTTGAAGTGCTCTATAAATATATTCTTATTTTTGTTATAGAGTAAGTACTGAAAATAAGTATGACAGGAAAGTCATCAGGAAAGATGGGAAAACTATTAAATCTTGCAAATCATCCTCTGCACATTATGAAAAATATACACAAAATCTAAGACATATCATAAAGTATAATGATTTTTATCAGAATATGAATTAATTAATCAGACAAATTAATTGAAGGGAAGATTACTTAAGGATTGTTCAGACTGAAATAGTTCAGGAACTTTTGATCATGACTTAATTATCTATATTATTCATGGCTTAGGACTTCATTTTTTCTGATTTAATATTTCTGTGCAAAACTGCCCTGGGCTTAAGAGTAATTATTCTTTATTCTGACATGTCTTTTGCAACTCTAATTTCTTCCCCTTATTTTAGTAAAAAAAAATAGCGTGGGACTTCTGATTCCACATTTCAAAATTCTGACTCAGAAAAAAGTTAGCCATTACCTCAAACCTAAACTCATAATTACTTGAGAAAACTGACACAAATTAATATAATTTATAAAATTAATATAAATTAACTTTTATTAAAGGTCTTGGCAAAGAGAAGCATAACTGCAAGTAATCATATTGGTTGCCTCAACTCCTAGCACCCTCATTTTCTCCCCATATACTTTATCTACCTGCCTGGCCACATCTTGGAATTCCCACAAGTGGGAATCTAGCTGAACCTCTATAATCTTTATTTCTGAGAATGTCCTTCTTTGACCTAAAAAAATGTTGCCTGAATTTTTCCCCAAACTTTTGATTAACAAACTCAACTGTGTTCTTTCTGCTGCTCTACTTTTAATCTTTTCTTCCTCAACTTAAAATGCCTTCTCCTTTCATTAGTCCCCCAACCAAATACTCTCCATCCTTCTCAGCAGGTCACCACACCATCTTTTGAAGTGAAAATATTGCTCCTATCCCAAATAATAGACCTCTCCATTTCTTGCCTTTCTCTATAATAACATCTTCTCCTTTCTCTTATCAAAGGCTAACCTTTTCACCTGTGCTCCAACCTCAAGCACTCTTCTATGGGGATCTTAATTTCAGGAGCTAAATCTACTCTTTTTCATCTTCAGTTTCTTCCCTTATACTGATTCTTGCATACAAACATATCCAGTTCTCTTGCACTTAAGTTATCTCTTTAAGGAATTCACCTGTGCCCATATCCACTCCTAGGAATTAATTATCTGTACCATTATAAAAAATATTTTTCTATTAACAGGTTATTTTACCCCTAACCTTACAATATCAAAAATTTGATCTTCATCATTCTGATGCCTGAAGCTTAGATCTGTTTTTATTACAGCCCTCACCAAACACCAACATTGACTTTTCATTCCCTACTAATAAAATATTTGAACTCCTTAGCATGAATCTTCTTGATCTAACTTCAATCTAATTTCTTGAACTAAATGATATAAATTCTACATGTATCCTAATTTTTAATTGAAGTGATAGGTTCTGCCAAGACACATTATTTTCTACCTCATTAACATTATTTCTTTTACTTGATATACAATTTTCATGTTTAAAAATATTTTCAGGTTTTTTTAATGTATTGATTGATTTTTCTTATATTCCCTTCTTTTTATTCTCTTCAAAATATCATGTTATGTAGGCTAGTTCTCAAAGGGGCAAGAAGAAGGATAATGGGAGAAAAATGATAAAATATTTTAGTAATAAAAAATAAAACAGGGGTAAATATACAAGCTATTTCTCATAGATGTTTATTACTTTTCAATTAATCTTAATAAGTAAAATTCTATTTCATCTCCTTCCCACCTCTACCATACCATTAAAAAGGGGAAAAACCCTTTTTTAAAATATGCAAAGTCAAAAAATGTATATTTCTTTCTATGCCTTAATGAGAAGAGATAATTTCTCACCATCCTGTTCAAAGTCTAAAATTAATAGATTTATTGAATATTTAATTTTTATTCACCAAAGATCAAGATATTGATAAGCAAGATATTAAAAGAAATGATTTACATAAATCTTATTTTCAAGAAAAAGAGGAGATGTTAAAACATAACTATCTGTATTACAAGTTACCAAAATGAAAGGAATAGACTTTGGGAAGAGAATATTTTTTAAAGATCTATCTAAATATAGATGGTTGTATTTAGCTTATTTAAATTAGTTTAGGTAAGTACAAATTTTAAAGAGAATAATAATATCTGTAAGAACACACATGAATAAAATGGAAAAAATAAAGATTAATGATTTGAATATGCAATTAAATATTTGACAAAACCAACTGACAAAAAATTGACATGAAAAAAAATTTGTTAATCCAAGGCAAAATAATTAATCTAATAAACAGCAAAGCTATATATAAATATAGTTTTAAATATAAATATTAAATATATAAAACTTTAAAATACTAAAAGCTAATTCTATGAAAATATTTTGAAAAGTTTAAAACTTAGTTAACCTGAATAAAATAAGAAAACTCAATAAGACATAAAGTAAAATTACAACATAAATGAAATACAATATCAGAACCAACAATTATACAATTACATGACACATAGCATTTCTTGTAGTAAGTTTAAGTATCTCACACACTGCCAGTGTGATACAATAGAAAGACATTTTAGAGATGAATCCTGCAACTTACTAACTGCTTGACCTCTAGCAAGATATTTTATCTCCTTGTATGTCACTCTCCTCATTTTTAAGTGAAAGATGATTTCTAAGATCCTTCCCAGTTCCAACTCTACTATCTTAAGATCCAAGGAAAGGCCGATAGGTTAGGTGCTCAGAGACATATCTCTCTAGTTATTAATGAGGCAAAATAATTTATAGAGGCTCAAATGATAAAGAGAACTTTTTAAGTGAAATAATAAACATTTCCAGGGACTATCATAATTTGGGAAGTACTTATTAATCATAATATCAATTCATCAACTCTTCAGCTAGCCTATGGATTCAACTCCATATTAGAATTCTAGGTATAAGTTCCCTATTTAGGGTGAATGGTGCAGGGATACTTTTATGGTTACAGTCAGGATTTGGAAATGAGGGAGATTTTTTTTATGCTCCTAAAAACAAAACTCAAAGAATCCCTACATCTATTAGAAAAATAATGAAAAAAAGAAAAAAAGGAAAGAAAACAAAAACAAAACACCTACCTAAATTCTATCTCCATGTGACTCTAAAAGTTCTATAAAGTGGTCACTATACACATATATTTTATCCCAATTCCCTCAGATTTATATAAATATTATAAGTTGTACTAGGTATTAGTCAAATAAAACGTCAAAATTCTTGCAGAAGAACTTGGGTAACAGAAAATATAAGAAAGGCACATTTCTCATGATAGTGCAAGTCTCATTGTTTTCACCTTTGTTTTTTTTAGTTGATAACTACATATATGTATGTATACACACACACACACACACATATATATATATATACACACGTAATGTTTGAAAGCATGCTATGAATATTTATCAGAATGATGTGATTTGTCACACAATGGTGGTAGTTTTTGAATCACCAGATAGTGACTGTGGCTTTGAGTACACGAGTGACTTTCAGCACAATCTCCAGTTGTGGTCACTTTCTGTTAAAAAAGTATGAACTATATCAAGGTATCTCAGCATGTAGAATTGGGATATTGATAACTATCTCACTTAGAGCTGTCCACAAACCTGTCTTTTATCTACCTTGGTATCCCTATTTTACATTATTATATATGCAATATATTTATATATATGCATTATTATTACAATACTATATATACATATATGTATATTGATATATGTATATACATATATTAATATATGTATATACATATATGTATATTGATATATGTATATACACATATTGATATATGTATATATATATCGATATATGTATATACATTTTATATTTCTGTATTCCATTCAAATTAGATAGCTATCTGGTCCCTAAATCAATATGCTTCCAAGTACAGAGAGGGGACTGGGCAACAAAACCAATAAGGTTGGGTCACTGGGGGTCCACAGCACTTCATCCCACCCACCATAGTCACAAGTCCATCCTCCCCCTGGGTCCCAAACTGCGAGATGCAGCAAGGAAACACATTCAGTGTCCCTGCTTTGCTGCTCAGTTCTTATCTTTTCCTGTGGCTGAATTCCAAACTCCTGGGTTCCTTCTCCTGCCTGCTCCTTGCTTCTGCCCAGGTCCCGATGCAGGCAGCTCATTATTCCTGCTCTCAGCTCAGCAAAGTCTGCATGCAGGCCATTCTTCTCTCTTGGTCCACGGCTCCACAGAATAACAGCTACCACAACTGGGAAACCAACAATTATCCCAGCCCCCATACTTTCCTTTTACTCTGCAGATCCTGTTCATGATGCCATTTTGTAGCAGCAAGCACCCCAGCATCCCCAGGGTGGGCTGCCAACACAGGTTCTTGGATCAAATCAACATCTGGGTTTTTCAAAGCCGAGGGGGGCTCTCAACAATGGCTTCTCAGAATCCAGATCAAATCACAGAACACTTCTCAAAGTGAGCCCCCAAAACAATGCTACACATCAGGGCTTGTATAGCCTTCTCCTAGCTCAGAGAATGTAACAACCTTACTGACTCACTGACCAATCAAAAAGTATCTACTGAAAAACAAGCCTCCCACCCCAGGCTCCAGGTGCACTTTAGCCTAGGGGCAGGGAAGATATTTAAATTTACATTGCCATTACACTCCTCCAACTGGTTAGTATTTGTCCTCATTACCTGAAAATACCTTTTTATTTTCTAGGTGGAACATCATGTTTCCCAATACAGTGTAAGCTTATTGAATGTAGTAAGCAGCAAACATTTATTTGAATGTCCACTATGTGCCTACCACTCTACTAAACAGTATGTATAAAAAGACTGAAGAAGAGATTACAAGTTTTCAAGTGGCTCACAGTCTGATGGGGAGACAACATGCAAACAACTGTGTAAACGATACACACACATATAGACACATATACGCATGTATACACATAAATATACATACATATATAACTATATAGTATAATCAATATATGCATACACATAATTATTCATCATATATATGATAAATTGAGGATAATTTCAGTGGGAATACTGGAAAAAAGTTATTTCAGAAAATGAAATTTAACTGAGTGTTGAAGGAAGCTATGAAGGCAGAGGTGAGAATGGAAAGAATTTCCACCATGAGATTGCCATTGAAAATGTACAGAGTCAGGAGATAGTGTGTCTTGTCCGATATCACTGGAGCATATGGAGGAGAATAAAGAAGGAAAGTAGAAACATAGGAACAAGTCAGGTTATAAAGAGCTTTAAAAGCAAAGAGAGAATTGACTTTATCTGTGATGCTGGAAGTAATAGGGAGCTAATGGAGTTTATCGAATGGGAAGGTAAAACATGGTTAACACCTGTGTTTAAGAAGACCTGTTTGATAGCTGCATGGAGGATGACTGGAGAGGAGAGAGTGGAGGCTGGGAGACTGTTGGTAGCTATTAATAGTCAGGCATAAGGTTAATAGGGCCTTCACCAAGGTAGTGGCTGTGTCAGAGGAGAAAAAGTAATGTACACTAGAGATGTTGCTAAAGTAGAAACAACAGGATTTGGTAAGTGATTGAATATGGAGGGGTGAGAAAAAATTAGGAGTGAAAATTTAGTTTAGTGATTTGTTGTATCTATTTGTATATTTATATTAAATGAGGTAGAGTCAAAGGCTTTGCAGTAATAAATAAAGAGAAATTCTTGTGATTATTCTGTGCACAGGGTTTGGTATTTGCCATTTTGATTTAGCCTTTTTTCATCTTAGGTACAATTTTAGAAATCTATGTATTAGCTTCCTGTCTCTCATATTTAAAGGACCATTCTATCTATTTCATGTTTGATATAAATGATAATTACATTGTTCTGGGTTTTTGATCTTAGAAATTATCAGATATTTTGCACATTTTACTTTGAGTTCTTATCCTTTCCCACTATCTCCTGTCCTATTCCCCCTTTCTCCCTGCCCCCTGGAATATCATATTTTAAACTCCTAGTTTCACAGACCCCTCTCACAGACCTCCTAAATTGTATTAGACTGGAAAAACACCTTTTCCTGATTTTTTGTTTTTGCCTCTTTTTTTGCTTTTTGAAGGGCAATTGGTGCTGTGACTTGCCCAAGGTCACACAGCTATAATATCTGAGGCCAGATTTGAACTCAGGTACTCCTGACTCCAGGGACAGTGCTCTGTTCCCTGTGCCATCTAGCAGTCCCTTGCTTGTTCCTTTGCTTTTTTGTTTGGAGGGCATTGTTGGAAGAGTTTGCTGGGGTTGCTGCCTCTACTCTGATATCTTGGTTCTGTCCTCTAGAAAAAAGCTATTTTAATGAAGAATATTATTTGGCAATTTGTAGTAACAAAACAATTGTGATAATTTTATATGAGAGAAGGTCAGTACAAACTACAGTAAACTAACTCTTAGTTCATGTATTAAGATGGATCAGAGAGGTGAATACACACACACACACACACACACACATTTGTCTTTCTCTGATCCAAATGGAGTGATTCTGCATGTTCTTCTTATCACAAGGTGGAAAGCCCATGAAATTCTGGACACATATCTTAAAAAATATTCAATGATGTCAAATATACTGGTCATAAACACCTGTGGGGACCCTTGCAGGAATAATGAAGCAAAGTATTTTTCCTCCATGGTTCTAGAATGTCATGTGCTTTGGAACTAGAGGAAGGATTTATGTAATTCTTTTTTTTTTTTCTTTTAAAAAGTCATTTTATTTTTTATATGCCATGAAAAAAAAAAAAACTTTTGAAGAAGTCGGGGTAGGGAGGGATTTTTTTCCAAATGCTTTATTAACTTCTGATTTACATCATTCATTTCTGCCAGATTTTGAGTTACAAATTTTCTTCCCATTTTTCCCCTACCCTCTGCCCCCAAATAGTGGTCCCACAGGATATCGCCTCGTCCAATCTGCTATCTCCCATATTTTCTCCATACCCCTTTAGACTTTTCCAGTGGATCTCTTTGCTCCAGTTCCTGTATATGTTATTTCCCAAATACATGTAAAATAGTATTAATAATAGTATATATTTGAGTATTTGGTTTTAAAACTTTGCATTCCAGATTCATTCCCTTCCTCCCTTGTCTCCTACCCTTACTGGGAAGATAAGCAGTTCAGTATAGGTTGTACATGTGTGGCTAATGCAAAACAATAACAAAGTATATATATTATAAAAGACTGACTATATTTCCCTCCCTTCTATCCCACCTCCCACTTGTTCTATTCTCTACTTTGATCCCGTCTCTTTTGAAAAGTGAGTGCTACCAACTTCCCTCTCCCCCCAGCCTGCCCTCCCTTCCATCACCCCCCCTCTCATCTCCTTATCCCCCTACTCTCCTGGAGGGTGAGATACCCTCTTTAGTGTGTATTTCATTCCCTGCTTAAGCCAAATTCAATGGGAATAAGGTTGACCCATTCCCTTTTACCTTCCTATTATTCCCCTCCATTGTAACCATTTTCCCTTGCCTCTTCTATATGAGATAGTTTACCCCACTCTCTCTCTCTCCCCATCTCCTCTCACTATGTTCCTCTCTCACCTATTAATTTCACCTTTTAAGTATCATCCCTCTCTGTTAAATTGGTCCTGTGCCCTCCATCTATGTATACCTGTAAATATGTATATATATGTATATATACATATATATATATTTACACACACACATTCACATATGTACTCATATGTCCATATATCCTCATATATAGACATATATATTTCTATTCCCTTTAACTACTGAAAAAAGTTTCATCAGTTACAATTATTGTTTTCCCATGTGGGAATATTAATAGTTCAACTTTGATAAGTTCCTTATGATTTCTTTTCCCTGTCTACCTTCTCATGCTTCTCTTGCTTCTTGTATCTGAATGTCAAATTTTCTATTCAACTCTGTTTTATTCATCAAGAATGCTTGAAAGTCCTCTATTCCACTGAATGACCATATTTTCCCCTGCAACATGATATTCAGTTTTGCTGGATAGGTGACTCTTGGTTTTAATCCCAGCTCCTTTGATCTCCGGAATATCATATTACAAACCCTTTGATCCTTCAGTGTAGAAGCTGTTAGATCCTGGGTTGTCCTGATTGTGTTTCCACAATATTCAAATTGCTTCTTCCTGGCTGCTTATAATATTCTCTCCTTAATCTGGGAATGCTGGAACGTGGCTATAATATTCCTAGGAGTTTTCTTTTTGGGATCTTTCTCAGGAGGTGATTGGTGGATTCTTTCAACCTCTATTTTGCCCTCTGGTTCTAAAACATCAGGGCAGTTTTCCTTGAGAACTTCCTGGAGGATAATTTCTAGGTTATTACTTTGATCATGGCTTTCATGTAGTCCAATAATTTTTAAATTATCTCTTCTGGATCTATTTTCCAGGTCAGCGGATTTTCCCATGAGATATTTCACATTGCCTTCTATTCTTTCATTTGTTTGGATCTGTTTAATAGAATCTTGATTTCTTATGAAGTCATTAGCTTCCATTTGCTCCAATATAATTCTGAAGCAATGATTCTCCTCATTGAGCTTTTGAGATTCTTTGTCCATCTGGCAAATTCGACTTTTTAAGTCATTCTTCTCCTCATTGCCTTTTTGAGCCTCTTTTGCCATTTGAGTTAGTCTGTTTTTTAAAGTGGTGTTTTCCTCAGTCAGGCTGTTAACTCTCATTTCATAATTTTCTTGCATTGTTCTCATTTCTCTTCCCAATTTTTTCCTCCACTTCTCTTATCTGCTTCTTAAAGTCCTCTATGGCTTGTAACTAGCTCATATTTTCCTTAGAAGCTTTTGGTGTAGGAGTTCTGACTTCACTGTGTTCCTCCTGTTCCATGCTTTGCTCCTTTTTGTCCCCAAAATAGGAGTGTAATGTTGGAATATTCTATCTGCTTTGTTTCCTTTGCCTGGTCATGTCACCCCTCAGTCACTTGACCCCTGGGCTTGTTGCCACAGTAGGACTCTGCCACCAGACAGGGGAGCTTTTGTCCAAAACACTGGGGTTTTCTCAGCTACCAGAGGTATTAGGTGGGTGCCCTCTCTGAAGTCTCCACATGCTATGGCAAGCTGAACACACACCCCAGGACCTCCACCCTAGACTGCAATCCAGATATAAGCATGTTAAAGCAAGAGTGATTACCCCTCAGACTGGTGCTTGGTTCCCCTACACTCTGCAGGCCAAGCTGAAGATGCCACGTGGCTCTGGCTGGCTGTGTTGGAATCTCAGTGGCTTCTCACCCTGGGGGCAAAAGCCACGCTCTCCCACTTACTGTGTTCCAAAGTCCAGACTGTACTGACCTCTCACTTTGTCCTTCCCATGTATGTGTCGATAAATCTGTCAATGGCCACAGCTGCTGCTGATCTGGTGTCCCTCAGGCCAGTGGCTGCTCAGGCATGCCCTAGGGCTAAAGCCTCTGCGTGGGGCTGGGCTTGGCTCCCAGAGCACTGCGCTGGCCGATTCCTGCCAGCCTGCCAGGCTGTCCTCAGTGGGAGGTTAGCTTCTCTTTGTCATTTTTTAGGTTCTGCAGCTCCAAAGTTTGTTCAGAGTTCCCTTTTTACTTGGATTGGGGAAGGTGGAAGCAGGAGCCCAGGGGAGGTCCTGCTTCTACTCTGCCATATTGACTCCACCTTCTATGTAATTCTTCTTTTCCCTCTCTAGCAAAAATATTCCTCGCAAATCACAGCTTAGAAAACAAGGACAGACTTGTAATAGAAATGATATCTTGACCTCCTTTGACAGTAGTTTTTCATGCAAACCAATGAACTCTTCATTTTTATTCATTTCCCTCCTTTAAATGAGCTGGCATAAGTAAATTACACTTCTTTCTGGAAAGGGTAATAAAGCAAATAGGATTCTTACTGAGCAGCTAAAGAAGTAACATCAGAGTTAAGGTCATTGGTCACATTAAGAAAAAGGCTTATATAGAACCTGACGTATTATCGATTTTTTAAAATGAATTTTATTATGACCTTTAATCAGCTCAGTTCTCTCTGAATCTAGACTAAGAAAAAATATAGTTAAAACACATCTCTTGTCCTATTTTAATTGCTTTGAAAGAATTGTATCCCATGAATCCTTAATGTAGACTGCCAATTGGTCTGTGAAAGACATAGGTCATCCATACTTTTTGAGATTTAGAAATACAAGCTAATTGAGTTGTAAAATTATATATATTTGCATACATATATGTATACATGTATACATAGATACATTCATATATGTGTATGTATGTATAGATAGATGTAGATATGTATGTGTGATAAATTCTGAAACTCTCATAAGAATTTTGAAGATTAATTAAAATTTCTATTTTAGCCATCATGAAAAAAGCCATATGTCAAGGTATGAACTTTTTTGTAAAATTGTCTTTGGCAGTAAAGCAGAGAGCAGGAGATAGTTTGCATCTTGTAGTACTAAAGGCTTATTAAACCTATGGGGTGTGGGAACTGATCTCTAGATAATTCCCATGACATGGTCTCTTACTTAGAAACAAAATCGACTGGAATGTATACATTTGCCTTGTCAATTTCAAACTTTATAAGGGACAAGAATGTATACTAAATAAGGGGAAAAGAAAAGGGATTACTTGAATACAGAGATTAAATCTGAAGGAGGCTAGAACAGAGCTGCCAGAGAAGATATTACTGAAAACATGATCAACATAAATCCTATTACTTATTATTCTGCAGTGATTTCTCAGTTTTTAATCTTAATTGAACCAGATATTTTTACAGATGTCTCCTTTTCTCAATTTCTTATTTTAATTGTACCCACTGGTGTGGAATGTGGGAGGTGAGGGCATTCCTATATCTGTAGTATTGGAAAATGTATTTATAGTACTACCAGGTCTTTCTTCAAAGTATATTATATTTCTAACGTTGAAATCTTGACAAAAATACCTATGTAAATAGAAATTTGGAGCATTTGTTTCCGCAAATGTTTTTATTATATGTTTCATATAGGTCTTGTAGATAATTGGTAGGAATGAGTAAAAGAAATGTTTAGGAAATAACATTCAATCTCAGCTTGAAGTAGTGTCTATATATGCAGTGAGATGGATAATTGCCACAGTTTCTTCAGAACTCCAAAGATTTTTTGTTTTGTTTTGATTTTCTGATATGTCCAAATAATTATAGAGAAAAGGAATGTGGCATGAAGGAACTGAAAAGATAATCGAATTAAGTAGGATGAATTGAAGTACATTGAAAAGAATAGTTTTAGATTGCAAGCTCTTTGAGGTTAAGAACATTTATTATCCCAAAGATTCATAGATCATTGAAACTGAGAAGGTCTAGAATCTTAAAGAGAATCTAAAAAAAGTCTCATTTTGCATTAGAAGGAGCTAAAATTAAAGGAAATTATGGACTGATATAAGATCAAATAGCTACTGAGTAGCCATGTGGGGACTTGAATTATTTTGAATCTTTTCCAGTTTCTTATATAGTCTTCTGTAAATAATTTAAATTCATAAATTTTTATGAAATGAAATTAATGAAAAATTTTATTTGACTTCCAACATTGAATATAAAATCCTATGTTTTCCATTAAACGTCCTTCATGATCTTCACTCCTTCCTATACTTTTCTTCCTTTTCTACCTTACTCTAGTCTCTCCCTATTCTGCCCCACTTTATACTTGCAATCCAGGGATACTGACCTCTTTGCTGTTTCTCACAGAAAACATTTTTCTTCTGCCTACAAGATTTTATTTTTTTCTGGCTGTGTCCCCTACCTAGCATTCTTTTTTTTCTCATGTTGGCCTCCTGGTCTCCCTGGCTTCCTTCAAATCCCAACTAACATCCCACCTTCTACAAAAAGTACTTCCAGATACCTCTAAATTCTAAGATCTTCCCTCTAATAATTATCTATGAATCATTCTATTTAAAGTTGTTTGTACACAATTATTTTCACATCATTTCCCCAAACAGATTATGAGCTCTATGAGAATAGGAGCTGTTTTCTACCTTGGCTTGTATCCCCATGACCTTTAGCTGTCATTCCAATTCCTTATTAGTCCTTATTTTACTTTTCTGCACCTAGTTTCATTTCAACTTTTGTACGAGTCTTTCTTTGGTGCCTGCAAAGTCAATCACGAGCAGTGCTCCTGAGTACTGCTGCTGTGAATAACAGGAAAGGAAAGGGGAGGGGAAAGGAAAGGGAAAAAGAAAGGAAAGGAAAGGGCAGGGGAGAGGAAAAGGAAGGGGAAAGGAAAAGAGAAACAAAGAAGTTAAATCACTTGTCCAACTTTTAGTAAGTGATAACTAAAGTGGATTTCAGGTGTTATAAATTCCAAATGCAACACCTCTTCCAATGAGCCCCACTGCCATTCCATGCCACTTCAGCAAGCTGGCATGTGAGGATACATCAAATTTTGAAACACTCACACAGACACAGATATAGACATACACAGATATGAACAAACCCTTCCTTCCCATTATGGAGTGTGAATACTTTCTTTAAATAAAGTAATCCTTATTTTTATTCATTTCTTGTTATTAGGTGAGCTATAGCTAAGAAGCTAATATACAGGAACTAGGAGAAAAGACAAATGAATTGACACATTTTCAAATAAATTTAAAAGCTTTGGAAAAAAATCTGTTTTAACTCCCTTGAGCTTGTTAAATGATTTGGATGAATTATATGAAGAAACAAAAGCCACATCATTTGGCAAACTACTGCTGGTGAATAGGGATTTCCTTTCTGAGAAGTATATTTTTACTTGAGTTGCACTTTAGTTAACGGGAAGGAAGAAACTTCCCCATGGTAAGCATCTGAGCCATGCAGTATTGGAGAAACACCAGTAAAGTTGCTGAGCTCAGTCTACTCTTTATACATGTCATCCTCCATGAAGATTCTGTAACAAGTTTCCAGGACAATATGTAAACCCTTGTTTAGCTTGCTTTTCTTCCCTGCTTTGTTCCATTTCCTAGAATTACAATCACAGAGAAATCACCAAATATTTTTAATTCAAATAGTGGAAGAGATTACTGTAGTCCAATTCTCCTCTGTAGAAGATTCTAGGACAGGGTGGGAAGAGATGCCACCTGAAGTATCACTTTCAAACAAAGATATCAACTGTTTATTGAGCAATGTGAGAAAGTCAAGTCCATTCTGAAAGGTACTGTATTTCTGTTGAAGATGGTGTTATGTCTATGTTTACCTTCTAATATCTTGGCGAATATATTACTAACATTGGTGACAAGCTAGCATTTGTTAAATCTTGAAACATGAATCTTTAATATTTCTATTCCATAGTTATGAAATTAATGGTCAAAGCATCATGATTCACAGGACAGGTTAACAATCTTCTTTGTCACCCAAAGCTTGAATTTGAAGGCATTTTTATTCTTTTCATCAAAACTGACAAGCCATTCTTGTCAGAGGCTTGACAGTGACAAAAAGTGCAAGGTTTAACCATGTCTGATCTCAAACATGGGTATTATTTTGCAATTTTTAAGTCTGCCAAGTTGTGCATTGTGATTATGACATTGAATGAAGTTGTTCACTCCAACCCTCCTCTGCCCACTCTCCTGTGTTTAGCTGTAGAATTTTTCCTGGAAAATTGAGCATTTGAAGTCATTGTATTTCAGTCCACAATTATCATCTAGTGACTGAAAGGTACAAGTTGACACTTTTCATATTTTTGTAAGATAATTTGGAGAAAAAGAAATTATTTCCATAATAGGAAGAATGATAGAAAATAGCTATAAATTATAGGTTTTCTCCCCTCTTTTATATTCAGAAATGGGACTTTTACACATTTATTTAGAGGATCAATGATTTATTCACTGAATTGACTTATAACATTAAGGTCAATTGAATATGAATACAGGACTTCCTTTCAAGATGTGTTTCTGTGCAACATCATCTTATCCACAGGGAATATTAATGATGATAGCAGCAACAACAACAATGATGATGATTATGATAAGATGATGAGATGATGATGATGACTACTATGTGTCAAACACATGGAATTTACTTTACAAAAATTAGATCACTTGATTAAACCATGGTCATACTGTGAATACAGTTATTTTCATCTTAACATAAATGCATCATACTGACAATTCTTCAATCAATTATTAAAACAGTCAATTCAAATACCACTGAAAGAAAAATTCCTTATTCCCTAAAATTATCCATTATTTTTCAGTCTCATACTCTAGACATTTAATATTTTTTATTGTCATCCTCTCTTGCACTGACTTTTTACTCCAATCCTAATCCCCTCTTACTATATAATTCATTAGCCCCTTAGAAACCTTGCTCAGATAATCTTTGATGTTTGCAAAAATCTCTGAAGCTTCTCATCAATATCTGAGAGTCCCTAGGTTTGTTCAAGGGTTGATTGAAGATTCATATTCTACATGATTCTTTTTAAAGTCACCCAAATTAATGGAACCTTATCCCTTCCCCCTCTTTCCACTCTGGAGAAATGATTGTGAATGGACATTCTATATTTCCTCATCTGCATATATGTATTTCCACTCTAGAAAATTAGTTCCTTGTGAACAGACACCATTTTGATATTTGTTTCCCCAGTAATTAGCAGATAACTCATTATTATTAATAAGTGCTTACTGAAATAATCAACATTTTTTGGATGATGATTTTACTTTAAAAAAAATCTACTATGCTCAGCTAGGTGGCACAGTGCATAGAGCACTAGTCTTAGAATCAGGAAGACCTGAATTCAAATTTAGCTTCAGACTCTTACTAGCTGTATGACTAAGCAAGTCATTTAATCCTGATTGCCTCCAAAAATAAAATAAAGTAGATTACTAAACACTGAGGGATCAATCAGGGATAAAATGGTTGTTGAGTAACTGATATAAAGATAATTGAATGGAATAGACACTTGTTTATTTTGATTCAAGCTTCATTGCTCAATTGCCATAAATGACTGCCCATACATTTGAGAAAAATGGCATTTATTTGAAAAGATAAAGAAAATACTTTGCTTAATAGTAGCAGGAAAAATACAGGCTTGATAGGTTAAGAGGTAGGACAGTGATGAAAGAAGAATCTGTAATATAGCCATGTTTTGACCTGTTGAAAATTTCATCTCTCAGATGATAGCAAGGAGTCATGAAGAGCACTGTAATGCTGTTCTTAATGCTTATCCAAAAGGAAGACCCAGTTGGTAAAGGAAAAATGATGTAAATCATGGGATAAAATATCTATTATATGAGAGATAAGAAATGAAATACTGGGCACAATCATTTTTATACCTTAGACAGGCTATTGCAAAGCACCTATCAGAAAGTTCAGATAAATGCAAGGAATGACCCTACATTTTGTGACTCTAAAAGAGACTACACAAGTGGGACAGCAACCTCTCAGAGATGACATTCTGTCAACATGATTATGAATGATCTTGGTGAGAAAGAAATCAAGAAAATATTTAAAAGTGCCAATATAACGGAATAGGGATCTCTCAAGTGAACTTAGATTTTTAAAACATACATTAAAAGATTAAAGGAAGGGCTTATAAACAAGGATGAATAATTAGGAGTGTTCAAATCTGTAAGAATGAAATCAGGAAGGTTTTTAGAGCAGAATAAGCTGAAACTGTTGAACATATTTTTTAAAAAAGTGTGTGTGTGTGTGTGTTTGTGTGTGTGTATTCTCTGTGGGACAAGCCAAATCAAGTTAGCAGACATTTATTAAGCACCTCTTAGATAGCAAGCATTGTGGTAAGTAGAGGGAATACAAAGAATTAAAAAAATCATCCCTCCCTTCAAATATCTTACAATCTATAAACAACAACAGACACTTTTTAAAAAAAATTATTAATGAAGTGTATTGTTAAAGAAATACTTTTTAAATATCCTGGAACTAAATGGTAAAATATATTGATTGCTTTGGAGAGAAAGAACCAAGATTGCATAGGACTCAAAAATAATTGTAAATTTGTCTTAATAATAAACTTCTCAAAATAAATATAGAAAAAGGCACCAAACCCCCACCCAAAACAAACAAACAGACAAACAAAAAGCAAAAGACCAAAGCTTATGGGGAAATAAAAGAAAAAGACACACTAAATTATTTTGCCAGCTCAGTTTGACATGGAGAGAAAGACAGAAAGGTCTGTAAACACAGGGGTTAGGAACTGTCCAGGAGTAGAAATAGTACTCTAACCACAAAAATAAATGAAATTATTGATATCAAAAAGTTGTAGGATGATATAACCACACCTCTGAATTCTATCATCCTCCAAAATCACAGTATGATTCTATTTAGACTGAAGGCATGGGAGTAGTTCTATTATATCTTGATGATCTTAAGAGAAGAGTGGAAAGAAAAATAATGAAGAATACATTAGATTGAGGAAGTAAAAGGAATGCTGGGGATGTTTATTTCACAACCAGAATATTAAGTAGAAATCTGTACAAAAAAGGAGAAGTAAAGGAGGAGGGTCTGACCCTTGAAACTCACTCTCTTTTCAACTGGTCAAAGGAATCATGACTATACACAACAATATGAAATTGGGAACAAAAATACATTTTACTCACTAGGGAAATCATAAGGAAAGGAGAAAAGGGGGAATAAAAAAGGGAAATTAGAGGGAGGGTAGATTAAGAGAAGTGTTATTCCTAAGCAAAACAAACCTTAAGTAAAGATTCACAAAATAAAATTTTAAAAAAATTGTAGTCTTTTCTGAGGTGACAAAGAATGGGAATCTAAACAGGGTTCCATGTATTGGGGAATATGTGAACAAGTTACAGAACATACGTGTGATGGAATACTATAGTGCTCTAAGAAATGATAGAAGTTGTTTCATATAAGTCTGGGATGATGCATATGAATTAATGTAAAGTAAAGTGAATAGAATTAGGAAAGTAATTTCTAAAATGACAACAATCTAAAGACAAACAATGTTGAAAAAAATAGGAATCCTGATTAGTATAATGACGAACCAGGAATCACGAAGACTAATGATAAAATATGGTACAAATATTTGTAGTTTGGGGGACATTATCAATGAGGAAATTTGTTTTGTTTGACTGTCTATATCTATATCTACACACATACATAGATCTATTATATACACAAATATCTATATATCTCTTTCTATACACATACCCTTATACATAAATATGTACTTACACACACACACACACACACACATGGATTTGCATTTTCTTTCATTCTCAGTGGGGGAAGAGAAGGGAGAAAAGGAAGATATGTGCTGATTGAAAAAATAAAATATAACTTAAAAAACATATTGGTTCATTGCCCAAGTATTACCTTCAGTATGTGACAAGACAACACTTTGTTTTAATTTTTCTACATTTTATTAATTTTATTTTTTGGTAATTCTTCATCTTTCATTTTATAGCCTTGTAAGACTTCAGATAAGAATTTATAACTAGTAGTCTGGTATCCAATTAATTTTATTCTTAAAACACCCACAAGTAATAAAGTGTTATCCTTAAATCCACAGGAAAAATATATCATTGGTGATCATCATTATATCTCTCTTTTCTTAAAATCAAATTTATCATAATATTTTCTGAATGAAAAGAAAACCACAACTGTTTAATAATGAAAAAATTCCACTCATTTAATTCATTTTTATCTCTTGTTCTTTGTCCTATGTTCTCTTACTGTTTCATCGTTCAAATGTCCCTTTACTGTTACTGTGAATTTTCAGCTTAATTTCTCACTATTTTAAAAAAGTTCATTATAAAAATAAAATAGTTCTTTCAGTTTTGCATGATCACTGAGAGCATAAATTCCAAAGCATGTAATGTTTGCTTTGTTTAAAAATTTATATAAGCATTTAAATAATAATTTTACCCATCCCTCTCTCATCTATTTTTATACATTAGTACATTATTTATCTCTTTCCTTGTAGTCTTTTCAAATATGTTCAATAGATGTAGCATTTCTAAATTTGATGTTTTTTTATTCTCAAAGCTTCTATCTATTTTCCTTACTATTATATTTTTGTTTAACATATTTATTATACATATATGCCTTTTTGACAGTATAAACATATTTCATCTTATATTGAGTTCATAGGTCACTTGATTCTTTTTTTTTTTCTATCTTGAACTAATCTAGCTAATAGTTCAAATTTCACCAGCGTACATCTCAGCTTCTTTTAACCTTACATGGCATATTGTACTTCCCTAATATCTATTATGTTCCAAATTTGAATTGTAAATATTTCTGTGTATCTACTAGATTCAAAGTGTTATGAATTCATAGAGACTGTATTATTTATCTTTGCACATATGTGATAGATGTATGCTTAATCAATGCATATACAGTGAATTGAACTGAAGTTGCCTTAGGGAACTCAAAGTGACCAATACAAGATTGAGGTGTATTACATCTTTTCTTTGTTGGAACACATTTCAAAGGTGGTTATCAATGATTATGGTTATTACAAAATTTCAAACCATTTTTTAAAATCAAAATGAACTCTCTCCTTATTCCTCATTATTTTGCATTATTCTTCAGGTGATGTCAGGTACAAGCCAATGAATAATTACTCTTATTACTTAGGGTTAGTGACTTGGCCAGTGGTTCCATTTGTATAGGGAAATCCCTGCTTGAGGAAATTCCTTCCACCAATTCATGTTTTTACCTTCTCTACAATTTATCATCTTACAGAACTGTCCAGATAACTGAATGATATGGGAGGCAGAACTTAACTCAGGTCATTCTGACTCTATCCTTTATAGGACATTGCCTTTCATTAGTCTTCTAATGAGTGCTCTAAAATGCAGAAGAAAATATTAGATTTAAATAGAGAATACTATTCCTTGCTTTTCCTGGGAAACTAGTTTGGCAATTAGGGGAAAATCAAGAAAAAAGAGATGAGGATATTAAAATTAATAATTGCTGCTTACATTTCTGTAATTATCTAAGGTTTTATAAAGTATTTTTTTCCCCAAGAATCCCATGTAGAAGCTTCTATAATATATGCATGTGTCTTACATTTCTTTAAGAATCCACTTTGTTGGGGGCGGCTAGGTGGCCCAGTGAATAGAGCAACAGCGCTGGAGTCAGGAGTATCTGAGTTCAAATACAGCCTCAGACACTTAACACTTATTAGCCAGGTGACCTTGGGCAAGTCACTTAACCCTAAATGCCCTGCTTTCCCCGCTCCAAAAAGCAAAATAAAAAAAAAAAGAATCCACTTTGTCTTTCACTATTGAACTAAAGAAATAACAGCATTCTCTTTCTCAAAATGGTCTACATTTGATGTAAAAGTGCTACTTTATTCTCATTTTTTGGTAATTTATTTATTTTTAGTTTTCAACATTCACCTCCATAAGTATTAAATTTTCTATCCCTCCCTTCCCTCTGCCTCCCCAAGACAGCATGCACTCTGATATAGGCTCTACATATACATTCCTATTAAATATATTTTCATATTAATCATGTTGTATAGAAGAATTAGAATGAATGGGAGTCACCATGTATTCTCAAATTTTTCAAAAGTCAGACTTTGCTTCATATATTCTTCAGCAGTTTATCATTTCATCCAAGAGCTGAGCAATTTCCGTATTTAGTGTTGTCACCTCCCTCCAAAATGGCTCTCTGTTCCTCACATAAAATGGCCCCTAATTTCAAAGGAATATTCATGATGAATTCTGGTTCTCAAAAATGTGCTTATTCTCTTCCATTGCTGTTCCAGGGTGAGATGAATATAGTAAAGAAGGAAAAAAAAAACATTTTTCACTAATCTTTAACATAGCATCTTTCAAATGGCTGAAACTCAGATCAGCAAACATCTGTGTTTTACAGATGTGGACATCCTGTGATTTCAGAGATATGCACACTCATCATCTCCAAGCCCCCCTCTCCCCGCCCAAAAAAAAAAAATCAAAACACAGCTAATGGAAAAAAAATACATCAAGAATGTATGAGAATTTTTTTTAATCACTGATGAATAAAGCATCATTATTATTTTCTTTTTAAATCTCAATGTGTTGGACATGTTTTTGAAATAAATGTCAAGGAAAATTCATGGCTCTCTGTAATTTATGTAAGCTCTACTCAAGATTTAGCAGCATTAGAATAAGGAGTTGTTAGATTAGTCACGGAGATTGTGCCAACTCTTATCAACAGCAATTTGGGAGAGTAAATGATTATTTTTTCTAAAACAATGGGAAACATTAGAGGCTCTAAAAATAAAACTTCACAAAATTTGAACTGTGACTCTTTACTCCACATTTCTGTGCTTTGTTGTTCTTTCAAACCTGAAAATCCTACTACTTAAATGACCAAACCGTACTCAAGGGGACTTTGGAAAAATTCTACTAGAAAAAGCTTTCATAATGCCAGGGTTTTTCCCTTCCACTATTGTGACCTACTGGACCAATTAAGCAATAAATCCCCCTTTAGAGATTGTCTTGGAGGTGTGAAAGCAGAAAATACAAATCTATATCAAAAGATGATACCACAAGCTCCAAAATCAAATATCACTAGGTAAAAATGACTGTGCCTCAGGAAATAGGAAGAAATTCTACTACATATTGCAATCTAGAGGGAGCAATTATTTGTCTTTGCTCAGCTGGATAAGAAAATTGCCATCAGCTATGTTTAGAACTAGCTACTTCAGATATTTTGACAATGTTTACATGGGGAAAATCACGTGGTATATTTGTAGCATTTAGTCTCCTAAGGATTGCCTAGTATTAGTAAATTTGTATGTGTGTGAAAGAGAAAGACTGACAGAAAGGCAGAGAGACTGACAGAGAAATTTCTTTTAACTACATGGACAACAAGACATAGTCAAAAAATTGCTGTACTTGGAAGAGATATGGGTTCAAATCCTGCCTCTGACACTTCTTAGAAATATTGATCAGGGCACCTAGGTGCTACAGTGAATAAAGCACTGGCCCTGGAGTTAGGAGAACCTGAGTTCAAATCCTGCCTTAGACACTTAAGGCTTACTAGCCATGTGTCCTCGGGCAAGTCACTTAACCCCAATTGCCCTGCCCTCTCCCCTCTAAAAAGAAAAAAAATGTTTATCTGGGGTGTGCCACTTAACCTCTCAGATAATTCTTTAAGAACATAGTTAAGTTATAAGGGGTCCTGACACATTAAATCACAAATACATGAAGGAGTTTCCTGAGATTATAAGGCCATAGATTTCCAGAAACATATATTTTGGTTTATATCTCCTATAGTTCATAGTGCCTTAAACATAGTCGGTACTAAATAAATTTTTAAAGCATTAGAAATATCACATAGATATAGATACATACACACATATGTAATAGATATAGAACACACAAGTACATACTTATGCATCCACACATATGTATACATGTATATTTTGTACATAGATACATATGTATATCATGTGTATATATGTATAAGTATATGCATATATATTCATTGTAGATATGTACATAAATTTACCTAAAGCATTGAATTTTTTAAAGATTGTATAAACTGGCCAATTGCTTATAATCTACAGTTTATATGTAGACATAAACTAAAAAAACATCAAGAGACTCATTTCAACATTTTTTTTAACTCTCATATTGGACTAAATGTGTGTATAGTTTACTTGAATAGCTACAGAATTAGCGTTGTGTAAATGAATAACAAATTGAATGTCCAATCAGAGACATTCACAAATGTTCATTGTGAGCTTTATTGCTATCATTAAATCTATCAAGGATTGTAGACTACAAATGCTCCAAGAGAGGTAAATCAAAATTGAGATGATATATGGTAACAATGGGACTTGGAACGCAAAAGGTTTTGTTTCTGTTTATTTTTTCCCTTAGCTGAAAAGTTCCCTGAGAATAAGGAGGATGGGTGAAATGAATTACAACGCTCTCTTTTTATTTCACCTTTTGCATTGATTGATTTGTTTTTGTTTTTGTTTTTCTTTTCTTTTCCAACCATGGACCAAATGTCTCCTAAAGATGTAAGAAGGTACAGAATAAACAAATCTTTAAGTTCACTTACTCCTTATTCCCTAAAGACAACCTTTAAAAATCTTCTGTGGGTTTTTAAATCAAGATAATTCCTATCCAAAATTGACTGTTTCCAAAGTTCAGAGATGTCATTTTACTGTGCTTAAAATGGAACTTGTCCTTTTCTGAGACATGAATACCTGGTGTGGCTAATTGACTTACTATGATGAGTTTAGTAAGTGAGAGTTTTCCTTCTCCTAGGTTCTCTTTTGGATTAAATAAGGAGTCAAACTATCTTGAATTTAATAAATTCTTTAACTTTTGAAAAGTCCTGATAAATGTCTTTTTATTAGGAGATTTTAATTACCTTAGTTTTGCCACTATTTTCTTTAAATCATTTTTAAAATAAAAATTATTTATATATTTTGTTGTTACACTACATATAGATTCCAATCTATGCTCCCCTACGCCATCCCACCATATAACTTATCTACCTAATGAAGGAGAAAGTAAGCCTCATAGTGTATGTGCAAGGGAAAAAACAAAAACAAAAACAACCTTAGTATTTTTTTTCCCTAGGAGTAAAATGAAATATCTAGATGCCATTTCAATTGATTAATACAGGTTTTTTCTTCTTCTTCTTCTAGTATAAGGGTGAATTTGAGATGTGTTAATTTAATGTAGTTTGCATGCATTTAATCTCTTAGTACTTAATACACACAGACATCTACAAACTTGCAATTGTATTATACTGTACCATAGTAACTAATATAATTTCATACTTAAGTGCTTGAAGAGTCTAATTTTGTTCGTGTCAGTCTTCTCTTTGCTTCCTCAGCTCCTAGCATCTCAATAATTTAGTAGATTTCTCCCTAAGAGTTGCTATGGCTGAAATACACACACACATACATAATATATTACATATTATCTATATTATATGGATATAGATAGAGTGAATAACTATGCATAAAATAAGTTTATAGTTCATTATTATTCAAAATTTTTCTAGCTTGGTAGGATCTACAAGTCTTTATTCTGCAGTATGATAGAAATCTGGAACTCAAGATTACCTTCATACCTTGGCATGTCATGAAGGGAAGACTTTAGAGGAGGAAAATAAAGCTTATCCTATTAAAAAGGAACAGTTCATACATCAGAAAATTAAGTTTGTTTAATTGTATATTTTTCTGAATGTGATCATAGCTTATTTATACCAATCTCTTGCAAGACTATGAGTATTAAATCTCACCCCCGTCCCCCAATTCCATCTGTGAGCTGATTGAGGACAGGGACTGCCTCTTGCCTTCTTTTTATACCCTCTCAGCACAATCCTAACCCATAGTACACACTTGAAAAATGCAATTATTGACTGATTGATTGACAGTTTTCAGGTATTTTTTCTAGTAATTTCTCAGTTTATTTTTGTTGTTGATAATGATTATTTAATTTTTCATTAAGAAAATAAAAACTAGAAATGGTTTAAGATTAGCCTTTATGATAGAAAATTGCTTAATTTTTTTTACTCACAGTCACTCTTCCTAGCTGCTTTTCCCTTCATCCTATCCTCCCATTTAGTCTATTTTCTTTTTCTCCCAATCTTTTCCTCCTGAAAAGTGTTTTGCTTCTGCTTACCCTCTCCCCAATCTTTGCTAACTTCTATCATCCACTCTTTTCTTTTTTTTTTAAAGCAATCAGGGTTAAGTAACTTGCTCAAGCTTACACGGCCAGTTATTTCTTGGTGTGGTGCTAACTATCTGAGCCATATTTGATCCAGGTCATCCTGACACTGGAGCCGGTGTCTTACTCTCTGAGCCACCTGGCCACCCCTCATCCCTTCTTTTCTTATCCCCTTCCCCTCTTAATTTACTGTATGGTAAAAAAAAGATTTCTATACAAAAATGAGTGTGTGTATGCTATTCCCTCTTTTAGTCAATTCTGCTAAGAGTAAGATTCATTCACTCCTCACTTCTCTCATGTTCCTCTCCATTTAAAAGTCTTTTTCCTATCTCTTACATAAGATAATTTACCCAATTCTGCCTGTCCCTTTTCCTTTCTCCCAATATATTCCTCTCTCACCCCTTTATTTTATTTTATTTTGAGATATCACCCCTTCATAGTCCAGACAGACCTGTGCCCTTTGTCTATATGCACTCCTAATTGCCATAATAACGTGAAAGTTTTTATGACTTACAAGTATTCTCTTCCCATGTAGGAATATAAACTTTTTAACCTTATCAAGTCTCCTATGATTTCTCTTTTCTATTTATTTTTTTATACTTCTCTTGAGTATTATATTTGAAAGTCAAATTTTCTATTCAATTCTCATCTTTTCATCAAGAATTTTTGAAAGTCCTCTATTTTATTGAATTTTCATTCTTTCCCTTTCAAAAAGGGACTCAGTTTTTCTTGGTAGGTGATTCTTGGTTGTAGTCCTAGCTTCTTTGTCATCCAGAATATCATATTCAAAGACCTCTGATCCTTTAATGTAGAAGCTGCTAAATGTTGTGTTATCCTCATTGTAGCTCCACAATACTTGAAAGGCTTTTTTTTCTGGATGCTTGCAATATTTTCCTCTTAATATGGGCATTCTGAAATTTGGCTATAATATTCCTTGGAGTTTTCATTTTGGGATCTCCTTCACAAGTGTGATGGGAGGATTCCTTAAATTTCTATTTTGCCCACTGGTACTAGAATATCAGAGTGGTTTTCCTTAATAATTTCTTGAAACACAATGTCTAGGGTTTTTTGTTGATCATGATTTTTAGATAGTGCAATAACTCTCAGATTCTCTCTACAGAATCGATTTTCCAGGGGCGGCCAGGTAGCACAGCGAGTAAGAGCACCGGCTCCAGTGTTGGGACAACCTGGAGATCTAATCCCGGGCTCAGACACTCAGCACCACACCCAGAAATAACTGGCCATGTAACCTTGAGCAAGTTACTTAACCCTGATTGCTTAAAAAAAAAAAAAGAATCGATTTTCCAGGTCAGTTGTTTTTCCAATGAAATATTTAATATTACCTTCTTTTTTTCATTCCTTTGATTTAATTTTATGCTTTCTTGATTTCTCATGTAGTCATTAGCTTCCATTTATTCAATTCTAATTGTAAGGAATTCTTTTATTCAGTGAGCTTCCATACCTCCTTTTCCATTCTTAAAAACATACTTTTTAAGATTTTTTTTTTATTCAGTGAATTTTTGTGCCTCTTTTTCGATTTGGCCTTAATCTACTTTTTAAGGCTTTCTTCTCATTGGCTTTTTACACTTCTTTTACTATTTTTCCTAGTCTGTTTCTAAGGTGTTATTTTCTTCAGTATTGTTTGTTTGTATGATTCCTTTACCAAGATAATGACCATTTTCTCATGAGTTTCTTGCATCACTTTGATTTCTCTTCCCAATTTTTCTTCTACTTCTGTTGCTTGATTTTTTAAATCCTTTTTGAGCTCTTTTGATGACCTGAGACCAATTCATATTTTTCTTGGAGGCTTTGGATTTGGGAGCTTTGACTTTATTTTCTTATTCTGCGTATGTTTTGATTTACCTTGTCACCACAGTGACTTTCTATGATCAGAAATTTTTCCATTTTTTTTTTCATTTTCCCAGTCTATTTCTTAACTTTCAACTTTTCACTAAAGTAGGGCTCTGCTTCCAGGGTGGAAGTCACAATGTCCCAAGCTTCAGGAATTTCGCATAAGTGTTTTCCTAAGGTACTTCTAGAGACCTATAAGTTTTCAGTTCTTTGAAGGTGGTGTGATCTAAGGAAAGGTGCTTACTCCTGTCTCGACCTGTGCTATGGTCTGTGAGTGACCATAAGCACTCTTTTCTGCTTTGGAACTGTGACAAGGCATCCCTATTTCACTGTGGCTGCAAGCTCTTGTGTATTCATGCTACTCTTCACATTGGGACTGCTACCTAGGACTGCTATCCAAATTGGAGTATGGGCAAAGCCTCTCAGTGATGGCAACAAGACTCCTGAAATCTCCTTCTGACCAGTTGTTTGACCCCCTTACTGTCTATGGACTGAGAGCTCTGGAAGCAATTGTTACCACTGAATATTTAGTGGCTCCCATGGACTGCTGCTGGTTCGTAGGGGCTGTGCTTATGTGTCCTAAGCTGGACTGTGCTCCTATCTCACGCTGGGGCAACAGACTTTTGCTGCCAACCTTTTAAGTTGGCTTGGTCTGGAAAATTGTTTCACTCCATCTTTTTGTGGGATCTTCCACCAGAGAATTTGTTTAGAATCATAATTTAAAGGCATTTAGTGGTGTTGAGGGAGAGCTCATTCGAAACATTGTCTTTACTCCACCATCTTAGCTCACCTCATCAAGTTCTTAGAAAAGACTAACTTAAGTTTTAAACACAGCCAAATGTCATCTAAACTGTGGAAAACATCCAATTTGGGATAAAGCTATAATTAATTTTACACATGCTTGCTTGCCTTATTCCTATAATTAGGAGAACACTATAGAACCATCTCACTCACAACTTTAGTGGGACAATCAGAGGTCAACATGGCACAATGAAAATAATAATGTATTTAGAGTTGAAGGAATGGGTTCAAATTGCACACGTACCATTGACTACTTATATGACCTCAGGTAAGTCACTTAAATTCAGAAACCTAGTTTATTCATCTGCAAAATGAGAAGGTTGGAAGAGAGAGGAACTGAAGTCCCTTACAAAGGAGAAAATGTTTGTGATAGGGTCATCCCAGTGCCTGGCACATCAATGGAACAATAATGAATGCTTGTTCCCTCCCGTTCTCCTTCTGGTTTTAGATCTCTGATTCTGGGATGCTGCATGATTGTCTGACCAAAGAATTTGTATAGAAAATATACAGTAAAAGTTATCATGAAAATGTGGTTCAATTATGAAATCAATCCACAATGGCAAGGGTGCAAAATTCCCAGTTAAAGAAGAATTTATCTTAAGACCAACTTTTTGAAAGAGTACAACCTCTATGTATTTTATCGTGTGTCCAGAAACTACCTTTTGCCTCAATTAATCACAGTCTTTCAGAAGATGGAAAACTTGCAATCCAGTGACTAGACATTTGAAGGGAAATTACTGTGATTTACTGGGTACCTAAACACTTTGCAAGTAATTCATGAACCAAAAAATGGATCTTACTCAGAGTGAAAGAGAATTCTACAAAACTATATATATCTCCTGCCAAAAACAAATTGAAATTAAACACAAATATCTGTTCCTCATATTTAGTACATTCACACACACACACACACACATATATATATGGGCATACACATAAATATACATATACATACACATATATTCACACAAACATATACACATATATCATCCAGTCTTATGTTTTCTATGACCATTTTACCACTTTAGTATTAAGGTAACCTATTTTTTTCTATTATAAGACCATTTTTATTTTCTAAAGTAAGACATTATATATCCATCTAATTAGTTCCAAACCTTGTGTATATTGTGTGGTTACTGGGCTGTGTGACCCAGTTTCTTCCAGGTTGCTGATCATCCATAGTTCCAGTGGCCCATAGACTGTGACAATCAGTGATCTGTGACCAATTAAAAGAGGGCATCCACCAAAGTTTTTGTTGCTTTAATTTAGTCTCTTCTTCTTACACTGAGTAGAGTAGTGATGATAAACATCCCTTCTTTTTTCTGTCTGATACTACTCATCTAGAATAATGTTAAAAAGTTGTTGTGATCAACCTATACAATAAGACCTGATTATACTCATTTTTCAAACAAAAATCTCCTCTAGTATTTAATGGGAGTCTTACTTGAAAAAAAATCAATGTCAGGATTGAGACCTCCAGAAAAAAATTTCCCAATATGGGTATCAACCACCTCTGTGTATGCTGCTATTTCAAGATAATTTTCTGGGATTAAATTCTCATACCTTATGACTACTCTCTCTTGAGAACACACTGAAAGTTTTATTCCACAAGATTATACACACACACACACACACACACACACACACATATCTTTCTATTTTCCTTTATTATGAAACATTCTCTTTCAGAGTTCTAGAAGCAGTCATAAGCAACATTCTATGAGATATTGTTGATATTGTTACCAAATTCTTCAATGACTTTCCATTGATTGGGTAACTTGCTTTCTTATTCAGTGCTTCGTTTGTTTCATTCTTACCATGGTACCTATGTCCATATTTTAATAACTTGATACTGACAATATTGTTCTGCATAAGGACTTTGGGTAAAGGTTTACCAACCACTCTCTACATCCACCACCAACACTAGCCAAGTTTCATTTCTACATACCAATTCTTCATCCCTGAAGTGGTAAGAAAAGTCTAACAATCATGTCTGCAAATATGCCAAGAGGAAATGACCATTCATGCACACATGAGAAGATGTAAACATTTAGTTTTCATAGGCTAGAGCTATCACATTAGAGTACAGGCAGCAAACCAGATGAATGCTCTCAACATTCCTTTCTAAACTACTTTAAAATGACTCATTAAATCAGTTTAAAGTAGCAAAAATAATAAGAGGTAAGATAATTTTTTCCAGGCTAAGACAATTTAGGAGCTGAACAGGAGAGGTCCATGATACAAGGACTGGTGCCAGCTGGAAGTACAGCAAGGAGGCACCAAAGGTGGGCCTTGGAGGCTGTTGCAACAGCCTCAGTAGGAGCGGCTTTATGCATTCTTATCACAGATATTGTAAGGTGGATTGGACAAGATAGGTATTAGAGGGGACTCTGTAATTACTGAATACAGTTGGCACTACGTGGAAACTCTATCGCCTTAAACAGTTCTGGTTCACAGTCCCAGGGTGAGAAGTTTCTTCTTGGTCAAAAGTATAAAGGGAATGTGATTGTAGTTTCAGGACCAGAAGGAACACAAGTATTTGTGGCTACAGAAGAGCAGGGTACCTCCTTGAGCAAAAAGCAGAGCACTGACAAGTAAACTGGTGATCACCTATTCCCATGTCACACCTCTTTGGAAACAACAAAAAATTCAGAACTCTAGCACATGCTTTGAACACAGCAGCACTAAAAAAGACTGAAACTTAGGCCAATGCTCTGTATAACTAGGGAGAAGAGCCTAAATTTTATATAAAGTCCACAGTCAAGAAATAGGATAGGAAAAAGAGCAAACAACAAAAAAGAACCTGAACATTAAAAAATAAAATCCTTTCATTATGGCAGTGAAGACAAACTAAGAAGACAATAACTTGAAACCAGTACAAGTACATATTAAAAGAAAAATATTAATTACATCCAAGCCCAATAAGAACTCTTGGAAGTATTAAAGAAAAACATAAAAGTTGCGTAAGAAAATTGGGGAAATAAATGAGAGTAAGAATTATGAACAAGAACAGCTTGGCAAAAGAGGCAAAAAAATATTCAAAGTAATAACATCTTAAAAAACAAAATTGTCCTAAGAGTCATAGCAATTCTCTGAAGTAAATAAAATGACCTTTCAAAAGAGAATTGATCAAAATGACTAAAGAGGTACAAAAAGTTCATTGATGAAAATAATTACTTAAAAATTATAATTGGGCAAGGGTTTTCTCCATGACACATGAAGAACAAATAAAATAAAATAAAAATTGAAAACATAGAAAACATGTGAAGTACATCACTAGAAAAACAACTGCCCCAGAAATTAGTTTGAGGAGAGATACTTTAAAAATTGTTGTGGACTATATGAAAGTGAAGATTTGAAAACGACCCTAAAGACATTTTGAAAAAAATATATATCAAGGAAAATTGCCCTCATATCCTAGAACCAGAGAATAAAATAGAAATTGAAAGAATTTACCAATTATCTCATTCAATCAATCCCAAAATGAAAACTTCCAGGAACATAAAAGCAAAATGCCATAGATGCTATGGAGAAAATATTGCAAGCATCCAGAGATAAAAAATTCAAATATTGTGGATTCACAAGAAGAGTAGCACAGATTTAGTAATTTCCACTTTAAAAGATTGAAGGGCTTGGAAAATGATATTCCAGAAGGCAAAGGAACTAGTCTTAAAACAAGAGTATAATCCTGCAAGGGGAAAATTAACTTTAATGAAATTGAATACTTTTAAACATTTCTGATAAAAAGACTATAACTGAAAAAACTGGGTAAAACAATCTTTTACCCCAAGAAACTTAGAAGATCAGCAAGATAAGTCTTTCTCATTCAGGTAAAAAGGAAGCACATTCTATGACAGTTTGCATCTCAACAAACCAATAGGAAGCCATATCTGAGCAAACCAGTGGCTGATCCTGAGACCCAGTGTAGTGTAGCAGGACCCTTAATGTGCCTTAAGCATAGACAGGAGAACTCCAGCTCTGAGAACCACCACATGCTTCAGCATAACTGAGGGCAAATGGAAATCATCCAGCAAAATCAGAAAGTAGGCCAGACCTCCACATGCTTCAGTGTAGCCCTAGAAAATGTAGAAACATCCTATTGGTCCTTAGGACACATCAGACAAAGCTGCTAGGACTCCAGCTTAACCTTAGGCACAAGAAGACTAAGAGGCTAAGACAGTATCCCTTCCACCTGAGATGCAGAGCTAAATTAAAAGAAAGGAAAAAAAAAGGTCAGGAAAAAGGGCCCCCCAAAATAGAGAAAAACAAACAAGTAAACAAAGAATCTGACCATAGAAAGCTGTTAAAGTGACAGGGAAGACCAAGACCCTAACTCAAATGAAGACAATAGCAAAACACATATGGGAAGCACCAGAAACAAAAAATGTAAAGTGGTGTCAGGCCCATAAAGAACTCATGGTAGACCTCAGAAAGGAACTTAATATAAATGAGGTAGAAGCAAAAAAATATGAAAAGGAATCAGAGTGACATAAGAAAATTATGAAACAAAAATAGTCTACAGCTTGTATTATTGTTTAAAATCAAAATTGGTCAAATGGAAAAAGAGATAAAATACTCACCAAAGAAAATAACTCCTTAAAGAGTATGATTGTCTAAAGGGGGAAAAAACTACAAAAGCTAATTGAGGAAAACAAGACCTTAAAATTTAGAATTGGGCAAGTAAAAGCTAATAACTCTATGGCACATCAAGCATCAATCAAATAAATTCAAAATAATTTTTAAAAATTGAAGAAAATGTAAAATACAACAACTGACCTGGAAAATAGTTTAAGGAGAGACAGTATGAGAATCACTGGACTACCTAATAGCCATAATCAAAAGGAGGACCTGAACAGCATCTTTCAAGAAATTATCAAGGAAAACTTCACTAATGTCCTAGAATCAGAGGGAAAAACAGTCATTGAAAGAATCCACTGATCACCTCAGGAAGTATATCCAAAGATAAAAACTCCAAGGAACATTATAAGCAAATTTCAGAACTATCAAGTAAAGGAAAAAAATAGTCAGAAAGAAATAATTCAAATATAAGGGAGTCAGAGTCAGGATTACAGAGCACTCAGCAGCTGCAACATTAAAATAATGGAGGTCCGCTAACATGATATTCCAGAAGGCAAAGTATCTAGGACTACAACTAAAAATCATTCACCCAGTTAAATTCAGCATTATATATCAAGGGGGAAATATGTTCAGTGAAATAGAAAAATTTTCAAGTTTCCATAAGGAGAAGGTTAGTATTAAACTAAAATTTAGAACTACAATATAAAGACCCAAGAGAAGCATAAACAGGTAAAAAGGGAAAAGAAAACAGAAAAGGATAAATAGAGCTAAACTATTTTCATTCATACATGAGAAGATGATACTTATAATTCTAATAAATTGCATGATTAATAGCACAACTAAGAGAATACACATAAATAGAAACTATGGGTATAAGGTGAATTTGAAGGAAGGATATTAAAAAAAATGAGAGATAAGAAAGGAATACATTGGGTGCAGAAGGGGATGAAAAAGGAATATAGTGGGTACAGATAAATGGGAGAGGGAGACCAGTGTGAATTATTTCACATAAGTCAGAGGGCGAATGATGAGCTTTGCTTTTACCTTACTCTCATTACTATTGTTCTCAAAGAGGGAATAATATAAAAAAAACTAGTTGAACATAGAAATCTATCTTACCTGACAGGGAAGTAGGATGGGAAGAGATCAAGTAAAGGGTGGGGACTGACAGAAAGGGTGTATCAGGGGAAATGGTAGACAGAAGCAAGACACTGGTGAGGGGAGAAAGGGTAAAAAGAGAGAAAGGACACACAAGAGGAAGAAAAGGATAGAGTTAACTATGCAGGTAGTAAACATAACTGTAAAATGAATGGAATGGACTCTGATAAAATGGGAGAAGTAGATAACACAGTGGATCAAAACACAGAATCCTACAATATGTTGTTTACAAGAAATACATTTGAAGCAGAGAGATTCACACTGAGTAAAGGTAAAAGGGTGGAGTAGAATCCATTGTTTCAGCTGAAATAAAAAAAAAAGGAGGGGGGGGCTAACAAGCCTGATCTCCAACAAAGTAAAAACAAAAATGGACCTAATTAAAAGAGACCAGGAAGGAAATTATATCTTGCTAAAATGTACCATAGACAATGAACCAATATCAAAACTAACATATGCCCCAAGTAGTATAGCATCTAAATAGCATCCAAAAAAGAAACAAAGTGAGTTACAGGAAGAAGTAGAAATCAGAACTATACTAGTGGGGCACCTCTTTCTCAGAACTTGGTAAATCCAATAAAAAAAATAAACAAGAAAGATACTAAGTAGGTAAAGAGAATATTAGAAATATTACATATGATAGACCTTGGGCATGATGTAGACATAAAGGGTGACAACATAAGCAAATTAGAAGAGCAAGAAACAATCTACCTATCATATATTTGGGAAGGAGAAGAAATCATGACCAAACAAGATATAAAAAGCATTAAAAAATAAAAAAAATAATTTTGTTTATAAAAATAAGTTTATATATATATATATATTAATATAAATAAAAAGATTTTGTATGAACAAAACCAATGCAACCAGGATTAGAAGGAAAGCAGAAAGATGAGGAACAATCTTTATAGCATGTGTATCTTTGATAAAGGTCTAATTTAGCAAATATATAAAGAACTGAGTCAAATTACAATAATACTAACCATTCCCCAAATGACAAATGGTTAAATGATATGAGCAGGCAGTTTTCAGATGAAGAAATTAAAGCTATCTATAGTTTATGAAGAAATGCTCTAAATCACTTTTGACTAGAGAAATGCTCATGAAAACAACTCTGAGGTACAACCTCACACCTATCAGTTTGTCCAAAATGACATAAAAGCAAAATGAAAGATGCTAGAGCAGATGTGGAAAAATCAGGACATCAATGCACTGTTGGTGGAGTTGTAAACTGATCCTACCATTCTGGAGAGCAATTTGTAACTATGCCCAAAGGAAAACCCAATTGTTCATATGTATTTATCCAGTAATACCACTACTCAGTCTGTATACTGAATAGATCATTAAAAAGAGAAGAAAATAGCTACATGTGCAAAAATATGTATAGTAGTCCTTTTCATGGTGGCAAAATATTGGAAATTGAGGAGATGGCCATCAATTGGGGAATGGCTAAACAATCTGTGGTATATGAATGTAATGGAATCATACTATTGTGTCATAAGAAATGATGACCATGAAGATTTCAAAAAGACCTGGAAAGAGTTTTCCAAACGGATGCAAAGTAAAATTATGAGAACCAGGAAAACATTGTGCACAGTATCAGTAACATTGTGAGATGATCAGTTATGAAGACTCTGCTCTTCTCAGGAACATAAAACAAGTATAAAGAACTCATGAAGGAAACTGATACCCATATTCAAATGAAGAACTGATGGACCCTGAATACAGATCAAAGCTCTGTGGGCTTGGGCAAATTGGATTGCCTCTCTGGGACCCAGTTAATTTTCAATGATAGTAAATTGCAGAAAGTCTGCTAACGTCTTCTGGGAAAGGAAGTCTCTTTCCAGTTTAGCTCTAAATTAATCATAGGGATGACAGAGTGAAAATTAGCATTTATATAATGTCTATTATGTGACATGCATGGTGAAAATTTGTTTATTCTTTTTCTTGTTTCTTTTCTTTTTGATGTTTTTTGTTTCACAACTGTGGCTAATACAGAAATATTATTACATGATAACACATGTATACACTAGATCAAACTGCCTACCATTTTCAGAAGAGGGGAGAGAGACAAATTTGGAATGCAAAATATTTTAAAAATGGATGCTAAAAAAATTTTGGCACGTAACTGGGAAAATAATATTTTAAAAAAGTATAGTAAAATTCAATATTGATTAAAGAATGACAAATTAAAATAACTCTGAGCTATAATCTCACACCTATCAGAAATAACAAAATATTTTAAAATAAAGAGATGGCCATCCCCTCAAAAAAAAATAGAGGGGATGAACAAAAATAGGTACTACAAGAAACTTTTGGTAGAGTTATGAACTGGCCTAAGCATTCCAAAGAACAATTTCAAACTACGCCCAAGGCATTATACAACAGTGCATAACCTTTGAACCAGCAATACCATAAATTGGCTCTGCCATAAGGAGATCAAATAAAAGAGGAAGGACCTATATGTACAAAAATGCTTAGATTACCTATTTTCTATGGTGGTAAAGCATTGGAGATTTAGGGTAGGTATGCTTATCAATTGAGAAATCGCTGAACAAGTTATGTCATAGGATTTTAATGGATCATTACTTTCTTGTGGAAAATGACAGAGAAAACATGGTAAGATTTATATAAACTGATGTGAAGTAAAATTGGAAAAAATCAGAAGATCATTGTTCTCAGTAATAGCAAAGTTGCAATAATGGTCAATTGTGAAAGACAGCTATTCTAATCAAAACAATGATCAAAGACAATGCCAAAGGACTCATGATGAAAAAATTCTATACACCTCAGTACAGAAAACTGATGAGCTCTGACTCCAAACTGAAGTGTAACTTTCTCAATTTTTTTATATGACTAATATGGAAATTTGTTTTGCTTGCTTTCACATGTATAATTGATAGCACTTGCCTTCTTTTTCAGTGGGTGTGGGAGTAATGGAGGTAGTTTGAAACTCAAAATAAAAAAAGAATGTAAAAAATATATATAATAGTTTTATTTAAAAAAACATTGGGGCTGGAGGTGGGCCCCCTAAATTTTTTTCACATCTATAATGTAATTTTGTGTTCAACCTATGAGGCAGCTGGATTGAATGCTGGGCCTGGAGGTAGAATAACCTGATGTCAGATTGAACTTAGACACTAGCAAGTTACTTAATCTCAGTTTCTTATACTGTAAAATGCAGATGATAACAACACCCAATTGCAAAGGTGGTTATGAGGATGAAATGTGATAATATTGGTAAACAAATTAGCACCATGCCTAACACATAGTAGACATTATATAAATGTTTATTTTTCACTATCACCACTATGTTTGGTCTAGGACTATCTAGTAAGAGATGTCCTTTCCCAGAGAAAGTTAACAGACTTTCTACAATTTACTCTCATAGAGAATTATCTGGATCACAGAAAGGCTATACAACTTGCCCAGATTCACACAATCAAAAAGACTTTACCCCAATTTTTTGTGGCACTAATGCCAATACTCTATAAACTGTTCAGCACCACTTCTCATAAAGTGAAGATACAGTCATAATACTCTATTTGCATATTGGCAGATGTTAGTCTATTTTTGTTACTTTATTTTTACTCATTGGGACCATCAAATAAAATTCAACTTCCTTCAACATCAAAGTCTGATTGCTGTGCATTTCCACTAAGGTAGAAAACCCTCCTGTTTCATCAATTCATCACCTCCTTAATTTAACACTTCTGAATGCCTATTGAATATCAATGTCTCATCTTCTTAGCATATTACTCTGATATATCATATACATTTTATTTATTGTGCTAAAGCCTTTCCTAACTCCAGTCTTTTTCGATCTTCCCCTTATGACCATTAATTCTTAGCATTCACACTAAATCTGCTTCCTCATCCCATGTAGAGGGGACACCATTCTCCCATCTTCTCCTTCCCAGGCTACCCACTTTGAAATGTGTTTCTCCAAAAATAAAGATTGCCTAGCAATAGATAGAATAGATATCAAGAGAGTAAAGAGTTAACTAAAGACATTGAAAACTGGCTTCAAGTTTTAACAAAAGTTGGAATAAATGTATTTACCTAGACATTGAATATGTAAACATAAAAGAACATGTGCTTTTGGGTAGTAACAAATAGGGATAGTCAGGCGATGGAGCATACAGCCAGGGAGAAATAGTAGGTGACACATTAACACAGGATAGTGAAAAAGAAGAGGTGGTAAATAAAGCAGTTATTATAAATTAAAGGGCTCACCTTACATTGAAGCAAGTATTTTGGGCAGAAGATCTGTGATATTGTAATAGTAATAGAATATAAAAATCCCCCTGTATTGGCTTGGTTTTCAAATTGATTGTGTTAAAACCCAGAGCTTGTGAATCCCACTTGTGGGATGGACTTGTTGACATGAAAAGAGAGGGCTGAACTGGGAGGAGCTGGTGACATAAATTTAGAGGGACACAAGAGAAAGGCAGAAGAACTTTTTGGAAGCAGCATCTTGGAGGCAGAGACTGAGAGGATTGCTGAGGGCCACTTTGAATTGCCCAGGACTTTTGAGAGCTGCCACCCAGAGCTGCCAAGGACTGAGGAGACATGGCTGTTATGCTGGTACTTTGTCTGTTTTGATGTTGTTTTGCCAGATTTGTCCACTGGTGAAAGACAGTCCTGTTGTTGCAGAGGTCTTGGAGCCTTGCTGTTGGTTCAGAGCTCCAGAGACTGTTCTGCAGACAGAGTGAATTCTGTCCACTGGTGAAGGACAGTGCTGTTGTTGCAGAGGCTTGGAACCTTGCTGATGGTTCAGAAGCCTTGAAGAAGGATTTTCTTGTTGTATGTTTACAGAAATCCTGGAAGGGGGTTTTGCTAATGTTTTCAGGGGTCCTAGGACTGTTCTGCAGACAGAGAATGAATTAATGAAGACCCTGACAATGTATCTTGTGGCCTTTGTCTCCCCATTTGGGTATTAAATGCTGTGCTTAAGCTTTTTGTAACTCTGGGGTAGATTCAATTGTGATCCAAGGGTGGGGAACTTTTGACCTTTTTGTGCTCTGTGATTGAACAAATGAATGTACTTTACTTATGACTGGAAACTAATCTCCATTTGAGAACAGGGGCTTTGTGATGGACTAAATGAATGTACAGCCTAGGTGTGGAGTAGTATTTAGAAGAGGGACTTTGTAATTGATTAAATGAATGTAATGTCCTGGGGTAGAGTAGTACTTGATTAAATCACACTTGGGGATAGTACTTGGAGATTCTTGAATCACATTTAGTAAATGCTGTATTTTGAATTATGCTATATGTTGATTCTCTCTGTTCTTAATTTGTCACTGAATAAAATGGAGAGCACCTATGCTGTTATTTTGAACCTTGGGATGTTGCCTTTGCTTGGCATTACATTACAGATATCAAGTTGATGAGAGAATAAGGGAAACAGATAATATAGTATAATGTGCACTATTCCTTTGAGATGTTTTTGATAAAAATAGTTTAGAAAGAAAAAGGGCAAAAAAATTATATTAGTTGTCAAATTCGACAAGATATTGCTACTCTTCTACATAAAAATTTTGATACCTAAAAAGAATAGGAACTTATTATACAAACTTAATATCTGTATAAATAAACGTGTTTCTGTTTGAGCAAACAATGGACTTTGGTGTAAAATACAATTTTCCAATCCTTTCTAAACATTACAAAATTATGTCTAGCTTTAATGTGAAGTGTTTGATGTAGAGACAGAGAAATATGTTTTGTTGTATTTTGTTGATTAAAAATAGAGAAATATGATTGAAAAGAAATGATGTTAAGGGCAGCAATGAGATGATAAAGTCTTCAGAAGGGCAAGGATTACATTTGCCTCAGTGGATCTGCATTTATCTGCAGTTCAACACAGTAAAATTTGAAACAAAGGAGGGAGTATAGAAATGTTTGGACATGGAAATGTTTTTTTCAATTGGATTTGAGAGGCAAATTTTAGGGAGCTTTGAATATTTAAACGAAAAGTTTCCTGGTTTCCTTTAAACTGCTACAGTAAAGAGGTATTGAGAAAAGGACCTGATGAAGGAACCTAGGGAAAAGAATTACAGATACAGCAGGAGGGCTGAAAAAAATGTACATCGTAATTGTACAGGTTAACATCAGTCAGTGATACAAGTCTTAAGCTGAGTGATTCTTGATTAGTATAATTTAGTTCATTAACCTAGAGTTCTAAGTGAAAAATAAATTTGAAGAATGCTGAAGTATTTTATGAGGGTTGCTCTCTGCTGCCACCTCTGAGTTGCAAAGGAAAGATGGAGAGGGATTTATGACTTACTTTGGCATCCTGTGGTGAACTGGCTTAAAGAGAACATGAACTGGGTTGCGTTGAGCTGTAGTTTGCTTTTGGGGAGTAAGCAAATGTCTGGGATCCTTTCTGTGGCTAAAAGAGAGGCAGACTGGAAAGTTTTGAAGTCATCCAGTTTAAAGAAAACTTATTCATATTAAGTAGTAGCACCATATGAAGGTAAATTGAAAAGCTTGTAAACCCTATGTTTGAGTACAGAAGGAAATATGATTTGCCCAGTTGAAGAGCTGTGAGGACTAAAAGTAAAGCAGAGTGAGCAAAGGAGCAGTTTGTTCATTGCAGATGCCCCTAAATGATCAATGGCATGTAAATCTCCAGTCTGGAGTTCTGACACATGAATCTCCCTCCCTTATGTGCTTTCCTTCCAGGCTATATATGTATTTCCAACCTTAAGGATAGATTCTTTAGTACATTTGAAGGAGAGTGTTTATATGTGTATTGTAATATATTTTATTATATATTATTAATAGAATTTAATTTATATATTTAATTTATAATTATTTATTTATATTTATATGATAATTTACTATAATAATATCTACAATGTTATTTCTTCTGCCTTATTACTAAATAAATGACAATGGTTAACATTATAAAGTATCATTCTCATGAGTGACTTATTATGTAAATATCATGGCTATATTATCTTTTTGAGTGGCTGTTTGTTTAGATAGAAAACAGATATTATTTGGGGTCGCTGGCTAAAGTAGCAAGTATTTTTCCATCAACAGTGTTACCCTGGGGGAGGGGGGGGTTGCTTGTAATTGTGTAATGGTGGTGGTTTATATGTGGAATCTATACTTTTTTTTTAAGCAATCGGGGTTAAGTAACTTGCTCAAGGTTACACGGCCAGTTATTTCTGGGTGTGGTGCTAAGTATCAGAGCCCGGATTCGATCCCAGGTCATCCCGACACTGGGGCTGGTGCTCTTATTCGCTGTGCTACCTGGCCACCCCTGGAATATATGCTTTTAAGAGCAAGTTAAACTGAGTAGCCCAATCAAGAGAGGAGTGGATATAAACATGCTGAGATGGGAGGTTTGAGGTCCCTATCCATTGTGGGGTTTTACTCTATTTCCATTGTGGTAATGACATCAATCATGCTGATACAGTAGTTAGGGGAAAAGTAGAGAACAAAGGACAGTGACATAGGTCCAGCTTCTAAAGGAATCCTTCATAATGAAATGAAATGTGGATCAATTAGGAGATATACACATGGTTGTTATTAAGAAGCTAGGATGAAGAAAACTATTCACTTTAATAAAAAGAAGTAAATTTGCTAAAATCTTCATCAAATATGCCCTACTAGGCACTCAAATATTTTTAAATGACTAAATATGTAATAAGAGAACTTCTCCAACACATCTGGAATTTCTTTCTGAAGTTCCTGCTCAAATACACACACACACACACATATGTGTGTGTGTGTAGCATAGAATCAAGTATTTCTGAGGTCACTTCCATATCTTAAATATTGTGATTTTGTGCTAGATATAATAGTATTCTAACATTGGTAAAATGGAGTTATAGTTTAAGTGATATTCTGGCTTAGTGGGTTAGGGGACTAACCACAAGACCAGGAAAATCGGTGTTCCATTCCCTCTCCTGTCTCATATTTACTGTATAACTCTGGGCAAGTCATTAACCTCTCAGTGTCCCCAAACAATTCTCTAGGACAAAAGTTTCAGCACAGATGTTGAGTTTTAGTGATAAAGGAAATTCCCTAGAGTTCCTGGTAGTTCTAATCTTGTCACATAGTGAAGAGTAAGTATGACAGGTGTACGAACAGAATGCTCTGTTTTTACCCTTGTGAGGACAGGAAAAGCTGAGAATGGACTCCAGCACATTGTGTGGACCCATGTAATGAACATTTTAAAGGAAACAGAAGAATCCCTCAGATATGCAGGCATGTATAAAATGTAATCTGTAATCCCAGAAAGTACTCCTAAATGGATGAGATCAAAGATCTGTGAGTATTTGAATGTGATTATCATAAAAAAACATAAAATAAAGTTACAAATAAAAAAACCCAGCATGATTTGGTGTTTGTTTTACTTTTTTCCTAAATTCCAATCTACTACTTTAAGGTTGGCATGATGTCTATGCTTGTGAATCTAATTACAGCTAGTCATTTCATATTGATTTGAAGTTTACAAATCATTTTTCAGTCATTATCTCATTTAATCTTCACAACAAGTCTCAGAAGTAGGTCCTATTCTTATCCCCATTATAAGGATGAGAAAAACTGAGGCAGAGAGAAGTAAGGTAATTTACCTAGAGTCACACAGGTCTTCCTGATTGCAGGTACATCTCTCTATACCCTATGCCTCTTAATTGCCTGATACAGGCATATATGTGTTGAAGTATGTATTGTTGATACATATTGCTGATATTAAAAAAATCAAGTTGGTGTTGTTTTAATAATTTTCAGGTACATCCAAATCTTTGTAATCTTTTTCTGGAATATTCCTGACAAAGATACTGGAATGGTTTCCCCTTTCCTTCTCCAATTCATTTTACAAATGAGGAAAGTGAGGCAAACAGGGTCACACAATAAGTTCCTGAAGTAAGATTTGAACTTGTATGTTCCTGACTCCAGGACCATAACTCTATCTACTTAGCTCCCTAGGGGAATTATTTTAAAGAAATATATTAGAAAACTTTTGCTTCAAACTCCCTCAGGCCATGGTGCTGAATACCTTGGAGAGGTTTTATTTGGTTATGTTTTGGTTTTATATCTAGTTAATGTGATCTATTTGAATTCTGAGGGACTGAAAGCCACAACTATCAACACTTCCACAACAATAAGATGTAAGTGAGCAATGGTTGCCATAGAACACTGATCGCTTCTCACAGCATTATCCCTGCAAACCCCATGTACTAAGTAACTCTTTCTGAACTACTGTGAAAAATCAGTGTTCACTGGCCCTTGACATTTCTCATATCTTTTCCACTGAGGAGATGATGGAGTGCCTGAAAATCATATTGCAACATAAAACAGAAGAGGAGGAGGGAAAAAAGAACTCTTGGAATCATTCCCCGCACCCTTAAATCTGACTGCAATTAAGGGCACCCTGTGCTTTTTCAAGTAAGAGCATGAAAAGATTTCTTTGAGATTTCATTTCCCACACAAGGAAGTAGAGACTACATATCTATGTCTATACCTATATCTATCTATCTATATCTATATCTACATCTATCTATCTATCTATCTACACTCAAATTGCTAATAACATGTCCATGTGAACAAAAGAAACTTCCATTTCAACAGTTAGTGAATAGATCGTATGAGGTCAAGAAAGATCATATTTTAATAATAGCTCTTCTAGTCTCCCTATAGCTAGACCAAGCTTCAGCATCTCCTCTATAGAAAAGTAATTCTGTTAATGACAAAATAATGTTATCTTATCATTAGCTTGATTATAAAAATACACACACAGAGGGAGAGTGACAGAGAAGGGGGGAGAGAGACAGACAGACACAGAGAGAGAGAGAGACAGAGGAGGGGAGGGAAAGAGAGACAGAGACAGAGAGACAGAGATAGAGATAGACAGAGACAGAGAGACAGAGAGAGAGAATGCAACAAAAATAACATTTAGCAGTATGAACATGTGTTTTGGGAGACTGTACCAAAGCAGCAGCTATATAGCATACTATGTGATTTTGATAGTTTGATGCTAATAATATATCCTTTCCAAGTTGTGCTTATGCAGATATGCTACAAATTTAGCTGTCATTATCCCCTCTCCCTCTCTTTCACAGAAGTGTTCATGAGTGTTTAAGCTTTGGAAAGCAGACTCAAGGGCCAGGGGAAGGAAGGAAGTAGTGTCATGAGTTTCTATATGAAATCAAATCTAGCAAGAAGTGTTTTCTCCCTGGAGATATCCAACTGCACACAGGAATCTTATTAAAATTTGGGGAATTTTCCTTTTTTATTCATCACTCAAGGGGCCTTTAACTCAGGCAGGACAAAAGCTCAAGGGAGAAAATCTCTTGTCCTGAATCTGTGCAAGGGCATTCAAAAGAAATTCTTGTAGGCAGTCATTCTGTGAATAGGTACATCTGAATGCAGAGCCCCAAATCTACAGTAAAACAACAACAAAAATCTCTCAACTGCTGTCCTCTTGATTGCATGTTCTGATTTCTCATGGTCACATATAAGACAACACAGAAAAGGAAGGAGAAGGGGGGTGCAGATAAAAGGGGGTACCTGGAGCAGGAGCATCTTGTTCCATTTAATTAAAACAGTATAGAATAACAGATGCAGAGTGGAGTGAGATACAAAGGTGAGTTTCTTCCTTATATAAATGAAGTCATTGGATGGATTTCATTATTTCCCCTCCAGCTCTCCAATCAGAGCAAAGAGTAAAGAAACTGATCCCACTCATGACTTGAGTTAGCCATATGATGATGAAATTAGAGGTGATGAGTTTAACCTGAAGAATTAAGGGTCACCTTCTTAACATAAAGTTGAAACCAGTCAGAGCAGAAGATCCAAAGGAAAGTGATCCTTTTTCATCCTAATTGAACCCTCTTAATCTTACTGGATATGCTAAATGTAGCTACAGTATGAACTTAAGAGGATATTAGATTAGTTTTGCAAATAACCATGGGAAAGATATACTATTAATTTCAAAACTAGAGTTGGACAGTTCAGCTTTGCTCAGTTTGCTTTCCAAATCAGTTTTTTTTTTCCTCTGCAGTGGGAGCTACTTATGCCTTGCCAAAGCCTAACACTGCATTACTCCCAGAATCCAGGAAGGTGTTTCTCTCTGCTTTTCACGTATGACACTTCATCACCTAGCTTTGTTTCTTTATACTGGTCATCTTCTGTACTTGAAATGAACTCTCCTCATCACAACCTCAAAGAATCTCTCTCTTTCTTCAAGATATAGGACAATCAGGGGTGGTTAGGTGGCACAGTGAATAAAGCACCAGCTCTGGAGTCAGGAGGACTTGAGTTCAGATGCAGCCTCACTTGACACAATTACTAGCCATGTGACTTTGGGCAAGTCACTTAACCCCAATTGCCCTCCAAAAAAAAAAAAAAGATATAGGACAATCACAACCTTCTCTAGGAAAACTTCCTGACATTATGAAGTGTTAATACCTTCCCTGCTATCTACCTTGAATTTAACTATTTTACATTTATTTTCTTGATATTTATTCTGTATAAACTCATTTCTGTTTGTAGTGTCTCCCCTCTTAGAATGCAGTTAAGCCTTCCTCTTCTTTAATCTCTTAGTGCCCTCTCCCCTTTACATAGATAGAGATATGCAGATAGATATGTGTGTGTATGTGTATATGTAAATTGTAAACTATATATGCATAAGCTATATATACATACACATCATATATAATACATATGTAACACACACATATATATGGTGTGTGTATATGCACACACACACACTTTTTGTCTCCTCCAGTAAAATGTAAGTTCTTTAAGAGTAAGGAATTGCTTCATTCTTTGAATTTGTGTCCTCAATAACTATCAAGTTGCTTATCACATACTAGGTGCTTAATCAGTCATGTCTTCTGCCTCTACCCCTGGGCTTCTGGGTGAAGTCACACAAGTAAGCTCAGTGCACTAGAAATTTATGCTATTTAATTTCAACATTGCCTTCAACAATTCAAGACAACACTTAAATAGTGTGTTTCTCTTTCTTTGATTCCCTATATACCACTTTCTACAGATGTTGTTACAAATCTATAATCCTCAAACATCATGGTTTCCACTCTACACACCATTTCACATGAAGACCTCACCTCATTCTTTAGAGAGAAAATCGAGGCCAAACATCGCTAACTCTCTCATTTCAATTTTTTTTCATATCAAAATCCTTTAACATATTCCTTTATGCTTGACTTTTCTTTAGTCTATGAAAATGTGATAGCCTTTTTACTTTCCCAAGTCCACCCTTCTCCTGGAAGGGGGTATCATTGATATTGTCCCTTCCCATTTTCCAAAGCAGATTATGCCCCTCGATCTTGCCAATCTCCTCCTACCCTTGGTTTTTTTTTCTGCTAACTATAAATATACCCATGTCTCTCCAAAACTTGGAAAACAAATAAAGCTTTTCTAGATGCTAGCAATGATTCAGTCTATTATTTCTTATCTTTTTGTCTTTTTAATATTCAAACTCCTAGAAACTCTTAGAAAAACGTTGTCTTTGCTGTATTTCTCTGACTTTTAGTCTCCTCTCATTTCCCAAACTTATGTTCTCTAGCTACCAATGATCTTTTATTTTCAAATTTTATTATTCTTTTCTTATTCCTCAGTCTTCAAGACCCCTCTTGAATATTTAACAGTAATCATCTTATCACTACTGATCACTCTGCCTCTGACTTTTTCAAAACACTACCACTCTTGTTTCTTCTCCTGCATGTCTTCCCACTCCTCTAATTTCTTGATCCTTATCCATAACTTCATTCCTGACTGTGAGTGTACCACACAGCTTCTCTTAAAGTAACTTCTTTCTCTGAACTCTTTCATTTGGTGACCTCTTAAGTTCCCCTGGGTCTAATTATCATTCACTGGACAAATGAATTCCAGATTGATCTACCTAGCCCTGGTTTAGATCTCTCTCTCTCTCTCTCTCTCTCTCTCTCTCTCTCTCTCTCTCT
>NW_027185655.1:46843040-46903235 GCF_028583685.1 Petaurus breviceps papuanus
TCTCTCCCTCTCTCTCTCCATATATGTATATATATATAAATATGAATTTCATCAATGAATATTGATGAATTTAAAAAAAATATTAGCCTGGGTATTTCAGCAATATTTACAAATATCATAAGTATAACTAGGTGAGATTTGTACCAGGGTTTCAAGGCTGGTTAAATATTAGGAACACTATAAACATAATTGACCATGTTAATAAGAAAACCAACAGAAATCATAACATTATCTCAATAGATGCAAAAAAAGGCAATATCAAAATGCATCATCCATTCCTATTAAAAGCATTATAGATAATAGGAATAGATTAAATCTTTCTTAAATTATTTAGTGTCTCCCTGAGAACATTAGCAAGTGTTATTTGTAACAGAATAAATGTGAAGCCTTCCTTATAATTCAGAGTTGAAGCAATAATGCCCATTATTCAATATTGTAATAGAAATGATAGCTATGGCAATGTCAAGAAAAAAAAAACCTGAAAGAAAAATAGGGAATGAGGAAATAAAACCATTTCCTTTTGCAGGTGCTATGATGGCATACTTAGAAAACACTTGAGAATCAGTGCAAGGCAATTAACAAATTTAACAAAATTTCAGGATATTTAAAACACCTACATAAATTCATTGGTATTTTTGTATACTACCAACATAACCCAGGAGCAAGAAATGGAAATAGAAATTACTTTTAAAGTAACAGCAGATAATATAAAATAATAGGGAGTCTACTTTCCAAAAAACAAAATAAAACAGACAAAAAAGGGACTATATGGAGACAAACACAACACACTTTATACACAAATAAGTATATAACTAAACAATTGGAGAAAAATTATTTGCCCATCAGTAGGTTGAGCCAATATAATAAAAATGACAATTATACCTGTTAATTTACTTATTCGGTATCATACCAATCAAACCACCAAAATTATTATTATTATGGAATCATCATTAAATTACTTGCCCAGGGTCTTACAGCTAGTAAGTGTCAAGTATTTGAGGTTGGATTTGAACTAAGGTCACTGACTCCAGGGTTGGCACTCTTTCCATTTCACTGCCACCAAAGAATTATTTTATAGAGACTGAGAAAAACAGTAACAATATTCATAGAGAAGAACATAATGTCTAGAATATCAAGGGAAAGAAAAAAATTGTGAAGGAAGTCACCCTAGAAATAGCAAATTTGAAATTATGTTACAAAACAGTAATCATGAAAACAACCTAATACTGGCTAAGAAATAGAGTGTTATGTAAATTGAATATGTTGGGTACAAAACACACCTTAGTAAATGACCATAGCAATCTACTGTTTGATAAAGCAAGAGGTCCAAGCTTGGGGATGGTGGGTGGGTAAAAAATCAATGTTTAGCCAAAATTTGTCAGGAAACTGAAAAGCAGTTGAGTAGAAACCAGATGTAGTTCAACATCTCACATCATATAAAAAACTTACATCAAAAAGAATAAATTATTTAGAAATAAAGGATGTTATTTAAAGTAAATTAGGGAGCCTGTAAAAATGTGCCTTTCATATGGACAGATAAGAGAAGAGTTGATCACCAAAAGCACAGATAGAGAAGATCAGGTAAAAGTAAATTATGAAGTGTTGGTTTTGCATAATTAGAAAGACTTTTGGAAAAAAAATAATTCAGCCAAAATTAGAAGGAAAACAGAATATTGGCAAAATATTTATATCAAATTTCTCTGATCAAAATCTCTTCTCAAATATATTGGGCATTGAAGCAATTTTATAAAAAATAAAAGCCATTTTTCAGCAGATAAATGGTCAAGGATATAAAGAGGCAGTTTTCAGAAGAAGAAATCAAAGCTATCTATAGTCTTATGAAAACAATAAAACCTGTAAATCACTTTTGATTAGCAAGAGACAAATTCAAACAACTCTACCACCTCACTCCAGATTGGCTAACATCACAGAAAAGGAAATTGACAAGATTTAGATGCAATGTGGAAAAATTCAGACACTAATGCACTATTGATAGAGTTGTGAACTAACCAGTAATTCAGTTTAGTGTTTTATTTGTAATTTCTAACTGCACACTTGTGCATACCCTTTGACCAAGCAATACCACTCCTAGGTTTATATCTCAAAGAGATAAAAGGAAAAAAAAAAAACTGCTTACTTGTGTCAAGGGTATGTATGTGTATACACACACACACACACACACACACACACATATATATATTTATTTATTTATAGCAACTCTTATTGTGGTGATAAAGAATTGGAAATTGATTGGATTTCTGTCAATTTGGGAATGGATCACCAAATTGTGGTATATGATTTTTGTGGAATATTTTTGTGCTGTAAGAAATAATGGACAGATTTAATTTTAGAAAAATAAAACCTGGAAAGAATTACATGAACTGATGCAAAGTGAAGTGAGCAGAATCAGGAGAATGTAGTTTACAGTAACAGCAGTATTTTAAAAATGATCAAATGTGATAGATATCTGCACTGGTAAAGAAGATGATCCTAAGCCAACCAAAGGATGAAGGATGAAAAACTCTATCCTCCTCCAGAAAGAGAACTAAGAAATTCTAAATGTTGATTGAATAATATTTAAAAATTATTGTTTTATTTTTGATGTATTATTTTGCAACATAATAACATAGAAATATGTTGAATAATTTCACAAGTACAGCTATTATCAGATTACTTGATTTATCAAGGAGAAAAGTGCAGGATGGAGGGAGAGAATGTAGAACTCAAGATTTTCATACATAAATGTTTGTTTGTTTTTTTCTTACAAAAATTTGGGAAATATTTAACAAAATAAATCACACATATAGCTGAATATTTACATATGTATATTTACATGTATGCACATTTATATATATATATATATGCACATATGTATATACACACAAACATCCATATAATGTAAAAACAAAGAGATAAAAATATTGTTTTAAAAAGAAAATTAATGTACTTACTCCAGAAAAAAAAATGTTGAATTAATCCATTTTCTGGTAGTTTGATATGTACTCTTTTGCCCTTAGGTTGTATTTGTGCGATTAGGGAATTAGAATACAGTTTTTCAACGACAACAGCAATTTCCTTGTTTCCTTAGGCACAGATAGTAGCTCTAATGTGTTACTTGCCCTATAGGGGTCTTTGCTGATACAAGCCAGGAGGTTGTTCTATTGCTAATTTAATGGTTGGAGAGTGAGCCAAGTATGTTGTTCCTTGCTGTTTATTGCTTCACTAAAAATGAATTTCATTGCTGTTTTTCCACTTCATTATTATGTGTCCAGATAATGTTACTTGAAACATTTAAGTATTTAAATCCTGGTTGGTTGGTTTGTTTTTCTGCAAAGCTTCAACTTTCCTGCATCTTGCCTATGTACAATCTAATGATTTGCTCTTTGGGTAACTGACTGGACCCTTAGTATAAAATAGTATAGAAAAAAAATAAGCACATTTAATATAGTTGCTGCTGACTATTAACTTCTCCAAGCAAATTTCAACCCCATAAGTTTCCTTATACAAGACTTCCAGTACAGAGTGGAACATACATCATGACAAACTGATAGGCATCTACTACATGCCAAACATTGTGTCAAGTGATGAGGTTGCAAAGGAAGTAAAATAAATAAACAAAATGAAAATCCCTATCCTCAAGGAGTTCACAGTCTAATTGGAGATACAAAAATGCAACTTTGATGTACAAAAATGGCAAATATATATTAACTTGGAAAAGATCTCAGTCCAAAACAGAAACAAATCTCTTTTGCCAAAATGGATTCCCAAAAATCTAAAATCTTATGTGGTTGATTTAATCATGGAATATTATTATTAAAATGTACTTCTCATGGGAGGCAAGATGGTATAGTGAAGGCAGGGATTTTGCTGAGCTCTTCCAAATTCCCCTCCAAATGACTTTAAAACAATATTTCAAATAAAATCTGTAGTTGTAGAACCAACAAAAGGTTGGGGTTATACAATTTGCCAGTCTCAGACAACTTAAGAAAGCAGCAGAAAAGATCTGTTTTAGTCCTTTAGTGGTGGCAGCAGTTTCAGGAGCTCTCAACACTGAGAAGACAATGGTGTAGGATAACTAGTCAGAAAGAAAAAACAGGAGATCCTTTACTGGCACTGGTTGCAGTAATCTGTCATATTACATATATGCAGTTTGGAGTTGCAGTTCCCCAAGCTAAGAGGGGTACTAGCTCACTAAAGCTGATGGCCTCAAGGGTAAAGTGGCCCTAATCATAGTTCTAGGGAGAAGACTGTATTACCTCAATGATTAGGTAACGGGCCAAGATAGCAATGGCCATGGCTCTCCTAAATCATACCATCTTGGAAGAACTGAAAACATACAGACTCCTCAGTAGTTCTAAAAACAGTAGCATGAACAATTTGAAACTTGGAGCAGTGCCCAAGAGCACAGATGAACTTGAACATCAATTTAAAAGTCAAGAAAGAGGCTGGAGAAATGAACAAACAACAAAAAAAGCACCTGACCAGACAAAGTTACTGTGCTGATAGGGAAAATTAAAACAGAAACTCAGAAGACAATAATGTCAACACAATTTCATTCAAAATTCAAAAAAAAGAGAGAGAAAAGAAAAGGTGACGATCTCAGACAAAAGATAAATTCTTGGAAAAGCTCATAAAAGATTTTTAGACTCAAATAGGAAAGTTAGAAGAAAATTGGGAAGAAAAACAAAAGTGATACAGGAAAATCACTTTTAAAAGAGTAAATTACTTGATAAATGAGACAGAAAAATAATGAAGAAAATAAAATTTCTTAAAATTAAAAAAAAACTAAAAGAGGTACACAAAATCCAATGAAGAGAACAATTCCTTAAAATCAGAATTGGTCAAATAGTAAAAAGAAGATGTACAGAAATTCACTGAAGAAAAGAACCATTAAAAATTAGAATTGATCAAACGGATAAAAATAAGCTCACTGAATAAAATAATATCTTAAAACTTAGTACTGGCAAGCCAAAATCAATGATTGCATGATATATCAAGCAATAACAATCAAAAGAATGAAAAAGTAAAAGAAAATGTGAAATATTTCACTGGAAAAATAACTGACCTGGAGTCAAGAAGTGATAATTTAAGAATCATTGGACTCCTGAAAGCCACAATAAAAAAAAAAAGCAAATAAAAAACAAAAAAGAATCCATACAACATCATTTAAGAAATTATCCAGGAAATCTAATTACACACATATGTGCACACACACACACACATATATGTGTATGTATATATATATATACAGAGAGAGAGGAGGAAGAGGAGAAGGAGGAGGAGAAATAGGGAAAATATAGGATGGAGGAAAATACACAGAAAAAAATATATGAATGAGATAAATTTGCCCATATAACAGAAGTACTTACGGGATTGGATTACATGACTTAGACATATAGAGAAATACTCTAAGAAAATTAAGGAAGCATGGTATAGTTTACCTTTCATAGAATGTATGATCAAAAAGAGATCGATAGCATTATATGATGTAAAATAGATAATTCTCATAACATTCAATTGAAAAGGTCCCCTCCACCCCCCACAAACAACACCAAACAATCAAGATTAGAAGGGAAACAGAAAACTTGGAATCCTTTTTTTTTTGCAGCAACTGTCTTTCATAATGACTTTATTTCTCAAATAGAGAACTGATTTAAATTTATAAGAATGCAAGTTATTCCCCAAGTGACAAATGATTAAAAGTTATGAACAGCAAGTTTTAAGAAAAAAAATCAAAGCTACCTATACTTATATGAAAAAAATACTCTGAATCATTTGATTAGAAAAATACAAATTAGGGGTGGCCAGGTAGCACAGCGAGTAAGAGCACCGGCTCCAGTGTTGGGATGACCTGGAGATCGAATCCCAGGCTCAGACACTTAGCACCCACCCAGAAACACCTGGCTGTGTAACCTTGAGCAAGTTACTTAACCCCAATTGCTTAGTGGCGGCCAGGTGGCTCAGCGAGTAAGAGCACCAGCTCCAGTATCGGGATGACCTGGATCAAATCCGGGCTCACATACTCAGCACCACACCCAGAAATAACTGGCCTTGTAACTTTGAGCAAGTTATTTAACCCTGATAGCTTAAAAAAAAAGAAAGAAAAATACAAATTAAAACAACTCTGAGGTACCACTTCACATCTGTCAGATTGGGTAATGTGATAGGGAAAGGAAATGACTAAATATTAGAAAGAATGTGGGAAACTAATGTGCTTTTGGTGGAGTTGTGAATTAACCCAACCATTCTCACTAGCCACCTGAAACTATGCCCATAGGGTTATAAAACTCTATATACATTTTGACCCAATAATAACACTACTAGGTCTCTAACCCAAAGAGATTTTTTTTTAATAAGAAAAGGAACCTTATATAGAAAAATACTTATAGCAACTCTTTTTGTCATGAAAAATATTTGAAAATTGAGGAAATCCTCATTGATTGGAGGATGACTGAACAAGTTATGTTATATGATTTTGATGGAATATTATTATGACATAAGAGATGACAAGCAGGATATTTCCAGGAAAATCTGAAAATACTTCCATGAATTGATGCAAAATTAAATGAACAGAACCAAAAAAACATAGTACATAATAAAAAACAATTATGTACAATGATTAACTGTGAATGTCTTAGCTATTCTTAGAAATATAATGCTTCAAGACATTTCTGAAGGATTTATGAAAAAAAAAACTGCTATCCAGCTCTAGAAAAAGAAATAATGGAATTTGAATGCAGATTAAAGAATCCTTTTTTTCCCCTTTTTGTCTTGGTTTTCCTCTCACAATATGGCTAATATGGAAACATGTTTTGGATGACTGAAATTATCTAGTATTAATCAAATTGCTTGCCTCCTCAAAGATAAGGGAGGAGAAAATGAGAAATAATTTGAATTATACATGTATACACACAATATATGCATATATATGTGTGTATGTGCATGTACACCCATATGCAATTGCATATATAAACATTTGTATATACATGTGCAAATCTATGTATAATATGACATGTAAAATCATAAACAATTGAGGGAGTTATGGGGCAAAGGAGAAAATCAAAGTGAATTAGGAAACATGAGGAATATACATCATTGCTAATAAATTTCAAATGATGTCACCTTAAATAATATGGAGATTCTTTGTCAGGAGGCAAAATTGTATTCCTGAATTAACTCAAAGAATTCCTAATGTCTGGAAATTTACAATTTAGAATCAAAGTGAGTAAGCACATTCTTCAATCATGTGATCATAGTCTCATACAATTTTCACAAATTTTCTCAATCTGTGCTATTCCCACCTTCTTTTATCATTCTAGCCAGTGGCTATATTAACTAATCTCTAACTACAATGTGTTCTTTCTATATGTGTTTCTAACATGTCCCAAAGCTTAGATCTCAGGGACGCTTTAACAAGTGTGTATCTGTGAGAAAAATTTCGAGATAAGAAGCCAGTACAATGATTTGAAAGGGACTGAAAGGTGACTTTTTGAATTCTCTTACATTACTTCCTTCAAGTTTCCATTAGAGGAAGAACAAGGCAGCTACTTATCTGGATAGGGTAAAATATATATATATATATATATATATTCTTCTTATAAAGCTGCTGCTTAAAGGATATCTTCTTTTCCATCATTGTGAAAAATAATAGTGGTGAAATTTTCATAGAAAATATATTTTTTTTTGGTGTTCTTTTCAAAATGTATATTTTTGGGAAATGGACCTATGGGGAATGAGATAGGAAATGTATATTATATTAAAATAATTCTTCTTAAAGAATGGAGAATTAGAGAGAGGTGGAGCCAAGATGGTGGAGTAAAAGCACAAACTTGGCATGGGCTCCAGCTCCAACACTTCAAATACCTGTAAAAAATGATATTAAACAAATTATGAAGCTACAGAACCCAGAAAGAGACAGAGAGAAACAAATATCCCTCCGAAGGCAGCCTGGCAGGCCAATAGGAAAAGTATATTGCAGAGTTCTGGGAATTGAGCACAGTCCCCCTTGAGCCATGGTTCCAGTTGCAGGATGGCCCAGACCAGCGAAAGCAGACATCAGGGGAATGAATCACCAGCAGCTGTGGCAGTTTCCAGACTTCTCAACCCATAAAGGCCAAAGAGAAAATAAATTACTTAGTTGGAATTGTCATTTTTTTATTACACTGTCTCAGTCTACCCATGAAGATGAAATTTGAGCAATTGCTAGAAGTCATTTTGTCTAATCATATGCCAGGGAAAAAAAAAAGTAAGACCTGACAATCAAAGTGAAATGGATAACTATTTACAAGAAATATAAACTGCCTAGATAAACACAAGAGGAAATAGAATATTTAAGTAACCCTATCTTAGAAAAAATGAATTAAACAAGCCATCAATGAACCTCTTAGGTAAAAATACCCAGTACCAAATGGATTTACAAGTGAATTCTCCCACTTAAGGAACAATTAATCCCAATACTATATAAACTATTCTAAAATAAATGAAATTAGTCAAAGAGTCTTACAGAACTCCTTTTCTAACACATCTCAATCAGAGACAGCAAAAACAGAGGAAGAAAATTATAGACAAATTTTGCTAATGAATATGATGAAAAATTCTAATTAAAATGGTAGCAAGAGGATTACTACAATATATCATAAAGATTATAGACCATGACCAGGCGGAATTTATATCCCGAATGCAAAACTAGTTCAATATCAGGTTAACTATCAGCTTACTTCTCCATGTAATTAACAGAAACAACAATAGTCATCTGACTTTCATCAAATAACTAATTATAACCCCAACCCAAGCTCCTGTGGCTCAACATTTAACATTTTTGTGGCCTATAGTGGGTGTAAATAGCAATTTTTTTCTGTTCTGGCCATAAACTCTGAGACTCTTCCCCCTTCTAGATGAATATCTTTGTGATAGTAAATTAAGCCATTTTTTTTTTCTGAACTCTTACCTAGGCTTTACTCAGTGATGGTCAGGGCCTCAGACAAACTGAGACCCACCAAAGACCTTAATTTAGAAAGTCCAACGTCCCCCACTGAATCTTGGGATATTGTAAGTCGACTTGACCTTTGTCTTGCCACTAGACTTTAATGACTCCGGAGGAGACAGTGAGGCTGACAACTTTGTGAAACCCTGTCTCCCTCATATCCAATTCAAATATAAGTCAAGACATTACTCTCATGTCATTGATCCTCTTGGAAAATGAAGGATGAACAAAACAACAACAGGATCTATATAGTTCTATACTCTTAGGTGGTATGATCAGCCCAACTCATTTTTGCCTTTTATCTCTGTATCTGCAAGCACCCCAGCATCCCCAGGGTGGCTGCCCATACAGGTTCTTGGATCTGTTTGTTAAAGGAAAGCAACTCAAAATGGGTTATTAACAAGCTTACCTTAATCAGTCAAATATGTATCGTTTACCTAATTCAGGGGAAAGAGGTCAGCACCCCGAACTTCAGAGGATACTGACAGAATTATCAAAACAGAAACAGATGAAGTAGACAGATTTCCAAACTGTCCAACCATTACATCCATACCAAACAACATCTGGGTTTCAAAGCCAGGGGGTCTCTGGACAATGGCTTCCCAGAGTTTCATCTGATCAAATCACAGAACATTTCTCAAAGTGAGCCCCAAAACAAAGATACACATCAGAGCTTATATAGCCTTCTCCTGGCTCAGAGAATGTAACAACCTTATTGACTCACTGGCCAATCAAAAAGTATCTACTGAAAAACAAGCCTCCCACCCCAGGCTCCAGGTGCACTTTAGCCTAGGGGAAGGGAAGATTTTTAAATTTACATTCCCATTACAATCTCTTATGTTTCTGAACTTACTTGTTCACAGTGTTAGGTATATGTGGAACTTTGAATTTCAGAATACTGGAACTTGAATAAGTCAAATACTCATTTAGTCAGAACCTACTCTCTACAACATCTCAGGGCAAGACATGAAGGAACTTAGATACTCGGAACATTGTGGTTAGAGACTAGCACACTAGTGCTATCATTGCTAGCACACAATAATTTATGCTCCCCTGAACTTTTGCATGATATTCCTGTGGGTTTACTAACATGCTGGAGTTTTACTGGGTGAGCCCTTTTCTCTTGATGCCTCTAAACAAGGACCCCTGAGTATTTTAACTCTTTTCTTGTCTGACTTAAAAGCTATAGACTATCATTAGATACCAGTAGTACTATCTTTACAGGTACTCCCCCATTTCTATAGTCTGTGGGCTACTAAATGACATTATGTGAAGTGTTGAAGCTAAAAAATAATTTTTTTCTTTTTTTATAAGTAATTGGGGTTAAGTAACTTGCCCAAGGTTACAATGCCAGTTATTTTGTGTGGGTGTTAAGTATCTGAGGCCAGAACTGATCCCTGGTCCTCCCAACTCCAGGGTCACTTTTACTCACTGTGTCACCTAGCTGCCCCAAGAATTAATTTTTCATTGCATTCATTAATCATTATTTGATTTTATTGAGATTTAAGTGTTGTAAAGAGAAATAAATCCTCTTATGTACACATTCTGATTAGGTTAATTTGTTTAATGGTTAATATAGGATGAAGTTTGAACCCAAAGTGAACAGATGGCAGGATACCAGGAAGTTTGTAGGTGAAAACTGATGTTGGCTAATATAAATATTGCAAATTGTTTTGCAGAGAGTATATAGTTCGGGAGCAAAGTGTGCACTGCATTCATTATTTAGAGTTATTGAAATATTTAATATTAAATCTGATATATATATGGCAATTGTCCCAATTAGCAGATAGTCTGGCCCTCTAAGCACAAGACATCTGTTTCTCAATCATTCCTCTGATTGACAAGCAACTCTTGGCACCTCATTCAGAGCTGACAGAGGCAATCCAATTCTCCCACTCCAAAGGAAAAGACATGACAAATTTACAACATATTTATTAAAGACATGTGCTGCCCATACTGATTTTAAAGGACCTAGTCTTATAGTGTGACAGAGACTTTTTTTTTAACCATGTGTAATTTTATTAGCATTGGCTCCTTTCATTGAGATAACTCTCCAGCAATGCAAATATGCACCTACTCTGCATCTCAGTGTTCTTCAGAATTTCCGGGGTACTTGAGAGGTTAGACTTCCCTGAGGGATCCATACAAACAGTGTGTGGGACTTTAATCAAGGTCTTCCTTTAGACCATGAGGCCAATTCTCTGTCCACTTTTCAACTTTCTTCTGTGCATTTTTAACCTAAAACTCTTACTTTCAGTGAAAAATTTAGTATGATGAATAAATTTGACTGGCAAGACTAACACAATATGACAGACCTGAACAGCCTACATTTTTCAGGGGCCATCCAAAATCTTTTGGGATGTCAGTGAGTCTAAGGTTTTGCAGGACTGTGCTATGACAGCAAGTAGGTTATGTCTATTCAAATAATTGAGTTGCTCTATATTTTGTTTTGGAAACTGTCAAGCTGGAATTAATGACTTATCTATACACAAGACACTCTGTATTTTTAGTATCTATAATCAAGGTTAATGAAGTTATTGACTTTGCACAAGTGAATAGGGAGCAAGGTACAGATGTATATCACTAACTAAAGTTGGAGGAACAAAATCTAAATCTAAAGAAAAGATGAATCACGATGGTAGAGTAGAAAAAGGACTTCAGTGTGACTCTTGCTCCCACCTCCTCCAATTCATGTGAAAAATGACTCAAAAAACTTTGGAGCTACAGAACACACAAATGACAGAAAGAATTTGACTTCACTGAAGCCAGCCTGGCAGTATGGAAGGAAGGGGACAGCACAGCACTCTGGGAGCAGAGCCCAGCACTGCATGAGCCAGAGGTTTTATTTTAGCCTTTAGGGCAGCCACAAGCAGCATCCAACTGGAGGGACTTCAGATCACCAACAGCTGTGGAGGTTTCCAGAATTATCAACCCATAGTTGCTAAGGACAAAGTGAGAGGTCAGTGCAGTGTGGATTTTGTGAACCGGGAGTTTGGGAGTGTGGTCTGGCCTTAAGTCCCTGGAGGGAGAAGAAGCTAAGGTGTGGTGGCCCTGAAGCCACCAACATGTGACTGCTTCAGAGCTCATGGTCTGCAGATTGTAGGGGGACTAAGCCACCAGTTTGAGGGGTTATTGCTCTTGCTTTAACCTGCTTGGATCTGGATTGGGGTCTGGGGTGGAGGCCCTGGGGTACATGACCAGTTTGCCAGAGCATGTGCTCAGAGAGCGCACTCAACTAATAGCTCCAGCAGCTGAGAAAACCCCTGCAATTTTGGACAAAGCTCCCCCCTCTAGTAGCAGAGTTCTGTGGCAAAAAACTCAAAAGTCAAGTAATTGAGTGGCAACATGAGCAAGCAAAGGAAGCAAAGGAAGCATCGAAAATGACAATTATAACTTTAGAAAGTTTTCTCAGTATGAAAATAGTTGAAGGGAATAGAAATGTGTGTGTACATATATACATACATACATACATATATATGTGTGTGTGTATATTTCTATATAGGAGTGTATATGAGCATATGAATACATTTGTCAGTGTGTGTATATATGTGCACAAGTATACATATACAGAGGGCACAGGACCAATTTAATAGGAAGGGATGATGCTTCAAAGGTGAAATTAAGAGGTGAGAGAAGATTATAATGAGAGCACATGGGGAGAGACAGTATAGGGTAAATTTTCTCATATAAAGGAGGCAAGGGAAAACTGTTACAATGGAGGGGAAGAACAGGAAGGCAAAAGGGAATGAGTCAACATTATTCTCATTGAATTTGGCTTAGGGAGGGAATTATATACACACTGAATAGAGTATCTCACCCTGCAGGAGAGAAGGGGAGAAGGGGATGAGAGAGGTTAGAATGAAAGAGAGGGCAGGCTGGGTGGGAGGGAAGTTGGAAGTACCTACTTTTGAAAAGTGACAGGATCAAAATAGAGAATAGAACAAGAGAGAGGAAAGGGGGAAGATATGGGAAAGTGCAGATTGAGAGAAGGGATATTCAGTGGGATTGCTGTTTTCAGGTGGTGTATAGAGGAAAAATGGGGAGAAAATTTGCAATTCAAAATCTTGTGGAAATGAATGATGTACACTAAAAAATAAAAAAGAGAGAGAGAAAAAGAAAAGATGAATCTCCCAACTAAAAGTCTTTATTAATTAGAAGACAACATATTTGACATAGAGCTGCTATATAGTGCAAGGATATAAAAACCTCATCTATGCCAGTGCTTTTGGTATGAACATGTTGTAGTCACTGATGGCATAAATTATGCCTTAAGAGTCATAATGCCTGCTCACTTTTGTCTCAAAGATGACAACTTATCATTGGTGTTGCAGAAGAAATGGTAAGGTAGAAATTGAAAGTATAGTCTAGAACATAAACCTGCTTTTTTGGCTCCCATAGCCTAGGAGATTGATGATAGGGCTAGTGCTCTAATCACTGTACCACCTAGCCGCCCCTAAGATGATACTTTTAACTCTTGATAATTCTATCTCTATCAGGGCAGTTAGAAGGGGTATACATAGAGAGTGTGGGTATAAATAGAATTTGATGTGATGATATAAAATAGTGCATCAAAAAAAGAATTGTACTGGGAGAAAAGGAAAGGGGAAGGCAGAATAAGGTAAATTACAAAGCACAAATTGGGGCAAAGGCACTATTACATTAGAGAGAAAAAAAGGTAGAGTGTGAGCATTGCTTGAATGTTACTCTCATCAGATTTGGCTAAAAGAAGGAATAACATACACACTCAATTGGTGTAATGGGAATGTAAATTTAAAGATCTTCCCTGCCCCTAGGCTAAAGTGCACCTGGAGCCTGGGGTGGGAGGCTTGTTTTTCAGTAGATACTTCTTGATTGGCCAGTGAGTCAATAAGGTTGTTACATTCTCTGAGCCAGGAGAAGGCTATATAAGCCCTGATGTATAGCTTTGTTTTGGGGCTCACTTTGAGAAGTATTCTGTGATTTGATATGGATTCTGGGAAGCCGTTGTCCAGAGCCCCCCAGCTTTGAAAAACCCAGATGTTGAAATCCAGATGTTGATTTGGTATGGATGTATTGGTTGGACAGTTTGGAAAGCTGTCTACTTGATCTGTTTCTGTCTTGATAATTCTACCTGTATACTTTGAAGTTCGGGGTGCTGAACTTTTTCCCCTGAATGAGGTAAACGATATGTGTTTTACTGATTAAAGTAAGCTTATTAACCCATTTTGAGTTGCTTTCCTTTATCAAAGCAGATCTAAGAACCTGTGTTGGCAGCAAACCCTGAGGACCCTTGGCATGCTTCCTGCTACAGTTGGGTATAAAAATTTATTTTACCCTATATGAAAGTAGGAGGGAAAAGAGGAAAGAAAAAAGGGTGAAGAGAAGGGAGAAAAGAAGGGAGGGCAGAAGTAGGAGGGAAAAGGGGAAAGAAAAAGGAGGGGTGATTGATAGAAGGGATGGCAGTTTGATTGAGGTGGTGATCAGTACCAAAACACTGGTGAAGAAGGACAGCATTAATGAAGAGGGAAAAGTCTAAGCAGGGAGAAATATAGAATGGAGGGAAAAACAAAGTTAGAAAACATGACTGTGAATGGGAATAGGATGAACTCTCCCATAAAATAGAAGCAGATAGTAGAGTGTATTAGCAAAAAAAAAATAAATAACAAGAAACACATCTGAAGCAGAGAGATACACACAGTAAAGGTAAAAGGCTGGTGCCAAATATGTTATGCTTCGGCTAAAGTTAAAAAGAAAAGTATAGGTAGCAATCCTTATCTCATGCAAAACAGAAGCAAAAATATCTATCTAATTAAAGAAATTACATATTGTTAAAAAGGTGCCATAGATAATGAAATCATATAAGAACTATACATGTATGCACCAAGTGGTATAGCATCCAAATATTTAGAGGAGCTAAGTAAATTATAGCAAGAAATACACAACAAAACTATGCTAGTGGGGGACCTCAAATCTTCCTTTGTCACAACTTAAAAATCTCGCAACAAAATATGTAAGAAAGAAGTTAAAGAGGTGAATAGCATTTTCAAAAAAGTTAGATATGATAGACCTCTGGAGAAAACTGAATGGGGATATAAAGAATATCCTTGTTCTCAGCAGTACATGACACCTACACAAAACTTGTCCATGTTTTGAGTAATAAAAATCCTCACAATCCAAAGCAGAAAGGCAGAAATATTAAATGTATCCTTTTCAGATCATTATGCAATAAAAATTACTTGTAGTAAAGGCCATGGAAAGATAGCTTAAAAATTAATTGGAATCTAAAAAATATAAATATATAGATTGAATGGGTCAAACAATAAATCATAGAAACAATAACTTCATCCAAGAGAATGACAATAGTGTGAAAACATAGCAAAATTTATGCTATATAACCAAAACAGTACTTAGAAGAAAGTTTATTATCTCCAAATGCATACATGAATAAAATAGAGAAAGAGGAGATAAATGAATTGGACATGTAACTAAAAAGCTAGAAAATGTACAAATTTAAATTCCTCAGTTAAATACCAAATTAGAAACATTGAAAATCAAAGAAAAGATTAATAAAGCTGAAAGCAAGAAAACTATTAACTAATAAATAAAACCGAGTTGATTTTATATAAAAATAGAAAAAATATTAATTTGATTTTAAAAAAGAAAGAAGTAAATTAAGAGTATCAATAGTGAAACGATAATGCAGTACCAAAGAAGATGAAATTAGAGCAATAATTGGTAGCATTCTTCCTGACTGCCAATAAATCTGGCAATCTAAATAAATTTGATGAATATTTAATATACACAATATATATACATATATAAGTATATGTATACATATATATGAAAATTGCCCTGATTACCAGAAAAGGCTATAAAACTGTGCACACCCATTGATCCATCTATATCAGTACTAGGGTTTGTATCTTAAAGAGATTGTAAAAAAGGGAGAAGTATCCACATGTAAAAAAATGTTCATAGCAACTTTTGTGTGTGTGTGTGGTAGCCAAAAATTCGAAATTGAGGGGATAACCATTAATTGGGGAATGCTTGAACAAGTCGTGGTATGTGAATATAATGGAATACTATTATGCTGTAAGAAATGGTGAGCAGGCAATTTCCACAGCAAAACTAGAAAGACTAACATAAACTAATGCTGAGAGTTGAGCAGAACCAAGCAAACATTGTACACAGTAAATGCAACACTGTGCAATGATCAAGTTTGATAGACTTAACTCTTCTCAGAAATATAATGATCATAGGCAATTCCAAAAGACTCATATTGGAAAATTCTATCCACATCCAGAGAAAGATCTATGGACTCTCAACGCAGGTTGAAGCATATAATTTTCAATTTTTTTTTCTTTTTCATGTTCTTTTTTTCCATTTTGTTCTGATTTTTCACTCACAACATGACTAATGTGGAAATATTTTATTATGATTGTATGTGTATAGCTTATATCAGGTTACTCATAATGGGGAAAGGGGAAAAAAAGGAGGGTGGGAAAGTTAGAATTCAAAATCTTAGAAAAGTGAATGTTGAAAACTATCTTTGTATTCAATCAGGAAAATATAAAATGGTATTAATTTTGGGGTGAAGGGAGAAATAGAAACAAATTTACCCGCTGGAGAATACAGAAATACACACACATATAGGCAGTTTTTTTTTCTGTTTTCTTAACTTAAATATGTACATGATAAGTAAAATAAAAATAATGAAAAAACATGTTTTGTTTAGCCTCATGAAAATCCACATGAAATTCATGCTTGTTAGTATAGGAATAAATAAAAGGCAGAAATAAGCTATAAATGATGAGTAATATATGAAAAAAGCACTGTCTTAAAGTTGCTTACAGACTAATGTTGGAAATATCATGTATACAAATAATTACATACAAAATATATGCAATTTAATATAATATAATTGTATATAGAGTCAACTGTGAGGGAGGGAGAGGGAGTACTGATAGGGGATCAGCAAAGGCTTTAAGGATCAAAGTACTTTAAGATATTTGATGTTTTTTTCTTGTTCTCATTTTCAGTAGTTAAAAGAGGATCCCTTTCACTTAAAATATTGGCAATTTAAAACAACCACATACTGATTGCATTTAGGGAGATTCTTTGTCCTTGTAGCCTCTGCCCATGTTAGCAAATAAGGGATATTTCTGTTAGTTTGCTTTTAATCTATACATCTTACTAAACTTAAAAAAAATCACAATGGGACCAAATTCTCATTGTTGTATGTATTTCCAGAACAAAAACACTTTGTTTCAGTTTATGCAGTCTTCAAATGGGAGTATGTTCACTTTGTTGGTGAGATCATTTTATGGGTAAACAAAGACAAGCAAAAAACATAGATACAGGGCAAATACTAAAAGACAGATGAGAAATTATAAAATTAGATGTTAAAGTCTGATGAGAAATACATAACAAATACCACATAGTACAAATTGTAGTGCAACTATTGAAATTTAAGGGGGAAAATTGTTCCATAATATTTAATTTAAAAAAACAAACAAACACATCTTTGTAATCTCAAAGGTGGAGATGAGAAGGGCATGCATTTTAGACATGGGGATGCCTGCATAGTCTTGAAGGTGGAGGGAAGAATGAAACATTTGGGGAAATAGGCCAATTTTTATATGGAGCATAGAGTGTGTCAAGGGGGGAAAAGGCAGAAGAAAGATTTTTAAGGGCCTTATATACCAAAATAAAAAAAGATGTATGATGTTTGTATTAGAAGGCAGTTTGTTTTTTGGGAATGGAGTGCTGGGATTGGAGTCACTAAGATTTGAGTCAGAGTTCTGTCTCAGATCTGTAGTACCTGTGTAACACTGGACATATCACAGAACTTCTCTCAGCTTCAGCTACTTCATCTGGGAAGAATAGGTACAATTTTAGCAACTAGTTTACTTGTGTTATCATGAACCCAAAATGTATTAATTAATACAAAATACTTCACAAACTATGCAACTTTATAAAATACTTAGTTGTTGCTGTTGTTTTTATTATAATTAAAGGCTATTGACAATAGGGACATTCTGAAAATAATTGAGTGAGGGAGTGACATGGTGAAATTTATTTTTAGGAAGTTATTTATGTAACTATGTTAAGGATAGATTTGAGAGGAGAGAATTTTAAAGCCAAGGATTGATTTGGAGTAAGCTGCAATAGTTGCAATGAAAAGTTATAAGTGAAGTAGCATGCAAATGGAGAAAAGAAAAGGAATAAATAAGACATTATGGAGAAAAAACATGTAAGAATTGGTAATTGATTAGATATTGGAGAATGATAAAAATGAACTAAAGAGTATGATTCTGATGTTGAGAATTTGTAGGTGCCCAGTTTGAGTGTGGTAGGGTGGTAATGATAATTAGGTATATCCCAGATATGTTGAGATTAATTGCTTAGAGCATTTGAAATTAGGGATGTCCCAAATAGCAATTCATCATGTCAAACTGAGGGATCAAGGTTGCCAAAAGAGATCTGGTAGATATATGCAGAAAGATGATAAATTAACCCATCATAGATGATATTATCATGAAGTGAGTGGGGGGGGGATGTAGTAAAAAGAATTGGAGCCCTTTCATAGTTACTAAGTAAGATATGTATATTGAACACAAAATGAGAAAGCACAAGAATGATCACATATGCTGAAGAAATAAGATAGAAAGGGGATAAAAATTTATAGAATAGAAAGGATCCACCATCAAGGGGTTGTCTACAATTTCAAAAACTGTAGCTTTGTCAATAAAAGGGAGAAGTAAGAAAAGAGCATTAAAATTAATTATTAAGAGATTTTTGGTATCCTTGGAAAAAACAGTCTCACTGAAGGTAAGATTGGATTCCAGATTGCAAAGTGTTGAGAAGTGAGTGGAATAAAAGGAAATTGAACCAATTGGTAAAGAAAGCACCTCCTCCCTTAAAGGAATTTGACTATGAAAATGAAAAGATATAAGACCATAGTTTGAGGAGATAAAAGTGAAAAAAAATATGGAAGGTCAGGACAGGCTTGTGGTTAACAAGAAGGAAGTGCAGTGGATAAGGAACATTAAAGAATAAAATAGTGAGCAATATCTGAAGGGGCAAGATAATAAGGAAGATTGGAAATAATGAGATCAGTGCTGTGGGAGACAACCCAGTGAATGGTCTTGGTAAATGTTTAAGCCATATTTTGATTGGAGATTCAAACAAAATAAAAGAAAATAGATGAAGAGGATAAATGTTGAAATATGAAATACAGGAGAAAAGAAGGCTCTTGAGAAATGACCTTTATTTTCTTAGTAAATTATTAAGTTAGGTCCTTTGTTGATAGGAAAAAAAGAAAGGAGAGGGTGTAAGAGGCTTGACAAGAAAACAGCAGGGTTAGTAAGAGAGGGGATAGTGACAGAGAATCAATAAAAGAAGCATTTTAAGATTTCTAAGTAGTATTGTGAGCCTGTTTGCATTATACAGTGAATTTGGAAGTGGGGCAGGTCATCATGTTTTTATGACTTCCTCCCATTATTTTTTTTCAGCAACATATGTATAGGAATGGAAAAGTCAGGCAGGTGAGTGTGGGGGGGAGGGGCAGACTGTGAGCAGAAAACCCAGGTTTGCAAAGACATAAGTCATATCACAAGAAGCATGATATTGATTAGTAGAGGGCAATGAGTAAAGGGTGAAGGGAGGAATGTGATGCCAAAACAAACTTAATGAAGGAGAGAGATAGTAGGAATGGAATGCCTATAATTACAATAAGGGGAAAGACTACAGTGAAGAAAAAGCTGGGCAGATGGAAAGGTAAGAACAAGATTTTGGGATAAAAGAAGGGAAGAGAATAATCATTTAGTAAGTGTCTTCTCTCTTGTGCACTTGTTACAAATATCTCTTTGAACCTAGGAAGTAGGAGAAATTAATATCCCCCATTTTATAGTTGAGGAAACTGAAGCAAACAGAGTTCAAGTGATTTGCCAACTACCAAATGTCCTTATGCAAGATTTGAGCTCTTTTTTTCTAACTCAGGGCACAGTTCTCTATTCAGTGAATCACCTATAGGAATTACAGAATTCTGGATCATAGAGGCAGGCAGAACTCTTATGATGTCAAAAATATGAATGAACTTGATAAAGTTGAAATGGAGTGAAAATGTATTGGAGTTGAAGAGCTTAATGAACTGAGAGAACAGTATACTAATGTAGAATATAAATGTGTATATTTACAAATGATACACACACACACACACACACACACATATATATATATATATACATATATACACATACACACATGTGTGTGTATCTGTTTGTATGTGTCTTTGTGTGTGCCAGGAGCTGAATTACTGAGGAAAGGAGGAAATATAAGAATATACCTTAAAGTAAAAGTAGTTGTTTAGTAATGACTGTGAACAAAGGTCTAGAAAGTACAGTGAAAAGTAGAATTCATTTGCTCCCCAAGACTTTTAATTATCAGAAAACTGCTAATCTGCTTTCCCTGGACCATCCTTTATGATAGCAGTCAATCATATTAGGCTAAAAATTTAATTCAAACAGATTCATCTGATCAAAATTTGACCCCTCTTACCTTAATCAATGGGAAGGATCCTCCCTCTTCTCTGACTTTACATAAATGAACTTTGATTACAGGATCATGAGTAAAATATAATGAATCATAAAGTCAGAACTTTTTATATGTAATTTCTTTGCTCAGATAGAAGCAACAAAAAGACTAGAACCAAAACTATTTTAAGCAACCTTTATGCAGCTGTATAGGTATTTGAATCAAGAGCCATTCTAAGAGAGTAAACAAAGGCTCCCACATGTTGATGCAGTCATGGTTAAACATCCAACCCATCACTTTTCTGGATTTGGATACTATTTCCTTTAGGGTTGCTTTTCCTAATTTTTGACATCTCCCTACTATGCTAGTCATCAGTTGGTATCTTTAAGACTTTAAAATTTAAACATTACTCATTGCTAAGGAAATGATTAAAGTATAGAATGATAAAGTATATAAGGTATGTCCTAAAAAAAATAAACAACTGTGCCATCTCTCCTTAGCAGCCCTCCTGTGTCTATTCATCTGCAAAATGTGCTGTTCTTTATGTTTTGTATCCTCAAGGCCTAATCTGGAGGGGAACAGGAGGAAAAAAAGAGAAAGGAGATTAACCAAAGACATTTTGGAAGCAAAGAGAATCAAAGAGTCACAAAGAACAAAAACAAAGAAACAAAAATTATTAAAAAGGAAAAGTTCGTATTTCCATCTAGACAAACCCTTGAAAAGAACTTATTAAAGGGTTCTGTACAAATTCCCCTTGATCACTGGCACAATGTACATGGAGGCTTCAAAGAACCTCCCTTTTTATGTATCTTGCTCCTAGGGATGAAATAAAAAGATCAATATTGTTCTTTAGGCAGTTACATATGAGTGAAAGAAGTGAAAACTTCTCAGACTATACTCTAAAATCTAGTAAGACTTTTTGTGAGAAACAGGCCCAAGTTCCCCTTCACCAGAAACCACATGATTTACACGGACTCAAAACTGAGAGCAGTAGGGTGTCACCCCTCTCCTCAGTGACACCTCAGCATAAGATATGTCAAAGAAGGACAGAAGTGCTTTCTCAAATGTACATTGGGTGGTCTATTGTTTCCTTGTCCCATACTTGAGGTAGATTACTGTGCTTAGATTGTGTACCTGACTTTTAGCCAATGGAAGAAAAGGGTCAGAAGGGAGTTGTGGGAGAATTCCACTTTAGGGTTTTATAACTTTGCCATTAACTTTTGTAAATTGCTTATCCTCCCTGACTATTTGTCAGAAAGCAGTGGGGGTGGGGGGGAGTTGCCCTTTGTTGCGATCATAATAAACCATTCTTTTCTGCTTCCTCCCTTGAGAAGCCTCTGTGTATTATTTGGGTAAGGATCTCTATTGCACACAATTTTGAGGTGCACACAGTTTTGGGGATTCATCTGGCATTCATCCTTTCATGAGAGGATCCCACAGATCCTTAAGAAGGACCAAGGGCCAGTCTAGGTTTCTTGGCGGTCCTTGGAACTGGTCTGTGAGATCTGACTGATCAGGTAATGACCCAAAGAGAGGAACTCAGTAAGAAGCAGAAATTCCAGGTTTGCTAATGAAGACCACTGGCAGGGGATCATGCAAGTTTGTGTACACAAACCCAGGTAAGCAAGTCCCTGGGTGATCCTGGGGTGGGAGACAGTCTAAGTAGTTTGAGTCCATAAGATTTCTCCTGCATAGGAATCAGTTAGTTAGGCCTAATAGATCCTGATAAGATTAAAACTATGGGTAAAGAGAAATCTAAAACAGCCCATCCAAAATACCTTCTTAACTTTCTAAAGGATAGTGATCTTGGAGATAGACTTGCTAATTAGAATAATTTACCAAAATACAAGGGAAAGACCAAAAAAAAGATGATAAAATACTGTTGACTCATTTGGGCACGCATCCCACTTGGAGGAGGCATATCTTGGCCAAAATATGGCTCCTCTGAAGCCTGGATGCGCAACAACTAAATTTGTATATTAATTCTAAGGAGCCTGTTAACCTGGAAGAAAGTGAATATGCCCTGTGCCTACTGATAGTAGGACAATTTGCTCTAAAATAGAAGGGGGAGGAGACCAAAGGGAAATCAGAAGAATAAGTACAGAACCAGGTCTTTCTCTACCCCAGTCCTACATTCCTACAACACAGGGACTTTCTGGCCCAGCCTCAACTCCTCTTTCCCTGTCTTCCTTGCTGTCTGAAAGGGAATATGAAAGGGGTGAGGACTTATTTGAGTTGGCCCATCCTGGCATACCTGTACATGACCCTCCCTGGAGGGAATTGAAATAGTTAATAAAGGATCAAGAAAGATTTCCTTTCTCTGGGAAGGCAGAAGCTGCTAAAACTTTCCCTCTTCAGAAGTCCCGCTGGCCCAGGGGATAGGTTATGTGAATGCTGCATTAAGCAGCACTGAAATTAGAACCCTTTTTAATTTTTTTAAAATTAATTTTTTTGTAGTTTATTTTTTAGTTTAAATCATTAATTTACACAAGATTTTGAGTTACAAATTTTCTCCCCATATTTTTTCTACCCACCACTGCCAAACAGCTATCCCACTGAATATCCCCACCCCCAATCTGTTCTCTCCTATATCTTCCAACATCCCCTCTCTGACTTTCCATTAGGGCATAGTGGATCTCTATGCCCCAGTGCCTCCATATCTTATTTCCCAGTTACATGTACAATTATACACACATACACCCCCCCCCCAATATATATATATATATATATATATTTTTTTTTTTTTTTTTTTTTAACATTGATTTTAAACTTTGCGTTCCAAATTCTTTCCCTACTTCCCTCATCACCCACCCTTACTGGGAAGATAAACAATTCAATATAGGTTGTACTTGTGTAGCTATGCAAGACTTTTAGTGGATATGTTATGAAAGCCTGACTATATTTCCCTCCATCCCATCCCACCCCCCACTTGTTCTATTCACTACTTTGATCCTGTCCCTTTTCAAAAATGGGTGCTTCCAACTTCCCTCCCTCCAGTCTGCCCTCCCTTCCATCATCCCCCCTCTAATCCCCTTCCCCCCTACTCTCCTGTAAGGTGAGATATCCTATTTAGTGTGTGTGTCATTCCCTCCCTAAACCAAATTCAATGAAAATAAGTTTGATTAAATCCCTTTTGCCTTCCTGTTCTTCCCCTCCATTGTAACAGTTTTCCCTTGCCTCTTCTATATGAGATAATTTACCCTATTCTATCTCTCCCCATCTCCTTTCATTACATTCCTCTCTCACCTCTTAATTTCACCTTTTAAGTATCATCCCTTTCTATTCAACTGTTCCTATTTCCTCTGTCTATGTATTCCGGTACATATATACACACACTCACATATGTATTCCATATGCCCACATACCCTCCTATATAGACATATATGTATATTTACATGCACACATACATACATACATATATATACACACATTTCTATTCTCTTCTACTATTCTAATACTGAGAAAAGTTTCATAAATCACAATTCTTGTTTTTTCCATGTATGAATGTAAGTAGTTCAAATTCGGTAAGTTCCTTATGATTTCTTTTCCCTGTTTACTTTCTCATGCTTCTCTTGCTCCTTCTATTTGAATGTCAAATTTTCTATTCAGCTCTGATTTTTTCATCAAGAAGGCTTGAAAGTCCTCTATTCCACTGAATTACCATATTTTCCCCTGAAACATCATACTCAGTTTTGCTGGGTAGGTGACTCTTGGTTTTAATCCCAGCTCCTTTGACCTCCAGAATATCATACTCTAAGCCCTTTGTTCCCTCAGTGCAAAAGTTGCCAGATCCTGTGTTATCCTGACTGTGTTTCCACAATATTCAAATTGTTTCTTCCTGGCTGCTTGTTATATTTTCTCCTTGACCTGGGATCTCTGCAACCTGGCTATAATATTCCTAGGAGTTTTCTTTTTGGGATCTTTTTCAGGAGGTGATTGGTGGATTCTTTCAACTCTATTTTGCCCTCTGGTTATAAAACAACATGGCAATTTTCTTGGTGACTTTCTTGAAGGATGATTTCTAGGTTCTTATTTTTTATCATGGCTTCCAGGTAGACAAATAATTTTTTAATTATCTCTCTAGCTTCTCTGTGTCATTTTCTGGTTTCTGTAGCTCCAAAGTTTGTTCAGAGTCACCTTTTACATGAATTAGAGGAGGTGGAATTGGGAGTCACATCGAAGTCCTGTTTCTACTCCACCATCTTGACTCTACCACCACCACCCCCCTGAAATCTTAGTTCTGGGCACCTCTGAAATTAGAACTCTTAAGAAAAAAATGAAGCAGTTAATTGAGGACCCCTCAGGGGTCACTGATCAGGTTAATCAATCTTTAGGATCCAATTTGTATACTTGGGGTGAATTATTATCAATCTTGGATATAGTATTTACTGGGGAATAGAGGGGACTAAATAGGCAGGCCATTATGGAGGCTTTGTATGAACTCAAGCCTTTGGCTCAAGGGGGTCCAGAGGGGAGGAAAAATTTCCTCTCTGAGACCCCAACTAGGATTACAATAACCCCATACATAGAGGGCACGTACAAGATCTTAGAAACATGGTGGTCCAGCGAATTCAGAATGCAGCGCCTAAGAACCAGAATTTAAACAAAGTACAGGAAATCCAGCAGGAGAAGGACAAGGCCCATTGACTTTCTTGATAGGTTGTAAGAAAATATGAGACAATTTTCTGGTCTATATTTAGATAATCCTATGGCCCAAGCATAATTAAAGCTGTATTTTGTTACTAATGCTTGGCCAGACATTAATAAAAAGTTACAGAAAATTGAAGGAGTGGCAGGAATCCTCCAGACTCCACTATCCAAAACAAAAAGGGAGCCTCATAAATTCTTGGGATTGGTGGGATACTGTAGGAATTGGATTGACTCCTATGCCATCCTTATCATTATTATAAAAATCACTTAGACATCACTGACCTTCTGACAGTCTCTTGGTGATCACCAAGGGTCCCCTGATTATACTTTGAGAGCAGCTAGTCTGATGGAGAATCATGTTCAAGTAGATATTGTACTACAGAAGCACTGAAATATCTTCCAGTCCTGAGAAGCTATTAATTCTTTGATTCAAATACCTTTATTGGAGATTTCTTTATTTACATGAGAAACAGAGTATTAACTTAGCTTCTCCTTTTCTTCTGGTATTGTTTGTCTCAACTGCATTATTCAATTGTTTTTCTATTATCTTTACTCCAGAGATTCAAAATGTTGTGTTTACATGTATATAAAATGCAATATATTAGAACATGCTGTATCCTAACAATAGAGTAACATAATTGTCATATTAAAAAAAAGGCAGAATGAATTTTGGATCACGTGTATTGTTAAAACCCTATGTGAATTATTTACATATGCTAATTTGATAGCAGTTTTTTTTTTTCTGCTTGAATGGCATTACTGATATTGTAAGCTCATGGTTCTTGTTAATATGTTAGTAAAAGAGTAATAATATAAACAAAGTAAAACTAAACTCTCCTATACAAATATGAAAGTAGTTACACTGTGCTACTACTAGCATGAATCTTCATTAATTGGCACTAATTATAAAGTGTCCTGTATTATAGGATACTTTTTAACCATCTGCAACTCTATTGCTGTCAGATACCTGCTGTTGAAGTATTAAAATAAAAATCACATGAACCTGTTTTATTAAATTTGCTTTTTAATTTTCATTATTTATTTGTATTTAATAAGGTTCTAAAGTCCTTCAATCATTTTGTGATCTTAAGTACTTTGTACTTTGGTAATCTTGTTTAAAACCATTCCCTTCAATTGAAAAGGCAATATTAAGCAAGAGTTACAGATACAAGGCACAGTGCTGAACCTGAGGGAACAGAGATAAAAAAAAATATCCTTCTTTAAGGAGCTTCCATTCTACTTGGAGGATATAACATGGAACCAGACACATATATCTGACAAAGAGGAAATGAAAAGAACAAAAGGAAACTAAGGATCTTCAAGAAAAAGAAAACTTTTCAACTGAAAAGGAAAGAAAATGTTTACTGGCGTGCACAGTATCTCTTCCATGATATCAATGCACCCTCCATCTGAGCCTTACAAGGAAGTACCAAGTCCTCGCTGTTGTTTGTCCTTTTTTCTCAAAGAGGACCATGATATCAGGAAGGTGATGTCATGACGTAGAAGTGAGGGAGGGGTATACAAAGGCACCTGCCTCACTTTCTCCTCTTTAGAGTCATCTAATTCTAGTGGCAAGGTATAGATTAGGACAACTTAAGATGGCCATGGATGCAGAGGGACACCTTGGCCTTTTTAAGCTTAGGTCTTTGCTAGGTAAGAAATGAGACAAAAAATGGCCTCTTACATCATCAAAAAAAAAATAAATAAACAAACCTGGAAGGGGAAGACCCTCAGAATTTCTGGCCAAAACAGAAAGAAGCAACTGCGCTTTACATTCCCTCTGAGCCATCAGGACCCAAAAAATTAACAGGTGTGGCTTGGGCTGAGATATACTGTTGGTCAATCATTGAGAACCATAGTGATTTGGGTTTAAGATATTGGGCTCAAGAAACAAGACTAGTCTGTAAATTCCAAGATATCTTGTGAGGTTTCAGTGGCCAAAATTTATATTCTTTTGGGCAAAGCATTTGCAGGTAAGGTTATATTATCCTATGTAGACAGAGGGAGAGGAAGGAGGGTATGTTGAAGTATCAAGACTATAAATTAAGTGAGGTTAAATTAATTATGCATTCTATGCTTAGAAAGCCAAATTAAAACTGTAATGGCAGGAGTGGGAAAAATGTAATTTTGCTCCAAAATATTTCTCTTTTTAAAAGATTTTTAAGAGAAATTTGAGAAATGCAACTTAAAACAACCTTGAGATATCATTTTACACCTACCAGATTGGCTAAAATGTTTGAAGGGGAATGCAACAAATGTTGGAGGGGAAATGGAAAAAATTGGGATACTAATTTACTGTTGATGGAATTGTGAATTGATCCAATCACTTTGGAGATCAATCTGGAATTATGCCCAAAGTAATATTAAACAGCCTTTGGCCCAGCAGTACCACTAGTAGGTCTATTTCCAAAGATGATTAGAGAAGAAGGAAAGTAACCTATCTTCTGAAATATTTATAGCAGTTCTCCAAATGGAGTCAAAGAAATTGAAATTGTGCAGATGTCCATCATTTGGGGAAGGGTTGAAGAAGTTGTGGTATGTGTTTGTGTTGGCACTTATGTTATAAGAAATGATGAGCTCCATAATCTTTGAAAAACATGGATAGAATTACATGAAATAATGAAGAGCAAAATGAGTAGAAGCACATGATTGTTGCATAGCATAATAGCAATATTTTTGCAAGAACAACTTTGAGTGAATAAGTCAGTGTGACGATTAGAAATACCCTAATTAACTACAAAGGACATATTAAGGAAGATGATTTCTGCATCCAGAGAAATAACTGAAAAATAGAAGTATGTATAGAATCATTTTAAACACACACACACACAAACACATACACACACATTTTTGTCAAATGGTAGTCCTCTATAGGGCAGGGGGAGGGAAGAAAAAAGGGAATAAAAGAAATTTATATTACACCTTTATTATGTATTTAAATGCAACAGCAAGTTATACATAAGAGATTTGCAGTTTCATGTGCAATTACCGTTTTAAAAATGTATTACATTATAGAAATGTTTGTTTAATTCAACAAATTAAAAATAAAATATATTTTTAAAAGATTGATTTAGATGTTGGAATTTTAGAATAAGTCATATTTTAAAGAGATTTCTTCCACCTAGATTCCTTGGAGGAAATGGTGAAACTCTGAGAATGTTATGCAGCCTTAAGGAAGTTAGCCAAAAGCAAAGGAGTACATAAGGACACTGCTTTGTGAAAGAAAGAAAAATGGTAGCAGCTGAAACTATTCACTTTGGAAGTTAATGTACAGAATTTGCCCAGCTTATCCAATTATAAAAGTATAACAGTGATATTCATAAATTTCTTGTCATACAACACACATAGCAACAGGACTCCAGAGGAAAAGTTTTACAGCCATAATAGAACCTTGTTATTTCCCACATTGATCTCCAATTGCTGCCTGTCTGGAAGTACACATTACAAGATGAGAGGATCAGAGGATTTAGGGATGGAAGGGACTGAAGACATCATCTAATCCAGAGGGCTTATGAAATTGTCTACAAGCTAGGGAAGTAAGATAGGCTGGTCTTCCAAAGCCATAATGAAGATAGATGTAACTGCACCTAAATTAAGTTGTACCTGGAAAAAAACAGTCAATTAAAGAGGAAAAATGTGTTCCCTCATCTCTAAAATGTGAGGTCACATGGCACCTTGCAACTCATTTGTAAGGTTATAATGGGCAGAAGAAGCTTAACATTTTGGAACTTCTTGTATTGCTTATTTGGGTGAAATTAAACACATACATCATTCTAACAAATCTCTCCCAGCAGATTGTGAACTTTGGAAATGGGAGAAGGGAATTAATGACAATGTATTTCATATTTGTGTTCCTCAGTCTAATGGTTCAATTATTTTCCCACAGAGAATTTATAGTTGTTATCCACCAGATGTTGGTCAGCTTTTGAACAGACATTACTGGAAGTAGTGGGAAAAATGACCTTCACATACAATAAACTCAACTGCTATTATTTATCCCATTGTCTAAGTGACAGACCTAATAACCCATTTCACAAGTAGGAGGAAAGGAAAGAGAGGCAGGGAATAGTTCTACTGCAGACACAAATCTATTGGCAGCAAACAGTTCCAAATAAAAGTAGGAAATAAGTCCTGAGCAAATTTGAGTCCTGACCAACAGAAAGAGGCTTATTAAAAATGTGGTGTTTTGTCATAAAGGGAGCATATAACTAATAGGAAATGCATTGCATCTCAGGTAGAAAAGTGAAATATGCATTTTAAAAAAATTATTAAGGTTTTGATACTTTAATTTGATAATTATTTATCATGGAATACAGATTTCCTTCTTCTGTCAAAAAGTTGGTTGGATAAATGTAATAAAACTATGTTTTGGGTTTTTTTTTTGCTTTTATTTTTCTAGGCAGAGAGTTTGTTTGGAAGCACCAATAATCGACGTTATTCTGTCACTCCACCTGGCATCTTACTCTCAATACCTGACTGGACTTTTTTTTTTCTGCTTGCTTTGCTTTTTGATCAGGTATTTACTTTTACTGAAACTTCATTACCATGCATCTTACTGCACTGGCTCTTGCATCATTTGCAATTTTTAATGTTTTGTAGATTGTAGCTTTCCATATACCTTATGGTTATGTAGCATCATTTGGGAATTGTTATCGTTTAAGAATTTTTGTGCTTATTTCAGGGAGCAGTTGAAGATCATTACAAGTTCTGTGTCATTTACCACATCTGGGTCATTATCCCATCGAAACACCAGACAGCAAGTATGTTCAGAGAATAAATCAACGGGCCTCAGATCTAGCTGCATGCTATAACCTGAACAAAATATATCGCTAATACACTTGGCTGTTTTTCTTATGTTGCTTACTAAAAAGTTTTCTTTTGAAGTTTCATTAAACTCCCAGAAAAGGGGATGCTACCTTCAGACTGGCACATGAAAAGGTATTTCCAATCTCTATAAACCTCCTCCTTCTTTTGTACTCCTGTTTATTATTAGCAATCACATAAAAGACAAAAAAAGTAAAATGGGAAACACTATTTGATACAAAATTAAATATATTAAGTAATTACCGATGTGTATATACAAGGTATGCATAAATACAAATGCTATAGAGATAGCAATAAGTATAGAAAAATATCTATGTATGTGTAGCTAGCTAGCTAGCTAATTTATTTAGATATTATATACTTATTAGGTATAGGAATGTGTGTCTTTATGTACTGGTGTGTATGAATGTATGTATGTATGTACGAACATATAGGAGAGAGAGAGAGAAAGAGAGAGAGAGAGAGAGAGAGAGAGAGAGAGAGAATGGATGTAGACTGGTAGGCCAGTGGGCTTTACTTGATTTCCTAATTGAATTCTATAGCAAATAATTGAAAGAATAGCTTATAAGCATTTAGAAGTTGAAGAAATTATCAAATGATTTCATTGAGAAGAGGTTATAAAACTGATGGACCTTATTTCATCATTTTCATCATCATCACTATACTACAGGATTTCAAGCTAGAATATCAGGGAAATGCCATGGATATATTTACCTACATTTTAGAAAAAGTGTATCCTTGTCAATCATTTGAAGAGAACTGGACTAAATGATAGTAAATTGAACATATTCAGAACTCTTTGAATGGTCAGACACTAAGGCAAGTCTTTAATGGTTTAATGTCACCAAGACAATTCCCATTTTTAGTATCTGGGGGGTCTTCACCTGGCTAGGGATGTTTAATATTTTATTAGAGGCTGAGATGAAGGTGTATACATTATTCAAATAAAATTTACTGATTACAGAAACAGGAACAGGTAGCTAAAATATCAGTCAGATACAAATAACAGATTACAAAAAACAAAACAAAAAATTATCAGGCTAAAACATTAGGATGAATTGTGTAAACTTGTATCTTTGTAGGAAAAAAAAAGTTCACAACTAAAAAATGACCAAGACCCCAAGATTATTCATAAAAATAAAGAGGATGTAAGTTTAGTGTGCTCTTTCTATAAAGTTAATATGGCAATATTATTCATTTTAAGACAAGTAAAGTAAATATGGCAATTGCATTAACTTTAAACCTGATAAATAGAAATACCAAAAATTTTAGATCAAGTGAATTGAGATCCAAAAACACTCAACAAAAATAGTATACTGCATAATAATAGGCAACTAGGTGGAACTGTGGATAGTATTATATTTGGAGTCCAGAAGACTGATCTCAAATCTTTCCTCAGACACTTTTCATAGGAGTGTGACCAGAGTAATTTAATCAGCTTCTCTCAATCACTGTTTCTTTTTCTTTATAATAGGAATAAAAGTCACAGGTTTGTTATGAGGATAAAATCAGATAACACATATAAAGTGTTATTTAAATTTTTAAGAGCTATATAAATTCTAGCTATTATTACTCTTATAAATAGTAGATATCACAGAAATTACCATCAAAACATAATGAAAAATTTTCAATATCACCAAGCAAAGTTCAATCCAGACATACAATGACAAATTGCCATTTTCAAGTGAGGAATGAAACAGGGATTTCTATACTGATCTAATGTATTCACTAATATCAGAGAGGATGTTTCGCATAGACTTCCTAGGAGAAAAATATCCCATCAGTGACAAAGTTCTTCAGATTTTCAAGCTTACAGATTAAATCAGGTCGCATATATAAAGAACCACAAGACACTTACTATCTCTGTGACCCAAGTCAACACACTGAAACTCTCTGCCTCAGTTTCTAAGGAAACTGAAATTAGGATAATAATAGCATCCACCTGTCAGAGTTGTTGTAAGTATCAAATGTGATGAATTTGGAAAGCACTTAGCATTGTTCCTGTCACACAGTAGACACTTAATAATTGTTTATTTGTTTTCTTCTTTTTTTTTCTGAATGGGATCCACACTTGAATGACATGTGGGTGAAACAGTCATACTGCCCAGATCATTATATCTAGTTGACGTGGAGTTTTTGGAACTAATTTGTGCATGTTATTTACACTTACATTTATAATATTCAAAGATGTATATAGATGAATATGTATATATGTGTATGTGTATATATGTATAAGTGTATATGTGTGTGTCTGTGAATACATACACATAAACCTACTTGTACATACATGCACATTTATATTAAGATCTAACCCTCATCTCTGTTCTTTTATGTAATGTTCAAAAGTGTATATGTGTATACAGGCTATACATACATATACACATATGTACATTTGTATGTTGTAATGGCAAGCACAGAAGTAGTTCACACCATGTTTCAGCTATTGAATTAACACCTTGTTTCAATTGAGGTTTCTTTTGAGCCTTGTATCAAGTCTGATAAGAAACAGAATGTGTGAACCCCACAGCTTGTGAGCCCCAGAACTCATGAACTCCTGAAACAGGAAGGGGAGGAGATAATGATCATATATAAGGAAAGGCCAAGGCTATAGATGGCAGAACTGAGAAGAGGACTCTTGTGGTGGCAGTCAAGAAGTAGAAAACTTGTGGTATCCTGGCACTCTGTTTGTCTGCTCTGTCTGTGTTGATGTTTGTTTGTGATACATTGTACAGAAGCCCTGGGACCTTACTAGAATCCCTGAAAGAGAATTTTCTGGTTGTATGTTTACAGAAGTCCTGGAAGAGGGTTTGGGATGTCCTGGGACTTTACTGAAGATTTGTATTCACCTCTTGGAACTTCTTTGTGGGTCTGTGTTGATTTCTATGTTGATGATTTCTATTGAGTTCTCAGACCTTGTTGGTGGATCTGAGTTGATATCACAGTCAGATAGTAAATTGATAATGGTGCCAGCAATGTAAATTAATATTATTCTGACTCCGTCAAGCTTTGTCTTCCCAGAAACAGGAACTATAAAGGACTTGAGGTGGACTGGGCATTATGAACTTCAATATCGAATGGGAACTAGATGAAGAACTGGACAAGGAGCTGGAACTAAAGCCTGCTTTAGAACCCAGGTGACAGTTGGAGCTGGGACCATGGAAGAGGAATTGTGGAAGATGAGAGCCAGCCTTGAGTCAAGCTAAAAGAAGACTTCACTTGGATACTGTGTACTTACTGAAAAGATTATGATTTACTGTGGCCTATGGTAGAGAACTTTGACTTTTGTACTTTGTGATTAAATTAAGGATTTTGTGATTGACTAAATGAATGTACTTGTTTAAAACTATGTAACCACTTTGGTGAAAACTGTGGCCACTTTAGTGATATGTTGTTGAGTTCTGACATGGTGCATGCTGTATTTTGATTTTCTGTGATAATTGTAACATTGTGAATAAGTTGTACCATTTTGATTTTCTATGAATGTTTTGTTCTGATTTGTTATCGAATAGAGAGCTCACTATACTATGAAATCAGAACCTTGAAAGCTGTTCACAGCAGCAGTCCTCTGGAAAGCTGCTCATGTGTGGCTTTACATATGTTTGTATGCTTTAATCACAAGATTATTCACAAGTTCTCATAAGCACTAGCAAATACTTAAAACATAAAACTAATCACCAGCACACCTTTTATACATTCTTGAAAGTTAAAGGCATTGATAATTACCCGTAAGTCATTTAGTTGCAGAATTCTGTTCCCACTACATGGTCAGTAACAACTCATCAAAGCTGGGGCTACCTATACACAAAGAACACTTGTTTCTTGTTGTATAACAATTTTTTTAAGGATTAAACACAAATATAAAAGCAGACAAAAAGGAAAAGAAGACAGAATAGTATATTGGAAAGAGTACTGGATTGGTATCAGATGACTTGCCTCTGACCTGAATTCTGGTTCTACTCTCTATAACCTCTAGAATCTTAGTCAAGTCAATATCTCTGTAATTCAGCTCCTCATCTAGAGAGTAAGAGGGAGTTGGACTAGGTATCTCTAAATTCCCTTTAGCTTCTCTATCTATAATCTTATGTCTCAAAGTCACCTGGACAAGTACTTGTATTTACTTTTCATATGCTTTAGCTGTGAGAAGCAGTTGTTCCTGCAGCTGGTGAGGAGCAGAAAAATAGAGACAAATTTTGCTCCATTTGTACCGAAGTCTAAGGGAGAACCAGAAGAATCGAAAGAATCCACAATTAAAAGAGAAATGTTAAGATAATTTATGTTTTCTATCCTATTGAGATTTTTTTTTCCCATAAGAATCTGCCATTCTGAGTGATAGCCCTCTCAAATCTAGTCATGGAGACCAATAAGAAGTTGTTGCATCATCTCCAGCTGCAACTTGTATCCTTTAGCAAAATAACAGAACACATATTCTACTGCAAGTGTTCAGAGGGCTCATTCATTCCCATGGATCCATAATGAGAACCCAACTCCATTTGATGACTACTGTTTCAGAAGATGATAATGCTCAAATAGATTAGCAAAAGTAGGAAGTAACAGCTATCAACAAAAATAAAACAAAACAGAACAAAGAAACAAGAAGGGTTCCAATAAATTATTTTCCTCTTTCCCATCACATGCGACAAATTCTTGCCCTCTAAATATCCAAACAGAATGATACATACATCAGATATATTAAAAGAGTAAATTACCACATAGTAAGGTATATAGTTATCTTCCTTTTGTGATTATTACCCATCTGATTTCTCAACTGGTAGGCAAAAACTTGTAGATTTAAAAGGAGGAAAGAAAATCCATGTCTTTCTTCCACCATTCTGGGCTAGATAATGGAACTGTTTCTCCCTGGTATTTTGACAATTCTGCGTTACTTATGATAATGGAATGATAAGTTATGTTGATAATCAGTTAGCTCTATTTAGTAGCTAACATCAATTTCAAACATAGAGACTTTCTTAGAAGAAAATTTTGGCAAAAAGAGTAATGCCCTTCCCAAATTAAAAACAAAACAAAACAAAAACAGATTCCTGTTTTTTAATTTTAATTTAATTTAATTTTAGAATCTTTTCCCCTTAACTACGTTATAGAACATGTAAGAAATGTAGTGAAATTATGATTGGATTTAAAAAGTTTAATGTAAACTTATTGAGAATGTTAAAGAAGCCCTTGAGGGTAAACCACGCCTAATTTTGATTCTGTTACTCCTTTTGTGAAAGGAGGAATAAACAGTGTCTTTCGACTTGAGCACAGCCTCATCTGCCATGCCCATGTGCTAGAAAACTTTCACATTGATCTTGTCTCCTTTCACTCATAGGGAAAAAACTAATATTTTTGTCTGTTGCTGCTTCCTAGAATCATTTCAAGTAGAACTAGACCATTACAACTTTCTCCAGCCATCCTTTTGATGGTTTTGTTGGAAGAAGTTCTAGTTCAATACATTATATATAGTTCTGGAGAAGCAAGGTGAAGAGTGGGGGTAATCTCCTCAAAATAGTTATCTTTAAGTTCTGGCTGCCATTTATAAATGCAGTCAACTTTCAATTATTGTGTTGATGCAATATAGGAGTGGCAGTAGGATTCTGTGCAAGTCAGAATAGAATCCAAAAATTCACTTTAAAGATTCACTTTCCATCTTAGTCTTAGATTCAACTAATAAGAAAAAGTGTTCTTTTTGTCCTATATATTTTAAGGTTTGGTAGAAAGACAAGTAATCATGGTAGGCAGAATAATAGGCTGAAAAAATAACCACAGCCAATTGATGACATCTACTCATTAAAAAAAATGATGCCAACTAAGTACTTACACCTCAGTTTAATGCAGATGCAGTTTAAAGGAGATAGAATGCCATATAGGGCTACAAAGGTTATACAAAGATGATACAAAGAAAAAAGCAATCTCTTCTTTCAATGAGTTTACAAACACGTTGATGACAATGCACACACACATACACAAAGTAATACACATGCCTCTGTTTGTGTATATATTTATGAGTATATGGTATCCCCTCTGTGTATACTTTTCTCATTCCTAATCACCTTGGCACACAGATTTCCAGAGGGTTGCCAATTTTTTCTTCTCTCTGGATTTTAGTCATAATCCTAGGCATAATAGGTTATTGGAGGTTTGCTAATAATATCTCCTATCAATAATTACTGATTATCTAGCTAAAATGGATTAGTTAACAAGAGTTAATTAGCTTCCAATAAAGATCATTTAGTCTTGTAGTATATAAGAATCATTGAAACAAAACATTAGTACTGTGAACAATGTACCACCTCCCAATAAAAAAGTAAAAGTGGTATCACACTGTCCCAACAAATGCATAAAGCTTCCATAGGAAAGTGCACTTAAATTTAGAGGATCCCTGTGGAAAAAGAGCTAACTCAAAAAAAATCAGATTTTGAAAGAAATTGCTTTCCCCATTCTTAGAGTCTACCTGAATTCTCTTAAGCTGTGTGGAGCTTTCTGCTGGTTCTGAGTTTGGGGTCCTTGTAGCATCCTGTAGGTATTCTTTCTCTAACTTGAAAAATTATCCATCTCTGAGGCTGTCTTTCCTTAGTGTCTTTTTTTCCCTCTGTTCCTAACTGGATTCATTATTTGTGATGTATCCTGGCCTTTTCTCTTTGATGGAATGATGAATGGAGGGTCAAAGGAAGGAGAGTGACACTTTATCTGAGGTCACTTTACTCTCTATTTGATGGTCTCTAGTATAGGTTCAAGGTGTCTACCATCAAAACGGACCCCTGAAACTTGAATTCTGAAGTATTGAAACAGTCTTGTCAGAATCTGTGTGTGTGTGTGTGTTTGTGTGTGTGTGAGAGAGAGAGAGAGAGAGAGAGAGAACCCAGAGGGATGTCTAATTAGTTCATCAAATCCTAATATATTTTTTAATATGTTTTCATCAAATGGCTCAAAACACTTCACTACTTCCTGAACTGATTAGATTGAGGCAGCCAAGCAGAAACAAAGGATAATTTCTGAACTTGGACTCAAGAAGACTTGAGTTAAAATATGGCCTCCAGACATTTTCAAGCTGTGTAACTCTGGTCATGCCTCTGACCTTCTCTTCCAGTTTACTCATCTTCCAAATGAGTATAATAGCACTTACTTCTGGGGTGGAGGTTGTGAGAATAAAATGAGATAATATTTATAAAGCATTTGCAAACCTTAAAGTCCTATATAAATGTTAGGTATAATTATTACTAGGTTTTTATTAGATTGTTTCCTCCCTGTTTATGCCTTTTGTCGATTGATTCTATAACTCATTCAGAGGCATATTCACCTAATAAAGGTAGGAGGTAATAGAATATGTTCTTAGTTACATTAATTGTGGTTCAACTACACACACACACATTCACACACAGGGGTGGGGCAAGTAAAGCCTTGAGGGGGAGGTAGGACTTGAGCTGAGTCTTTGTAAAACCACACATGAGCAGCTTTCCAGAGGACTGCTGATGTGAACAGCTTTTAAGATTCTGATTATATAGTATAGCGAACACTCTATTTATTCAGTAATGAATCAGAGCAAAACATTTAGAGAAAATCAAAATACAGCACTCACAATGCCTTATCACTAAAATGGCCACATAGTTTTCACCAAAGTGGTCACAATAGTTTTCAACAAATTACAAATCATTTAGTCAATCACAAAATCCTTAATTCAATCACAAAGTACAAAAGTCAAATTTCTCACAGTAACTCACAATCTTCTCAAGCAGTACACAGTATACAAGTAAAGTCTACTTTTAGCTTGACGTGAGGATGGCTCTCAGTTTTCATGGTTCCTCTTCCATGGTCCCAGCTCCAACTGTAACCTGGGTTCAAAGGCAGACACCTCCCAGTTCCATGACCAGCTCCTGGACTCCATATTGAAGTTCACAGTGCCCAGTCCACCTCAATTCCTTCACAGTTCCAGTTTCTGGGAAGACAAAGCTTTACAGAGCCACAATTATATTCATGCACATTGCCAGCACCATCATTAATTCACTATCTGCCTGTGAAATCAACTCAAACCCACCAACCAAGTCTGAGAACTCAACACAAAGCATAAACATACAAATCTACACTGACCCACAAACAAGGAAAAGAGGTCAGCACAAATCATCAGTAAAGTCCCAGGATGTCCAAAAAACTCCTCTAAGACTCCTATAAACATGTAGTAGACATCCGAGAAATAACAGGACAGCAAAGCCAATTATAATTTAGGAGTGTTTATTAACCATCTGGTGACTGCCTCCCCAATAGGGAAGACAGCATTGAGTCTTCTGAAAGGCATACTTTTATAGAACTAGGAGTTGCTAATCAACCAAATGAGGTTCCAAGGGGGTTGTAATGCCGTTAATGCCATTTCTAGTAAAGTCTTGGGTACCTAACAAGAACAGACGTATTTGGCTAACAAGAACAGACTTGTATCTGGGGTATGTTTCTAGCGACATAGGTGAAACATTCCCTCACTATTATGGCCTATTAGGTGGTTTCCAGGGACCTTGGTAGGGGTCCCTTCTGGCAGGTTTTAGGGGGCTTTGGTGTATAATTTCTGATGGGCACTTCAAACATACAACCAGAAAATCCTCTTTCAGGGCTTCCAGTAAGTTCCCAGGGCATCTGTACAAAGTATCACATACAAACATCAAAAGAGACAGAGCAGACTAGCAGAGTCATGGGATACCACAAGTTTTCTCCTTCTTGACTCTGCCACCAGGAGAGTCTTCTTTTCAGTTCTTGTTGTCTCTAGCTCTTGAGCTCTCCTTAGTCATTAGCTCCTCCTCAGGAGTTCACAAGTTTTAGGATTCAAAAGTTGTGAAGTTCACACAATCTGTTTCTTAACAGACTGAAACAAGGTGTAAATTCAATAGCTGAAACAAGGTGTGAACAACTTCTGTGCTTGCCATTTACAGTCCTCAAAGAAAGCAAGAATTCCAAGGGGGAGGAGGGAATAAGAGGAACTTTCCGGAAATGGGACAGAACCAGTGTAAAGCCATGGAGGGGGTACCAGGGTAAATGGTCCCATGAAAACTGAAAAAGAATGGAAGTCACCCCCTTTAACTCCAGCAAAGATCTAAAATCAACACCAGCAGGAAAAGTAACAAAGACAAAATTCAAAGAGGAAATTCATTAGGTTCTTCTATGTAACTTAAGACTAGAATAAAAAAAAAATAATAACCCGAAGTTCTTGTCCCTGAAAGAGATCTCACCAAAGAAGCTAGAAAAAAAGATAGGTAAAAGGTTGTGAAGAGAGTAAGAGTAAGACCAAGATCTGGGTTTTAGATAAATTTAGATTTGGATTTTATTGATCAAGTGCTTGACTGCCTGGAGTATACACTCAAATCAGGCATCCCTGAATTCAATGCAAGCAAAGCTTATAAAGGCAAAACCCGCAAAAACCACAGTTGGGGAGGGGAGCTAGCATAAGCAATGACATACAGAAGCCAAGAACAGCCATTGGTTGGATCTATAGTTCAGAGCTAATTTGGAAAACATGGTGCAATGTGTGACAGGGGTCCCTCCTAGAAGAGGGTGGAGGGTAAAGGGGCAGTAGAATTCCCTGAAAAGTCTGGGGTCATGGAACAGGTCAGGGTCATGTTCTGGGTGAAGGGTGTGGAGGACCCTGCTTGGTCAGCGTTCTGGGAGGAGGACCTTGCTGGGTCAGCATCCTGGGTGGAAGACCTTGCTTGGTCATCATCCCAGAACTGGGTGGTCTCTTGCATGGGATAGACTTGCCCCATGATCTCTATACACACTTACACCATAATCCTTATACAAAATGCTGCTTCAAGGCCTTTTGATTTAGGGCAATACTAACTTAGGGGAAAGATAAGGGAATTATGCCTTTAAGCTGTTACAATCAGTTACAGGGTTTAGGATAAAGATAAAGACAAATACAAATATAAAGGGGCTTGATGGTGGGCTCCAAATCAGGTGGCATGTGATTTGGGTTACCTTACAACAAAAAATACAGCAGTCCAGAAGCCACCAGCACTGGAAGCTCTACTCTTTACACTGCTAGGGAAAACCCCAGAGGAAACAGCAGGTTCTGGCATAACTTTAACTGAAGGGGGCAGCAGACACAAAATTGGTGCTGTACTAAACTAAAATAATTGTTCCAGGAAAGGTAGCAGAAACTAGAAGAGCATGATGGGAGAGGGTATGTAGAAGGTAGAGGGTATGTAATTGATAGCATCTGCCCAGGAAAATTCCAGGAGGGAGGGGCAGTAGAACTTGGCATTACCTTAGTGGGGCAGGTAAGGAGGGATGGGGCACCTAAGTTGCAATTCTCAGATCAAGAAATTTTGAAGTACCGAGCAGGTACAGAAGACTACCATTGAGAGGTCAATAACCACAGTGCTCTGTCCAAGTACCTGGAAGCCTTCTGGCAATCTGAGGGTGAATTTACAAAGGGAAGTGGAAACAAGTAGCAGAACCCAAGGTTGTAAGCGGACAAAACAGGTTTGATGACCCTCTCCAAGTATGGGACAGGACAGAACCTGGTCCTCCATTCTAGGAAACCAAAACCTGTTAGAGATTAAACCCTTCTTTCAAGGGGATGGATTACAGACAACAGGGATCTTTGGTGGGATTTATTTGTAAAAAGGTAAATTGAACAAAAGATTTTAATTTCACATATGTCATGGCATCTGTTTCCACGTGGCTGTGGATAGTGACTTATTTGCCCTCATGTATTATAACATATACGTATGTGTGTGTATAGTATATAACATATACACCTATATTATTTATAACCCAGGTTAGCTAGCTGGCACAGTGGATAGAGTGTTGGACCTAGAGTTAAGAAGACCTAAGGTCAAGTCTGGTTTAAGAAACTACTAGCTGTGAGACCCAAGCAAATCACTTAATCCTGTTTGCCTATGTTTGCTCATTCATAAAATTAGCTGGAGAAGGAAACAGTGAACCACTCCAATATCTTAGCCAATAAAAGTCCAAGTGAAGTCCTGAAGACTTGGACATGACTAAAACAACCACATAAACAACAATTATAATATACAAGCTTTAAAGGATTGAGCAACATCTTTGTACAAGATCCAATTGATGAGCTTATCCCTCGACAAAGAACTTTTGTTTCTCAATTTCTTCTAAAAGCACTTCTCTGACCTAGCTCAAGATCCAGCCCATGATATGGGGAGTTCCCACCATCCCAAACAACTCCTTACACACACACACACACACACACACACAAGTATCAGGGCCTCCTTCTATTCAAAACACAGGACCTCCTTCCCTTTCCTGAATAACACAGGGACTTATCTTTTCTATCACTTTAACAAATAATCCTTTTTGCTGCCATATCATGACCCTTATTGCTATTGTGTTCCCCTCAATCCCTCTCTGATGTCAATAGTCACATAACAGAGACAATAGACTTGCTTCATAGACTTACATTGACTTTCGTTTTCATGTATTCAAAGGAAAATTCAAAGGGAAAAAGAATGAGAGATTGAAAATCAGGGCACTCTGAAACCCAGAATACTTCATTTATTTGAGACCTAGATTTCAGAGACTGAAAATGAAAAAAATCAACTTAAGAAGGACCCTAGCTCTGTACCCAGTAAGAGGAATTGAAAAACTAAGCCTGCATTTATTATCTAGCTGGGAGAACCCTGTTCTATAGTCTATAATAGCTTGACCCCTGAACTGAGAATGTCATAATAAAATAATTCAATAAATTAAAATTGAAGCACCAAGACAGTAAAGGCTTTTTGTGAATTCCTAGGCAAGAGTTCCTTTTTTTTCTAAAAACAAACAAAAATAAAATTAAGGAAGTATAGTTGAACCTACTTTTGCTTGAGATAAAAGTGTCAGTTTGATACCATAGGAAAGAAACTTGTCTCTGGAATAAGGTGACTTTGGTTTAAATTCCACTTCTGATAGTTACTAAGTAGTAATAATAATAATAGTAGCCACCCTAGGGAGAGGAAGAGAAAGGAAAAAGAAATAAAAGAAAAATAAAAGAAAAAAGAAATAAAAAAAATAAGGCCTATTATAAGTACATTGCAAATATTTCATTTGATCCTCACAAGAAGCCTAGGAGGTAGATCCTCTTGTTATTTCTAATTTATAGTTGAGGAAACAGAGGTAAAGATAAGTTATGTGATTTGCCCTGGGTCGGACAGCTAGTAAATGTCCTTGGTTGGATTTGAACTCAGGTCTTTCTGGCTTCAGGCCCAGCACTCTATTCTCCATGTCACTTCTCTATGGCCCACTATTTTTTCCCACTACTTTGGAAAAGTCACTTAAATTTTCTGGCTTCAGTGTCCTCATCTATAAAATGAGAAGATTGAACCAGATAGACTTTGTGGACCTATCTAATCATATATTTGCGATCCTATAATCTTTCAGAAGAAAGCATAGGAATTTGTTGAGCCAAGAGCAAGAGATGACAGAGATTATAGGACCTAAACAGTACCTCAATTTCAAGGATGAAGACTATACTTTTAGTACAGTGGATGTACCATCCTACATTGGAGACTGCATTCATGGGAAAACATGTCTAAGCAGGCCTGACTTATCAGGATCATCATGATAGTATTGCTACCATCATTATGAAAGTGAGAGTCAGGAAACACGAAGATGAAGTGGAATACTGATGTATTGATATTAAAAATAGCAACAACAGGGTGGTATAGCCAAAAATCATTTTCCTGTCATTTATTTAAAATAAGAGATATATCATAGTGTAGTGTAGGAGATAGAGAGTTGCTTTTGAAGCCAAGAATACCTGAATTAAAGTACAATTTCTGAAACATTACTGTCTAAGTTACCCTGGGCAAGTTTCTCAACCTCTTAATGATCTTGGCAATTTTTTAAGACAAGAAGACTCTGACATACATAGAAAAAGAGTTTCCTCACTCAGCCATTCCCCAGATCAATGGTGTCAAACTCAAATAGAAATGAGGACCACTAATCTATAGTAGAGATTCCTGTGGCCTGCATATTGACTATGTTTTATTTTAAATTTCAATTTACACAATAAAACAAGTATTTCCATGACAGAGTACAATAAAAAGATGAGTTTACATGAATTCGCACATCTGCTTGTGATTTCTTTGTTGTTTCTTGCTATTCCTTCCTTCCAAACATAGCAAAATTATCATGTAATTTTTTTAAATTTTCTTTTCTTTCTTCCCCCTCACCCTAGAAATAGAATAGAATAGAAACCCCTCACTACTAATATACATATAGATAAATCAATATAGGTCTATGTGTATATATATATATATATCCCTATATCTACATCTATACATAATTCTACATAATTCTCTGGATGCAGATAGTATCTTTCTTTATATGTCCTTTATAGATAATTTGGGTATTTATAATAGGAAAATAACTTAATTGCTCAAAGTTATTCTTAAAACAGAATTACTGCTACTGTATACAATGTTCTCAGTTCTCATTTTGCTCTTATTTCATGCAAGTCTTTCCATGATTTTCTAAAACCATTGAGCTAATCATTTTTTATAACAATGTAGCATTCCAGCACAATAATATACTACAACTTGTTCAGTCATTCCCCAATTGGTGGGCATCCGTGAAATTTCAAATTCTTTGCCAGAGCAAAGAGTGCTACTATAAACATTTTAGAACATGCAGTTTATTTTCCTTTTCCCCTTATCATCTTTGGAAATAGGCCAAGTAGAGATATTGCTGCCACAAAAGAGCATTTTAATAATTTTAATAATAATGTATTTTAATAACTCTTTGGTAATAATTCTAGATTACTCTCCAAAATGGTTGGATCATTTTACAATTCCACCAGCAATGAATTAGTGCCCCAATTTTTTCTGTATCCTCTCCAACATTTGTCACTTTCCCCTTCTATCACTTTAGCCAATCTGGTAGATGTAAAATGATATTTTAAGGGTGTTTTAATCTGCATTTTTACTGATCAGTAATGATTTAGAGCATTTTATATGACTATAGATTGTTTTTATTTTGTCAATGGAAAACTGCCTGTTTATATCCTTTGACCATTTCTCAATTGGGAAAGACTTGTATTCTTATAGATTTGCCAATGTTCTTTATATATTTTTGGTATGAGATATTTATCTGATAAACTATATATAATTTTTTCCTTAATTTTCTGCTTTCCTTTTAAATTTAATGTAATAGAATTTCTCCATTTTACACCTAATTTTGCTCTTTCTCCTGTTTATTCATAGTTTTACTTATCCAGAAGTTTGATAAGTAATATGCTCCATGTTCTTCTAATTTTCTTGCAAAATTTCTTATAAATATCTAAGTCATGTATCCATTTTGATCTTATCTAGACAGATGGTGTGAGATCTTGGTTTAAACTTGTGCTTGAAAACTTACTGTTATCTACATTATCCTGTTTTGTTACTTCCCAAGTATATTTTAATCTTGTTTAGCTTGCACTCTCAAGCATTTTGGGCCACACCTCTGGCTTAGACTAATGAAATAAGAGACACCTATACCTATCCCTTTATCTTGTGGTTTTAAGTGCAGCAAATTTGCTGAACTTGAATATAACATTGGTCCACAAGCTAACATACAACAAGAAATCTTGTTCTTTTTGAGATGTAGAATTTCCAGTAGAAGCATTGATATTAATTGTTCCCATGAATTTGAAGTTTCCTTGCTTTACTCCTGCTGTAGTTTTCTGTTTTGTTCCATTAGATGTGGTATAATAGAAAGGCTGCTAGCTTCAAGACCAGGAAAGACCCAGCTTCAAATTCTGCCTCTGACACTAGCAGTGTGATCATGTAAAAATAAGTCCCTTTGGTCGTTGAGCCTCAATTTCCTCTTTTATAAAATGAAGTAGATAAGAAATTTGCCAAATCTAAATCCTCATTGAGCAGTTTTAAGGATTTAATGAATACATAAAATGTTTATGTGAAGGTTCAATATAAATGTCAGCTAATATTTTTTCTCCTTATTGAGACCTCAGGAAAAGAGTTAATTTCTTATCTAATGCATTAAGTGATATTTGGAATAATTTAGCATGCATAAAAAGAAAAGTAACTACTATCTATTTGGTTGGAGTCATGCAAAAAAAAGGAATGTAGGAAATATGCTTCCATTCCAGTTGTAGGGTTTAGGTGACATACTTTAAGACCTTTAAAACTTTACATGAAACTATTGCAAGGAATGCCAACAAAATCTACCACAACTGTAACATCCATTGATAGAAAGTTTCCATTCAAAGAAATTTGTGAAAAGTATGCATTAGAGAAATGAAAGCCATTCCTTTTGTCAAAAAATAAATTCAGCATAGATTTCTTTTCCCTTGCTAAAGGTTAGCCCACCTGACTTCCTAAAACTATTGTCTTTTATTCCCCCATAGACAAGAAATATTTCTTTTTTTTTTAAAGCAATCGGGGTTAAGTAACTTACTCAAGGTTACACAGCCAGTTATTTCTGGGTGTGGTGCTAAGTATCAGAGCCCAGATTTGATCCCAGGTCATCCCGACTCTGGGATCAGTGCTCTTACTCACTGAGCCCCCTGGTTACCCCTGACAAGAAATATTTCAAAGGAAGACCTTTTTGTGCTTCAAACTTCCTCACTTTTTTACATACTATAAAATGAAATTGGGAGATGGAAGTAATTAAAAAAGAATAGGAGTAGTATAAGAAGACTAATCAGATATTGCAGGCCAAACAATTCATCCCAGTTTTGGGGATAAGAACTCAGTATTTGAAAAAAAAAACTGCTGGGAAAACTGGAATATAGTATGGCAGAAACTGGGCAATAGACCATTATCTAATACCATATACCAAAATCAAGTCTAAATGGGTACATGATCTAGGTATAAAGGCTGATACTGTAAGCAGTCTCAGAAAGCAAGGAATAGTTTACCTGTCAGATTTGCGGAGAGGGGAAGACTTTATGAACAAACAGGAAAAATTGATTTAGATGCTTCAACAAGAATCATTATAAAAATGACCAAAAAAATGAAGGTTATTTTGACTGAAATATACCCAGATGATCAAAAGAGAACATACTATAATTGGTAGCATTAGATTTGTTATGTTCTCTCATATGTAGCACATGAGAGCTGAAAGAAGAAAATAAATACTTATTCATTAAAAAAATTACAATTCAAGGGGCGGCTATGTGGTGCAGTGAGTAAAGTGCTGGCCCCAGAGTCAGGAGGACCCAAGTTTGGTTCCGGCCTCTGACACTTAACCGCTCCCCCTCCACACATACACACACACACACACACACACACACACACACACACACACACATACACACAAAACTAGCAGTGTAACCTTGGGCAAGTTACTTAACCCCAATTGCCCCCCAAAAAGCAAAAAGAAAAAAAAATAATAATTCAATCAGTGTACAAAAGTGGTAGGGTATTATCTTTTTCAAAGGTGAAGAACTTGGTGCCTAAAAAGGTGAGAAGCAGAATTGTGGTTTAATAAAAAAAAAATTTGATAAAATGTTTGGAAATAAATACAATTTTTAAATAAGGTCTAGAAATTGAATTTTCAAAAGGTATAGAAAATGAACTGCAGGGGATGGCTGGGTGGCACAGTGAATAGAGCACTGATCTTGGAATCAGGAGGTCCTGAGTTCAAATCAGATCTCAGACACTTAACAGTTACTAGCCATGTGATCTTGGGCAAGTTGCTTAACCCCAATTGCCCTGCCTTCCCCACTCCAAAAAGCAAAGAAAAAAAATAAAAAAGGGAAAATGAACAATGGCCTAAATACAAAGGATCAAACTATCTTTTCAAAGATACAGAGTGATGTCTTTTCTGAATATAAATAGTTTGATGTAACAAAGGTGTAGGGATTTATGAACTGCTAACATGAAGAAACGCAGTTGAAAGACACAAATTATTAGAGCTAGAAATTTTGATCACTTAAAATTTATTTGTATCTAACCATTTTAAAGCTTAAGGGAACGAATTAGAAAAGAATAGAATAAATTAGAAAAGTCTAATTAATTTTTGGGAGACTACAGGACCAGTAAAGTCTCTTGATTTCATAGTAGATATTAGATGAATTTTTACTCCATAACAGGAAAAAAAATGATTTTCTGAATACCAGAAGGCTGTGTTTTAAACCAGTTAAGGAAATAAAGAGTGTGGGAATAAGAAGAGAGAGAAAGGGGCAGATAGGTGATGCAGTGAGTAGAGCACCAGTCCTGCAGTCCGGAGTACTTGAGTTTGGATCCAGCCTCAGATACTTAACACACAGAGAGAAAAACCTGGCAAGTGAAAATCGAAATAAGATCATAAAAGACAACTATGTTGAAGATTTGTTTTTACATAACTGCTGGAAAAAAAAGTTAACTACATGATTGCTGATTGGATGGAAAGAGGCTCAACCTCAATGGATAAAATATAAACATTGCCATCTTTAGCCTGCCCTTCAGTAGTCCCTATATTTTGTGAGAGGTAAAGCATTTCAAAAGTTCACATTGCTTTCGACTACCAACTCTAATTTGAGAGGGAAAAGGAAAGTGTGTGTGTGTGTTGGGGGGAGGCTTTGCTGTTTTATTCCTGTGAGACCTGTTTGCTACAAATTGATTGATCAGTATACCATCTTGGTGACCAAAAAACTGGGTTGTATTGGCTGCCATTCACAGAGAGTCAAATTGATCTATTTCTGTGTTAGCTCTTTATGCTATGAACTTGCTGTACAATGCAGCATCCTGTCAGCTTAACTGTATTGCCCAGAGAGGAATGTCCCAATAAAGAATTGAAGTTCTCTGGCCTAAAGTAAGCTGATATCCAAATTGTATATAATATTTAATGAATTCCCCTTTAAGGGTGATTGTGAGTTAAAAGCTCTTGTAAAAAGATTCATAATTTGAGAGTAGAAGAGATTTGCCCAGATGCAATACAAGAAAAACAGAAGGAGATCATTTCTTGTAGAATCAATTTTATGTGGTACAGATGTTTTTAAAAAGACCATGGTTACTGGGTGCATTGGTGAGATAGTTTTGTATGTGGAGATTGTGAGATATGTATTATTCTTGAATTATTTTAATATGTGAGTATAAGGTTCATAATTCCCCCACCTAGGAAACACCATACATTCCCCATAACTGTGGGATGTTCTTTTTATAACAAAGGTAGAGGCCAATGAACTCCAGATTGATTATAAGTAGTAGTTTAATCAAATTAGATTACTTAGATTTGGGACAGTATGATGGATCGCTGCCAAGATATTAATCATTCTGGGTCTGAGTTGGCAGCCAGACCAATCAGAGAATCTCCTGCAAGAACTCCCCAAATGCCTGTGATAATTATTAAACAAACAAAAAAAAAAAACAGACAAAGGGAGGAGGAGCTATAGAGTGCATCTGTACTGGTTGGTAGATACTTTTTGGCCTGATAGTTAAGTCAGTGTTATGCCCAAACATAAGTTTGTGCATCAATTATCTCCTTGTCATGTATAGTTGTAATACGCTTGTTTTGACTTTCTTAAATCATAGTATCTTAAGTTATGCCTTAGTGTCTAAAACATAATCTTGTAGCTAAGCTATGATTCTAAACAGGTCACCATGTTGCCTTTCACAGAGTTTAAGTTTCTATTGCTTTTCATTTACTATTTTTGGGTTTTTCTCTCCGAGAGGAACCCCATAATGAGTGTGTAATATTGTTATTATTTTGTCTTATTGCTAAGTAAATGGTGATACTTCAACTCTAGAAGCGTCATAATAATGGTTGACTGGTTCTATGTAAATGGAATCACTTAGGCTTGGGAGGTATAGTGGTGAGTAGGAGGAAGACATTCCTTCACAACAGGGCTGAGAGAGTATTTGTATGATTCTTGTATTAAACCTAGACCTGCTGGTTTAGGAGCAAGTTAGAGTGAGTGAACCAGTCCAAGATGTCAACAGGTGCCATATTTGTTGTGAGAAAAGTTTAAAGGAGTTCAGTCAGGGAGCCATACCACATCAGAGCACAAAGAGGAATGAAAAAAAAAAAAAAACCACGCAAGAAATTAGAAATAAAGGAACAGAACTTACCATCTTCATAATTGAGATTCAAAAGAAGGATATACAAACATGGGGGAAAAGTGTGATTTAAAAATATAATAGAAGTAAACATAAGGCTGACCAGAAGAAAAAAAAATGTAAAGACAAGCATTGCAGCGTTGAAAGCTTCAGTTTGAAATAACAGTACTCTTTAAAATGATAATTAAAAAAATACAATCTTTCTTGCTCAAAGGACCTACATTATGGTGCCCAATCAATCTACCTTTGTGGATAATTAACTCAAACTCCCTCAGATCTGCTCCATAGCTTCTTTGCTCACAACATTCTTGACTCATGTTGTAGGAGTGTGGGGGATTACTCCATGCATACCCAGTTCTGTCAGTGCCCAGTGCCACAAGAATATGTCTTTTTCAGTTATGTATTCTTGTAGGAAATCTATCAGAACCTCTTGACCTGAGAAAACATATTCTCCATCTCTCCTTTCAAGTCACAAGCCAGCACTTGACAATTCAGTGTTTCTGTGTTCCAAAATAGTTATTCTCAATTCCTAGTAGGAGGAGTTTGTGTCACTCTATGGGTTTCCCTTAATACTAGAATGTTGTATCTTTCATTAGTATGTACTTCAGAATGACATTGTTATAAAGATAGGTCCCATGCTCATCAATAGTTTATATTATCTCTCTTTGTGATGACAAAGAATTAGAAATGAAACAGTTGCTCTTCAACTGAGGAATGGATAAACAAATTTTGGCACACAAATGAAATGGAATATTACTCTGCTGCATGAAATGATTACTATGATGACCACAGAGAAACATGAAAAGACTGATGCAAAGTGAAATAAACAGTAGAGACAAGAAATACACACACATAGACACACATACACGCAATGACTAAAAAATGTAAATGGGGAAAGCAACAACTACAAAAATATTAAACCTGAATTTTGCAAAAGTATGAAAAGCAAGGCTGGCCCATAGAAGAGGCATGAGAAGATAACCTACCACCATCAGTGCCAATCCTTTGATGAGGTGGGAGGTCTACAAACATGAAACATTGCATATATTTTCAGATTATTTTTCTATGCGTTGATCTATTTGCTATTTTCCCTTTTTTCTTTTCATTTAAATTTTCTTTTATAAGGAATGACTCTTGGAGGGGAGAATGAGAAGAATATAATGGGGGAAATGAGTGATATAAGAAAAAATTACCTCAATAAAATATACTTTAAATACAAAAGAAACATAAATATAAAAAAATAATCTCTTTGAGAATAAGGGTCTTTTTTTGCTCTTTGAATTTCTGACATTTATTCAGTACCTAGCACCGAATAAGGGGTAGGACAAGACATGTGGTTCCATTGGTATGGTAAAGTCTCTTCACTGACTCAGGTCAACATTTTCTCTGTAATTTACGACTCCAAAAATTTTTATGGCACTAAGAGGTTAGATTACTTTCCTGTAGTCATATAGACAATTTGTGTCGGAGAGGGTACTTGAACCCAGGTCTTCCTGGATTCAAATTTCACTCTCCAATCAATATTCAGTAATAACTTATTGGCACAGGGTGAGCATTTTCTAAATGTTTGCTTATTATTGATTAATTAATTATCATATTCTGAATTTGGACCACTAGTGGTACATTGGGAAGAGCACTTGCTTGGAAGCAAGAAGACTCATCTTCATAAAGTCAAATCCTGTCGTTGACACTTACTAACTGTGTAACTTTGGACAAGTCACTTAATCCTGTTTTCCTCATTTCTTCATCTGTAAAATGAGCCAGAGAAGGACATGGGAAAGTAGTTCAGTATCTTTGCTAAGAAAACCCCAAATGGGGTCACAAAGAGTAGGACACTATTGAAAACATAACTGAACAATAACAACAACTCCCCTTTGTCTCCCCTTTGTGCATCAAGTAGTGCTGTTAAAGAGCTTCAGCCCCATAACTATAATAAGATATGAATAAGGCAAAGTTAATATTTGAAGCCTCAAAACTCTAGCTCTAGAAGAATCCATAAGATAGACATTAAATAGACTCAAACAACGTTGATAGATGTAGTAGAGAAAAAGACAAGGTGGATATGTTCAATATTATATATAAATGTGCATGTAGTTATTTTCCCTTTGTTTAGAAGAAAGCAAATGACATCTTGGTGTAATGCCTTGACATATGGGTAAATTGGAATTAAGAAAGCATAGCTGCACAAAGTTATCAGCCTCATTCTCTCTTCCAGAGCCCAGTGGTAAGACACAAGTCAGGATCACTGATGACGGCCAGAATGACCTCAGCCCCTGATGTAGTGGATGACCTTGGTGTCTTAAATGTCTGACCAATCTCTGAGTGTGACAAATTGCCAGCTTCAATTGCCTTCACGGATTTTGGAACAAATTGTTTCCATTATTGTTTTTACCAGGGGAAGTCTTCATATGCTTGGGGTTGACATCCTCTTAACTCACCTATGGGTTTGAGGCTTATTGGTTACCCTCAACATGCTTTATCTGCTGAGATGGTTTCTCTCATGTGTGACCACTGCTCATGCTACAGTTTCTTGTAGTCACATATAGAATTTATCTCTCAATTTGAATTATGTAGAATGATATCAAAGAACTGAAAATAGTATTCATATGGTACTACAAGAACTTCCTTCACTGAGACTACACTTGTATGTGTGTGTGTGCATGTGTGTGTTTTTCAGTGTGTGTGTGTGGTGGAAAGGTGCCTTGGTGAATTGTAATAGTTTATCTTGAACACTACAGAAATATTAGGTGAGTTTTTATTAGTATATATTTAAGTTTAAAAGTAGGTTTTTGACATAGATAAAAGTAATATAGGCTTTAGAAATTCTAAGCAGAGAAAGAAATACGATTTTGGCAAACTCCAATTTGACCTACATTTTAAAAATCATATTTAATATTTTATTGTTTCCCATTTACATGCTAAATTGTGTGTTTTCCTGATTGTGTCTTCACAATATTTGAATTGTTTGTTTTTGACTGCTTGCTGTATTTTCTCCTTGGTCTGGGAGGCTTGGAATGTAGCTATAATTTTTCTGGGTGTTTTTATTTTAGGATCTCCTTCAGGAGGTGATCAGTGGATTCTTTCAATTTTATTTTACCCTCTTGGTCTAGAATATCGGGGTAGTTTTCCTTGATAATTTCTTGAAAGATGATATCTAGGCTCTTTTTGATCATAACTTTCAGGTAGCCCAATAATTCTTAAATTATGTCTTGTGGATCTATTTTCCAATGAGATATTGCACATTTTCTTCTTGGTTTTGTTTGATTGTTTCTTGATGTATCATAAAGTCATTAGCTTCCACTTGTCCAATTCTAACTTTCAAGAAATTATTTTTTTTCTGGTGAGATTTTGTACCTCTTTTTCCTTTTAGCCAATTCTACTTTTTAAGGAATTCTCTTCAGTGATTTTATACACACACACACACACACATATACACATACACACATACACACACACACACACACATATATAATATTTTCCCTTCACCGCACCCCCAAATTTGGCCAATTCTGCTTTTCAAGGAATTATTCTCTTCACTGTATTTTTGTGCCTCTTTTATCATTTGGCATATTCTGGCTTTTAACTTAGTATTTCAGCAGTTTTTTTTTGGTCTCTTTTATCAAGCTGTTGACTATTTTTTTCCATGATTTTCTGGCAACACTGTCTTATTCCTCTTCCCATTTTTTCCTCTATCTCTCTTATTTGATTTTCAAAATCCTTTTAAAGCTGATATATGGCCTGGGATTAATTCATATTTTTCTTAAAGGCTTTGCATGCAGGGATTTTGACTTTGTTGTTTTCTGAATGTATATTTTGATCTTCATAAGCCCCACAAAATCTTTCTATGACCATGCTTTTTTTCTCCATTTTTTGTTCATTTTCCACTTTATTTCTTAACTTTTAACTATGTGCTAAAGTGAGACTCTTCTTCCTAAGTAGAGTGGGCACTATGCCAAATTTCAAGTTTTTTGTGCAGCTACTTTCAGAGATAATTCTGAAGACTTGTAAGTTTTTTGTTCTTCCACGTTGGTATGACCTAAGGGGAGGTATGTTTACTATTCTCCTGTACTGTGCACTGGTTTGTGAGCAAGCACAAGCATTCTTTTGAACTCTAGAACTGGGACCAAGGTGCCTGCTCCCTTGTAGTGACAAGCTCTGCAGTGCTACTCCTCTTCCTAACACTGGGACTAAGACCCAAGACTATGACCCAGATCCAAAGTATAAATATAGTTAATGCAACAGAGTCCTGTCCCTTTTCCTAGAAAAAGAACCCGTTTACATCTACTTCTGATCCATTGTCTGATCCCCTTGTAATCTGTGGGCTTAGAAGTCGCCACTGATTCAGTCACCCTGAGACCTGCTCCTGTTTACTGTAGTTTGGTCTGTGTAGGTGTGAGTTGTGCTGGACTGCACTCTTTGCTCATCTTGGTACAACAGACTTTTGCTGTTAATCCTCTAAACTGTCTTTGGCTAGAAAATTGTATCACTCCATTTTTATGTGTGTGTACTGCCACTCTAGAATTTTTTCAGATTCATTATTTAAAAAGTATTTGGAGGTGTTTGGGGGAGATCACATATTAGGCACTGCCTTTACTCTGCTATTTTCAATCTACCCCCTTTACCTACATTTTAAAACTAGGTTTGCCTCATTTTGAGGGCTCATACTCCCAAAAGAATTAAAACAACACGTCACAGGTTCTGAAGAAAATGTTTACAAAAACTTGAAAGCTCACTAAATTCCCAAAGGTCATTCATTTTCCAACCACTCATTATCACTTTACCTTGTAACTTACATTATTATTAGCCATCCATGGCATTTAGGTAGCTCTTACACTGCAGAAGTTTAAATTATATAATTTCATCAAAATTTGTAATGATATTTGGTCAGAGTAATCATTGTTATTTTTTTTTAATTTTGCAATCCAAACCATAGAATTAATTAGAGTAAGAAAATTTACTCCTTTAGATATGAAAAAAACAAAATTTAAGTCTTCAAGGTGTACTTTAAAGAGGCTCATATCCACACCAAGTTTTAATCCAATTTTAACTCTTGCCACTTTCTGCTCTCATAGCTACAAACCAACAATAAATTATATGGTTGGAACTACAAAGAAATTTTGAAGTTTATTGTGTGGAATATTTATCTTTATTATTATTAATTATTTTTTGTTCAGAAGGAATCAACAGTAACTTATCAAAGTAACAGGATAACTTTATGTCTCTTTCCTAGGAATCTCTGTCATATGATGAAGATAAGTGAAACCAATATACACTAAAATTGATATTCTAATACACACATATATCACAAAGGTAAAATGTCATAAATAAAATATAGCAGTAATTTCAGTAGTGACTTCAGACTAAGCATAGTGAAAAATGTATATGATTAATAAAATCATAATCATTTTTTGCATTAAATATCCTAATTGAAAAACATTATTATATCAAGCCTACAGTGTTTGGCATATATTCAAATAAATACATAATTTATTCACTTTGCTTATGTCGTTAAAGTCTAATTACTGAGAATTAGTATTTTTAAAAATTTTTATCAAAGGAAAACGAAAAAGGCTACTATGTAGAGTAGCAGTAATAATGAAGTTAAAGTATTTGATTCATGAATATTCTTCAAGGAAATATGAACTATTAAGGATAACAATATTTATTTAGTGATTTAGTGATTTTTCCTTTCCATGGAATCTACAAACCAAATATGTAGAACACCGTTTTCTTCTTCCTTCACAAGTATATTTCCCTTTTCATTTTTGAGGAATGAAAAAGAATCATGAGACAAGAAGAAGAAGACCAAATAAAAGAATCTGGTCATAATCTAGATGCATGTAAGAGGGCTATATGGATATTCAAAGTTGACTAGCACTTCTAATATGAAGGCTGGTCAATCCCTTTTCAGGGATGCTCATCCACCTTTGGTATCTACCTGGCATTCATCTCTTCCCTGTGCATCCAAGATGTTGTAGTATGTGCAGCAGCCATTGCCAATCATCCTAACTATATTCTTTTTTCTTGCCACTGGACTTGGGTGACTTGGGAAGAAAGAATAAGGTTCATGAGTTGTGTAACATTGCCTCACTTAAATCTAATTCATGTACAAGTCAAAATATTACCCTGTGATATCATTGCTATTCTCTGAAAATGAAAGACAAAAAACAACAGGTAGATCTGAACTAAAGTGGTACCTATGCTAGTAGAGAAAATGATGATTCTGATGTTGATAAATAGCAATGATGCAGATAAGTTGTACCATTTCATAATTTATGGAGGAATTTATTTACAGCAACTAAGAGAAGTAGACGTCAAAGGTAAAATCATATCCATTTTGTAATGAGTAAACTGCCTCACAGAAATTACATTACTTGCCCATGCTCTCATTTATTTTTTTTCTTTTTAATAGTATTTTATTTTTCCCACAATTACAAATCGAGAAAATTTTTAACATTCATTTTTACAAGATTTTGAATTTCAAATTTTTCTCTCTCCCTCCGCTCCTTGCTTCTGAAAATGGTAGGCAGTTTGATACAGTTTATACATATGCTATCATATAAAACATATTTCCATATTCTTCATGGTTATGAAAGAAGATACAGATAATTTTTTTTATATTTGAATATTTTATTTTAAAACTTTCAATTCCAGATTCATTCCCTTCCCCCCCTGCCACCCACCCCCACTGGGGAGACAAGCAGTTCAGTATAGTTTGTACATGTGCGGCTAATGCAAAACAATAACATAGTAGATGTATTGTAAAAGACTGACTATATTTCCCTCCCTCCTATCCCACCTCCCACTTGCTCTATTCTCTACTTTGATCCTGTCCCTTTTCACAAGTGGGTGCTTCCAACTTCCCTCCCCCCCAGCCTGCCCTCCCTTCCATCATCCCCCCTCACATCCCCTTCCCCCCTATTCTCCTGGAGGGTGAGATCCCCTATTTAGTGTGTATTTCCCGCCCTCCTCAATCCAGATTCAATAGGAATAAGGTTGACCCATTCCCTTTTGCCTTCCTATTCTTCCCCTCCATTGTAACCATTTTCCCTTGCTTCTTCTGTATGAGATAGTTTGCCCCACTCTGTCTTTCCCCATCTCCTCTCATTATATTCCTCTCACCTCTTAATTTCACCTTTTAAGTATCATCCCTTCCTGTTAAATTGGTCCCGTGCCCTCTATCTATGTATACCTGTAAACGTATATACACACATTCACATATGTATTCATATGCCCGCATACCCTCATATAAAGACATATATATATACATATATATATATATATTTCTAATCCCTTCAACTACTGAGAAGAGTTTCGTAAGTTACAATTATTGTTTTTCCATGTAGGAATGTTAATAGTGAAACTTTGGCCAGGTGGCTCAGCAAGCAAGAGCACCGGCCCCAGTGCCGGGACGACCTGGATCAAATCCGGGCCCAGACACTCAGCACCACACCCAGAAACAACAACTGGCCGTGCAACCCCAAGCAAGCCACTCAACCCCAATTGCTTTAAAAAAAAATAGTTCAGGGGCAGCCAGGTAGCACAGCGAGCAAGAGCACTGGCTCCAGTGTTGAGAAGACCCAGAGATCGAATCCCGGGCTCAGACACCCAGCACCCACCCAGAAACACCCGGCCGTGCAACCCCGAGCAAGTCACTCAACCCCAACTGCCCAGGGGCGGCCAGGTGGCTCAGTGAGCAAGAGCACCAGCCCCAGCTTAGGGACGACCTGGACCAAATCCCGGGCTCAGACACCCAGCACCACACTCAGAAACAAACGGCCATGCAACCTTGAGCAAGCCACTCAACCCCAATTGCTTTAAAAAAAAATAGTTCAACTTTGATAAGTTCCTTATGATTTCTTTTCCCTGTTTACCTTCTCTTGCTTCTTGTATCTGAATGTCAAATTTTCTATTCAACTCTGGTTTTTTCAGCAAGAACGCTTGAAAGTCCTGTATTCCACTGAATGACCATATTTTCCCCTGAAACATGATACTCAGTTTTGCTGGGTAGGTGACTCTTGGTTTTAATCCCAGCTCCCTTGACCTCTGAAATATCACATTCCAGGCCCTTCGATCCCTCAGTGTAGAAGCTGACACATACTGGGTTATCCTGATTGTGTTTCCACAATATTCAAATTTTTTCTTCCTGGCTGCTTGTAATATTCTCTCCTTAATCTGGGAAATCTGGAACCTGGCTATAACATTCCTAGGAGTTTTCTTTTTGGGATCTTTTTCAGGAGGTGATCGGTGGATTCTTTCAACCTCTATTTTGCCCTCTCGTTCTAAAACATCAGGGCAGTTTTCTTTGAGAACTTCCTGGAGGATGCTTTCCAGGCTCTTACTTTGGTCATGGCTCTCAGGCAGTCCAATAATTTTTAAATTATCTCTCCTGGATCTATTTTCCAGGTCAGTGGTTTTTCCCATGAGATATTTCACATTGCCTTCTATTCTTTCATTTGTTTGGATCTGTTTAACAGCATCTTGATTTCTCATAAAGTCATTAGCTTCCATTTGCTCCAATCTAATTCTAAAGCAATGATTCTCCTCAGTGAGCTTTTGAGATTCTTTTTCCATCTGGCAAATTTGACTTTTTAAGGCATTCTTCTCCTCATTGCCCTTTTGAGCCTCCTTTGCCATTTGAGTCAGTCTTTTTTTTAAGCTATTATTTTCTTCAGTCAGGCTGTTGACTCTCATTTCATAATTTTCTTGCATTGTTCTCATTTCTCTTCCCAATTTTTCCTCCACTTCTCTTATCTGCTTCTTAAGGTCCTCTATGGCCTGTAACCAGCTTGTATTTTCCTTTGAAGCTTTTGGTGCAGGAGTTCTGACTTCACTGTTTTCCTCCTGCTCCATGCCTTGCTCCTTCTTGTCCCCAAAATAGGAGTGTAACATTGGAATCTTCTGTCTGCTTTGTTTCCTTTGCCTGCTCATTTTGCCACTCAATTATTTGGCTTTTGGGCTTTCTGCCACAGTAGGATTCTGCCACCAGACAGGGGAGTTTTCGTCCCAAATGCTGGGGTTTTCTCAGCTGCCAGAGGTATTAGATGGGTACCCTCTCTGAGGTCTCCACACGCTCTGGCAAGCTGGACACACACCCCAGGACCTCCACCCTAGACTGCAATCCAGGTCCAAGCAGGTTAAAGCAAGAGTGATTACCCCTCAGACTGGTGCTTGGTCCCCCTACACTCTGCAGGCCAGGAGCTGAAGCTGCCATGTGGTGCTGGCAGGCTGTGCTGATGTCTCAGCGGTTTCTCGCTCTGGGGGTAAAAGCCACTCACTCCCACTTACTGGTCCCAAAGTCCAGACTGCACTGGCCTCTCACCTTGTCCTTCGCATGTATGTGTTGATAAATCTGGAAACGGCCACAGCTTCTGCTGATCTGGAGTCCCTCTGGCAGGCGGCTGGTCAGGCCCGCCCTGGGGCTAAAGCCTCGGTGTGGTGCTGGGCTTGGCTCCCAGAGCGTTGTGCTGGCCCATTCCTGCTGGCCTGCCGGGCTGTTCTCAGCAGGAGGTTAGCTTCTCTGTGTCATTTTGTGGGTTCTGCAGCTCCAAAGTTTGTTTAGAGTCCCCTTTTTACATGGATTGGGGAGGGTGGAAACTGGAGCCGCAGGAGGGTCGTGCTTCCACCCCATGCTCTCATTTATAATAAATGATAAGTCTGATATTCAACTGAACCAAATTCTCTTGACTTTTGAGTGAGTACCTACCCTCTCTAACACACCATACATTCTTTTTATCCTCAAAGATTTGAAATAGATCATAGGATTTTTTGGATTTAGCACTATTATGAAAGATAGTGATCAAGTGATCATTTACTCCAAACTCTTCCTTCTTTAGATTAAGAAATATCCTTCCAAAGTCAATTACTAAAGTTAAAATCTTAATCCATCTGCTTTATGGTATTTCGGATGTGCTAGGAAAGTTGAGAAAAATAGCAGCAAATGAAGCTATTGTCAATTTAATTGTAGTCATGACAACCTAAATTGCACTGATTTATGAAAAGCTCTGGAATATAAAATTAGACTGCATCTCATTTCAGCCCTCAATGAGTTCAAGTCACCAGGTCCAGATGATCTATGCTCTAGGGTTTTGAAAAACAAAACAAAGCAAAATAAATAAACAAACAAGAACTGCAACAAGTAGATGGGATGGGTTGTGACTATCAATGACATTTTTAAAGTCTTGGAGATTGGAAAAGATTACATCAGACTAAATATGGCCTAAAGTTAGGGTTTCTTTTCCCCAAAAAATGAGAAAAGGATTAAGTCCTCATATAAAGCAATGAATATCTGTTCACTCTGTGGAAATTAAAAAAAAAATTCTTAAAGCAATGGGTTGTGAGTAATTAGGAGACAATGTGATGGTTACTAAGAGCGAATATGGCTTCAACAAAAAAGAGCCTGCACCAAGTGAAACTTAAGTCCTTTTTTCCCCCTTTTTTTTTTGGTCAGCATTACTCAGCTTGTATGATTTGCCTGAATTAAGTAAACTATTTGAAAAAAGTTTCTTATGCTACCCTTTGGATTATACATATTGTAATGTAATGTAATATAATGCCAAGGAAAGGCAACTTCCCAAGGTTCAGAATACCAGTATAGGTGCTCTCCATTTTATTCAGTGACAAACCAAGAACAGAGAAGGTCAAAACATGACATCATTCAAAATACAGCATTTACTAAGGGTGATTAAACAATCTCCAAGGACTACCCCACCCCACGACCTTCCAATCATTCAATCAATTACGAAGTCCCTGGTCTAAATACTTCTCCACCCCTAGGCTATACCTTCATTTAGTCCACCACAAAGCCCCTCTTCTCAAATGGAGATTAGTTTCCACACATAAGTAAAGTTCCTTCATTTGTCAATCACAAAAAGGTCAAAAGTTCCCCACCCCTGGATCACAATTGAATCTACCCCAGAGTTACATCAAGTCCAAGCACAGCACTTAATACCCAAATGGAGGTCTTTTCTTCATCTTGACATGAGGCAAGTTCTCAGCAATCTTAGTTCCTGGGGAGACAAGGCTCAGCAAGGCCACAAGATACATTGCCAGTCCCTTCATCAATTCACCCTCTGTCTGTAGAACAGTCCTAGAACCCCTGAACACATTAGCAAAGCCCTCTCCCAGGATTTCTGTAAACATACAACAAGAAAATCCTTCTTCAGGGCTTCTGAACCAACCGAAAGATTCCCAGACCCCTGCAACAATGGCACTGTCCTTCACCAGTGGACAGTATTCACTCTGTCTGCAGGACAG
>NW_027185655.1:46903245-46940684 GCF_028583685.1 Petaurus breviceps papuanus
CCCTGCAACAACAGCACTGTCCTTCACCAGTGGACAGTATTCACTCTCTGTCTGCAGGACAGTCTCAGGGCTTCTTAACCAAAAGCCAGGTTCCAGAACTTCTTCAACAACAGGACTGTCTTTCACCAGTGGACAAATCTGGCAAAACAACATCAAAACAGACAGACAAAGTACCAGCAAAACAGCCATGTCTCCTCAGTCCTTGGCAGCTCAGGGGGCAGGTCTCAAAAGTCCAGGGCAATTCAAAGTGGCCACCAGCAATTCTCTTAGTCTCTCTCTCTCCACGAGGTGCTGCTTCCAAAAAGGTCTTCCGCCTCTCTCTTTTCTCTCCAAATCTATGTCACCAGCTCCTCCCAGTTCAGGACTTTCTTTTCACATCAACAAGTCCATCCCACAGGTGGGATTAACAAGCTCTGGGTTTTAACACAATCAATTTGAAAACCAAGCCAATGCAGGGGAATCTTTAATTGCCATTACTATCACACACACACACACACACATACACACACACACACACACACACACACACACACACACACACACACACATATATATATATATATATATCTTTGTTTTGGTTATGATTTTACTAGTATAAAGAAGTCTGAGTAAAGATCACCCTCTACCATTGCAGATTTGTCAGCTGTTCTTAAATTACAAACTTAAAAGATGTGCCTCAGGCAGGCCGTTTTAATTCCCACTGAGAAATTACATACTTTACCTAGCACCACACAATCAGTGTGTGCTAGAGGCAGGTTTTGAGTCTAGGTCTTCCTGACTCTAAGGTTAGCACTCTATATACTATTCTATGATAAATCTCAGTGATTTAATTATTAGACCCAAAAAGCAGTCCTTAACAGAATGATGTCAACTCTAAGGCATGTATCTGTGTCTTTGGCCCTTTGATTTTCAATATTTTCATTAATGATTTGGATTAAAGTAAAAGAAATGAGTGATTATTTTATACAATCACAAACTAGAAAGAATTGCTTAGTATGTTTATTAAATCAGAGTTGGAATTTATAATTCTTTAACTGTATAGAACAAGGACCAAGATTGACTAAGATCAAATTTGAGAGGGACAAATGAATGTAAAGATCTATATATGGATTAGAAAAAATAACAGCACAAGTTTAGGTTAAATATGGTGTGTGTGTGTGGGGGAGGGAATGTATATAAAAAAGTTTGGGAAAGGAATGCTTGTTAAGTTCAAAATGAATATGTTAGCCATAAATTGTAGAAGCCAAAGAGTTCATCTAAACTTTGGCTACATTAAAATAAATACAGTATACAGAACTAGGACATTAACAGTACCAGTAAAACTTGACTTCTTTAGACAATATGTACAGAGGTTCCACGAATATGGTTTGGCCCACATACAGATGACAACACTATTGAGAGTGGCCCGAAACTGATTAAAATGTAATTGAGGAAATATATAATGAAATAAAAATAAATTAAAAGATACACGATATTGCATTTTAAATCTAAGTTATTTTTGTGGCCCACAGAAATTCTAATGTAGAATTTAGTGCTTAACATCTCTATTTGATATCACAGCTCTTCAGAATTCATTTTAGCTTTTGTTTCCATTTTTTAACAAGGAGACTGAGAAGTATGACATGGGTGGGGAACCTGCAGCCTGGAAGCCACATGTAGCCTTCTAGGTCCTCGAGTGTGGCCTTTGGACTGAGTCTAAATTTTACAGAATAAATCCGTTTATTAAGGGGCTTTGTGCTGTGAAATTTGGATTCTGTCAAAGGTCTGCACTTGAGGACCTAGAGGGCCACATGTGGCCTCCAGGCCACAGGTTCCCTACCTCTAGCACTGTGGGAGATTTAGATTGATATCCTACAAGGATCAGCTGGGGAAAAAACAAAAACAAAAACTGGGGTTTTGGCTTGAGAAGGAAAGACAAATGACGACACAATAGTGTTTTTTAAACATTTAAAGGGTTATCATACAAAAGAGAGTTCATAATAACTCTGTTTAGCCACAGGGTATAAACAAGGACTCTTAGCTATAGTGAGGCAAATTCAACTCAATATAAGGAAAACTTCTTAACATTGTCCAAATGTGTAATGGACTAACTCAGCTGCCAAGAACTCCCCTTTTCCAACGGGTCTTCTGGGGAAGGCCTAGGGATATCATAGAGCATATTGCTGCTCAGCTATCTAGAATAGTTGATCTCACAAAGCAGAGGCAAATGGTAATAGATTCTCTTTTCATCTTTTCTTATGCTTCAGCCCTCCTGACCCTGTTGCTCATCCTCATTATGGCCTCAAATGCTTTTACCCTCCTTTGTTTCGAAGACTGTCACTACTGCCCTTTTCTCACTTGCTGTCCTTTATTGTTTCCAACCCGAGTGTATCCAATGCAATGAAAGCTGCCTTGTTACTGCCTACATGTGGAAACAGATTATTGAATCTTTAGAAGGCTCTCATCCACTTTAAGATATCATGTTTATGGCCATATATCTATATAGGCTTGTTCAAATGTATTGATTTGTTTTCCTCACCACTCCCTCCCCCAACTTATTTCTAAATCCTTTACAATCTTGGCTTCTGCTATTTGACCTAAACTATTGTCTCCAAGATTATCAATGATCTTGTAACTACAGAATCCTAATACCCTTTTCTCTGTTTTCATTTTACTTTGCCACTTTGAAATTTTTGGCCCTTTTGACCACATTCTCCTCCTGGTTATTTTTCTCCATTGGGTTCAAGAATAATAATCTCTTCATTGTCTTTCCTACCTATCTCACTGATTCCTTTCCAGTCTTTTAACCATGTCATTTTTCTCTTTCCATTCATGGAATATAGGCATGTCCTCCCCCGATGCATGTTAAGACCATATGTCTTTTCTCATATTGTGTTCTATTCTTCTAAATAAATCTATAATTTTCTACATGTACATTTAACATATCTATGTAGATGAAACCAGAATCTAAACAACCAGCTTTAGTTGCTACCCTAAACAAGAGACTGAGGTATTAACTGTCTGCTGGACATCTTTACTAGGAAATACTAAAAATTACCATAATGAACAGGAGTTATATTTTCCCCTATACCCGTCCTTCCTCCAAGGGTTCCCATTTGTGTTAATGAGAGCATCGTCTCTCCAGTCAATTTGGGTCACATCATTAGACTTATCACAGACTCTTCTCTTTTCCTCAACTGCTATTTCTATTCAGTCACCAAGTTGAGTTGATCCTATCTTCACAGCATCACTCACTTCCCTGTGTCTCCAGTTATATATCCTAAAACTGAGCTCCAAGTCCTCATCATCTTTCACTAGAACAATTGAAAGAGCCTAATCATTGTTTTCACTCACTCCTGAATCTCCACTTTTTTATTCATTTTCTTAAAACAGATTTTTATCACTCCCTTACTCAAAAATGTCAATGATTCACATTGCCTTTATGATAAAACTTAGGATTCTCCATCTAGTATTTAAAGCCCTTCACAATATCTATGTGATCTATGGCTTTTCAGGCTTTTTTTTCACATTATTGCCTCTTACAAAATCTCTGTTGTAGCTAAACTGTCACTTGCTGTTCTATGCATTCAACATTTCATCTCCCACCTTCATGTCTTTGAACAAATTGTTCTACTCATGTTTAAAATACCATTCTCCCTTCTCTCTATTTCATAGAATCCGTAGCTTTCTTTAAAATATAGTTCAGTTTCCACTTTATCCACAAGATATTTCATGAGAGTCTATGCACTACTCTGTCTTTAGTTTACTCTTTTAATTAGTATTATGTTTATACCCTTTGTATTTACTGTTGTGTTTACATTACCATTCCCACCCTAAAAGAAAGTAAGCTATTTGAAGACAAGAATTTAGGGGCAGCTAGATGGCCCAGGGAATAGAGCACTGGCCCTGGAGTCAGGAGGACCTGAGTTTAAATGAGGCCTTAGATGCTTAACACAAAAACTTGCTGTGTGACCTGGGGCAAGTCACTTAACCCCAATTGCCCTCCAAAAAGCAAAAAAAAAATGAAGACAGGAATTTAGAGAGGAAGGAAGGAAAAGGGGACAGGAGGAAGAAATCTGAGAAAAAAAGCATAAAAAAATCATCATATGGATTCAATAATTCTTGGAAGGGTTTTTTTTTTTCAAAGCAATAAACAGAGAAACACAATAGCGTAATGGAAAGAGCAGTGAATTGGGAGATCTAAGTTCAAATATTAGCTGTCCTTACTAATTGTTTAACCTTGGGCAAATCGATTAGCCTCCCTGGACCCCATTATCCTTGTTTTAAAATTGAGAAATTGAACTAGAAGATCATAGTATCATATATTTAGAGCTTCAAGGGGCCCGAGAGATAATCTAGCTCAATCCTTTTTTTTTTTAATGAAAAAAGTGAGTCCCAGAAAAGACATGAATTTTGCTAATGCTCACACAGGTAGTATCAGAGTTACAATAATAGAATCAGAGATATAGAGCTGGAAAGGACTTCAGAGGCTATTGAGGCTAATACTTTCACTCTACAGAGGAGGAAATTTGAATCACAGGACTTGTCCTTTGTCACACAAGTAGAAAGTAGCAGAATCAGAATTTGAACCCATGTCTCAGGCTCTAAATCAATAACTTTTCTTAATTTAACTGAGGTAAATCTTAAACTCTGAATTTTATGACTATATAAAGTTGAGAATTGACTATAACTGGGAATTTTTCCTTGAGCAAATGATATAAGATCAAATTAGATAATATTTGTAAAGCAATTAACACAATGACTGACACATAATAGATGCTTACAAAATGCGGGTTACCTTTGCTTTCCCCTGATATATATATATATATATATATATATATATACACATATATATATATACATACATATATATATATATTAAATAAAGTATTTGATATAAAATTAAAGCAAGAACAAAAGAAAGACATTTTCCTCCAAAACATGGGGCAACACTCTTTCCTATACTACCTCAGTCTCTAGGAAATGGAGATAAAAATTTAAAGGAGTTTCCACAAAGCACTAACCATACCAAGTTCATTTATTGCGGTAAAGGCAACTGGGGTTACGAGACTTATCAAAGTCACACAGCTAGTTAGTATCTGAGGTCATATTTGAACTCAGGTCTTCCTGACTCCAGGGCCAGAAATCTATCCACTGCACCACCAAATTCATTTCCAAATTCATCATAGCCAAAGAATGAAACACTTTAATTTCTTTGTTACCTTTGGTTTGTGCATGGTCAAACAGTTTGCTGAGAAATTTGTTCCTCACCATCCAGATTGACCTCAAAATCTACCTAAACATACACAAAACTCAAGCTCCCAAATCTCTGATGGATAACTGTTGTTATTTTTTAAAGTTCACAAGGCAATAGCTATCTTTTACTAAAAAGAAAGAAAGGATAGACAAGATAGAAACCTAAGTAACATGGCCATAAGGTGGCAGTTCCTTGGAGAGATAAGTACTGAGGCCAAAGATATGGGTGGGAGCCAGCTTGTACTGGCTTAAGATCTCATTGTTAAATTTTCAGTGAGATAATCTATATATCAGGAGTCAGCAAACACTACAAATCAAGACTTAATTTGTCTTTTTGTTGATTGCCTAGACTTAAGAAAGTAATAGAAAAAATAGTTAATGCAACTTAAAGTTGTGTTATTTGTGCTTTTTTTCTCTTTTCCCCCCCAGAGAATTGGTTGTTAAACATTTGCTAGCACAAACCTGCTGAGGATTGTCTTCCAAGCAAGAGCTTACAACATTTCTTGCCTCCAAACGAAAACATAGTCAAGTCAGTAATCATTTATTTGAAAACAACCATGTGTCAGATATTGTTCTAAGCTCTGAGGTTACAAAGAAAATCTTCCCCTATTGAAAACAAACTAATAATAATAATAACCAAGCCAAACAAAACAAAACAAAACAAAGTAGTCTCTTTCATAGGAGATCAAAGTTTAATGGGGGTGGGTGGGAGAGAATTTCCTAATGACTATGTGCAAACAAAATATATATGTCAATTCTAGATAATATCAGAGGTAAAGCATGATGATTAAGGACACCCAAAGGCTTCTTATAATACATTGGGTCTTAGCTGAGACCTGAAGGAAGATAAAGAATCCAGATTATTCCTAGGCAACAAAGAGTCAGACTAAAAGAGACTTCCTCTGGAAGGTTAGTAACTTTTAAATGTACTCACTTTGGGTCCACAGTCAATGAATAATGTCCTCCACCATACATTTTACAGATAAGAACCAGTTACAGAATGAAAGCATATGCTCCATATTTGAGAACAGGGCCTTGCCTTATACATTACCATCTGTTTCACAAAGCAAGGTCCACAGACTCTTCCATGTTGGTAATGTTTCAGCCAGAAATATTGTGAATACTCCTTATACCCACATTACAAGAGTATTCCAAAATCTCTTTTCTGTGACCTCCAAAGATTTTTCATTTCTCAAAATTTGACTTCCTTTCAGTATTGTTTTCATTTACATTATAGTTAGTATGTATGCTGTTTTTTGGTTCTACTTATTTTATGCAGCACCTGTTCTTAAAAATATTGCATATTTTTTTCTGAATCCCATATGTGTGTATACAATAAATTAATTGATGATTGAAAAATCACTTATTAAGAACTTATTTTAAACCAAGTACTTTGCTAAGCATTGGGAACATAAATAAGAAAAGGTAGTTCTTGCTCTCAAGGAGCTTATATTCTATTAGAGCAACACAAAACTCACAAGAAATGATGGTCTTTGGTCTGGAAACTACAACAATGATGAGTAGGATCATAGGGGAGTACATTGACAAAGCCAGTGCTATTTTTAAGACAAGATACTCCGTATCCTGCCTCCTAGAATTTTTTATGAAATTCTAACTTTGGGAGTCTGGTGAATTCTATGAAATCTTCAGGATGATGATTTGATTTGATTTTCAGTGTTTATTTTTGTTTTCAACAATGGATGGAAAATATAAATTGGATTTAGAGCTCAGTGAAAATAAAGGGGATAGTTTTTACAATTCAAGTTCATCAATCCTTTGAAATTCATCCATGTACACTGAACACAAGGTAAGGAATCCTTGTCCTAAATATGCAGTCCAAAAAAGCATAAAGGTAATACTATACGGTGTTTATAATCTCTTCAAGGTATGCATTGTTCTACACAGGAATGACCACATTAGCAAATGGAGTTTATTAATCTGTGTTCTAGGCTTTGTAAAACAATAGCAGAAACAACAAACAGATCATTTAAGTGCTAGTAAAAGATAGTAAGGATAGTAACATAATCCTCAATGTGTGGGGGAGAACTTCTAAAAGAATAATCATCATACAAGGTGAGAAGATGAGGAGGGAGATAGTGGATATTGGTGGCATCAAAATCAAGTAGAAATGGGGAACATTAAACTGAAATAAGGATCCTTGTAGGCTACATATTTATCTAGGTTTAAAATGTAACATTATTTTGTTTTAATATTGTTGTTTTTAAAATTCATTTTGTTAAATATTACCCAATTATATTTCATTTTGGTTGGAGTCATGCTTGGGAGTATTACAGGTTAAATGTGGTCTGTGACCCCTATGGTATACATGGATCTTTTAAAGTATCAAAGTAACCACCTCAATTTTCATGGACACATTTTTATTAAGGTGAAAATATAACCGCCACCGGATACTATAATCACCTTTATTCAACCACTGGCATATTTTTAAGATTGGATTAAAAAGCCTTGCATTATCCCCATTCCTTGTATTTTATATATATTATATGGAAACTTAGAGATCTCTAAAGTTCTTTTAAGTTCTAAAATTCAGAGATTCTAAATATTTTAAAAATTATATTCATCTTAATAATGTTCTTTTTTTTAAGGACAAGGAGTTATACTCTTCCTGGATATAATCATCTCCTTAAACTTTTACTGTTGTTATTGAAAAAACTGTTTTTTAAAGTTGTCAAAACAGACCATTAGTATTAACTAAGTAAAATCAAATTTAAATTAATGCAGACAGCTCATTGCATGAATAAATTCATATGCAATGTACAATACTTGAGTAAAATATAGAATTTAATATTAGGAGTTCTGGGGCATGGGAATCACATCTAGTGTAATTTAATCTAATTGAGGATGATTTTAAATAATTTTTATTTCAAAGGGAATTTTTTTTTCTTAGACAGCCTTTTATTATTTTTTTTACTGTGTAAAATTAATAGCCCTTTTGAATCTCTCTCTCTTTGCTTTTGCTTTCTTTTCATTTTTTATCAATCCACTATGTAGATGAATTTTATTTTGGAAAAATTCTTTTATCTTCTTCTTTGATTAGGGATCATTATAATTTGGAGCATTTACTTTACCTATTTTGTAGGTGTGCCAATCTCTGTTACTTTTAATAAACATGTTACTTTACATAAAACCCAGAAAAGAAACTCTATTATATTCAGTTTTGGAGAAATAGTATTCATAAATAATTGCTTTTAAAAAATTACATTGTAGGGGCAGCCAGGTAGCACAGCGAGTAAGAGCACCGGCTCCAGTGTCGGGATGATCTGGGGATCAAATCTGGGCTCAGACACTTAGCACCACACCCAGAAATAACTGGCCATGTATCCTTGAGCAAGTTACTTAACCCCGATTGCTTAAAAAAAAAAAAATTACATTGTGTTATGTTGAAAATGTGCCAGAAATTTAAAGAAGGAGCTTCAATCTCTTTGAATATTGGTTATTGGCAGTAGGATCATTTCATACCTAATATTCCTTAACTAAAACAAAGCAAAGGAAAATAGAGAGCTTTCAGTGCATAATAGATATTACATAAATATGAGAAATCATCCTATAATCACTTCTGCCTAATGAACAGCACTAATAGAGTAAACATAGAAACAATTATGTTGAAAATTGAGAGATATAGAGTGACGAATGTAAAAGGTAGGGAGAGAGACTTTTGCATAGCCATAGGATATCAGTGTAAAGGTCAAAAACTCCTGCCTTTCTTGGGTTTGGTAAAATTCTAGGATAATTTTCTGCATGGGTCTGGTGCCAAGGATGAGATAAGAGTTCAAAGGGATGTCAATGTCCAAAACTGAATGTCAGTTAAACCTGAAGGAATTTTTATTGATAGAAGCTAGTGTGCTTTACAGGGAGTAGTAGTTAGGGGGAGAGTGGTGAATGAGGAGGAGAAAAGATATTGATCTGAAAGACTCTTTTGTACATTGTTGTTGCATATGTTTATTGGTCCTACATATGGGGCAGTTACACAATTAATAATAGTGGTTTTAAGGAAGAAGAAATAATGTTGGCTAAAGATAGGTCTAGCTTACATAAATAGCTCATTATGGAAGCCCAGCATTTGATGACAACACTTATGCTTAAAAGAAGTACAAAGCAACTCCAGGGAGAGAGATGAATGGCAGTGGTGGAAATAAATTAGACCATGTCCAGTTGCTGAGAGAATTATGAATGGCATTCCAGGCAGGCTGCAATGATAAAATCTCCCACTGAAGGCAGCCTGGCAGGCCTAAAGAAAGGAGGGTCCAGTGCAGTGCACTGGGGGGGGGCTGAACCCAGCCCCTCATGAGCTGTAGTTTTAGCTCCAGGGCAGCCTTTACCAGCAGCAGCTGGAGCAGATTTCGGGAGAGTGCATCACCAGCAAGTGTGGAATTTTCCAGAATTAGCAACCCATAAATGCCAAAGGCAAAGTAAGAGGTCAGGGTGGAACTCTGTTGGAACTGGGGTGACAGAGCACAGTCTGGCCTCTGCCCCCAGAACAAGAAGTGGCAGAGGTTTGCTATGCAGCTGTCCCCACATGGCTGCTTCAGAGCTCCTGGCCTACAGATCACAGGGGGACAAAGTAAATAAATATTCAGAGAGTAATCACTCTTGCTTTAATGTGCTTGGATCTAGATTGCTGTCTTGGATGGAGGTCCTGGGGTGTGTGACCAGTGATGCAAAAAAAAAAAAAAAAGCTTTTCAGGCACTGTGGTATGTAAATCCATCTTGCCCCACCAGAAAGTCAGAGGGAGGATGGGGTAGGATATAGGAGAGAGAAGATTGGGATATGGGGTATTTAGTGGGATCACTGTTTTGGGGTGTTGGGTAGGGGAAAGAAGGGGAGAAAATTTGTAACTCAAAATCTTGTGGAAATGAATGTTGTAAACTAATAATAAACATAAAATTAAAAAAAGAAACCATGTATAAACATTTAGAGATTGAGGTGTCATCCAAAATGACTTCTGAATTGATAGAAGTATGGGAAATTTTGAATTAAAAAAAAATTGAATCATTGAGTCAGGAGTCTCTCATTTAATTCACAGAGAAAGAAGGATCATGCAAAAATTTGGAAGAAAATGTGAGAAAGTTGGAAGGCACCACAGAGGTCTGAGAAATCTGTTCAGTCAAAACGGTGGCAAATAGAAGCAACCACCTTAAAAAAAGGCTGTAGCAGAGTGATTCCTGATTGTTCAGAATGAATTGATAGTAATGGCACTTCAGTAACAGGGAGAGTTAGAGAAAGGTAAAGCATTCCATAAAGACTTGCTCTCTCTTGCCTCTAATAATCTGAGAAAGAAAAGCATAAGTGCTATTACTGCTTTAGTATCCTTAGATTAAGCACTGAAACTAAACTATGTTATTGTCACTGAACTTCAGTTGTATGACACATCATCTGTATAAATAAATAATGATTTGATCAGATGATAGCTCAAAGTTAGTTAGTTTGGTGAACTTTCCATTTCTATAACTTAAAGAGAACTTCCATGCAAAATTACATCTAATCCTAAATGTTCTTTTCAGGGAAGTGATTAATTTAAATAGTTTATAAAGGCTATGTATTGTTTAGAGGAAAAAAAATCAAGAATAAAGATCAATAGTTAAATAATAACCTAGCCTCCTCCTAACTTCCCAGTCATATACTTTTCATTTTCCTTTTTTTTTTAAATTTAAGTAATTGGGGTTAAGTAACTTGCTCAAGGTTACATGGCCAGGTGTTTCTGGGGGGGTGCTAAGTGTCTGAGCCCAGGTTCAATCCCCAGGTCATCCCGACACTGGGGCCGGTGCTCCCTGGACGCCCCTTCATTTTCCCTTCTACATACTCTTCAAATCAGTGACACTGGTCTCCTTGCGATTTAACAAACAAGACAGTCAATCTCTTTCCAGTAATACCTGGAATGCTCTCTTTCCTCTATTCCACAAATTGATTCCTCTTGCTTTCTTTAACTCCTAACTAAAAATCCTTCTTTTAGAGGAAAACCTTTCCAAACCCTCTTTATTCTAGTGCTTTCCCTTCTTTAATTATTGCTTCTTTATCCAGTATATAGTTTGTTTTGAATATATTTCTTGGTATGTTCTCTCTTCCTTTTTTTTTCTCTCTTCCAATAGATTATAAGTTCCTTGATGTGAAGAATGGAGAAATTTAAGACAAATTGAGAGACAGAGAACATTATGAAATGTAAATTGGATTATTTTTCACTGTCTTCTATATTTTTGTTAATTTTTGTTTTTTATTTAATAATTTCTTGTTTTCTCATAAAGTCATTAGCTTCCATTTGCTCCATTCTAATTCTGAAGGAACTTTTTTCTTCAGAGACCATTTGGACCTCCTTATCCATTTGGCCAATACTTCTTTTTTACAGCATTCTTCTCCTCATTGGCTTTTTTGCTATTTGGGTTCATCTATTTTTAAGGCATTATTTTCTTCAGCATTTCTGTGTCTTCTTTAGCAAGCTGTTGACTTGTTTTTCATGATATTCTTGCATCACTCATTTTTCTTCCCAATTTTTCCTCTACTTCTCTTACTTGATTTTCAAAATATTTTTTGTTCTTTTCCAAGGCCTGAGAGTAATTCATATTTTTCTTGGAGGCTTTGGATATAGGATCTTTTACTTTGTGGTCTACTTCTCGTTGTAGGTTTTAGTCATCCTGCTCACCAAGGACATAAGAAAATACATTTTCACCAAGGAGGTAAGCTTCTACAGTCTGATTTGCCCCCACCCCTTGTTCATTTGCCCAGTCAATTACTTGACTTGTGAGCTCTTTGTTAAGTGGAATGTGTACTGCCCCATGCTTCAGGGTTTTTGTGCAGCTGTTTTCAGAGATATTTCTATGGACCTGTAAATTTTCAGTTCTTTCAAAATGTATGATCAAAGCAGAGGGTTTACTCCTCTCCTGGTCTCTACTCTAGTCTGTGAGCAACCACAAGCACTCTTTTCTACCTTAGAGCTGTATGGAGGAATCCCTTTTCACTGCCAGCACAAGTTCTGTCACACCAGTGCTCCTCCTTGACCCTGGATTGCCACCCAGATCCAAGCTTGGGCGAAACAAGGGAATCCTGTCTTATAACTAGCAATGACATCCCTGTAATCCCCCTATGATCTGCCAATCAAATCTCCTACTGTCTATAGGCCCAGAGCTCCAAAATCAGTCACTGCTGTGACAGTGGCTGCTGTCACCCTGGAGCTGGGACTGGTGTGGAGGCTGAACCACCCTCCTCTCTCACCCAGGTGATAGACCTTTCCCACTGTCCTTGAAAACTGCTTTTGGTGTTTGTGGGTTGAGAAATCTGGAAACTGTGCATCTGCCAGTGACTTAGAGCCCTGAGGCCTGCTCCAATCCCATCTGTGTCAGGGAACCCAGGCTGGACTCCACTCCACTCCCAGCCTAGTGTGATAGACCCTTCCTGTTGGCCTTCCAGATTTTCTTGGGCTGAAATTTTGTTTCAGTCTATCATTTTATGACTTCTGCTACTCTAGAATTTGTTTAGAGTCATTTTTACAGGTATTTTGAGAAGTTTGGGGGACAGTTAAAACAGGTCCCTGCTTTTACTCTACCATCTTGGCTCTACCACCCATGAGTGGATAGTTTTTGAGGTATAGAAAATACATTAGAAATAAACTGATGAAATGGGACATTATATCTTTCCTCAAAAGTATTGTATTTTTCCCCTAGGAACCCAAGAAAGCCAGGTAATAACTGTATGGTACAGATCTATCTAATGTGTGAGCAGGTGGGATGAGTGAGCCAACATAGAGTAAACTGAGATATTTTGTATTTCTAGGTGAAAATGTGAGGTCTCCAATATGACATTTCCAGTGTATCTAAATTGACATTATAGTGACTAGACCTTGATGGAACACATGTATTATTATAATGTTGGTGAATTGTTAATATATGTTTTCCATTACAAACCATACCACACATGATCTGTAGCCCCTCATTAAAAGGTAGTCAAATAGACAATCAGGAGTAGGGCCAAGATTTGAATCTGAATTCAGATTCACATAGTCCTTTGACTACAAATCCAACACTCTACTATGTCTTGTTCCCTGTTATCACTGTTCTATTCAAAACATCATACCAAACCTGTGGGTTGTAAACCCTGGGGGGGGGGGAAGGGAGAAATTTTAGAATGAAAAGTTTTCAGGTCAACTTGAAGTCTTACTTCATCATGAAACAGGTTAAATAGTGAAATACACACAAGAGCACCTCAAAATACTTGTTACCCTTTAAACTGGGAGAAAACCTGATCTCCTTGTGACTAAAATGGAGTAACTGATGTAAGGAAGAGGCATCATCGTAAGCATATTCATCACTTCTTGTTTGGCTTAAGTCCAATTTACTATTTTCATTGTGCCTTTGTATCTACTTAAATTGTTGTCTTCTTCTGAGTTTGTGTCTTGATCCTCCCTGACACTGTAGTAAGTTTGTTTTGTTTTGGTTAATTTTTGTTGTTGTTTCCTTATTTTTCCAACCTTATTCTGGACTTTAAATTTTATTTTAAATTTATACTCTGTTCACCTGAGAGTGTGGAAGCACTGTTTCATACCTCATTTTATTTGTGCTGCTATTTTCAGAGCTAGTTTTGGGTGTTTGCAAGTTTTTAATATTTTCCAAAATTATATGATCCAGGGAAATGTCCAGGCTCTTTATCCTTGAAATGCTAACTAGTACTTTATATGGGAAATAGAATTGTCAGTCAGTGTCAGCTGCATCCAATTTCAGCAAAGAATCCCATGTAATACTTTCCTGATAAGTTATCCAACTTCCTTGTGCTCTCAGAGCTAAGTGCTCCCAAAGCTGCTGCTACCCCTCTCTAAGTCATTTCCAAAGCTCATCATTAGTGTTTCCCTTGTTTGTTCTCTGGGTTGGCCCCTACCCCTTGTGTCACAGATTTCTCCTCACAATTTAAGTTGTCCTTGACTGGAAAAAAATTTCTCAGTCTGACATTTTTTTAATTTTTGTTTAATGATGTCTGCACTGTCATCTTGGCTCCCTAGCTTCATTTTAGTAGCCCAGAGATCTAGTCAATTGAATGAAATAACCTTTAAGCTAAAGAGTCTATCTTTCAACCTGTGACAAAGTTACAAGAAGTAATAAAACTCTGTACATGACAACCTTTTCTAGATCCTTTCTATTCATCTCTTTAATAATGAAAGATGATGGGGCAGCTAGGTGGTGCAGTAAGTAGAGCACTAGCCCTGGAGTCAGGAGAACCTGAGTTCAAATCCAGCCTTAGACACTTATATCACCCCTAACCCTCTTTAGTTTCTCCTTTTCCCTCCAAGGAATTATAGCCAAATTTGTTTGATTTGCAGATTTTTCCCTCTTTATCTTTTCTTTAATGAGACATATGCCATTTATCATTCCTATAGTATGTATCCTTTTCTCTGAGCACTTAAAAAAAAGTGCTTCAGTATTGTGATTTGCCAGTACCCAAGTATATAGTTAATCTGAGATGGATGATTTAAAATTGTCAAGAACATTTATGTTTTCGCTTAGCTTCATAGCTCTTAATCTAGATTTCAACTCCCCAATCACATGTTGATCATTCTCCTTTCCCTAATACAGATAAAAAGAGAACCACAAAGAACATTATTCAACATGTAACACTCTGTTATAATAATTACTTCATTTTATTCCGAGAGTCAAAAAATGGTCCGGTTGGTTCTTTCTTCTTCTACTCTGAAGAGTTTACTTAAGATGGATGGTTTTGTGTGTATGTGTGTTTGTGTGTTCAGTTGCTATGGCTCTGAGCCCCCAATTAGAAAAAATGTTTTAACACCTAGGCAATTAGTAGGTTTTCTGTTTTTCTGTTTCATCTTCCATTTATATCTATTATATTTATATCTATTTCTAATTTCCTCCTATCTGTATTATGGTTTAGGAAGAATTCAGTTTACTAAAAACATCTGGATAACAAATCATCACATTGTGTTATAGTGTTCTTTGCATATATAGTTATTGATAGAGAAAACTGAAGAAAGAGATGACCTTTCCTTGGTATTTCTCCACTTTGAGTCCTTTTCTCTGAGATTCCTGTGGAGTCAACAATTCTCATCAGTTCTACTCTTCCCTACCAGACCTTAGTCCTCAATTTTTTTCATGCTTGCTCTAACCTTCTTATTCTAACCTCCTAAGTTAACAACCTCCTCAGAATCTCCCTCTTCCCATTAATTCTTACATAGTTTCTCTTTTTTACAAAAACAATGCTTAAAGCATTCCCTAATCCCTCTCAGTAACTGACATTAAAATCTTTGAACAGTTAACATTTTGTTGTTGTTGTTTTACATTTATTTATTTTTAATTCATGCAAGAAAACAAGTATTTTTATAACAGTATAATTTTTAAAAAGATGATAACATGAAATTACAAATCTATCATATACCATTTGGTATTCCTTTTAAATATGTAGTAAAGATATCATGTATATTGCTTTTTATTTCCTTCCCTGAGCTCCACCCAAGAGATGGCTACCATTAGACACAAATAGGTATACATGTGTAAAATTAGTGTATACAAACTTCTATCATTTCTTTCTCTTGCATACAATATCTTTATTCATATATTCTTCATAGTTAATCTGTATATTTATAATGGTCAGAATGACTCAATTGGTCATTGTTATTCATAAAACAACATTGTTCTTGTATACGATATTCTCTGCATTGTGTTCATTTTGCCCTTTATTATTTTGTGCATAAAGACCCATGTCTTTATAAAATCAAGTTCATCATTTCTTATAGCACAGCTTTCAATCACAAACATATAACACAATTTGTTTATCTATTCCACAATTTATGGACATCCCTGCAATTTCCATTTCTTTGCCACCACAAAAATTGTTGTTGCTTTCAAATAACATTTTCTAAAAATACTGTAAAGTCTAGGATTATTTTGAAATATTTTTAACTATGCACTTTCAAATCGTTATCTTCAAAAATAATGAATGAAAAATATATGTATCCTGCAGTTGAGAAAAGATAATTTTTATTCCACATTTCCCATCTTTTAAGATATATGTGTGCTTCCTTAATTCTATTATCTAGCCTAAATTTATTATCTATAATCTACCTGGAATTCACTCCTCTAACACAGTCAGCTCCCCTCCCAACTCAAGCTATTCATGTGGCCAGTAAGAGGAAAATTACAACACCAGTAAAAAAGAAAGTTCAATTAAATATAAAAGAGAATAATATATGAATTGCTTAAAAAAGAAAGAAAATGTGAGACATGCATATAAAGTTATTTTTTGCAAGCTTCCACATAATTTTCTCATAGGTATTTTGAATCATTACCCCTCAAGTATTAATAATAATCACTATCTATTGTTTTGTTTCCTGATGCATCTATTCTCCTAGTATCAGTTGGTTCTGATGATTGCTTTGTAATATGATTTTAAATCTAAGAGTGAAAGAACAGCTCCAAATGCTGATTTTTAGCATCTTCCTTTATATTGTGTCCATGTAGTTATTCCATAAATTTCATTCTGATATTATCAAGATATTTTTAATCAGTACTTCATTGTTTTGATTGGTATTTAATATGTACATTCATTGCTGTACGACTAAAAACTTTATTATATTAATTCTACCCACCCATGAACACTGAAACACTCTCCAATTATATAGAAATTTTATTTCCTCTTTTTTAATACATTGTTAAAGGGTATGAGTTATTCTGAATGAGAGTGAAGAGGGATATATTTATACATGATAGTAAAGTAAAAACAAGCTAATATATGAATACAAACATATAGTGGAAAAGCATATATTTTCTAAACACATTATAGTGGCTTAGGTCAATTACAGTGTTTCGACCTCTTCCTTTCCATTGTTTTCTTCCTAATACATTTTCTCTATTACTTCAGTCTCTGAAAATTATAGTATTATGTTGAATAAAAATATTGAATATGAACTTCTTTGTCTTTTAACTGTTTTTAGTGGGAATATTGTTAATTGATCTTATATATATTACTTGGTTCTTTAAGGTACATACTTTTTTTTAACTGAGTAAAGGAAAAAGTTACCTTTTTCCATTGCTTTTTGTCAGCAATTTACATCTTTATATTACTTATTTCATCATGAATGAATGTTGCATTGAAACAAATCCTTTTTGACATCTTTTGGCAAATTTGAGTTTTAAATTGTTTTTTTCCTGTTGTATAGTATTGCTGCTGAATTAGTTTTATATATTTAGTGCAATTTTTACCTAGTCATGGGAAATTTATAATACATTACTACAATACAATATATTAGCTATTATTTAGCCTTTTTTTCCTTATATCTAGAAAGGCAAAATGGATAGATTGCTAAGCATGGAGAAAGAAACCTTAGGTTTGAATTATCTTTCATACTACAAGCTAAGTGACCTTGTGATGTCATTTAAACTTTGTGAGCCTTTAATCCCTAACATATAATTTGGTAATAATATCTGCCTTTCCCATCTCACAAGTGTAATTCATAGTTGGTACATAAGCTTATATTAAATACCTACTATGAGACACTGTGATAAATCTCTGAAGCTACAAAGAAAGGCAAAAAGACAGTTTTCCAAGTATTCATAGGTTGCAGAGACACCCTGAAAACAATTGTATGTTTAAAAAATTCCATTCATAAAAAACTAGAAATAATTAAGAGAGGAAGGACGTAAGGACACATTGCTTTCCTGAACTATAAGCTTGCATCTCCAACTTCCTGGAAAGCACGTCAACCTAGTAATTCCATAAGAATTTCAAACTCAGCTTGGTCAAAACAGAACCCATTCTCTTTCTGTCTACCCTCACTCTTCCTAACATTTCTATTCATGCTGAAAGTACCACCATTCTTCTGGTCACTCAGATTCACACCGGTCATCCTCAATTCCTCATTCTCTCTCACCCTCCCACCTTGTACAACCCAAGTTGTCAAGTCTATTCCATTGTTTCCGTTCACATTTTCTTGTGCTCAACACCTTTTCCCTATTCACACCACGATTATTTTATAATAGGCTCTTATTGCCTCTTTCATGGGCTATTGCAATGACTGAATAGACTTCTTGAATGTCCCCTGTCAAATCACTCCAGCATGTGGATGTCAAATTGTTATTCTTAAAGGATAACTGTTACAGTAGTGACTCATTTTGGGTCTTGAAATTTAGTACATTACCACAGAGGTCATTTACATTTCTGAAATTCCAAAATTTTGTAAAGAAATACTCATAGGGATGAACTTATATTTGAAATATGTAAAGTATTCATACAATTAAGCTTTTTATTCATATGCAAAATGAATTAGAAAATGAATCAATCAACCACAATATAATCATCAATTGCCATTGTAATGTAATGCCAAAAGAAGGCAACTTCCCAGGTTCAAAATACCAACATAGGTGCTCTCTATTTTATTCAGTGACAAACCCAGAACAGAGAAGATCAAAACATGACATCATTCAAAATACAGCATTTACTAAGCGTGATTAAATAATCTCCAAGTACTACCCCACCCCAGGACCTTCCAATCATTCAATCAATTACAAAGTCTCTGTTCTAAATACTTCTCCACCCCTAGGCTATACCTTAATTAAGTCCACCACAAAGCCCCTCTTCTCAAATGGAGATTAGTTTCCAAACATAGGTAAAGTACCTTCATTTGTCAATCACAGAGCACAATAAGGTCAAAAGTTCCCCACCCCTGGATCACAATTGAATCTACCCCAGAGTTACATCAAGTTTAAACACAGCACCTAATACCCAAATGGAGGTCTTTTCTTCATCTTGACACGATGCAAATTCTCAGCAATCTTAGTTCCTGGGGAGACAAGGCTTAGCAAGGCCATGAGATACATTGCCAGTCCCTTCATGAATTTATCCTCTGTCTGTAGAACAGTCCTAGAACCCCTGAACACATTAGCAAAGCCCTCTCCCAGGATTTCTGTAAACATACAACAAGAAAATCCTTCTTCAGGGCTTCTGAACCAACAGAAAGGCTCCCAGACCCCTGCAACAACAGCACTGTCCCTCACCAGTGGACAGCATTCATTCTGTCTGCAGGACAGTCTCCAGACCCCTGCAACAACAGTACTGTCCCTCACCAGTGGACAGTATTCACTCTCTGTCTGCAGGACAGTCTCAGGGCTTTTTAGCGAACAGCCAGGTTCCAGGACTTCTTCAACAAAAGGACTGTCTTTCACCAGTGCACAAATCTGGCAAAACAACATCAAAACAGACAGACAAAGTACCAGCAAAACAGCCATGTCTCCTCAGTCCTTGGCAGCTCAGGGGGCAGGTCTCAAAAGTCCAGGGCAATTCAAAGCGGCCACCAGCAATTCTCTTAGTCTCTCTCTCTCCACGAGGTGCTGCTTCCAAAAAAGATCTTCCGCCTCTCTCCTGTCTCTCCAAATCTACATCACCAGCTCCTCCCACTTCAGGACTTTCTTTTCACATCAACAAGCCCATCCCACAGGTGGGATTAACAAACTCTGGGTTTTAATACAATCAATTTGAAAACCAAGCCAATACAGGGGAATCTTTAATTGCCATTACTATCACAGCCATCTAAATATTTGACACTGTGCTACTCTCTGAGGTTAACAGTAGAGAGAATGCTCATGGATCCAGGGAGTTGTGTGTTCAAATTCAGGCTCAGACAATAGGTGTGACTCTGGGCAAATTACTGAAGCATTGTTTGCTGCAGTTTCTTCATCTATAAAATGCTGGTGATAGTAGCACGTATGCCGTAGGGATGGGGATTAAATGAGATAGTATTTGTGAAGTACAGTAGCTGGAGTACAGTAATCACTATATCAACAGTAGCAACTACTATAATTTTTATTATTAAATAATATTGTTAGCCATTAACAGTAATGTAAAAATAAAAATAAATGTTTCCTGCCCCCAAGGATCTTGACTTATATTGGGCAGTCAACATCTGCACATAAAATTACCCCCAAATAGAAGTAAAATAAATGCAAGATAATTTTGGGGGGTTGAGATTCTTTGGTAGTAGAACTGGATCAGGAAAGAGATTCTGCAGAACACAAGTTGAAATTTGAAAAATGAAAGGTGAGCATGGAGTTTTTAAAATGCATAGGAGAAGAGGAAATATTAATAGCTGTTGGAGGCCACCCTGTATAATGCTAGGAGCAGGAGATGGAGTAGCATATGTGAAAAACAGTAAGAAAATCCAATTCTTTGGTTTAGAGTTTGAGCAGAGTTGCTTATGATATTACAAAGTAAATATATTGGGATGACATTTTGAAGAACGTAAATAAACAGAGAAATTTGAATTTATTTCTCTAAGTATATACAGAAAGTGGATTTTATTAATACGTTGATGAATAAGTTGGAATTATGCCTTATAATCACTGTTTAAACCATGAAAAGGAACGATTAGAGAAGGCAGAGACTTTGAGGCATGAAAACCAATGAGGAGGCTAATGTAATTGGGTGAGTGCCACATTTTAGAAAGAATATTGACAGAGCAGAATGCATCCAGAAACATTAGGCTAGAAAGATGAAAGAACACTGTTTTTCTCTTAATTCTGCTCTATCAGTAACAGAAGAAAGAATTCGGATGATTGCCTGATGAAAAGACTTGAAAGGAATATGGTAGCTATTTTCAAATATTTGGGCAAAACAGCAGGGGGAAAATAGTAGAGATAAGAACAATGAGGAGAGGGTGCAGAGAGGCAAATTTTCAATTTATGCAAAATAATACTCCACTTAGGAATCATTTGTTCAACTCATTGACATTAGAATACTGGCAACCAAGAGAGGTGGTAACTACTATTATTAAAGTTATAAGCATCACACTGTGGTTGACTAACCTCCTTACATTAATTATTTCACAATACCCTATCCTCACTGTTGTATTTTCTCATTAACAAACAACCAGTAGACACCAATAGTTCTTTAGAAAAGGCATTTACTTAAATGGAATGGTAAAAAAAAATAGTTAAAAGGCATCTCTCTACCCTATCAGATGGATATGTGTGTTTGTATGTGTATATGTGTATGTAGATATATACATATATACATATGTATACACATATACATGAGCATATACATAAAGATTTACACATAGATACATACATGCATATATGTATATGTGTATGTGTATTGTATATGCATATGTGTATACATATACAAGTGTATATGTATATGCATATTTATATGCCTAGGTATATGTGTATGTGTATATGTATGTGCATGTGTGTGTATGTGTATGTGTATATGTTTACACCCAGAGTCCTTGTGGAAAAAAGTAGATAAAATCTTAAAACACCATGGTAATAAGACACACATCCAGTGAAGGTTCATGATCAAAGCAATTCAACTCTGCAAGTAGTAAGCCTTGATGTCTATTGTCTTCCTGGAAGACTTTCACAATTGTCACTGTGGGGTGTGGTAAGAATAATGGGTAAATCTCTCTGATGTTTTAGTCAGCTGACTGCTCATAGGACACAGTGTCTTGGCTACACAGACCAGGTCTTTTCTAGGACTTACCAGGAACTTTTCCTTCTTTCTATTCATTGGATAAAAATTTGAGTTCCTACTATGTTCCAAACACTGTGTTACTTCCTCTTGTAATTTTATCATGTCCCTTGGTTTCATTTATTCTTTCTATGATTCCAAAGTCTCTAAATCTGGTCTTAACCTCTCTCATATACTACACTTCCCTAGCATCAACTTCCCAATGAACATCTCCATCTAGATGCCTGTTAATTTCCCAAACTCATTATGGCTATAATGGAATTTCCCAATATTCCCCCTGAACATGCCCTTCTTCCAAACTTCCTCTTTTCTGATGATGTTACTATGACTAACCCAGTTACGATTCCTCTCTTTCCTTTGTTCTTCAATAATTTTCCAAACCTTGCTGATTTTACTTCCAGAATATGTCTTGAATCCATTCCCTTCCCACTATTCACATGAGCACTACCAAGTTTCAGGCTCTCATCATCTTTAATCTGGACTATTGTAGTATTTCCCTACCTGGCTTCCATGAATCTACTCTCTCCCCTTATCTATCTTCTACATATATCCTAAAATAATCTCCTTAAGGAATAAATATGACCATGTTACTAAAAAGCCTTTAAAATATGTATTGTCCTTAGGGTATGATACAAACACTTCAAACTATAATTTAAAGAACTCTGTAACATGACTCCAAACTATTTTTTCCAGTTTTGTTTCATGCAGCCCCCTTTCACACATTGTTTTAACAAAATTGGCCTCTGGCTTGTTGACTGGGCTCCATCTGCTCCCTCTTTGAATTTCCAAGATTGAGCCTATGTCTGATATTCTGTATTTTCTCAACCACATTTTTTTCCTGAACTAAGGTCAAATTTTATCTCCCCTGTTAAACCTTTCCTAGTTCCCCCACACCCCCACACTAACAAAGCTCTTAGCTATATCTTCTTCTCCAAGTCTTTTTTCCCTGTTAAAGTCTCTGCACACACACACACACACACTCTTTAATGGGCAAAAGTATATACAATGGGTATTCATATATACACATATGTATGTATGTATATATAAATTTCTGACCTTATATAGTTCACATAATCTATTAACACACATATAAGTATGTTTTCACATATTTATAGTCAAAACAAGTTAGTAATTATAACAAAAGGTTGAGATTTTTTCGGTTTGGACATAAAGAGTAAAGAATAAAATAATGAAAAGATGTTGCCAACAGACAAAGTGAGACTCAATGGCAGAAAAATGTCTTAACAATTAGAGCTGCTAAAAAATGGAATAGAGGAGCGGCTAGATGGCACAGTGAATAGAGCACTGGCACTGGAGTCAGGAGGACCCGAGTTCAAATTCGGCCTCAGACACGTAACACAAAGACTAGCTATTTGACCTTCGGCAAGTCACTTAACCCCAATTGCCCTCCAAAAAAAAGCAAAAAATAAATAAATAGTGGAATAGAATACTACTCCTTGCAGGTCTTTAGACTGAGGGTAGATGCCCATTTTTAGATACTTTAAAGTGTGGCTTCCTTTCCTGAATCAGATGTCTGCTGGTGCCATTTCCAACTCCTAAATTCTGTGATTTTGTGGGTTAGATCTCTTCATTTTGCTAATGAGGAAAGAGGCTCAAAGAATTTTGTCTTAGGCCAGACAGGTACTGATTGGGAGATCTAAAATTATATCCTTCCCTCTCCTTCCCTTCTTCCAGTAAAACATAAATTCCTGGAGAGAAGAAAATGGTGGAATTTTGTCTTTATATAGCTAAGTGCCTATCAGAGTTCTTTATGTGTATTTTTAAAACTTGAATTGCTTTTTCTCACCTTAAAATATTTACTATTTTATCCTAAAAAAGTTCAGGATAAAAAAAAAGAGAAAAAATGTCCCAGGGCAAACTAATACACTATTGTAATCAGTGATAATTTAAGAGGAAAAAAATTAAGTCATTTAACATTGAAATCATTTAATAATTTGGGTAAAGATAGAATGGGAGTTTGCCCTCACTGGATGAATTTGCTGCTTCTTGATAGAAAATTTTATTCATGCTCTGCTAATCTTAGAATTGCAATTGATAACAAAAGATCAGCACCATGACAAAATTATGGTTGGCAAGTTGTGAACTCAGTCCATCAACAAGAAATGAACTGGAAAGAATAAACCCACTGAGGCATAAGTTGCTTATTCTTAAGTACCCAGAACTGAATCAATTCTAGATCAATTTGGGCAAGCAAGTAAAAAGGACATGGTATTTATCTTCATTCCTTCTTTTTATAAACTTTTGATTTTATAAATTGTGCTTTATAACATTGAACTCAATAGAAATTTGTAGGAAGAGTAGAAAATAGGACATGTGTATTCAGAAAGAATTCTGATTTTTTAAAAAACATATTGATTAGGTCCATGTTTGTTAAAATGTAATTTAGTATAAAAAATTCTCTAGTGCTATGTTTAACAAATACAAACACATATGTAAGGAAAGCTGAAAGCTCTTTAAGTTTTTGGCTGTCCAAAATACTGCTAGAATCCACAAAGGAGAATGGATAAGCTAAGAAATAAGAGGTCTCCAGAACCTCAGAATGTTTGTTTAGCTTTTAGTTTAGCTGCGTTAGCTGCTTTAACATGGACGATGACCAAGTTTAGTCTAGTTTTGGAGACTGAGATCAGGAGGTTTTAGAAAACATACCATAAACTACAGCAAGATATGAAATCCAAATCCAACAACAAGGATAACTAGGTCAAAAACAAAATAACAACAACATATTTAAATAGAAGTAGCTACTTAGAATAGTCTCTGTTCTTCTAAAAAGCTTGCCTTTTAGGGTTGAGAATCTCTTGCAGTAATTGAAAGGCTTCAGTAACATCATCAGGACCCTGAAGGGAATAAGAAGAAAAAGCCAAGGTGGTGGTTTTTGACTCTCTTCCCTCTTCCCTGTCACCCCACTCCCCAAAAGCCTTTTATTTATTTTTTTATTTTGTTTTGGTTTAGTTTTTGTTCATGACCGATAGACTGCTTTTCTAAAAGAGTGTAAAATCCATTCTTCCCATCTGCCATGGAAAAAAGAAACAACATTTCAGGCAAGACCTTAATTATTGCACATTTATTAAGCACCCACTATGTACCAAGAATCAGCTAAGTGCTGCATGGTCATGTGCCCAGCAATGCCATAAACCCAATGACTGGTGGAGATTTCTCTTCAGGCAGATAACTCTTTCAATGGAGCACTGTCTAGCAGGGCATTATCATCCAGAAGAAAAAAAAAACAGAACCAAAGGTAAAAATATATTGACACCGCTACAAAACATGCAGATTTGGAGCACAAGAAGTGTGAGTGAGCTACCTTTACTGCTGTATCACGACTTCTGTTTCTGGGGGAATGACTTCCCTGTCCTGAAGTGGATGAAATGATGGCATCTGGAGTCAGGAAAACCTGAGCAAGTCATTTAAGCTCTCTCAGAATATCTTACATAATCTGTAAAATGGGGTTAATAATAACAGCGATCGGGCAGCAGCGGCGGCGCGGCCATGGCCGTGCGGTCGGACCTCGAACTGAGGCGAGAGCTGCAGGCCCTGGGCTTCGAGCGTGGGCCCATCACCGACACCAACCAGGACGTCTACCTCAAGCTGCAGCGGCTGTGAGGGGAGGCCCGGCTGCGCGCGAGGCCCGGTGCGGGGCTGCTGAGGCCTGAGGCGGAGCGCCCGGGCCTGGGCCTGGGTCCGGGGACTTGCCCGGGGCTCGGGGATGCCTCCTTCCCCTCCTCTTCAGCCTCCCCGTTCTGGGCCAGGAGCCGCCCGAGCATCCACCACGCAGCCTCCAGGGCCCGCAACACTTTCTCCTGGCGCCCAGGCCGAGAGCGGGACATCTCCGAGGAGGCCGAGCCGTCCGCCTTGAGCCCCGTCCCCCGCCGCTGGTGGGCTCCGGCCCGAAGCCCGGCTGCATACGGGGGTCCCCGGCTCCGGCCGGAGGTGGGGCGGCGGCTGGAGCGCTGGCTGTCGCGCCTCCCGTGCTGGGCCAGCCTGGCGCTTCTGCTCGTCTTCCTGAGCATCCTGTGAACGAAGATGGGGCGGGGTGCCCGGCCTCAGGAGGCGGAGGAGAACATGAAGTTGTTATGGGTGGACTGTGAGAGGAAAACAGATGCATTCTGCCAGGTCGAACAAAAGAAACTTTTGCTGCAAGTGCTGCATGAGTTGTCTAACTTCTTGGCCATACAAGCAGGTAATTTGGAATGTGGGAATCCAGAGAGTCTAAAGAGTAAATGCATCCCTGTTATTGAAGCACAGGAATACATTGCAAATGTAACCGGCAGTTCACCAGCAAGGTTTGAAGCTGCATTGACAACTGTGGACAAGGTAGTTTGCCTGGAATCTGCCCATCCCTGGATGGGCTTGGGCTGTCGGCTCAGTAGAGCCCTGTTGATTGCCATTACCACTGTGCTCCTTTTCTTCTGGGGTCTGGCTTTTTTTGTGGGGACTTCTGATTCTTCTGAAATATCGCTGGCAGAAATTAGAGGAAGAACAACCCATGTATGAGATGGTGAAGAAAATCATAGCTGTAGTTCAAGATCATTATGTTGACTGGGAGCAGGATATGGAACGTTATCCATACGTGGGCATCCTTCATGTGCTGAGACACCTTGATCCCACCTCAGAGCAGGAGGCGCATGAAGCGAGTCTGGGACAGAGCAGTGGAATTTCTGGCATCCAACGAATCCCGAATTCAGACAGAGTCACACAGGGTGGCTGGAGAAGACATGCTGGTGTGGAGATGGACTAAGCCGTCTTACTTCTCTGACTCTGAACGTTAAAATCCCCAGGCAGGGTCAGACATTCTTGTTCAGCCTGTCCTTGGGGACAGTTTCCCTAGGCCCAACAGAGAGGGGTCCACATATCTACTGGTGCTGAATTCACACTCATGCCTTGACCTCCCAACTTCTCCTACCCATGCATTGCTTCCATTTCTGAAGATCACGCCAAGAAAGTTTTGAAAAGTTTAGCTTGTGAGGACTATCTAGATTTGCCTTGAGGGTTGGGGAGGAAATGAGTTGGGTCATGTAGCTCATCCTTTATTTTTTTTTTTCAACCAAGTAGACCCTGTATGCCTTTCAAAAAAAAAATAAATAAAAACAGCTATCTCACAGTATTGTTGTGAGGATAGAGATAACCAACATATGGGTTTTGAACTCTAAAGTACTATATAAATAATTGCTATTGTTATTTTTTTGTTCCTTATGCCTGTTTATTTTCTCATAATGATTTGTGTATTTGTAGTATAATACCTTCAAGGTTTGAGGTGAAAATGATTTGTTGCTATTTTTCCCATGCCATTACATTAAATGTTTTTATTTTGAACTACTTGTGTCCTCTACCTGACTATTAGAGGTAAATTTATTGGTAGGATCACATGAAATGTGGTTTTACTGACTGTGGCCTCAGAGTATTTTGAATCAGAAAAAGCCACCTCTGGGGATCCTACCCTGTGAGATGGGTGGGGCTGGTGTCCCCAGTTACTACATATTCTTTGTTCTTCCTTGGCACATTAGGATGCCTGGGGAGGCAGTGGGAATCATCTGCAAAAAATGATTTCTAATCCTTACCAGCTTTGATGCCTTCCTGAATATTGACTACTTTAATTCCATTACATATTCTCCTGGATCCCCAATAGTGATTTTCAGAATGAAGATTTTAAGACTTAGATAAGGGGGTAGAGATCAGAGCTCTGGAAGTATGTCATGTGTGGAAAAGAGATTTTTGGACTTATCTGTACAGCTTGTAAGAGTAGAATGTAGCTTAATGGTTGGAAAGTATCAAAAGGCAGAAATATACCTCAATATGATAAAGAACTTCCTAATAATTTAAACTTCCTCCAATGGAATAGGTTGTTTCATGGGACAGTGAGTTCATGGGATTATAGACTTCATGCTGGAAGAGAAGATAGAGGCTAGAGTCTGAGCCCCTCAAAAAAAAAAAAAAAAGAAATAAAACATTAGGAAACTAAAGTCCAAAGCAGTTGAAGGACCTGTTCAGTGTCATATAACTCTTAAATATCTAATTTAGGAATTGAGCCCAAATTTTCCAGATACCAAGTCTAGCAATTTATCTTCCAACCTTGCCTTATCAGTATTGGGATTTGAGCCAAGGATGTTGAGACATAATTGGTACTTTGGGAAATGGTTGGGATAGACATATTCTCAGATCCCTTCCAAAGTTGGATTCTTTGATTCTTAAAACAAAATTAAGTCTCTGGCTCCTCACAGTCTCTGAACTAAGTTCAGTGACATCAGATTATTAATAATCTCTACTTTCTGGTCAAGTCAATCACAATTTCAATAATGTAATAAAAAACGATGCAAAATCTTCATTATCACAATTTGTCCTGTGATAACATTTTGTCATCTATAGAGGTAAATCAGTACAGTATAGGATAGAAAAATATTCTAAAAATATGCATACTTGAAAGAGGAAAAAAGGGGTACAATAAAGCATTTTTTCATTTGTGTCTCTATTCTGAAGTTATATTTGAATATATGTGCACATATGCATGCATGAGTCTGCATATATATGCATGTGTGTGTATACACACATATATACACAGACACATATAGACATATATGTCTATATATACACAAATGCATATATACATATATGTATATATATATATACATACATATACCCTTATTTCTGTAGTTTCTAGAGAGTCAAACTTTGGTTATCAACCAGAGCCATAATTAGGAGGATTTTTTGCTCCTTAAGAAACAGACAGAAAAGACTACTTGAATTTTAGGCAAAGGGTAGGGGGGGGGAGGGTAGAGAGGCAGAGACAGAAACTCAAGACATGGTTGAGGTTGGAGAATGAGCTCACCATTTTGAATCAACTGGTAGCTCCTTATCCAAACCAAACCAATTCAGTAAGCATCTACTAGGAATGCAAAAGCACTGTAATGGACCCTGGAGATATAAAAGCAAAATGAAATGTCCACCTTGACTCTAAGATTTTATGTTTTGCTACAGGGACAGAGGGAGAGAATGCAAATAACTAGGGAGATCAGGAAAAGATTCCTTTGGGAAGGAGCACATAAACACAGTCTTAAGAGAAGCTCATTGCCATATAGTTCCTCAGTCTGCCCATTACCATGAGGTACATTTCCAGAGAAGAGTCTTATCAAAACAGAAATAGTTTGCCTTCATCTAGAGGATCATCTCTCTCTCTCTCTCTCTCTCTCTCTCTCTCTGTCTTTCTCTCTCTTTCTCTCTCTCTGTCTCTCTCTCTGTCTCTCTGTCTCTCTTCCTCTCCCAACACCCTGGACCTTTCTTTATCGTTCTTTAATTTATCTTTGAATAAAAAATACAATAGGAGGATCCATGGACTTGGAGTCAGAAGATCTGAGTTCTAATTCTGTTTCTGGTACTAGCTATGTGAACCTAAACAAGGCATATTACTTCTATAGATATCAAGTAACTTAGTATTTCTTTCCCACTCTAAACTTAGATTCCCCAGTGCTAATTAAATTTAACACTGAGAAATGTCAATAAATTATGTAGAACTAGGAATGACCATAGAGACGACCTAATCTAACTTCTCACTTCAAAGAGGAGAAAAATGTGGCCCCATGGAGGTTAAATGACATGTTTGCCATACTCAGATTAATGAGTAGAGACAATATAGAAAAGGGAAAACAAATATTGGATTTGAAGGCAGAGGAACTGAAATGGGAACTGTCTGTTACTATAAATTTGGGCAAGCTACTTAACCTTGCTATGCCTTGATTTCTTCATCAGTTAGATGGGAGTTAAAATGGATGGCCTCTAAAGTCCTTTCCTCTCTAAACCTATGAATCTGTGTATATGTATAAGCCAGGAAAACAGTATTCAAAAATACTTCAGGTAACCATTGCTTTTTTCTTTATATCTATTTAAAACAAGAACATTGGCAGGAAACAAGAGTAATATGAATTGAACTTAGAAATGTTAATTATAGGCCCATTCAGGCCAGAGGCACTTTCCCCACGATGCATGTGCGTTCGCTTAGCCAATCATCGTCTACTAAGACTCCTGTACAAGCCTGCCGGAGTGGGGCTGGAGCTGCGCTCTGCACATGCGCAGTCCTTTGCCGGACCTTCCTTCGCGCTCGGTGCCGCCAACATGGTGTTCAAGCGCTATGTGGAGAGCGGCCGCGTTGCCTTTATCGCCTTTGGACCGACCGCACGCCGGCAAGCTGGTGGCCATCGTGGACGTGATCGAGCAGAACCGGGCTTTAGTTGATGGCCCCTGCAGCGGTGTGTGGAGGCAGGCTGTGCCATTTAAGTGTATGTAACTCACAGACTTAGTGCTCAAGTTCCCACACAGTACCCGTCAGAAGTATGTCCGCGCTTCGTGGAGAAAGAAAAGACTGATACAAAATGGAAAGCCACGAGATGGGCCAAGAAGGCAGATTTTGACCGATTTTTTAGAGTCATGAAGGCCAAGAAAATGAGAAATAGAATTATCAAGCATGAAATGAAGAAGCTCCAGAAGGCATGCACCCAGAAGAGGCCTCCCAAGAAGGGAGCCGCCCAGAAGGCACTTGCTGCAAAGGTCTCTGCCAAGAAGATCCCCTCAAGAAGGCTGAGGCCAGAAGGCAGCCCCAGGGCAGAAGGGCCAGAAGGGTCAGAAAGCCTCCAGCCAGAAGGCCCCAGTCAAGAATGGACCCGCTCAGAAGCGTCCTGCCCAGAAGGCACCCACCCAGAAAGCAGCTGCTCCAAAGGCCAAAAAATAAGAGGCTGCCCGAAATCAAATAAAGATTTTCACACATACATACACACACCCCCAAAAAAACAAAAGAAAAGAAATGTGAATTATAAAGACTATATTTTGGGAGTATAAGCCCTTCTACTTTCTTAGTAACTACAAGGGACTGGAACTGACAGGATAATTTGACCATAACTAAAGGTAATAACAGATTGTAGTTGTATATATTTGTATATTGTAAAATTTTATTTGTATTTACTCGTCAGCAAAATTCACTTGCTCATAATAGAACAGATTAATTCTATGGATTTTCAAGGTGCATTTCCCTTAAATATTTTGGCAGAGCAGAACCAATCACCCATAAACACAAAGCTATTCTTTAGTTAAGGATGGAGGGACATTTTATTTCAAAAAGGGGAAGAGAATATAATGATATTTAAAAGGAGAATAATGATGATAGGAAACACTGATGATTATTAATTACCATTAATTTTCATCATTCCTGTTTCCCATAATTCACTCATCAGTATTAACCAATTTTAAAATACTGTGTGCCAGGAGTTGGGGAGATCAGTTCTTCCGCAGGGAGATAGAGAATGTTCCTATGTTCTACTTAGGTGAGGTTTTATAATATATATCACCCAAGGTGATGTCAAAGTCAGCATTTTCCTGTTCTTTAAAGTCATTTAAATGTTATTTTACTTAATATCAAAGCTGGCTAGAAAAATGATCAATCCTAACTATTCTTGGCTGGGTGATTTCACTATCTGTGAAAGAGTAAAAGCATAAAGAGAAAGTTAGTCATGTTACCTATAGAGAAAGATGCAAAGGGTATCTATTCAAATCTGATATGTCCAAAGCCAGCATTCTATTTTGGATCGGGGTTTGATACAAGTTGGAAAGAATTTTATTAATATTATCTTATTAATATGGCAACAAACCACAAGAATCTGGAATATTAACTTTTGGCAATTCCTGATCAATTAGTGAACATATTTAAGTGGTGGAAGGTGGCTGGTTGGTCAGCATGCCAGAAAAATTTCCTCCCCTTCCCCTCAACATTGTTCTCTCCCAAACCAGGCTCTGACTATTTGACCCTGAAGGAGGAAGAATTGAAAGTGCTGACTAAAGGAAAGTATTGTATTTTGCTCTATATTCTGTTACAATTTTATGCCAATTATTTTTTTTTGTAAAAAAAGTGGGATGTGACCATCATATGAAGCATTTTAAAATAAATTGTGACAGCATTACTTAAAAATCATTTTTTTACCAAACTGTCTTTGGTGCAAGATTAGGATGTATGGAATACTCATGAATATCCATTAAGAGTGAAAACTGACAATGGGCATGTGCTGAAATTTCTAGGCTAGTTGCTCACAATGTTGGAGAAATAAACAGGTATTCATATGCCACTGGTAAAATACATTACTGCTTTCAAGTTTTGTAACAAACAGGATTATACCATGTGATGATTATTTGATGAAAGCTTATAAACCAATTTTTGGACTGGAAACAGAAAAAGGTACAATGATTATATTAAGGTGGTGATGATTATGTAGTGAAATATTGCAGTACCACAGGGATGGTTTAAAGAAAGAGATATGATTCCACCCACATAATGCTGGTGGCAAACCAGGAGGACATTCTACTAATCTAACCTTATCTAAACACACATACGAGGTTGCACTTGTGATGAGAAGTAAATATTATATATAGACATAATGGGTTATTTTTGCAGGATAATAAATAATGAAAGTAGCAACTTTGGAGAAAACTGGATCTATATGAACTAATCTAAATTAAAGTAAATAGAGCCAGGAAAGTAATTTATACATTTTCCATGACATTGTTAGAGAAAACAACCAAAAAATACTTTATTTTTATTTCAATGCCCATTCACAAGTCGAGAAAACTGAAAATCAAATCAATCTTTCTCCCCAGCTCTTAGCAGAGAAGCGATTAGATGAAGATATGAACTGAGATGTACCATTTCTAACATGACCAACATGGCATTTTTTAAAATTTAACCATATGCTTTTTTTTAATTTTATTTTTTGCTGTTGTTTTTGTTGCACTGAAAAGGGCTTTAGTTTTTATTGGGGTAGGGCAGATATGGTAATGTTAGCAGTAATAGTGACACAAAGCAAAAAAAGAGACACAAATAAATGTGATATTTAAAAAATATGCAGAAAAGAATATTTATAATTCAAAAGGAAAGACAGATAAGCAGGACATTTTGCATCTATCACACTAATTTTAACATATTCTTACATGAAACCAACCTATATAATGGAGAACCATGGTATCATAGATGAAGTTCTTTTTCTTTTCTTTTTTTTTTGTATAAGAAAATAAACCTATATTTTAAACTGTTTTTAGTTTAAAAAATAAATTACTTACAATGCATTACTACACTCAGAGAACAAAAATAATATGGTGTAATTGTAAGGCCTCTTTCACAATGCTTTCCATGTCTCTAGTTACATTAATAGATAAATAAATCAATTTAAAATTAACTATCCCAGAAATCAATTTCCTAAATTGCCTGAACTTATATATTTAGGAGACCTGTAGTTGGCACAAGCTGTGAATTAAAAAACAAAGTTTGAGTTTTACAGCTAGAGACAGTATAAAAATCTATTTATAATCTCACCAAACATTTCAGCATAGATTTAAAAAAAAACTTGCATTTATCAAACTGCCTTTGGAGAAAAAGCTATTTCGGGAAATATTTATTAATTTGCATACTTAATAAGAGATAGTTCTTTTCTGTTAAAATGCATTATGTAGCTAAGTTCAAAATTGCCAGGAAAACAATTCCTAAAGGACCATTCAGTTCCTGTAGGCAAGCTTCAGCTTTTCTTTGTTGTTAATAGTATTGACAGCTGGAAGTTCCAACTTTGAGACAATTCATCTTCACACTGCATATTTATTGAGATTTAGCTTGTTGTAGTATTGACCTTACACCAATGGGAAAGTGGTGGATAATAGCAAAATCTCTTGGGTCCTGACAGATGGGTTTTGCATTTAGTTTAAGCTGACAGCAATGGTCCTAAAGGCATATGCAAAACAAAGTGAACATTAGCCTTTGAAGGGAAAATAAAATATTATCTGGATCAGAGAGGCAATGTGGCTATTTGCATACAAGATGTGTGCCTAGTACAGGATTTGATAGGCAACCTTGTTCAATAGGTTAAGAAGCATCCAAGGCTAAACATAAAACACTATAGCTAATACCCTGTAATATTGATATTGGAGGCAGATGAACCACTTGTAAAAAGAATCACGTAGCTATTCTAAATTTGGTTGTTGAACAATAAAACTATGTTCCTATTACTGTGTTTTTTTTCCAGATCATCTTACAGCATGACAAAAAGCATGTATAAATAAAATAATATTTTTCGAGACTAAATTTTGCTAGACTGCCATTGAGGTAATTCTTCCTTGGTGAAAACAGTTCCTTCAAAATTCATTGCATTTTATTTCTGACTATATTAAATTAAGGCCCTGAAACAAAAAGTACGATCACATGCAAGTTTTAATGTGGTGCCTCCTCACTTAAGGACAAGGCCAGAGTCCACAAACACAATTTGGGTCAGTACCAATATGTCTTTAAATTAAATCTCAAATGCAAATAGAATCATCTTATTTGAATAATCAAAGAATAATAGAACTTTCAGACATTAGAAGCAATCAAGCCCATCCTGTTCCCTAATGGAAATGGCAACATATCCACAAAGTGCTCCTCCAACTTGTGTTTAAATATTTCAAATGAAGGGAAACTCATTACCTTTCAAAGAAGTCAATCCACCTTTTGAAATGGACTAATTTTATGAAGATTTTTCCTTATATCAATCTTAAATCTGCACTGTTGCCAAATTCTATCTTTTGGGGCCAAACAAAACAAATCTAATCAATCTTCTATATGAGAGCCCTTCAAAAACTTAAATAATCTGTTCTCCATGCACATCACCAGATCCAGCTGAGAATGGCATAAATTTAAGGTTTATAATTGTGATTCATTAAGTCATTAATTCAATATTTCAACACACCTAACCTCTCAAATATTTTATGCTCTGTAAGTAAATATAAACAGAGAACTAGATAAATAAGTATTTGATACCTATACCAATATATAATCTATGGCTAGGTATCTATATCTTTATAACTATATATGTATATATATATATATTTGTGCATATAAAACAGATACATATTTACATATATTTTATTGTATATACATACATTTAATATATAGTTACATACATTTATATAGACTAATGTGTACACATACAAAAAATGTGAAGTTATTAGCCACCACGGAAAGTCAAGGATCCTTTCTCACTGGACGTAGTACTAGGAATTCTCTCTAAGGTACAAAAATGAGAAAGGAATGCATTCCAGTCTACAAAAAAGTGTACAAGTATTGAGGCAGAGGAATGCATGCCATTATAGTTTTAGACTTGCTTTCGGCAAATTGTCTAGTTTGGCTTAAACATGGTGTTTGAAGATGAGTAATGTGTAGCTAACTGAGAATGTCAGATTGTGTAGGGTTTTAAAAGGCAAGGAGAGGAGTTGGCATTTAATATTAGATATGAGACAAAAGACAGGTAATGTCAGTTTTTGAGAAGAGGATTAGTTAGGCCACTGATGGGGATAACAAAGGAGAAGGTAGGGAGAGGTAGGGAGGTATCTTATAAAAGGGGAAGAGACGTTGGAAGCAAAATGGGCTGTGAGGAGGGGAGGACAGAGAGAGAGAGACAGAGAGAGAGAAAGTAGATCAATGAATTGGGCATGCAAATAAACAAAAAAGCTAGAAAAGAACAAACTAAAAATTTCAAATTGAACACCAAATCATACATCTTAAAAATCAAAAGAGAGATGAACAAAATGGAAAGTAATATAACAATTGAACCAATAAATAAAACTAGGAGCAGTTTTTTATGAATAAAACAATGAAATAGAAAACCATTGAATAATTTGATTTCTTAAAAAAGCAAAACAAAATGACCTTGAAACTGCTGAATGTCACTAATGAAGATTAAATTAAGCCAATTATTAGGAGCTATTTTGCCCAATTACATGTTATTAAATATGGCAATGTAAGTGAAATGTGTGAATATTTACAAAAACATAACATTACAAGAATAAATAACAGGAGACAAATAGAATATTTAAATAACTTAATCTTGGAAAAAATGAATAAACATAAATGAGCTCTCTAAGAGAAAATTGCTAGGACAAGATGGATTGACAAATGAATTCTATGAAACATTTGAACAATTAATTCCAAAAACATGTAAACTATCTCTAAATAGGCAAAGAAATAGTTCTACTAATTTCCCTTTGTGACACAAATATGGTGTTTAATACAGAAACCTGGAAGAGTAAAAACAGAAAGAAAACTCCGGATCAATTTCTCTAATGAATATTAATATAAAAATTTTGTATAGGGGTGTCCAGGTAGCACAGTGAATAAGAGCACCGGCCTCAGTGTCGGGATGACCTGGGGGATCGAATCCAGTCTCAGTCACTTAGCACCCACCCAGAAATACCTGGCCGTGTTACCTTGAACAAGTTACTTTAGCACAATTGCTTAAAAAAAAATTTGTATAAAATACTATCAAGGAGATTACAGCACTATGCCACAAAGATGATACACTATCACCAAGGAGGATTTATATTGGAAATGAAGGTTTGGTTGAATAATTGGAAAACTATCAGCATAACTGATCATATCAATAACAAAAACAACAAAAATATATGAATGTATCAATGGATACAGAATATAATGCTCACTGCTATTAAAAATATTGGGCAGCATAGGAATATAGGGAGCTTGGCTTAAAATTATAAGTACTATCTATCCAAAACCATCAGCAAACATTATCCCTATTATGATGAGGATAAGCTAGAAGCCCTCCCAATAAGATCATGGCTGAAGCAAAGATGCCCATGATCATCACTATCATTCAGTTTGGTTTTAGAAATGCTAGCTATAGTAATGAAAGAAGAAAAATATAAATTTAAAGAATTAGAATAGGATATGAGGAAATAAAATTATAGCTCTTTTCTGATACTATGATGCTATACTCAGAGAAATCTAGAATATATATATATATATATATATATATATATATATATATATATATATGTTAATTGAAACAACTTCAGCAAAGTTGCAGGATATAAAAACAAACCCAGATAAATCATCAGGATTTCTGTATTTTTTCCAACAAAGTCCAGTAGCAAAAGTTAGAAAAAGAAATTTCTTTTAAAGTAACTATAGACACTGGGAGTCTACTTACAAAGAGAAACTAAGGAACCATATGAAAACAATTACAAAACACTTTTCACATAAAGATCTAAACAACAGGTGAAATTTGAATTGCTCATGGATACATTGAACCAATATGATATAATGGCAATTCTGCCTACATTAATTTAGTTATTTAGTGTTATACCAATAAAACTACCAAAAATTTTCTTATATAGCAAAAGAAAAAAAATGAAAATTCATCTAGAAGAACAAAAGGTCAAGAATATCAAAGGTATTAATGAAAAAAAATGTGAAGGATGGTGATCTGGGTAGTTCTCAAACTGTATTAAAAATAGCAGTCATTACAGCAAAGTTATACTGGCTAGTGGATTAATGGAATAGATTAGGTACATAATACAAAGTACTGAATGATCATAACAATCTAGTGTTTGCTAAGCTCAAAGATCCGGGCTCTTGGAATAGGAACTCAGTACTTAACAAGAATTTCTGGGAAACTGAAAAGCAGTTTGGCAGAAACTCTATATAGACCTATATATCACATCATATCCCAAGATGAGATCAACATGGGTTCAGGATTTAGACACTAAGACATTATCATAAGCAAATTATGAGAGCATGGATTATTTTTCCCATTGCATCTATAGATAAGGGAAGAAATTAGGATCAAATAAGAGAGAGAGCATCATGGAATATAATGTAGATAGATAGATAGATAGATAGATAGATAGATAGATAGATAGATAG
>NW_027185655.1:46940694-46975090 GCF_028583685.1 Petaurus breviceps papuanus
TAGATAGATAGATAGATAGATAGATAGATAGATAGATAGATAGATAGATAGATAGATAGATAGATATTTAAGACATTAAATTGAAAAGTTTTTGTACAAACAGATGAATGCAGTCAACATTAGAAGGAAAGAGGAAAATTTTACAGAATTTTTCTCAGATTTTCTCAAATATAAAGAGAATTGAGCCAAATTTATAAGCATGCAAATCATTCCACAATTGATAGATTGTCAAAGGATATGAATAGGCATTTTTCAGAAGACGAAATTAAGTCACTGATGACAGGAGAAATGCAAATTAAAGTCGTTCCGAGCTACTATCTTACACATATTAGATCTACAATTATGAAAAAAAAGGTAAATGGCAAATTTTGGAGTGGATGTGGGAAAAATAGGGACACTAATGCATTGTTGTTGAAGTTGTGAACTGATCTAAGCATTCTAGAAAGCAATTTGGAACATGGTTGAGGAATTATACAACCATGCATACCTTTTGACCCAGAAGTATCACTACTAGACATGTATCCCAAAGAGAACAAAGACAAAAGGAAACAGATTGATATGCACAAAAATGTTTATAACAGCTCTTTTTGTGGTAGCAAAGAACTGAAAATCTAGACTGAAGACTGAACAAATTGTGGTAAATTATTGTGATGGAATAATATTATGGTATAAAAAATGATTAGTAGGATAGTTTCAGAAAAACCTGGAAGACTTTTAAGAACTGATGCAAATAAAGTGAACAGAACTAGGAGAATATTGTACACAATGACATTAGTATTGTACGATTATATACTATGGATGCTTTAGCTATCATGATCAATACAGTGATCCAAGGTAATTCTGAAGGACTTATGACTAAAAATATCATACATCTCCAGAGAAAGAATTGATGGGGACAATGCAGATTGAAACCCAATTAAATAATAAGCTCTTTAAAATGAAAGACCTGTTTTTTTTTCATTTTTCTCTAACAAAGCACCTAGTAAAATGTTAATAATAACTAATGAAAGAGGATTTTTTGTTGAATGGTTAATAGAGGTGAACCATGAGGTCTCTTTTTTTTCCAATCACAGAAGCTAATTTATTTTTAATCTTATTTAATATTTTATTTCCCCAATTACCTGTAAAAATAATTTTAAATCTTTTTTTTTAAATTTTGTGTTCCAAATGTTCTTCCTCCCTCCTTCCCCCACAAACTCATTTCCGTGTAAGTTATTCTGTGAAAGAAAACACATCCAAAAAAAAACCCCACAAGAAATATAAAGAAAGTAAAGAAAAAGTATCTTTGATCTGTATTCAGGTTCTACCAGTTCTTTTGCTGGAGATGAAAAACACCTTTCATCACAAATCCTATAAAACTGTCTTGGATAACTGTATTTCTGAGAAGATTTAAGTATTCCTAGTTGATCACAGTACAATGTTGCTATTACTATGTGCAATGTTCTCCTGGTTCTGCTTACTTGACTCAATATCAGTTCATGTAAGTCATTTCAGTTTTTTTTTTTCTGAAATTCACCTGCTCATCATTTCTTAGAGCACATTAATATTCCACTACATTCACATACCACAACTCGTTCAGTCTTTAACCAATTGATGAGCACCCCTCAATTTCATATTCTTTGCCACCACTAAAAGAGCTGCTATAGATTTTTTTCACTCATAGGTCCTTTTCCTTTTTGCTGTTTTTCTCTTTGGGATTCAGACCTAGTAGTGGTATTACTTAGTCAAAGGGTATACATGGTTTTATTGCCCTTTGAAAATAAATGCAAATTTTCCTCCAGAATGGTTGAAGCAGTATACACTTTCACAAATAGTATATTAGTGTTTGAATTTCTCCACATCCCCTACAACATTTTTCATTTTCTTTTTTTTGCTGTATTTGCCAATATGACAGGTGTGAGGTAGTAGCTAAGAGTTGTTTTAATTTGCATTTCTCTCATCAATAGGCTCTGAAATATGCCTGTTCATATCCTATGACCATTTATCAATTGAGGAATGGCTCTTATTTCTATAAAGTTGACTCAGTTTTCTATACATTTGAGAAATGAAGTCTATCAGAAAAATTTACAGAAATTTTTTTCACAGTAAAGATGACCAGTAACTATGTATTTCCTCTACATTATTTTCCCCCTATTTATCCTACTTTCTCTCTCATTTTACACAACACATTCTCAAATTTTTTTAAATTCTGCCTTTAATCTTCCCCAACCTGTCTTCCATCCTATCAACTTACCCTCCCCCCCCAAGTTTTCTTATCCCCTTCCCTTCCTACTTTACTGTATCATAAGAGAGATTTCTACAATGTAGTGCGTATATTATTCCCTCTTTGAGGCAATTCTTATGAGAATATTTTTTTCTCTGCACCCCACATCCTCCATTTTCCCCTCCACTGTAAAATCTCTTTCACACCTCATTTAATGTTACATAATTTATCCCATTCTACCTTTCCTTTTTCCTTTTCTCCTAGTGAGTTCTTCCTCATCCCTTAATTTTATTTTATTTTTAGATAATTGTCTTCACATTCAACTCACACCTCAGCTTTCTGTATATGTACATTCCTTCTGACTGTGCTACTAACGAGAAAGGTTTTAGCACTTATAAATATCATTTTCCCGTGTAGGAATATAAACAGTTTAACCTCATTGAATCTTGTGTGATTTACCTTTCTTGTTTATTTTTTTATGCTTTTTTTCATCTCGTATTTGAACATCATTTTTTCTATTCAACTCTTGTCTTTTCATCAGGAATGCTTGAAAGTCCTCTATTTCATTGAATATGCATTTCCCCCCCCAAAGGATTATACTCAGTTTTGCTGAGTAAGTGATTCTTGGCTATAATGCTAGCTTTTTGCTCGCTAGAATATCATATTCCAAGCCCTCAAATCCTTCAATAAAGAAACTGTTAGTTATTTTATTATCATAACTATGGGTCCATGATATTTGAGTTACTTCTTTTTGGCTGCTTACCATATTTTCTCTTTGATTTCGGCAGTGTGAAATTTGGCTATAATATTCCTGGGAGTTTTCATTTTGGGATTTCTTTCAGGAAGTGATCAGTGAATTCTTTCAATTTCATTTTTCCCTCTGCTTCTAGAATTTCAGGGCAGTTTTCCCTGATAATGTCTTGAAAGATGATGCCTAGATTTTTTATATCATGACTTTAGGATAGCACAATAATTTTTAAATTATTTTTCCTGAATCTATTTTCCAAGTCAGTTGGTCTTCCAATGAGATATTCCATATTTTCTTCTATTTTTCTTAATTCTTTTGATTTTGTTTATTTCTTCATGTCTCATGAAGCCATTAGCTTCAACTTGCCCAATTCTAACTTTTAAGTAATTATTTTCTTCAGTGAACTTTTTCGCCTCATTTTCCATTTGATTAATACTGTTTTTCAGGCATTCTTTTCTTCATTGTATTTTTGTCCCTCTTTTACCATTTAGCATGCCCTTTTTTTAAGCAATTGGGGTTAAGTAACTTGTTCAAGGTTACATGGCTAGTTATTTCTGGGTGTTGTGCTATGTATCTGAGCCCAGATTCGATCCCAGGTCTTCCGACTCTGAGGCCAGCGCTCTTACTGCGCTACCTGGACGCCCCTGTATACTCTTTTTAATATGTTATTTTCTTCAGTATATTTTTGTGACTCCTTTGCAAATCTGTTGATTCTTTTTTTTCATGAATTTTTTGCATCACTGTCATTTCTCTTCCCATTTTCCCTCTGCTTTCTTACTTGATTTTTAAAATCCTTTTTTAATTCTTTCATAGCCTGAGGCCACACACACACACACATATTTTTGCAGGTTTTGGATGCAGATATTATGACTTTGTTGTCTTCTGCCGAGTATGTGTTTTGTTCTTTCTTATCACCATAGTAAATCTCTATAGTAACATTTTATCTGTTGTTTGCTAATTTTCTATTTCTTGATTTTTAATTCTATGGTAAAGTGGGGCTCTGCTTCCCAAGTGGAAGGGGTACTGTCCCAAGCTTCATGTTTTACCTGCAACTGTTTTCAGAGGTGACTCTTGGGACCTGTAAGTTTTTATCCCATCTGAGATGGTATGATCTAGGGAGAACTATGCTCTTGTACTGTTCACTGGTTTGTGAATGACCACAAGCACACCTTTCCATCCTGGAACTGTGACCAAGGTCCCTGCTCCCCTGCAGCAGCAAATTCTGCTGTGTTAGTGCTCCTCCTCACGCTGGGACTGAGACCCTGGACTGTGACCCAGATCTAAGTATACACAAAGCAATAGAATGCTCCCTTGGCACCAGCAGAGACCCCTGTAAATCTCCTTCTGAACCCATTGCCTAATCCCCTTACTATCTGTGGGCTGAAAGATCTGGAAGCTGCCACTTCAGTCACTGATTTAGTCACCCCAAGGCCTTCTATTGATTTGCTTGGGCCCAGCCTGTGCTGGCAGAGCCTGCTCTGGACTGTGCTCCTCTCTAATTCTGGTGCAATAGACCTTTCCTTTCAATCTTCTAAGTGGTGTTATGTAGGAAAGTTTTTCACTCTTTATGTTGGTTCTACCGCTCTAGAATTTGTTTAGAGTCATTATTAAAAGGTCTATGGATGGGTTTGGGGAGAGCTCAGGTGAGTCACCAAGGAAAATCATGCAGAGATGATGAGAGATTAGAAGGGAAAGAATTATTTTTACCTGGAGCAGTATTTCTGGTAGAATGAACGAAGATTTTGTAGGTTCAGCAATTTAGATAGTGATTTGTTTGGCAATAAAATGCTTCCATAAATGGATGACCAAGCTATTATTGACAATTCCATAGTTAGTCTTGTTGTGACTTTTTCTTATGTTTCAATATGGTGGTGGCTGTGTAGTAGTTCTAATTTCCTTTAACTTGTGCTTACAAACACTAGCCTAGTGTCCTGCTTGCACCCTCATTTGCTGCTGAGGATGACTCTACTCAGGGCTAAATGACATGTAAAACACTATAATGGAGACTGCCTTTACACTAAGGTAATTTGGTCTAATACAGCACATGATCTGAGAACCCAAACCACAGAGGGTACTTGATAAGTGAGTAATCATCAGAGGAGTCTCAGAAGGTTGGTCACTTCCCCTTAAGTGCCCAAATGAGATCTCATTCTTACCCTCTTCAGTCTGTATAACTTCCTGAGACCTTTTTTTTTTTTCCTTTTAACAAATTCCCCTTTATTCTCTATCTCTCCATTTCACATTCTTTTGAACTTCTGTGCTTAATAAACCTAACTGAATTAAAAAGAGTCACTTTGCTCTCTCCCCAAGTCTGATTGATCTCTCTCTCACACTTCCTAGTACAAGGGACCACAACAAGGTGTTGGCACTGTAACTTTCAGTCTTTCTCTTTACTTTCCCTGTGACTATCATTCTACAACAATTTCTCCTTTTTTGAAGGCCATTGCATTCTCTTTATACCCTTGTTGCTGTCTTTCATATATGCCTAAGTCACTTTCTCTTCTCTCTAATAAATTTAGCACTTGACTTAGAGTTGCCTTTACCCCATACCCTCCACACTCTGATTGCACCACCCTCCAGATTCCTGAATGTATTCAGTTCTTATGAGCTCTTTCTCCTGCCTCAACCACTCATAGTAATGCCTTTATCCCCAACACTCATGCATTTAGCATATGGGCACACAAACATGCATAAACACCTACACACACAATTTATCTTAGCCACTAGAATTACTAGTTATAGTTCCTGATTGTGGAGCTATTAGAAATGACTTATAGACCAGTGCTATGAAACTCAACTAGAAATGGAGTTCACTTATATATGTATGTAAGATCTTTGTGGGACACATCTTGAATTAGAAAGCCACAAATCAATATTAACTGTGTTTTATTGTATTTTTATTTAGTTAAATATTCTGGAATTGCATTCTAATCTGGCTTGGGCCATATTTGCCAGTATTGTGAGTAATGTGTTTGATACTTCTGAATATACATTTTCTTTAAACTCAATCAGATTTAGTTATCCAATCCTGAAGTTTGATTTGGTTTCCTTTTAAAGAGAAAATCATACTAGGAACAACGGAGCTCACATTTTAGAACCTTTGAAAGTTTACAAAGCATTTTCATGGGATTATAGGTTTAGAGCTGAAAAGTATTTTAATTGATATTGGAGATCATCTAGACAAGCCTTCTGATTTTATAGATGATGAAACTGAGGCCAGAGATAGTGCTATATACCTAGTATATCACAAGTAAGATGCAGTACTGGTACTTGGACCCACATCCTCTGGCTATATAGCATGACTTTATTCTACTATTTCTCTCTAAACACTGGTCTACCTCTAACTTCCTGCATCACTAGATAATTCACTTTTCCACTCTGGATCTCAGTTTCCACATCTGTAAAAAGAGGATTTGGAATTAAATTATAACTAATTTATATTGATATAAGTAGAAAAATTAAATTACCAACTCATTTCTAAAGCTGTGTCCTGCACACTATATTGCCCAGTCCAGGACAGAGAATGCAGAATGTAAAAAGAAGGTGCTCTTCTTTTAATGCATTTCCTTTTAACGCATTTATCTCCTATTTCCCAAGAATTCCTAAAGCTCCCTGAATGCTCTTTCTTTGCCTTCTAGGTACCGAGACAACCATTGTGATCTAATAAAAACATTGATTTAACCTCTAATCTAGATTCTTTCTACTTGCTAAAAATATCCAGCGGCAATTTCAAAATTACATTTTTATCACTGTCTGTCCAAACCTGATTATGTTTCTAAGCCTGATTCTCCACTGTCTGTTGAACAACTTTCAGTTCTTTTTCTTCCTTGGATTGCTCACAGTGCTTTATACCTCTATTATGAATTAATAGATTGTAAACCTCTTCAGAAGAAGATCTGTGTTATATAAATTTTGCATGCCCATCAGAGCCTAGCACAGTTCTTTGCACACAGTAGTCACCTAATGAATGTTCCCTGTATTTGTATCATTATATACTTTGCAGCAATTCTATTTGTGGATGTCTTTATATTCCTCCTAGCAGACAGTAAACTTCCTCAGGGCAGGGAATGTTTTTTTTTTTTTTTTATGTTTGCAATTCTAACAGCATGGAATACAGTCCTCTATAAATAACAGACATTTAATAAATTTTTTGAACTGATTTTTACCCAAAACAAAACTTTGATTTTAAAATACCTATCAAGCTACCTCTGTAACACATTATTCCTCTTTCTATGCTCTAGTCAAACTGACACCTTTCATTTCCCATATCTGTATTTTTGCACTAGCAGTCTTACAAGTAGAAAGCACTCCATTCTCACCTCAGTCTGTTAGAATTTGCCTGGTTTTCTATAAAAGCCTTAGTAAGCATTCATTCTCTTCTACATAAAGTCTTTCCTGATCCCCCAGCTAATATAGGTAGGTCCCACTTAACATGAACAATGAATACCATGAAGTAGTCCCATAATTCTGACTCATGTTTATTTTGTTTATTTCCATTATACTGGAGCCATTTATCATAGTTGACATAATTATATGTTTGAACATAGTGAAATGAAGTAGTATCCTCTGAAACCCCATGAAAAAATGGCCTTGTATTAATCTTACACACACTTTACATATACATATATTTATTTATATAAATGTTGCCTCCTTCCAAGGAAAATAAGCTCCTTGAGGAGAGGGGTTGTTTCATATTTGTCTCTGTTTCAAATATAGAACATACAGTCAGTAGTTAATAAATGCTTACTGACTGATTGATAGATCAAATGTTTCTGAACTTCTAGGTTCCCTTACTTTCAAATTGCATGAAGTGTTAGGGAAAGAACAAAATTGCAATAATACCTTGATGAATAAAGCATATTTGATCTAGCTGTCCTGGTGGTAACACTAGCAGCTGAATAATAGGACCATCAAAAAGCCCTTGCTCTTATGCATTATGCCTAAGATAGAGTGCCTTATATTAATCAAAAATACTTTTAAAGGACAGAATTAAAGGTGAACCTAAAAGAAGGGGTAGCCTTTAGAGATTAAATGCCATCACAGCATAATACACTTTGCAACTTGAACTTCAAGTGCATTTCAGAACTGCAAGCTGCTATACTTTTGTTGTCCTTGTATAAAAACTATTTTTTCCTTCTCTCAATAAAATCTTAAAGATAGCAACTATAAACCCACATGGTTGTTTACCGTACTTGACTAAACCCATCAAAGAATTCATCTTTTGTTTCTAATAGGAGGTATGCTACCAATGATTTATAGCCTAACATATAGGTATAAGTGCTTGGAGACTGGTACAAAAGGGCCTCTCATCTGCCAAAGAGCCCAAGCCTCACAGAACAAAGGCAAGAAGGGGTTAACACTTCCCAGGAATCAGTGACTGAAGCTGAAGATCTTTCGAGTGTGCCTCACTCCTACCTTTTGCGGGTGAGCCTTTAAGGCTAGCAATCAAGCTTTAGTTCAGCTTCTGAGACCCAAGCATCACCTCATTCTTATACCTCAGAGAATGATTATAATAAGAGTGCCTGGGACTTTTGGACCCAAAGGCAAGAGGGAGACTGCTCTTAAGGGGAGTTATATCTATCAGATAATTCTGAGATTCAGGGTGCTGGGGATAGCAGGGGATCTTATCCAAAGGAGGCTAAAATCCATTCCAAATCCTAAGCTTCAGCCTACCCAAGGAAGCCCAGGTTCCTTTGAACACAGAGATTAGGTATATTAACTCAAGTTGTCCTCTGGGCATGATGTATCCTCCACCACCTCATGAAGAGGTTATTGGACTGGTATAGAGGTAAGGTGTCAAATACATGACTGAGAAACTCCACAGGACACAAAACACTCCCTAAGTGCAGATTGAACCCGATTAAAATAGAACATGAATAATGTTACAATGTGGTTTTCTATGTCAATATGTGTCTATGGGGGAAGGGGACTTTATGTACAGTTTGAGTTTGAAACCATATGTGTAGAGACTGGGGAACTACTATGTACCAACTCAGATGTCCAAGTAGAACTAAGTGTACTGTACCTGAGCATACATTCCCTCTTCAGTTCCCTATATTTATGACAGCCAAATTAGAATTTGATCTCACCACCTGACTCTGACTCTATGTGGTGTCTTCACATGTCCATGGAAGACAAGGGTCTTAATCAATTGATTCTCCCCTCTGTGATATGAGAAGAAAACCACCAGATTCTGCTTCTCTTATTCCTGTGACTTAGAGTGGATCGTTGCTCATTTGAGATACTTTTACTCTCATACTTAACCCTTTCACTCAACATTCCTGAGTCTCATCTTCCCTTCCATTTAATTGGGGCATCAAGGCGACTGGACTTGCAGTCAAGACAGAATTATCTTCATATCCTTCCTTAGATACTTGATACTTGTGTTTCTGGGCAAGTCATGTAATCTCTCTAAGTCTCAGTTTCCTATGTATGTAAAACGGCGATGAGAATGATAATAGTGCCCATTTCATGAAGTTTTAAGTATCAACTGAGATAATATGCCCAAAGTGTTTTCCAAGTATAGAAGTCCAGAAGCCAAGATGGTAAAGTAATCAGTAACTCACCATAACTCTCTTAGATTTATCTCCAAATAGCCATAAAATAGCACCCCCAAACAAATCCTGGAACAGCAGAATCAGAAAAAAATGTGGGGAGAAAAACCCTTTTAGCACAAGAAACTTGGAAGATAGGCAAGACATATCTATCCTACTTGGTTAAAAGGGGAACATATTGCAAGACAGGAAGCATACCAGGAAAACAGAAGCAAATCCCACAGCAAACCAGCAGGAGATTCTGAGGCCCAGTATGATGGAACTGGTAAACACCAATACCACAACCCCGCAAGTGACCCAGCATAGCCAGAGAAATTGATGTACTCTAGCTCTGAGAACCACCACTACATCAGTGTAACCCTGGGAAAATAAGCATCTTACAGAGGTCAGACCTTCAAGGGCTTTGGCATAGGCTCAGGCAAGAAGGCAGTCTCCAGCAGTGAGACCACCACATGTTTCAGTGCAACCCTGGGGAAAAACAGAAACATCTCACCAGCCTCTGCACATGCTAGTCAGTAGCATTAGGACCCCAGCTCATCAACAAGTAAGCTATTAGACCCCTACAGCCTCCTGTAAGACCAGCTAATGCCCACCCCTATAGTGCAGCACCAGACATGAAGGACTCCCATGGGATACAGGGTTATATCAGTGCAGCACTAGGTAAAGAGTCAGGGCCTGCAGCCTCTGACACAAGAAACCTGAGGCAGTGTCCTTTCTACCCTGGGAGTAGAGCTCAAATTGAAAAGGCAAAAAAAATAAAATGACCAAAAAGCAATTTTAAAAGAATCTCACCATAGAAAGTTATTATGGCAGGGAAGAACAAGACATAAACTCAGAAGAGAACAACAATGTCAGAACACCTATGGGCAAAATTCCAAAGGAAAAAAGGAAATGGTCTGAAGCCCAGGGGGAAAACCCATGGAAGAACTCAAAAAGGAACTTAAAAATCATATAAGAGAGGCAGAAGAACACTTGGGAAAAGAGAGTGATGCAAGAGAATTATTAAAAAAAAAAGAGTCAGCAGTTTGGAAAAAAAAACTGCTTAAAAAGTAGAATTAGTCAAAAGGGAAAGGAGATACAAAACTGATGGAAGAAAATAACTCCCTATAAAGTATAATTAGCCAAATGGAAAAAAGAAGTCCAAAAGCTGAGAAAAACAACTGCTTGAAATTTAGAATTGGGCAAGTGGAAGCTAATGACTTTATGAGGCATCGTGAATCAATCAATCAAATTTTAAAAATGGAGAATAAAACCAAATGTATAATATATCTTTGGATAAATAACTGACCTAGAAAATACATCCAGGAGAGACAATGCTAGAATCATTGCGCTACCTGAAATCCATAATCTAAAGGAGGACCTGGACAGCATCTTTCAAGAAATTGTCAAGGAAAACTACCTGGATATCTTGGAACCAGAGAGAAAAATAGGCATTGAAAAATCCATCAATCACTTTAGGACAGAGATCTCAAAATAAAAACTCCAAGAAGCATTATAACCAAATTATAGAACTTTCAGATTAACAACAGCAAAAAAATACTGCAAGTGGCCAGAAAGAAAGAATCGAACCACACTGGCTCTGGTCATAAGACATGCAGCTTCGTCTCTTTCATCTGCTCCCCCTTTAGCCCCGAACCCACCCCCTAGGTATGTTGCAGCCATGGGCTTGGAGCTGGAGACTGCCATGAAATCCTTCATCAATGTGTTCCATGCTCACTCTGGCATGTAAGGTGATAAGTATAAACTGAGCAAGAAGGAGCTGAAGGCTGAACTGTTTGGCTTCCTGGAAACCCAGAAGGATGCCAATGCAGTGGATAAGGTGATAAAGGAGCTGGATGAGAACGGGGATGGTGAAGTTGACTTCCAGGAATATGTGGTGCTGGTGGCCACACTAAACATGGCCTGCAACAACTTCTTCTGGGAGAACAGTTGAGCAAGCAGTCCAGCTCTTGCCAGAACTAATAGCCTTGTTCCCTCTCCCACCATTCCCATCTTCACATTCCACATAAGCCTTCCCTCTACCCTCAGTCTCCCCCATTTCACTGTCCCAGGCTTGGCCATAGCATTTGTGGTATACTGCTCCATTATTCATTAAAGGCTCCTCTCCCTCCCCCATCCAAAAGAAAGAAAGAAAGAATAGAACATCAGGGAACTACAATCAGGATTACACAGGACCCAGCAGGTGCAAAATTAAAGAATGAGAGATCATGGAACATGATATTCAGAAGGTAAAGGAGCTCAGACTAGAATGGAAAATCACCTACCTGGTGAAATTGATATAATACTCTAAGGGCAAAATGGTCATTCAGTGAAATAGAATGATTTCAAGCTTTCATAAGAAGAAGACCAGAACTGAGCACCAACCAAAACTAAAACAAAACACAGACACACACACACACAAACACACACACACACACAAACACACACAACCTTGATTTCGAATATCAAGATCCCAGCGAAGTCTAAAAAGGGAGAAAGGGGGAAAGAAAACATAAGGAATTCAATGGAGCTGAACTTTTGCATCACTACATGGGAAAATGTTACTTGCAATTCTCAAAAATATTACCACTAATATTATAGCTAGAAGGAATATACATAGAGGGAAAAGGTATAAGGTGAATTTGAGGTAATGATATAAAAATAATTGAGAGATGAGAAAGAAGAGTACCCTGGGTGCAGAAGTAAGGGAGAGGTAGAATGGGGTAAATTATTTCACATGAAGAAGTACAAAAGACCTATTATAGTGGAAGGAAATATAGGAGTGTGGCCAATGTTGGAAATTAAAACCAGGAAATGGGAATAGTTTGAACCTTACTATCATCAGTATTGGCTCAAGGAGGTAATAATATGCACGAACATTTGGATATCAAAATCTTTCTTACCCAGCAGGAAACTAGAAGTGGAGCAGATTACGTAAAGGGAGTGGTGGTGACAAAACTGAGAACAGATTGGGGGAGGCCATAGACAGAAGCAAAACACTGTCAAGTAAGGAAAGGGTGAAAGCAGAAAGAGGAAAAACAGGAGGAAAAATATGATGGAGGGAATTACACAGTTAATAATCCTAACTGTGAATGTGAGGGGTATCATCTCTTCTATAAAATGGAAGCTGATAGCAGAGTGAATCAAAAACCAAAATCCAACAATATGTTTACAAGTAATACACAAAGCAGAGAAACATACACAGAGTAAAGGTAAGTGGGTGTAACATAATCTATTATGCTTCAGTTGAAGGGGGAAAAATCAGGGCAAACTAACCACATCTTGGGCAAAGCAAAAGCAAAAATACACCTAATTAAAAGAGATAAGGAAGAAAACTACATCTTGCTAAAAAAATAGACAATGAAGTAATATCAATACTAAACATATATGGATCAAGTGGCATAGCATCCAAATTCTTAAATGAGAAGTTAAGTAAGTTACAGGTTCATGACTAAACAAGAGACAGATAGCATTAAGAAATGTAAAATAGATCATTTTGCCTATATTAAATTAAAAAGCTTTTGCATGAACTAAATCAGTGCAACCAAGATTAGGAGGAAAGCAAACAATCTTTACAGCCAGTGTCTCTGATAAAGGATTCATTTCTCAAATATATAGAGAACTAAGTCAAATTTATAAGAATAAAAGTCACTCCCCAATTGATAAATGGTCAAAGGATACGAACAAACCATTTTCAAATGAATAAACCAACGCAATCTATAAGTATATGTACTTTAAATCACTTTTGATTAGAGAAATACAAATAAAAGTTATTCTAAGGGGTCACCTCATACCTATCATTTGGCTAATATGACAAAATAAGGAACATGATGAATGTTGGAGAGGATGTGGGAAAATTGGGACACTCATGCACTGTTGTTAGAGTTGTGAACTGATGCAAAAATTCTCTAGAGCAATTTGGAACTGTGACCAAAGGGCAACCAAACTGTGCATACCCTTTGATACAGCAGTAGCACTACTAAGTCTGTATTCTAAATAGATCAATAAAAAGTAAAAAGACCTAAATGTGAAAAAATATTAATAGCAGGCATTTTTGTGGTGATAAAGAACTATATAAATTGATTGGATGCCCTTCAATTGGGGAATGGGTGAATAACTGTGGTATATAAATATAATGGAATACTACTGTGCAATAAGAAATGAAGAACAGGAAGATTTCAGAAAGGATAAGCAAGCAAACCTAGAAAGACTTGTATGAACTTACACAAAGTGAAATGAACAAAATCAGGAAAACATTGTCCACGGTATTGGAAACATTATGTGATCACCAACTATGAATGACTCGGCTCTTCTCAGCAGCACAATGATCCAAGTACAAATGCTTCACTAAGGAAAATACTATCCTCATCCAGATAAAGAGCTGATGAACTCTGAATGCAGATCAAAGCATACTTTCTTCACTTTCTTCTCTTTTTTCTTTTGATCTATTTCTTCCTTCAAAACTTTGACTAATATGGAAATATGTTTTACATGATAGCACATGCATATTCTATATCAAATTTCCTACCATTTTAGGATGAGAAGAGAGGAGGGAGAAAAATTTGGAACTCAAAATCTTATGAAAAATTAATGCTAAAAATTGTCTTGACATATAATTGGGGGAAACTACTATTTAAAAAAGATTTAGCTAAAGTGCCACCATCTTAATGATGGCATTCTTGGTCTATTCAGGTCTAGAGACTTCTCCTCAGACTTACGTCCTATTTTTTCATTTGTTTTGTTTACATCTATTTATGTTCATACTGCAGTTCTCACCTCCATTTAGAATGTAAACTCTTTCAGGGTAGAAATTATTTCAATTTTCTTTTTTTATATTTAATATTTAACATGGTGGTTGGAAGGCAGTTAGTGTTTAATAAATTCTTGTGGATTGATTTGTTGTTAGAAAAGTGTTTGGAACAGTCAGAGTTTAAGCAGCAACCCCAGATAACTACTTGGTCTCATAGGCAGGATTTGAACCCTGGTATTCCAGACTCCAAGGCCAGAACAGGTATAAATGAGGTACAAAGAAAAACAAAACAAAAACAAAAAATGAGACTGGGAGAATTTAAGGATTTTACTATAGCCGCACAGCTACTAAGCATCAAACATTTGTGATGTAAAGCCACATGTTCCTAATTACATATCATGAGATGGTATTCTATATAAAGTATGTGGTTATTGTGGGGCAGCTAAATGACAACAATGTACCGAGTGCTCGGCCTCCAGTTATAAAAACTCAACTTCTGAGTTCAAATCTTTTCTCAGACACTTAACTAGCTCTGTGAGCCTGGGCAAGTCACTTAATGATGTTTTTCTCAGTTTCCCCATCTATAAATTTAGTTGAAGAAGGAAATGGTAAATCACTACAGTGTCTTTGCCAACAAAACCAGTAATGGGGTCACAGAGTCAGACATAACTGAAATGACTGAACAAGAAATGATTATTGTATTAAATTGAAACTAAATTGAATTGAGTTGAAGTAATGTTGGGGCAGTCCTTGATTAGCACCAAAACTCAACAGAGACGATGTCATGGTCAGTTTCCAGTTCTGTCTTTTTTTTAGCATACCCTTATCCAACAGAAGGTTTGCTGGAATGTTGTATATTTTTCAAATATTCAGATAAATATAGGCCAGTAGACTCATATCTCTTTTCACAATTAAAAATGTTTGGAGGCTTGCATTGTACAGTCAGATGGACAATATGTATCAAATAATTAGATAATTATGAAATGCTTATCTCACTCTTCTGGATATAGTAACAGCTAGAGGATAGAACCATGAAAACTGACCTCGCCCTGACTTAAGTAGGAAATTTAATTTCTCCCAGTCCTCACCAATAAAAGCATTTAATAATCCTATGGATTTTACTGCCTATCTTTAGACATTTATTGGAATTTTTCTTCCAATCATCTTCATCAGATCTGAGTATTCTTTTTTCTTTTCTCACATAGAGTGAGACAAAGTGACAAGCAGTACATCTGAAGAGAATAGTATGCTTTGCTCAGAATTGAGAGATATGGGTTCAAATCCCACCTTTCATACTGACTAACTCTATGCCATGGGGAAATCCCCTAAACTTTCTGAGCCTGTTTCTTATGCATTTTCAAAATAGAAATAATTATATCTTTAATACTTGTATGATATTTGTGAGCTTCAAATCCTTTAATGTTTTAATTTATCATCATTAAGTACTGTTATTATGGAAAAGTAAAATATACATAAATATATATGCACATATGTGTTATATATATGTGTGTGTGTGTGTATTGTGTATGTGCATATACACACAAACATTTTAGTTTATTCTGTAAACTATTTCTATGTATACCTTTTACAACTTACTTTGAATTTTTATGGGTTAGCATGTCCATATTTTTCCTACTGGAAGAAAATGAAAAATAGAAGATTTGGACTAAATGCAACAAAAAATCAGTTTTTGAGATAAGCAAAGAGACATGGGATCTTATGAATATAGATTCATAGACATAGATCTGGAAGGAAATTAGATTTCATCAAATATGACCCCCTCATTTTAAATTTGAGAAAAAAAGACTCAGAGTGGTTAAAGGACTTACCTGGGATCACACAATTGGTAATTTCCAGAGCTGATATTTGAACTCAGTGTCTGTGACTACAAGTTCAGGGCTCTCCCTGCTGTATCACTGTCCCACTTAGCTTCCTATGTGTGAGTAATAGGAAGTAAAGCTTGTAGGATGACTGTTTCCCAGGATGCAAATTTAGGGAATTTAGTATGTAATCATATGCTTAAATTTATTCCTGACTAAGCCAGGATTCAAAATAAATTATATCATTTCTCCCATAAATAGCAAAGTATTTAGAAAGGTTAACTCATCTTAGGTTATCTTAGATTTCATTTCCTGTCCTGTCTTCTGGTATTTCACTCTTTCTAGTCAGAGCAGCAGCATTCCACCTCTGCAAAAATATCATCAGTTCTAATAGTTCCACATCAATCTCTTTTCTGTTTATATATTTGTTTGAAGTGAACACATTGCTAGAGAAAGGTCATGGACTGACAATTCTGGAAGCCAAACCCTCTGACATTTGTTCACAGGATAGGATGATGACATTGAAAACCTTCCCATCTGTCTGTCAGTGAACACAAGAGCCACATGCCCTAGTGAGAGTGAGAATAGCATTTGTGTGTATGGGGGAGATTGGGGATAGTTCCTTTTTTAAAAATTGGATTTTTGTGCAAATGGATAAAGCTTGGGCCATAGATGTAGATGCCCAATATTAAAAAAAAAAGACCACAAGGAGGTATCACATGCTTCCTCAGAGTTCTGAACAACAGACCAGCCTGGTTAACACAGAGGTAAAGAAGCTATATGCAATTTCATCAGTTCTGTGTCTTGGCTGAATATGTCTTTCCCTGGTATTGCTCAGTCTGTAATATGCAGAGTAGTTATTAAATAATAATATCTGATAGTTTTAAAATGTTTTTGATTTTTCCATACCACTTCTATGTTCCCAGGGGGAAAAATTAGTCTAGAACTGCCCCCAGCCATCATAGTTGGGCAAATTGGTGAATCATAGTTCATCTGTCTAAATAAATAATGGGCAGGCAAAAACATCGACTTTCTGTACCATTTTGAGCCATTCAGAGTCATTATGCAAAAATATCTGAGTATGTAGTCAAAAGACTCAACCTGTCTAGGTATCAGTAAATGCAAGCATGAGCAGCTTCCCAGAGGATTGCTGATGTAAATAGCTCTAAGCTTCTGACCACATGGTATAGTGAACTCTCTATTTATTCAGCAGTAAACTAAAGCAAAACATTCACAGAAACTGAAGTACAGCATTCACAGTGATCTAACATAACAACTTATCACTAAAGTGGGCACAGAATTTTCACATAAAGCAACTACATAGTTTTAAACAAAAGATATCATTAAGTAAGTCCTTAACCAAATCATCCTTAAGAAGCAATCCACCTCAAGGGACATAAAGTACAAAACTCCAAGTTTTGCTACCCCTAGATCACATTGTCTTGGTCTCTTAGTCAAAAAGTTTTCTTTCTTTTCTTTCTCCTTCCTCCCACCTTTAAATCAGAAGGGACTCAAACAAGGTAAAACGTTATCTTGTCAGTCAGCACTAAGTACCCAAGGTGAGGTCTTTTCATCTTGGCTGGAGTCTGGCTCCTGATTTTCCATGGTTCTTTTTCCATGGGTCCAGTTCCCTGGATTCACAGGCAGGCAGCTCTCAGCACCTCATTTGGCTCCTCACCCAGCTCCTGGTGCAGCTCCTCGTCCACCTCCTCATCCAGTTCCCATTCCATATTGAATCTCACAGTGTCCAGTTCACCTCAAGTCCTTTGGTGTTTCTGTTTCTGGGAAGATAAAGCTTAACAGAGTCAAAACAACTTTCATGCACATTGCCAGCACCATCATCAATTCCCTGTCTGCCTGTGAAATCAACATAGACCCATAAACAAGGTGTGAGAACTCAACACAAATAGCCAGTGTAGTCCCAGGACCTCTGAAATCCAACTCCAGGACTTCTGTAAAAAGACAACAAGAAAATCTTCTTTCAGGCCTTCCAGTAAGGTCCCAGGACTTTGGTACAAAGTACCACAAACACAAAGAACAGAGAAAAAGAATGCCTGGCCTCCACAACCATTCCCCTTTTCAGTTCTGCTCTGTCCCTCTTGTGCACCTCCTTATACATGGTGTTTCTCCTTCATGTTGTATCTGCAAGTTCCTCCCACCTTCAAATCACAAGGGACTCAGACAAGGTGCTAAATACTTAAGTAACTAAAACAAGGCACTAAGTACTTCTTTGCTTGCCATTACAGTGTGTCTCCTATAACTTTTTATCCTCTTCAAATTATTCAATTAATTTTAGCCCTAATATGATAGATTTTAGAGCTAAAACAGACTTTGCCTATCATTTATTCTTGCACATAGAATAGGGCTGGGCACAGATCAGACCAATAATAAATGTTCATTGAATTAAATGGAAATGTATTTAATAGATGAAGAAACAAGCCCCAAGAGGTGAAATAATTTTCACTAGGTCACACAGGTACTTAAGAAGCAGTTTCAATGTGGTAGAAGCAATATCTGTCTTGTAGGCTAGACTAGTCTTTCCTTAAAAGGTATTGAATCCATCTTTCAGACTTAATTGGCTGAGGGGACTAAGAAGGTTCAGGTCATTGATAATGTCTTGTTATATAAAGTATAAAAAGTCAGCTCACAAGGAATCAGCATCTCCTTCACACTTCTGACAGACAGAATAGCATGGACAGAATATAGGTAGAAAAGCGATATCACATTGAATCAATACTTTATCTGAATATATAATTATGAAAATATAACAGCAGATTGAAAAGACAGGGCAGGAGAGAGGAGAACCTGAGAGAAAAAGAAAAGAAAGAAAAATAAAAAATGCCCATCTACATTAGAGAAAAAGGGATAAATTCAAATTTAGGTGGTATAAGGATTTGGATCTTTTATTTTTTCAATAGATTTTCCAAGTTCAACTGGGCAGTAGAATATGTATATACTTATTTCAAAGAAGAGAAAACTCAGAAATTTCAGAGAAGAGAAAACCCAGAAGGAGCTTAATAGCTTTCTCCAAGTATATAAATGTCTACTCTGTGGAAGAAGAATTAGACTTGTTCTTTTTGACCCCAGAGGTATAAAAAGGAATAAAGGATGGGGGAGAAGGCACAAAATGTTAAATTAATCTGGATGTTGGGGGAAAAACTTTCTAATAATTACAGCTATCCAAAAGTGGAATTTGCTGATTCAGGAGATAGTGAGTCTTCCTCAGAGGTCCTCCAATATAGACTGGCCCATCACTTATCATGTACATTGAAATAGGGGACCTTTTTTTGTATTATGTTAAATGACCTTTGAGAATCCTAACTCTCAAATTATGTGGTTTTGTGATAGTCTGACATATTTTTGATTAAGGAGGTAAAAGATCATAAATGCCACTTTTCCTTTGACTGTGCAATTATTTCTTGTGTTTTCCTACAACCTTAGCTGTATATCCCCAAATGACAAGTACTATGGTGTCTTGTGACCTACAATCTAGTAGTAAAGCACCTGCATAATACATGGGAGGAAGATTAAGTTTCATGAAAGTTCAGAGTAAATGTGAAACTGTTCAATATGTAAAAAAACATGGTGTGCATCTCTGTGTGTTTGTAAGTATAAAGTCTTGTAATGATTATTACATGCCTGAGAAATCACCCATCCAAAGCATCTCCATGCTTCAGTGCTTCTGTTACACTATCAGTCTGCCCCACATTCAAACTAATGGCCTGAAGGAGGGGAAAAAATGTTTCACTTATTTTTTTTTACTTTCCCCTCTAAACATCTATTTCATTATTCCATTTAGTCCCAGACCTGAAAGATAAGCTCAGGACATGCACTGCTTGAACAGACCGCTTGTACTGCAATTTATATGCAAACAGGTAATATGGTAGAGCAGTGATGGCTAGGGTATGAAACTTCCCTTCCATCTCCTTTAGAGAAACAACTGATGTCATTCCTTTAATGCATTTGCTAGAATTTATTGAAATGCAAAAAATATAATTTATTAGCATAGGAAAGAAATTATTTGACCATCATCATTAATAACACAAACTAATTTAAAGAGGCCTTTGCTATCTTTAATGCTCAGAATTTTTTTTTCTTTTTGCAAAAACACAGTAGTAAGGAACACTGAAGACTGTACCTGAATAGTGGAAAGAACACTGGATTAGGAATCAGAAGATTTGAGTTTGAATTTTGGCTCTGCTAGTTATTCCTGGGTAAGTAACTTTCTCTTTCTAAGCTTCTCAAGCTATAAACAGGGTTCAACCACACAATACGTAAGATCACATTTGATTCTAATTTGCTATCTTTGGATGTATAGACAGTGTAAATGTTTCAATTAGGTCCAAGTAAGTGGCAGTAGACTCTTGAATTGAGGAACACAGAACAAATCTATGGACATTGAACAATTATCAGAGTTTTAGAGGTAGAAGGGACTTTGAGGGTCATTAAATATGACCTATTAATTTTACAAATAGGGAAATTGAGTCATAGAGTGGTTTTGTTTTTAAAGTGAATTGCCCTGAACCAATGTCTGAGGTAAGATCTCAGCCCAAGTGTTCCTCTCTCCTAGTTCAGTGCCCTATTTCTAGTTACACTTTTGGTGACAATCACCACCAAATTTGGTGACAAATTTGCAGTTATAACTTTGGTGACAATCACCACCAAGTCTTTTGGCCAAATTACCCAAAACTTGGCTCACTAGTAATTTTCAGGGATACCAGGACGCTTCCATCCTACCACTCTGGATGTCATAAGAAAAGTCGAGATATTCACATCCCACTGGGCAAATGGCTAATTTCCCTTTGGAGCAATTCAGCTCTACACTTTTGCTCAATACTGATTTTCATCTTCATTTCCAAGTGCAATTAAAAGTTGGGTTTAACCTCTGGTCAGAAAAAGCAGCTGGACTTTTCCCACTTAATAAACCAGGAAGCAATAAGTCTTTGTGACATTCTGTCCTCTATCAAGGAGGTTTAAGACTGAGAAAGTGACAGGTTCTCTCCCTCTTTCTCTCCCTCTCTCTCCTTCCCTTCCTCTCTCTCTCTCTCTGTTTCTCTGCTTCTCTCTGTCTCTCTGTCTCTCTGTCTCTGTCTCTGTCTCTCTCTCTCTCTCTCTCTCTCTCTGTGTCTCTCTCTGTCTCTCTCTGTCTCTTTCTCTCTCTGTCTCTGTCTCTCTCTCTCTGTCTCTATCTCAACCTGTCTCTCTCTCCCCCTGTCTCTATCCCTCTCTCTTTCTATCCCCCTCAAAAAAAAGCAAAAAAAAAAACAACAACCCTGAAAATAGGAGAGGATTCTGGGAAGATGGCAGATTATGTCAGGAAATCCCAAACTCTCAATATAAAATAGCACCTTAGTGTGAACAAGGTACAGGTAAAAGTAAATAGTAATAGGGGCACAAAAGGAGTCTTCCTAGAATAATTTGATAAGATCAGAAGAAAAATCCCAGGAAGACATTTGGTCCCTGTGGAGAGTAAACACCTCCAGGCTAGTTGCCCCTTTAATAACAAGCTGAAAGCCCAGGGATCAGTTAGTTTGAGAGGCTTCCTCAGCCCCAGATATAGGAACTTTCCCCCCAGGATAGTGAGGAGAGTTGGGCAAAGATTTTTTTCACAGCTGTGCTGTGAAGAAAAAAAAAACAGTAAGGGTAAGAAGGAACCAGAATAGGCTCATTGATTGCAGCAGTGGGGCAAAAAGCCCCTGAGTGTTGGCCCTTAGAGGAGGTTGGAGGTTTTACTTTGGTTCCAGGTTAGAGGGGAGAACTGGAGATCTGGGGAAAGAGGCACCACCCTCCATATCCCAGGATAAGAAGTGTTTGCAAAAAAAAAAAAAGTGAGCTATTACTACAACCAAATACACAGGCAAAAGAGAAGGAATCCAAGCATAGAAAGCTATTATGGGAATAGAGAAGAACAGGGCTTATCCTCAAAGTATAGAGAAGTAAAGAAACTCCAAAAGAGCAATGTTAAGTGGTCACCTGCCCAAAAAGAATTCCTAGAAGACCTTAAAAAAGACTTTAAAATAGAATGACAGAGATGGAGGAAATATTAAAAAAGTTATAATCCAAGAAAAACAAAAAGATTATTAAAGTCAGACAATTAAAAAGGAGATCCAGAATCTTAAGGAAGAAAATGACGCACTGGAAATTAGAATTAGGCAAAGCATAGACAGAAAAATTACAAGAAAACAAGAAATAATTTTTAAAAATATGAATAATGAAAAAATAGAAGACAAGTGAAACAATGAAAACAACAGATCTGGAGAATAGATCAAGAAGAGAGAATATAAAACTAATAGAACTAACTGAAAGCTATGAAGAAAAAAGAATCTTGATACAATAAAAAAGAAATTTTAAAAATTGTCCCAAAGTATTAGAACAAAGGGGGAAACTAGAAATAGAAAAAAAATCCATCAATTTCCACTTAAAAAGATATCCTATGAGGAAAACTCATAGGCATATTAAAGTCAAATTTCATAACGCCCAGCTCAAGGATAAAATATAAAAAGCAACAAAAATAAAACAAGTTAATATGACAGTGTCACAATTAAAATTACATAATACCTACCAGCAGTGATATTTAAAAAACACAGGTCTTAGAATACTGTATACTAAAGAGTAAAAAAAAAACTGGAGTTCCAACCAAAAATATCATCCTCAGAAAAGTTAAGCATAATTCTGAATTTTTAAAAAATGGACAATTCATCAACTATCAGAGTTTCAAGACTTTATTAAAAAACCAAAAAACCTGAAGATTTGGCATAAAAGACCCAAGGGAAACATGAGGTGCATTATCAAAAATTATTACAAGGGATTCAGTAAGGATACATCATTTACTTTTTATATATGTAAAATGCAAAACATATGTCTAAGATTCTTGTTAATAATTGGGTAGCTCCTAAGAAAGATTGTGGTAAACCTCAGTATGATACAAATTTTAAAAGTAAAACCACTTAAGAACAGCTAAAAAGAGTAATTATTTTATACAAATGAAGTGCAAGAGTAAGAATCAATACAGAGGAATTAGATGGGGAAGGAGTGCTGGTAGTTCTGGTTTCCTACTTTCCTTGGGAATGGGTTTAAGAGGAAACTATACATATATATTTAGAAGCATATAGAAGTCTTCCAAATTCTGAAGAAATTAAATGGTAAGGGGAATAGAGAGGGGAAGAGGACAAGTGAGCAATATTTAGAGGGGAGGGTAAGGGAATAGGTAAAAGGGGGTATAGAAGGGCGTTTAGATTTATGGTAGTAGGCGGATAGGGGAAGGAAATTTGAAGGAGGATAGGCCAGTAATAGGAGGGCAAGGTAGCAGGTAGAAGTAAGGTAGAAGAGGTAGTAGGGATAGGAAATAAGAGATATGCACAAACGTAAAAAGAAAGATAAGGAGTAGAATTCGTTTAGAAAAGTATGTGTGTGTGTGTGTGTGTGTGTGTGTGTGTATATGTCCATATATGTCTATATAAGTAAAAAAGTGTGCAGCAGAGAAAAAGAAAACTTACAAGAAAGAAAATATGGACTTTTTTTTTTTTTTGCCTTTTGGAGGGCAATTGGGGTTAGGTAACTTGCCCAAGGTTACACGGCTAGGTTGTGTGTGTGTGTGTGTGTGTGTGTGTGTGTGTGTGTAGTGTCTGAGGCCGGATCTGAACCCAGGTTCTCCTGACTCTAGGGCCTGCGCTTTACTCACTGCTCCACCTAGCTGCACCCTAGATGGACAATTCTTAACACAATGTGTAGTGTTTATCATACAGGCTTTGTTGAAAAGAAAATTTATTGTTACATATTTTGAATCCTGTCTTATGTTCTTCTATGCACTTGACATGTTTTTTCCCTCCTTTCTTACTTCTTACTTAAGTTCTAATATTTTATTTTATGATATGTTTGATTTCTTTTCTCTATTCTGTATTTGTTTTCTGGTGTTTGAGTCTAAAATAAAATTTTTTAAAAATTGAAATCGAAGATGGTAAAGGCAACATTCCCCTCCAAACAATTAAAAAAACCTTTTCAATCAAATTTTTGAATGGCAGAGCTAATGAAGGGTCAGAGGAAAATAGTTTTTCAGCCCAAGACAACTTAGGTGGTGCTCAGGAGAGATCTATAAGACTAGGGTAGTTACCAGCCCTGAACAGGGCAGAAGCAGTCATGATGATGGGCCTTGGAGTTGGCCCCAACAGCAGCTGTGGCAGCACCTCTGGGAACACTCAGCATGGAGATGGTAAGGCGGTCAGACAGCTAGTCAGAAAAAGATTACAAGGGATCCATTATTTTTAATGGGTAACCTGGTGCTGATTGACAACCCTGTTGACCATGAGCAGCCTTGGGTTGCAGCAGTTTCAGGTCGGAGAGGAGCACTTCTCCCCATGTCACAGGTGAGCATGGGCTGTTGTCTCAGCTCCAGAGTCAAGAGGAGAGCTAGTACATATGACTGCAGGGGTCAAGCATGCTTTCTGGGTAAAGAACAGAGCACAGACCAGGAGAACAGTGACCATTCTGTTCCTTAGAATTACACAACCTTTGAAGCACTGGAAAGATAAAGAAATTAATAAGAGTGGTAGAGGAGAAATTAGGGAAAGGAATGAGAGTGACATGAGAGAATTATGATGGAGCTTGTGGTCTGATTCTGAATCAGCAAACAACTAGCCCTGAGGGCAGCTGGTCAGGAAGCAGCCTCAGCCTCAGGAGTTTTCACCTCACAGACAATGTGGGTATTGGACTGCTGATGTGGGGCATAGACAAACTCTAACCAGACACTGTGGTCGTGGGCTGAAGTTGCAGGTGGAGAGTGAGGACACATCAGTGATTGCAGCAGAATAGGGATGGGAGCCCTGCTGACTGTGGACACTTGTAGGAGAGGAGAGTATCTGTATATCATGAGGAAGGGCCCTCCTGCCTCCAAGGGATTCCTCCTTAAGTGTTTCATTAGAATCCATAATTACTCCAAATTATTGAATGATACAATCTTATCCTTACATGATCTAATCTTAGACTACATTAAGAGAGGATTAGTATCTAGAGAACAGGTAAAAGCAAACTGATTTTTTTTTCTGTACTTGACAGATTGCATATGGAGCAATGTAATCATTCTGGGTCCATCTATTTTGTGGAGGATGTTGCCAAGTAAGAAGTTTCCAAAGGAGGATATCTAGAAGTGTGAAGAGACTGTAAAACATGATAAACGATGATCCATTGAAAGGATCTCAAACATTAACCTGGGATAGAGAATAAACATGATAGTCATGCACAAGTATTTTTTTTTGGGGGGGTGTCATAAAGAAAACAGCACTTGGCTTCTCCCCAGAGTATTAAATGAGCAGCCTTTGACCAGCATGGATCATAAATTAGGACATAGAAAGTATTACAAAGGCCATCAAGTCCAATGCCTTTATTTTATGACGAGATAACTGAGATGTAGGGAGGTTCAATTACTGGCCCAGAATGACACAGGTATATCAGAAAAGGCATTTAAGCCCACGTCCTCTGACTCTTTGTTCTCAGTGTTCTTTGCACTGTAAAATATTGAAAATGAGAAACATACAAACATACATATATATGTATCTGTCTATATATGTGTATGTATGTATATTTGCACACACGCATACATATATACACATAGGATCAATGTTGGAAGAGAAAAGAAAAATCCTCCCTAATGTACACAATGATCCCAAAGTGAAATGGACTATCTACAATGCATATGTTCCCCATTAATAATTATCCTCAAACAGAGGCCAAGGTCCACTGGCCAAAAATGCCATAGAAGAAATTTGCTTGCTGATACAGATTGGACTCAATGACCTCTGAATTCCCTTCCTTGCTCTGTGACATTATAAAAGGTTTAGAATATACTCCCAAATAACTTCAATGACTTTCATGTGAGGTAAGTATGCCAGTAAGATCTGATAGGAATATTAAATTCCATCAATGTTCCTACTTCTAATAGTATGACAAATAGTAACAAGTTCCTTTTATTTTAATCTAAAGCTGAAGCAACTTTGAATATAAACTAGACTTTTTACTAAAATGAAAGCTTTTAAAATTCAGTCCCTGAAGGGTGATTATGATTTTATCAGTTCCTTATTAACATTCAGAGTGCCATAGACAGAATGGCACTATTAGTCCCAGGAGCGAACTCTGAGATAATGATACACATGTTGTTACTTGTGAAGTGATCTTAAGGAACATAAAAACCTACATGGGGGAGAGAAGCCAAGCACAGGAATGGAGCTACATTGGTTCATTAAAAAAAAAATAGGCAATTGTGATGTTATAATTATGTAACAATGAAATATTTTAACAAATTAAGTATCTTTCATATTAATTCCCCTTTATCCACTAAAAGGGGGCTAATTTAGCAAAAAAAAAAAAAGCAGGAACAAAATGATTAGATAGCTGAATCAAGATTCAACATTACCTGGGTTCACACCCCACCTCTGTCGAATGCTGCCTAAAGTTTTCTCTTATTCAGTGGTCATTTACCTTCTCAGTGACCTTGATAGCTTTCAAAGGCTAGAAATTGAAAGAGAGATTCCAATATGTGTTTGTAGAGGGAAATTCTTTATCCAGTATCTTCCTAATCTAATAAAATCAAAGACCTAATACCCACCTCCCCCCCCCCAAAAAAAAGGAGGAAAATTGTGTATCTGAGTGATTGTCTTTTCACATGATTATTTCAAAACCTCTATCTTGTTACCATGGCTGTATTAGTCACAATATGATCAACTCAATATTTTCAAACATATGTGCAATGTACTGTGCTACTCTTAATAAAAATATACCATGTATTCATTTCAGTCGTTAGGATGGTTTAATATGCCAGTTCCACTATGCTATAGCCTTTTTTTCCCCCAGTCATCTAGACTCAGCCTGTGCCTATTCTCCTTGGATAGTTTTCTTCTTCTACAACTTCTTCTCCAGGTCTAATTTGCAATTAGAAAGATACGGAATAGGGGCGACCAGGTAGCACAGCAAGTAAGAGCACCGGCTCCAGTGTTGAGAAGACCTGGAGATCGAATCCCGGGCTCAGACACTCAGCACCACACCCAGAAATAACTGGCGGTGTAACCTTGAGCAAGTTACTTAACCCCAATTGCTTAAAAAAAAAAAAAGAAAGAAAGATACGGAATAGAAAGTTGTGAGAACTCAGATTTTGTGTTCCTTTACTTTCTAGAATTTTCCTCTAACACCTTAATATAATTAGACCTAAACTAAACAGCTATTTTATATCTAGGTGTCTTATAAGTAATAGAACATTTAAAGAGTAATTTTTAGAGATTTCAGTGAATTTATTTGCATTAATTATGACTTTGAGCATAAACTATAAAAACCAAACTGCCACATGAAGCTGCCAATATGAAAATGAAATATTTAAGTAGCTGAATATCTTCTGCAAAAAGTTATAGTGGTGATTTGGGAATGCCATCTATAAGACTCAGCTCTACTATTGATTTTTTTTCACAATATCAAAAGTTCCTCATTGTTAAATCAATATGGTACTTTAAAAATCATTTGGAATATTTTGGGCAGCACTCTCTGAAATAGATCCCATCAACTTCATTTTATTGCTATTGTAAATTTGTTTATACATATTGAATTTCTTGGTGTGTTATGGACAACAGACACCCATAACTAATAAAAACTTGCAGAGACTTTCTAAACCACTAGTGTGGGCCAGATGGCAGCACAATAAAGACAAATAATGTAATAATGTAGTAAGATTAAACAGCCAAACTCAATTAGTGAAAAAATTCTCATCCCCATCAAAAGGATTTAAATCCTTTGTGCATATGATCACAGGGTTGTTAATAGGCGTTTTATAGCTAAAAGGAAATTTGGGGCACATCTGTTCTTTATTTTGCATATGAGGAAACTAAGTCACATTGAAGGAAAATATCACTAGCCCAAGGTTACACAGATTGAAAATCACAGAAGAGGATTTGAACCCAAATCATTAAGTTCCAAATAAAACAATTTTTCCAATAAACCACACTATTTCCCCATTTCAACTCAGGTAGCAGAAAACTAACTTAGATTATTGAGTATTAAATTCTTAGTATATCATATAAATAGTATATGCAATTCCAGAAGCTACTGTTTTTTTTTTCTTTATTTAACCTTATATTACAGTAAAAAAAAAAAAAGTAAAGGTGCATTCAGAGGGGAAGAGCTTTTAGTAATACAGGTATGATTGATCTGATTTTTTAAAGAAATTAATATATAATAATAAAATTTTTAAGTCAATTATGGGTCAATTCAAAAACATAAACCTCTCCCAAGATTAATTATGGTAAGTGACTTTCCAGTGTTTGTCTACAAAAGAGATGCCAAAGAAAATAATTTTGGTTTGGGCTTGTTGAAGACTTGGCAAGTCAAATGTCTACTGGTAATATACATACACCCTGATGATTGAAGTGAATTTACTTTATGTTCTGCAACATTGATAAAGTTAATATTTCCATTAATTTTAGTTAATTCTCTAGGGTTTATTTTTTTCACTTGAATAATTAAGTGAAAAGACATACTCCTATATTGCTCAGATGTTTTTCCCCTTTTTTGGAGGAGTTGGGTTTCAGGTTTTTCCTTTTTTTTTGAGGATCATATAATAGTGATGAAAACAAACATACTTCTTTGTCTCTAATCTTATGGAAAGACTTTGATACAAATTATATATAATGGTGTTTCGTATTTTTACATAGTTGACACTTATTTTGTTAATGGAAAATCCATTTATTCCAATATTTTCTAGTTGTAGGTGTTTTTTTAAGAACTAGGAATTTTATTCTGTCAGAATTTTCTGGATGCATTTATATAATTGTATTATTTTTTATTATTTATATAATCAATAGTGTTTATGGTATTCCTTTCCTATAGTTTGTATTAATAGATCATAATTTTAAACCATCCCTGATTACCTGATATAAATCTTAACTGGTTGTGCTAAATATTTTCTTTGTCATTATCTTTATTGAAATTATCTCACATATCTATGATTTTTCTTTTAATAATTTTAATTATTAAATTATTTTTCTCTAATTTTAATCCTTTCTTCAGTCTCCCTTATCATACTGGAGTCAGTGCTATATATGATTTATAGCTTAGATTTTCAATTTCTTTTGCTAAGATTTTTATGACTTATGGTGATTTCTTTAAAATTAATTATTTAATTATTTTTTTGTTTAGTATTTGCTTTTCCTTTTTTTCTCTCTTTTTAAATTTTTAGTTTATATTATTCATTACCACAAGATTTTGAGTTACAAATTTTCTCCCCATTTTTCCCTACCTACCACTCCAAAACAGTTATCCCACTGAATATACCCTCCCCTAATCTGTTCTCTCCAATATCTTCACCCATCCCCCCTCAGACTTTCCAGTAGAGCATGGTGGATCTCTATGCACCAGTGCCTGTATATGTCATTTCCCAGTTACATAAAAAATAATAATGATAATGATAAATAATACTATGTATGTAGGTTTTTAACATTTGATTTTAAAATTTTGAATCCCAGATTATTTTTATTCCTCCCTTGTCACCCACTCTCACTGGGAAGATAAGCAATTCAATATAGGTTGTATATGTGTTGCTATGCAATACATTTCCACAGTGGATATATTGTGAAAGACTGACTATATTTCCCTCCATTCTATCCCACTCCCCACTTGTTCTATTCTCTACTTTGATCCTGTCCCTTTTCAAAATTGGGTGCTTCCAACTTCCCTCCCCCCAGCCTTCCCTCTCTTCCATCATTCCGCCTCTCATCACCTTCCCCCCTACTCTCCCGGATGGTGAGATATCTTATTTAGTGTGTATGTCATTCCCTGCCTAAGCCAAATTCAATGAGAATAAGGTTGACTCATTCCCAACAGTTTCCCCTTGCTTCTTCTATATGAAATAATTTACCCCATTCTGTCTCTCCCCATCTCCTCTCATTATGTTCCTCCCTCACCTGTTAATTTCACCTTTTAAGTATCATCCCTTCCTATTCAATAGGTCCTGGACCCTCTCTCTATGTATACCTGTACACATATATACACACACTCACACATGTATTCATATGCCCATATACCCTCTGTATCAGCAATGCAATATTCACAAAACCTACAGTAATTACAGATATGCTGATGTAATTATCCATCACAAAATATATCAGGCTTGCTCTATGGGGGAATAATCTAGAAAATTTATTAAAATACCAAAAGACTGAGTTCCCAAACCAGAAAGTCAAAGCCATCAGAGTAGTTATGAAATTGGCACAGGCAGATAAAGTAAAAAACACCCACATTCTCAAGCCTTTAAAACAGAAGAGGCTACCTCAGGCAAAGGTCCTCCTCTCCCCACTCACAGCAACCACTCAGCATCCAGGAAGCACGCTCCCAGCAGCTCCGGCCCCTGGGAGTCCTCAGCAGGAGTCCTTAGCAGAAATTTTGGCTGACTCAAAAAGGGGTTCACACTGCCGCTGCCTCTGCTGCTGCTGCTGCCATCGCCGGCACTGCTAGCCACTGCAAGAACTGTAGCTTGGCTTCTGCTTCCTCTTGCTCCACCCCTTCCTGCTACATCAGCAAGTCCAATGGGGCATGGAAGATCTTTAAATCCCATAACCCTTACACCCTCCTATATAGACATATATATGTGTGTATACATACACACACATATACATTTCTATTCCCTTGAACTATTTTCAGACTGAGAAAAGTTTCATAAGTTACAATTATCATTTTTTCTGTGTAGGAATATAAGTAGTTAAGTTTTGATAAGTTCCTTATGATTTCTTTCCCTTATTTACCTTCTCATGCTTCTTTTGCTTCTTGTATCCGAATGTCAAATTTTCTATTCAACTCTGTTTTTTTCATCAAGAATGCTTGAAAGTACTCTATTCCACTGAATGACCATATTTTTCCCTGAAACATGATACTCAATTTTGCTGTATATGTGATTCTTGATTTTAATCCCAGCTCCTTTGACTTCTGGAATATCATATTCCAAGTCCTTCGATCCCTCAATGTGGAAGCTGCCTGATCCTGAGTTATCCTAGTGGTGTTTCCACAATATTGAAATTGTTTCTTCCTGGCTGCTTGTAATATTTTCTCCTTGATCTGAGAACTCCAGAACCTGCCTATAATATTCCTAGGAGTTTTCTCTTTGGGATCTTTTGAAGGAAGTGATCAGTAGATTCATTCAACCTCTATTTTGCCCCCTGGTTCTAAAATAGGGCAATTTTCCTTGGGGATTTCTTAAAGGATAATTTCTAGGTTCGTTTTTTTATCATGACTTTCAGGTAGTCCAATAATTTTTAAATTATCTCTCCTGGATCTATTTTGCAGGTCAATGGTTTTTCCAGTGAGATACTTCACATTGTCTTTTATTTTTTACTTTGATTGGATCTGTTTAATAGTATCTTGATTTCTTATGAAGTGACTAGTTTCCATTTGCTCCAATCTAATTCTGAAGGAATGATTCTCTTCAGTGAGCTTTTGAGATTCTTTTTCTATCTGGCAAATTTGGCTTTTTAAGGCATTCTTCTCCTTATTGCCTTTTTGAGCCTCTTTTGTCATCTGGGTCAGTCTTTTTTTTAAGGTGTTATTTTCTTCAGTCAGGTTGTTGGCTCTCATTTCATAATTTTTTTGCATCATTCTCATTTCTCTTCCCAATTTTTCGTCCACTTCTCTTATTTGATTTTCAAAATCCTTCTTAAGGTCCTTTATGGCTTGTAACCAGCTCATATTTTTCTTGAAACCTCTTGATGCAGGAGTTTTGACTTTGCCGTCTTCCTCCTGTTCCATTCTTTGATACTTTTTGCCCCCAAAATAGGAGTCTTATGTTGGAATGCTCTGTTTTCTTTGCTTCCTTTGCTTGCTCATATTGCCACTCAATTACTTGCCTTTTGAACCCTTTGCCACAGTAGAACTCTGCTACCAGAAAGGGAAGTTTTATCCCAAACACTAGGGTTTTCGGAGCTGCTGGGTGTTATCAGTTGGGTGCCCTCTCTGAAGCCTCCACACACTCTGACAAACTTCTGACATACCCCAGTATCTCCACCCTAGACAGCAATCCAGATCCAAGCAGGTTAAAGCAAGAGTGATTACCCCTCAGACTGGTTGCTTGGTCCCCCTACAATTTGCAGAACAGGAGCTCTGAAACAGCCATGAGGCAGGTGGCTCCACATTTGTGGAGCCTCAGCTGCTTCCTTCCCTGGAGGTTGGATCACACTCCCAAATTCCCAGGTTCCAAAGTCTACACTGCACTGACCTCTCACTTTGTCCCTGTCATCTATAGGTTCATAATTCTGGAAACAGCCACAGCTCCTGGAGATCTGAAGTCCCTCCAGCCAGCAGCTGGTCAGGCTGCCCTGGGGCTAAGACCTCTGGCTCAAATGGGTCTGGGGTTGGCTCCCAGAGTTCCAGGCTGTCCTCAGTGGGAGGTTAGCTTCTTTGTTTCATTTTTTTGGTTTTGTAGCTCCAAAGTTTGTTCTAGAGTCATTTTTTTGCATGATTTGGCGTAGGTGGGAGGTAGAGCTGCTAGGAAGTTTCATTTCTACTCTGCCATCTTGACTCCTCCCCAGACATATATGTTTCTTAATTATGTATTTCCTTTCATCTTCTTCCCTTACACTTTTTCATCTCTCTGCTTCCACTGACTTTTTGCAAAGAAGAGTCAGTGAAATAGTGTATGTTCTGTACCAATTCTCAATGTTTAATGTGAAAAAAACTTTATTCCCCTATCTCTGTTCTTTTCACCTTTGCTAAACCCCAGTCTCATATTATTTTCTTTCATTTAAACCCTCTTGGGATATGCCCCTCTTGAAGTTTAGAGTTTGTTTTTCTCAGGATATATCTCCCTAAATTTACCATCCCTCTTATTCCTCTTCTGTCCTATCATATTTCCTCCTATGTTAAATTAAATATATTTTGTAAATCAAACTCTGTGTATGTGTGTGTGGGTGTTCTTCCCACCTCTGATCAATTCTAATGAGAGTGGGATTCAAATAGCTTTTGCTCCATGATCCTTCTTCATTTTATATATTTCTTTTTGTGTACTAGGACATGAGATACTTCCCCCTTCTTCCCCTAGGTCATGAGTCAGAAAAACATGACCAACAGCCATAACAACCTAGATTCTATTTATTTTTGTCTTGCAAAATAAGAATGTGTGCATTTTTTGTACAGAGTATACATTTTAAAATACATTAAAGCTTTTTTGAAAATGTAAATTATGTTCTTAATTAAAAAGCTGTAGAAAACAGGTAGCAGACTAGATTTGGCTTGAGGTGGGGGTTGTAGTTTACTAGTTTTTGTTCTATCCCTTTTCCCCACACCTTTCCATTATTTTTTAAGATTATCAAAACAAAAAAAAAACTCATATTCTGCTTTCTTTTTTTTATTATAAATCTGGATGTCACTAAAGTACATCAAGGACACTTGTGTCATTCCCCCTCCCTACCTCATTAGAATGTAAATAATTTCTGCTTTTATACTCTTTTGGTTTGTTCACTTGTATCTTTCCTTTATATATTTCTCTTGATTACAATGTTTGCATTTCAAAATTTCTACTTAGCTCTGTTCTTCTCATGAGGAATGCTGGGAAGTCATCTATTCATTAAAGGTAAACATTTGCCCTGCAAATTATGCCTAGTTTTTCTTTTTTTTTCCCTTTTCTTTTCTTTTCTTTCCTTTTTTTTTGCCTTTTGGAGGGCAATTGGGGTTAAGTAACTTGCCCAAGGTTACACAGCTAGAATTTTTTTGTATGGGTGTTAAGTGTTTGAGGCCAGAACCGAATTGACTCTGCAGTTGCTGCTTTACTCACTATGCCACCTAGCCTCCCCATGCCTAGTTTTTCTTTCAAAGTTATTTATTTTGCAGGCTTATAACTTTTGTATTTTACAAAATCGTATACCATGATTTATGCTTCTTTTGGAATTATATATCCCATGCTTTCTCTCTTTAACAGTTGCTGCTAAATTTTTTTTTTCCTTAATGTGGTTCCTGAGTACTTGAACTCTTTTTCTTTTCCGACTGCATACAACTTATTTTTAAAACCTTTTACCTGTAAGCTTTGGGTGTTGGCTATAGCATTATGAGACTTTATCTTGACTTTGGGATTTCTTTCTGGTGGAACTAGTAGGATTCCACCCCCACATTTTTTTTTACTTTATCTTCTGGTTCTAAGAGATTTGGATGGTTTTCTTTCATGATTTCTTAAACTATGATATCTAGGCTTGTGAGGGGGGGTTGGGGGATGTGAGCGTGTGTGTTTGTGTGTGTGTGTGTGTGTGTTAGAGAGAGAGACAGAGACAGAGACAGAGAAAGAGACAGAGAGAGAAAGAGAGAGAGAGAGAGAGAGAGAGACAGAGAGAGAGA